>NC_042616.1:394393131-395126730 GCF_901001135.1 Rhinatrema bivittatum
CCCCAAGATAATTTAAAAAAATGTACCGCAGACTAAGCAACCCTACCAAACCTGTAATATGTTTTCAAAAAGTATCATTGTCCGAATGTCACCAACCCCACCTCCCCACACCATCCCCTTCTTTAATAACCATGTTGTTACAAACCCCTGGATCAACCTCTACACCCTCATACCCCCAAAAGTGCCCCAGAAACATAATGGGAAGAGGATAGGATCTTACCTGATAGTGAATAGAACTGATAGCGACAGTGACAATGACAGGATTATTGCCATTCAGGTCTGAGTTCTGAATGGGGATTGTTTTCTTCATTGGCAGCTGTCAATGATGGGACCAATTATTTGTTCACCCAAGTGAAGTGAATAAATGAATATTAACTGCTGGTACAGCTGACCATGTATCAGCCTTTAGTATTCAGTGCAGCAGCAAGCTTTTGGGGCATGTTTAGAAGTAGGGATTTGCCTCCCCCCCCCCCCCCCACTGGACTTCCAGGGCACTTTGGGGGTTTTGAGGGTGGGAATTTGCAGCAACATGTTTTATCTTTATCTCTAACTGAATTTATGAAATCGCCTTTATCCTAGGCACTGTACAGTAGGAAAATGATCATAAAATCAATACAAAATACAATCCAAAACAATAATTACAATAACAGAGAAAATACCAGACAATCAAAAACCACCCACAGCCTAATAAAAGGCCTGTCTGAAAAGCCATATTTTTAACCAAGTCTTAAAGGACTTCATGTTGTCTGCAAGGCACAGTGCTTCAGGAAGAGAGTTCCAAAAAATTGGAGCAGCCACTGAGAAAGCACAGTCTCTGGTAACAGTAAGCCTAGTATGCAAAGGTGAAGGAACATCTAGAAGACCCGTTTGTGATGAGCGGATCTGACGAGTCAGGCAGTAAATCCGTAGCAAAGCATTACACCACGGTGAAGTGGCAGAGGAGATCAGTTTGAAAGTGATGATTGCAACCTTGTATTTGATTCGTTCTTCAGTCGGGAGCCAGAGTAAGTCAAAGAGCACAGGGGTGATGTGCTTCTGCCTACTGATGCCAGTGATGAGTCGCACAGCAGCATTCACCAGTAGTTGAAGAGGTCTCAGAGCAGCAGCGGGTAGACCCAAGAGAATGGAATTGCAGTAGTCTACAATGGGGAGTATAGAAGCTTGTACCACCTTGCATAAATCCTCTTTATCTAACAGATATTTAAGATATCAGAGTGCGCGGAGTTTGAAAAAGCCTCTTTTAATTCTGTTTTTTACATAATGACGGAATGATAAGGTCATATCGATTAAGATACCTAAATTCCAATTACAGGTGGTAAGTGAGAATGAAAGGTTGTAACCATTGCCAAATGGTGAATTCGGTCACCTCTGCACAACCCTTTGCAAACATCATCCATTCAATCATGACGTATATGCCGTCCTCCTAAACTTGAGGCCCACTGCCCCACTTGCCAATTCACTTTTTTATGACCTCTTTTCCATAACTTACTATCATGCCATTTTAATTGCTGTATAATGTCTGACCACATAATACAGGAGTTGGGAAACCAGGAAATGAATTCCCTCCAATTGCCTTATTAATTGTACACACAATGATGCTCCCAGGTTGTTACCATCAAGGTGAATTACGACGGCCTCGGGTTTGGCCAGTGTGTCTTTCCTTTTTTTTTTTATAATTCACACTTTATTATTTTTTATAAAGTAATCATACATCTTACTTTATGCAAAGAAAAGATATGTAACATATGTCAAAATTACAGCTTAACATACAAGATAACCATTATTAATTACAAACTTTTCAGCGAGGTATAATCACAGGAATCATGGGTGTCCATGTAATTTAAAGGGAGTTTTACAAAAAAAAATAACAGTGCAAGACAAAACTGGCTTAACGGATTCGGTGGATTATGTCACTTATCAGGGCATCTGTTACCTAGGGTTGATGTTAATTTCCCTGGCAATTAAAAAGGACCTCAGTTGTTCCGATATTGTAAAGACAAAACTTTCATATTTTCTACGTATTAAACATCTACATGGATATTTTAAAACAAAAGTATATCCTAAATTAAGTACTTGTAATCTCATACTTAGGAACTCCCTTCTCCTTAATTGGGTGGCTCTAGCAAAATCAGGGAAAATTTTAACCGTTTGACCATGAAAAATATTAGGAGAATTTTGAAAATATTTCCTCATGGTATCGCTAATATCTCTCTTAGACATAAACGATATCAAAAGCTCACCTCTATCTCTATCACAGAGCTCTCCAGAAATTGTGTCAAATTTTCAAGTGCTTCCATCTGATTACCTCCATTATTCCTACTCCCCTTTGTTAGGAAATAAGCTTTGTTGACCATAGGGAGTTTACTTTCTTCAAACTTCAAATTTTCCACAAGAAACTTTTTTAATGTACTATGAGTATCTTCTCCTAAGACATAAGGAAAATTTAAAAACCTCAAATTGAGATGTCTCACATGGTTTTCTAGAAATTCCAGTCTTTTGGACTGGATTCCAAGATCTTTTATCATTTTCACATTCACCATTTGAACTTGTGATGCACTCTGTTCCACCAGGTTGACTCTGCTATTAAGGTCCTCAACTTTGCCTTCCAAATTAAGTTTCATAGAGTTCATTTCCATTTCCAGTTTCAAATACTTATTCTCACAGTCCTTAACAAGTCCTCCTAGGCTAGCAACCAGATCCCACAGTTTATCCAGAGTCACTATAGCTGGCTTCGGGGGTAATTGAAAAGACTCACCCCCTTTACAAGTATTCAGAGCCTCTGGAAAAGCCACCGCCTGTGCCACCACTATCCTCCTGTTTTCCTCCAGGGGATCCTCTGACGAGAAGGAAATTTCAGCCTCCTCTGGGGTCCTCAGAGAAGCTGTCTCCAACAGGCTGGAGGAGAGCTGGGACTGCAACACCGAACCTCCGTCTCGGCTTCCCGTCGAGCAGGTGATGTCATCTTCAAGCGCTGCTTCCAATAGGCTCTCCTGCGGCCACGGAGGCGGTGGGGGTCGATAGTCGGGGGGACTCAATGAAGTTTCCCCATATAGCGACGGAGCTTCCTCTCCAGTTGCTAAAGCGGGGAGATTTTCACCCATTTCCATGGAAATGGTAGCAAAAGCAGTTATCCGCTGCTGACCAACAGGTAAGGGGGCTCCAGAGGGAAAACCCGCACCTTGCCTTTTCTTTTAGGAGGCATTTCTTAGAAGAGAGGAAAAAAGACTCGGAGCATCTGCACTTGCTTCCGTTCATGCTGCCATCTTGGCACCCGGCCAGTGTGTCTTTCTTACGCTGCATTATTGGTAGAAGCTGGTGCCAGGTCATTTCTCTTTGACCCATCCATATGATGTGCATGTTCTGCATAGCCAAAGCCAAGTGCGACCTGTATGAACGAACCCGAGCCCTCCTTGCTGCCCAGTGAACAAAGGAGTGCCCGATAATCCAGACAAACCTTTGCCATTGTGTTAGCTCTGTGAAAAGAGGTCAATAAGAAAGGTTATGCCGTCAAGCATGACTTGTCCTGATATAAGTGTAAACAGCATTTGATTTCCATCTTCCGATTTTTTGGATGGTGTCTATGTTCAAACCTGCTTGCACTGCTGGCCACTCCTATTCTGAATGAGTGGGTCCCAAATTCCTTAGGGTTATGTCCAATTTTAGTTAGGGCCATATTCCGAACTGCCAAAAATTGATATCTAGTGAAGGGTGTATGATTGATATGAATCAATAATAATCTACCGCCTTCCAGGTGCACGGACATGTATGCCCTTAAATTTTGACCAGGGCATGTTATCAATGTACTCATCTGTTTCAAATAGTTTGGTGCCTCCGGCGACTTGGTCTGTTTTTGACCTCTGTATGGTTATTTGGACTGACTGTTCAGATACTGTAGTGTTCTGTAAAAGTATACCTCTGAAGCCCACGTCTCATTTAGAAGCGGCCACTAGCTCGCTGATGCGCAGCACCCTGAAGAATGCGAAGGAAAATGCAGTCCTAAAGAATTTTACCTCAAACTCTGATACACAAATGGTTGATAATTCCAGCCACAGCTGAGTGAGCAGATCATGTGTGATTAGCTTTCACTCATCAATTGCTGGTCCCATCTTTCTGGCCCACCCTGTGAGGATTTTCTTAACTAGGAAACTCTTGGTTGGGTCATTCCATCTCTGAACTTTTGAAAAAAAGTTAAAGCCTGCCAGCTGGTTTATAACTGCACCTCTTGATTTACCATTCTCTTTTGCTCGAACAATAAATCTGACTATTAGCTCCTGGGGGACAGGTCCCGCTATCCAACCTCTCTCTTAGGAATTTGGAAATGCTATCGTAAGCTCTGCTGTAAGTGCTATATGTGGCTGGAGCAACTGATTGCCTCAACAAGTCTCTCGTGGTATTGTTCCAATGTTCCACAATCAGTTCAGCACCGCTATACCTTCTTTTTCGGCTCCGTGGACCTGTTTTTGAAACAAATCACATTTAGCTCTTGACAAGACATCGGCAACACCATTTTGCACCCCAGGGACGTGGCGTGTCCTTATCATCATGTTCAACTGCAAGCTAGTGAGTATCACCTCCCTCAATAACTCGGCTACTCTGTGACACTTAGCAGATTGTTTGTTGAGTACCTGAACAACTGACATGCTGTCACACCAAAATATAATGTGTTTATTTCGTAATTTTTCTCCCCATATAACCAAGGTGACCAAAATAGGAAAGAGCTCTAGGAAAGTAACGTTGCATGTTAAACCTGCTTGTACCCATCCCATGGGCCATTGTTCTGTGGCCCACGATCCCTGCCAGTAAACTCCAAAGTCCCACCCTCCTGATACATTGGAGTAGATACCAAGATCGTGTTTAGAAATAGGAGGGTCCTGCCATACCAATTTTCCGTTGAATTTTTTCAGGAAGGATGACCATAGAATCAAATCATCCTTCACAGACTGTGTAATTCTGAATCGATATTTGGGACGAGAGGCGCCCGCAGTGCTTACAGTTAACCTCCTCAAAAAGGCCCTACCCATGGGTATAGGATTCAGCATGCGAAGTTCAGGATGCCTATGAGCAACTGAACTTCTATGAACGCCATTTTCTTTAATGACATTGCCTGATGCGATATTTGGGACAAGAGGCGCCCACAGTGCTTACAGTTAACCTCCTCAAAAAGGCCCTACCCATGGGTATGATTCGGCATGCGAAGTTCAGGATGCCTATGAGCGACTGAACTTCTATGAACGCCATTTTCTCTGATGACATTGCCTGATCCAGTCTGGTCTGTATGTCGAGGAGTTTGTCTCGTGGGAGCCTGTACACCATCTGCTGGAAATCGAGTTCAATGCTCAAAAATTTAATTAATGTGCTGGGCCTTCTGTTTTTTTCATGCGTTATTGGGACTCTGAATTGCGAGGTGAATCTGTGGAAAGTGTGCATTTTTTGGGAGCAAGTCTGTGAGTTCTTGGGACTGACAAAGAGGAAATCATCCACATAATTTACTAAGTTGTCCATTCTGCTTGCTGGGCCGTAACCCAATGGAGAAATGTACTGAATGCTTCGAAACATGCGCATGATACGGCGCACCCTATCGGCAAGCACTTGTCAAAATAATACTCACCTTTGAAGCAGAATCCTAATAACGGGAAGCTAGTGGGTTGCACTGGAAGAAGCTGAAACACTGATTCAATGTCAGTCTTGGCCATGAGTGCACCTCTTCCGCATCTGTGCAACATGTCTATCGAACAATCAAAAGAGGAGTACTGCACGGAATACTCATCTTCTGGTAAGCAGTCATTGACTAAGGCCTCATAAGGGTATGACAGATTCTGAATCAGCTGGTATTTTCCAGGCTCTTTCTTCGGGAAAATGCCAAAGGAGATATCATCATTCTACAGAAATGGTCTGGCTATTCTGCCTCTTGACAATTCTGTGTTGATTTTCTTCTGAATGAGTGCCTCATGTTTTGCCACTAAGATAGTACTGTCTGTAATTATTTCTCCAATGTTGCCTTGAAAAGGAATCCTGAATCCATCACAGAAACCCTCTATCAACTTTGCTGCTTGTTTTTTGTTTGGGTAACGATCCAGCCAATTACGTATTGCTTCCAAGTTAATTGGGGATGGTGCTTTGTTAAATACACTGTCATTACTTGGACTTAGGATTACTCCCCGCATTTGCCTTGTTAATACACTTCGTGATTGGATGAGGTGCTATATTTACAGTCTTGAAATGAACAAGATGATTTGTTGTACCTCCAGCGCGTTCCATTGTTGTGGGTGGTGTGGGCTGTTTGTCCGGCCTGGGCAGTTTTCTGACTTGACCTGGACGATGACCGTGTGCTGTTTCCTGTGTCAGGGGCTTTGCTCTTCATCTGTCTGAGGCATAAACCAATATCCAGTGTGCCCCAAGACATGAAGCGGTTCTCTTCCATTTTGTCTCTGAAGCGCTCTTCATAATTGAGCCTTCATCCCTGGTATTCCCTATACGCTTCTAATATGGTGTCCGCATAGCTGAGCATAGATCTGTACTGAGATGGGTCTTTGTGTCCCATTATGCTTGTCATCCTTAGGAATGCCCTTGTCCAATTTATAATATTTCTTGTGATTGGACTGACTGAGCCTGGTGCATGGTCCCGCTTCTTGTCTCCATTTTTGTCGCTTGGATTCCTTTGGCCTTCAAGGGTCCTAAAAATATCTATGTAAATCTGTTTCTTAATGTTTTTTCTGAAATCTTTAGGGACGCTCTCCCATAGTTGTGATAAAGTTGTCAAAGCTAGGGGACCTCTGAATGCATCATCCCCCACTGCTTCCGGCTTTTCTTGGTTATCGTCAGATGAAGAATCAGTATCAGAAGAATCTGAGGAACTGGAATCACTAGAGTCTGATTTGGTCTTAGCTCATGATTTTTTTTTGTTTTTACCTGACTTCTTAATTTTACCTCCTTTTTTATTGTAGTGGCTCGCCCTTGAGGTGCCTTATGACTCACCCATTATGTCCCTTGCTGGATCTCCTGTGCTGTCTCCTGCATTCGTAGGGGGTTGGCTTGGCTATCGGAAATCCATTTTCTCTTCTTTCTTGTGTGGAAAGCTCTGATGCTGCCTGAGCCGGAGCTGGGATGACTGATGCTTCCTGTGCTGCCAAAGCATGCTCCTCTCGCTCTGCTCAACTATTCATCTCAGTTCTGGTGCAGGTGACTTCTAGCGAAGGCCTGGCACAGGGTTGAAATGGCATGCCCCAGAATCCCCATGCATGCGGCGGGATGGCATTTATGGCTATGCCGGCAAGTACGGGGTAAAATCCTCCTGGGCACCAGGGTGTGTACTGACTCGGGTTGATGCCTACCCATGAATAATTAAATGGGGTGACTGGAAGTGTGCTTGCCTGTGGCCAATTCTGTGCCGCAGACAAACATGTGCATTTCGCCTCCCCGCCACCTACTCCTGCCCATGTCTGACCCTATCCTGTGGCCATGTGCTGTACCATTTCCGGACCGCTTGATGGGCTCACTGTGGTCCCGGTGTTACCGGAGGCATGTTCGGCGTGTGGCCTTGTGCCAGTTGGTTGCTGAATGATCATTGGGTCTCTGCCCACCTCTGTGCCCATTATTCCCTGTTGTTGAATCGCTGGGCCCTGATCAGGCTGGGAAAGGGTGATTGGGCCCTCTTGTACCCCTAAAATCCCTGCGTGCATAGCCGCATTAATGACTGTGCTCCTTCCTGGCTCTTGATCATCTGAACTGCCTGCAGCAGTGGAATCAGGTTCAACCCTTGTTGCATTCGTGCCTATTCTCGCCCTTGCTCCACCCTCTCTACCTTAGTGGCGACTCCCTTCGGGTCTGACGGACAGATGCTGCTGCGGCTTCTCCTTGCTGTTTCTTCCTGGAATCCCCGGGCTGGCCTGATGCTGAGGATCTGCCATGTTCCTGATGACGTAAGGGCGCGCGCACATGCTCCAGAGTTTGTACCGGCAAGGGCGTGAACCTCGGGGGCGTCCCCCCATAGTGACATCATCCGCTTCTAACTTAAAAGGTCTTTGCTTGCAACTACAAATCGAGTTAGCAAGGGGAATTCTTTCTCCGCTGCTCTGCCTCCACAAACTTACCTAGGGGTACCCACTCCTCGGGGGCCCCGCTCTTTCTTCTTGATTTCAGATTTCTAAGACGGGATCCAGTACTCGCTCCTCGAGGGCCTACGTCCCTGAATGCTCAGAAGACTCCTTATTACCTGCAAGCGATGGCAGACGTGAATATTGTGAGTTGTATTACAGATAGGAACCGGTACTCGCTCCACGAGGGCCTATGTTTCTAATCTCCGAAGACTCCCTTCTGTCTAAGACGTTATCGCAGGTACAGAGATCGTGAGTCATTATTGCAGATTGCAGATAGGAACCGGTACTCGCTCCACGAGGGCCCATGTTCCTAAATCCCTTCTCAACTCTTTTCTATATCAGAAGCTATCATATACCTATATCTTGTGCATTACTATTATAGACTGCAGATAGGAACCGGTACTCGCTCCACGAGGGCCTATGTTCCTACAACTCTCCAAAGACTTTCTTCTGTTCCAGAAGCCACCTCATACACAGATATTGTGAGTTCTCATTCCAGACCTGCATATAGGAACTAGTACTCGCCTACGGCTCCTGTTCCTGAATATACTGAAGACTCTCTGTTGCATAGAAGCCATTACAGATCTCTACAATTGTGAGTGTATCATCTACTACTGGTTATGTATCCAGCATACCCTGTCTACTCATTACCTATAGTCTCTCTCTACAGCTCAGCAACCCAGAGACTGCAATTCCAGTATCTGAGGGACTTCAGCCCTGCTGGGCATATCAGCTCACTACTGCCACCTCTGGTGGTTCTACTTCCTGTCTAATAAAGAACTATCTGTGTTTGTCTCCATATTCCAGCCTAGCCGGTGGTCCCTCTCAGGATATCCTCCTGAGGACGCTGTCATCTGCCATCGGCCCAGGGATTCACCAATTTACCTTAAGTGTTCATTCCTTACACTACTAGAGCAGTATTATACAGACTGCCACTCTGTGGGAAGCCAACCCACCACAAATCATTAATTCCGCCTACGGAGTATTATAATAGTTAGCTCTTCCCCTTGGCAGGGTGATTCATAACAGATTGCTACTCCCTGGCGGACTTATAACAGATTACTACTCCTAGCAGCAAGAAATTGATAACAGATTGTTAACTCCTCCCTCTACAGGAGGAGATTCATAACAGATTGCTAACTCCTCCCTCTACAGCAGGAGATTCATAACAGATTGCTAACTCCTCCCTCTACAGGAGGAGTTCGATATCAGATTGTCAACTCCGAGCAGCAGATTTACAACAACTCTCCGGCACTTTTGACAAATAGGGCACTGTAATGCGCTGGGCCAGGCTGTAGCAGCATTGTCATTCCATGCTGCTCTCCCCCTGGTGTTCGGTCTCGCATCGGCCATTACTAAATTAACACGTGTTTGCAGTTACTCTCCCACCTCCACCTCTTTGAGGGGCCGAGCTGATTGATTGCTGCCTTGATAAGTGCTTCCCCCCCCCCCCCATCTAACCCAATCGTGGTATTGTGGTTTCCTTTTTGAAGTGTTATGCTCGGTCTCCAGGGGGCTGTGAATGCGCCGACACTGCCAGGAGGGAAAGGAGGAAATGGAGATGGCCAGCATTTTATCGGGGCTGCGATGCACATTGGCGTGCGCGTCGCACTTCAATGACGTTGCTCCCGTTTCCCTGTTGCCGAATCCCTGTCCCGGGCCACGCCTGCGTGTGGCCCTCACAGCACCGCATGGGTATCGCAGCAGGTGAGTGCGCCCACAGCGGCCCCGCTGTTAGTAGCGGGCCGTTGTGCTCGGGGCCCGAGCCCTTGCAAGAAAGGCCACAGGACGCAGAAGATGCTGTTCAACAAAAATCTTTATTGAAGTTTAAAAAATAATATCCAAGCCAATATGGCAAAAAGCATAAAAAGAATAAGGAAGATCAAAACCAGATAGACAGCAGTATCCTTGTTCATGTTGCACTCCTTTCTCCTCTTATGTGACACTTCTGGAATCAGAGGCCATAATTCCCTTTCCTCGGAGGGTTTGAAAATGATCTTCTCCATCCAGCATTATCTACTAGGGACCCATTATCAAAAAATAGGATCACCTTGTTCTTTCTTGTCCTCTGCCAAAATTCACAAAAACAGGCCAAAGTTCTCCCCACTTTAACCTCTCATGAGGCAGACCCTCACTTGGATCCAGTCCTGTCAGCAAGGGAGATTCTTACCCTCCTTTCAAGTTTCTGATCAAAAACAAATCTCAAAAACTCTACTAATCTCTCCAAAACTCCTTGCCTCCCACTGTGAAGCAGGAAACACTCCCACATCTCCTGGTCTGTCTACTGTGGAGTGGGCAAGCTTTGTGCTCATGCTCAGAGGGACAATATATATCCTCTGAACCAGCCCATCCCCAAAGATGGATGGGTAAAGCTAGGGGGAGGACCCCAATTTGTGAAAATCCCTCATATGCTGGGAACTAGGTAAATAGTAGCAAGTGCTACATCCCTCCCCAAGCTAAACAAAAAAAGAATCTGGACATTGAAACAGATGTTTTTTCCTGATATACCAACAGTTAACAAGTAACATTTACACAATGCATTAAAGGAAATTCACCAAAAATGGAGATGTCATAATTTTCCAATACCTCTGGATGGATGGAGCTCACACCCAAATGCATCCCATGGCCAGCAAAGGGTATAAGGAAAAAGCATTGAATCACATTATGTGCTAAGACAACATCAACTCATTTATAACATTTTTCATATCTCCACTCTTTATCTGTAAGCTCTCGGGGAAGAACTCATTAACACTATTCAACAAATATTTTTAACCTTATGTGGCTTCCACAGAGGAAATCAAAATACAAAAGATAGGCTCACTAGGGTCTTTTCCACACACAACAGGTTGTGGGTATCCATTGGTACACTTGGACCTTTCTACTGCATGGCATAAAAATGATCCACAGGTTAATGTGGGCTCAGTCCCACCCATGAAGCATCCCATACAAAAACAACAACAAATCTTTCAAAAACAGCACCTAACTCCACATCCCAGGGAGAATATGGAAAAACATTAAACAATTACAGCATCTTATGGCAGCAGAACCCCTCACATTCGAACAGCATACAGTGATGTAACCCCTTGAGAAGATCACAACTATTTCCCCATCCCTAAGGAGACACTGACCAGACAGCATCAGACAAGGTACATAACACGGTCAAACTAGAATCATTGAAGGTGTTGACAAAGTGGTTTCAAATAAACAAAATGAACACATGGATGGTAACTTTTAAACCTGTGTCGACGCGTGCATGTTATAAAATCTGCTACCCACGCACACATGATTTTATATCGGCGCGAGTGCTGAATTGGTGAGAGTGACGAATCGTGGAGGGGATTTCACAACCTGCATGCGGTGACGCGATAGGCCCTATTCCCCATTCCCTCCCAGTCCTCTCCAGTAAAGGAGGGGACTGGGAGGAAACTTAACTAAACCCCCTACCTAACCTGCCTCCCTTTTCCTCTACTAACTCCAAACCCTAACCCCACTAGCTAACCTATTTTGTTTGTTTTATAAAACTTACCTGCTCTCCGGAGCAGTAGCAGGTTGTGCGGACCGGTCGCCTGCTGGTGAGCGCTTCAGTGGCACAGTGCCTAATGTAGCTGTCCCGGCCCACCCACGCCCCACCCAGACCCCCACCAGCGCGATCACAAGGATCCGACTCTGCCCTCCTGCCGGTCTGACCTCCTCGTTTCAGCACGATATTATGCTGCTTCATCAGCACTTCCATGTTGGCCTCTGCTCCAGTGCTGCTGCTTCTTCCTTCAGCGCAGATACAGTCTGGCCAGCATGAGGACACGAGGAGGCTTTCCATCTCTTCTTTGCAGCGGCTGCTCACAACGGGGTCCACTTTTTCCAGCCATGTTCCTGCTCCTCCTCCCGATCCACAACAACCACTCCCTGGCTGGCAAGGGAACGTATTAGGGATGCTCTCAGATCAGTGCAGGATTGTGCTCTAGCTCTGGCTCTTCCTCTGCAGGCCTCCCAGGTTCAGGCCACTGCTGAGTCCCTGCCAGATGCCACTTCCGCACACAGTGGGCATGTTCTTTACCCACCCAGCCGAGCTTGATCCCCCCACGTCCTGCCCAGTCCCTCAGAGTTGAGAAGAGCATCGAGGCTGGTGGGCTGTAGCACTTCGACTTCCAGTCTTGGTAGCCTCCTCTTCTCCTTTGTTCTGTATGCCAGGGGGGGGGGGGGGGGTCCACCTCTTGATGGGGCAGTCCATCTTCTTCTCATCTCCTGAGCATGTCATCCTCTCGAAGGCAAGCAACCACCTCCCCCTCTCAGCATCAGCAGCTTCTCGGGAGATGTCAGCAGAATCCTTAGCTCCCCACAGGTGAGGCTTTAGCTCCTTCTCAGAAAACATCAAGCTCACCTCCTTCAGGGTATAACCTCAGGATTTCTTCTGTCCTCTCCACCCCCATAGGCAGGGATGGTGGCCATCTTGGCCCCATTATATTCTATGGGAATGTGTTTTTGCAAAGTGTCTGAACAGTCCCAAACATCTCAAAAACAGTAGGGAAACACCTTCAAAACATGTGAAACCCCCATAAAAGCGCACCAGTAGGTCCCTGTTCAGGCACCATCTATGCAGCCACAGGCTTCCAAATCCATCAAGGCTTTGCATCAGTGGGGGAGTATGCAGTCCGTTTCCAGACGCTCGCCTCGGAGCTCCAACGAAGGAAGGACAGCATAAACACCATCTTCCACCAGGGCTTGTCAAAGTCCATAAAGGATGAGGTGACAGGTCTGGACCTTCTGGCCACCTTATAAGGTCTCATCAGCCTGACTATCAGATTGAATCTACACTTCTGAGAATGGGCTAGAGATAGGGGCCTATCTCATCCATTCATCCGCTGGATCTCCAGTCCACTGTCCTCCTCTAGCCTCCCCGAAGTTATCAGGCTGCAGCCCCCTTGGAGGAGCCTATGCATGTACAAGCCTTCCTGGATACTGGAGCAGCAGGCAATTTCATTGTGGAGGTTCTTGTATATCCACATATGATCCCCACTGAGCCCTTGGAGACTGTGCTTACTGTCTCATCTGTCTGGGAGAGCACTAGCCGGGCTGAGTCATTTGTACCATCTGGCCACTTCGGATGCAAACTGGCCTGCTCCACCAGGAGCAGAGCCTCCTATATGTCCTGCCAAAAGCTATCAATAACATCATATTGTGCCTCCCATAGATGATGCGGCACCAGCTCCAGATCATCTGGAGCACCCTGGAAATCTGCAGATGGGGTTCTACCTGCTAGATGCATTGTCTAGCCTAGGTTCAACTGGTGAACCCCCTTGCCCAGATGACTGTTGCTGAATTACCGAGCCTGCCTCCACAATACTCTAACTATACTGTCATATTCAGCAAGCAGCAGGCGGAGACCTTGCCATCCCATTAGCCCTGGAACATAAGAACATGCCATGCTGGGTCAGACCAAGGGTCCATCAAGCCCAGCATCCTGTCTCCAACAGTGGCCAATCCAGGCCATAAGAACCTGGCAAGTACCCAAAAACTAAGCCTATTCCATGTTACTGTTGCTAGTAATAGCAGTGGCTATTTTCTAAGTCAACTTAATTAATAGCAGGTAATGGACTTCTCCTCCAAGAACTTATCCAATCCTTTTTTAAACAAAGCTACACTAACTGCACTAACCACATCCCCTGGCAACAAATTCCAGAGTTTAATTGTGCATTGAGTGAAAAAGAACTTTCTCCGATTGGTTTTAAATGTGCCACACGCTAACTTCATGGAGTGCCCCCTAGTCCTTCTATTATCTAAAAGAGTAAATAACCAATTCACATTTACCCATTCTAGACCTCTCATGATTTTAAACACCTGCTGGAAGGAGCCAAGCACACTGTAACCATCTATACAGATCACAAGAACCTTAAACATCTGGCACAAGCAGAGTTTAAATTGCAGATAAGCCTGCTGGCCATTGTTTTTTTTAATTGATTTGACTTCAAGTTGTGGTATCAGCCCGCTGAGAAGAACAGTCAAGCTGATGCTCTATCCCATTCTTTCAATACCAAAGAGATCCTGGAACCACCCCAACATATCATTGACCCAGCTAAAATTGTGGTGGCAGCCAAATTCACAGTTCCTCCAGGCAAGACTGTGATGCCCCAGCACCTACAACAGAAAGTCCTGCCTGTCGGGTCATCCTGTTTCACTCGGACATTGGAATTAATTGGGTGATACTATTGGTCTCAGTAGAGAAATCTGAGGCACTCCACTGTTTACCTTTCTCCACTGAGAAAAAAATGACAATTTAATTCTACTCTCTGTTTCCTATCTTTTAACCAGTTTGCAATTTAAAACGGAAATTGCCTCCTATCCCACAACCTTTTAACTTTCTTAGGATGCCTTCTGAAAATCCAAATACACTAAATCTAACAGTTCACCTTTATCCACATTTATTAACCCCTTCAAAAAATTGCAGCAGATTTATGAGGCAAGAATTCCCTTGGGTAAATCCATACTGGCTGTGTCCTATAAACTATAACTATCTATATGTTCTGTGATTTTATTCTTAGAATAGTTTTCATGATTTTTCCTGGCACTGAAGTCAGGCTCACCGATCTATAGTTTCCTGGATCGTCCCTGGAGCCCTTTTTAAATATTGGGGAACAGTATAGTACCAAGTAGTATTCATTGGAAGCAGCAGGTAAATGTACTGTTATTAAATTCTTTGCTGTGGCAGTGATGATGTCACAGTCCTGGTGATGTAATAATGCTGCTGATGCAGAGCCTCTGTGACTGCCTGTGTGAATGTTGCTATAAAATCTTGGACAGTCCTAGCTGGCTATCATTTAGCAGGGCAGCTGCTTGTGAACAGGTGGGGCTAACAGTAGCAGAGGAAAAACTTGCGAGGGAAAGAATAACAACAAAAGTAAGATGAGATTTTTTTAATTTTTTACCGTTTATTTCAGAATTTAGATTTCTTTAGCAATTACCGTATTTTTCGCTCCATAAGATGCACTTTTTTTCCCCCAAAGGTGGGGGGAAAATGTATGTGCGTCTTATAGAGCGAATATAAAAAAAAAACCAAACAAAAATCTAACAAACCCCCCCCCCCCCGACTCCCCCAAGACCTGCCGACTTAATTTCCTACAACCCCCCCCCTCCTGCCCCCCCCCCCAAGACCTGACAAATTAATTTCCTGCAACCCCCCACCCTCCTGACCCCCCCAAGACCTGCCAAACGTCCCTGGTGGTCCAGCGGGGGTCCAGGAATGATCTCCTGGGTGTGGGCCGTCGGCTGCCAGTAAACAAAATGGCGCCGACGGCCCTATGCCTTCACTATGTCTCTGAGACCGACCGCTGCTATTGGTCGGTCTCAGTGACATAGTGAGGGCATAGGGCCATCGGCGCCATTTTGTTTACTGGCAGCCGACGGCCCTATGCCCACACTATGTCACTGAGACCGACCGCTGCTATTGGTCGGTCTCAGTGACATAGTGAGGGCATAGGGCCGTCGGCGCCATTTTGTTTACTGGCAGCCGACGGCCCTATGCCCACACTATGTCACTGAGACCGACCGCTGCTATTGGTCGGTCTCAGTGACATAGTGAGGGCATAGGGCCGTCGGCTGCCAGTAAACAAAATGGCGCCGACGGCCCTATGCCCTCACTATGTCACTGAGACCGACCAATAGCAGCGGTCGGTCTCAGTGACATAGTGAGGGCATAGGGCCGTCGGCGCCATTTTGTTTACTGGCAGCCGACGGCTCACGCCCAGGAGATCGTTCCCGGACTGCTCCTGGACCCCCGCTGGACCACCAGGGACGTTTGGCAGGTCTTGGGGGGGTCAGGAGGGTGGGGGGTTGCAGGAAATTAATTCGGCAGGTCTTGGGGGGTCAGGGGGGTGGAGGTTGTTAATTTAAAGGGTTGGGATGGGGGGGGGGTTTTGGGGGTTCCCAGAGAAAGAAATGTTTTCTGATCTGGGGAGTGGACCGAAATGGCCCTCCCCAGACCCGAAAACAAAATGGGGAGAAAAAAAAAAGCTATGCACTCCCCTAATTTGCTCCATAAGACGCCCAGATGCAGAGCCGGTTTAGCACAATTTTTTTTTTTTTTAATTTTCCCCCTCTGAATCCTAGGTGCGTCTTATGGTCAGATGCGTCTTATGGAGCGAAAAATACGGTAGTTTCAGGCAATCAGCTCCATATTTTGCTTTATTGATTGATTTAAAACCATTTAATCTATCTGAATGTTCCTGATTAAAACATACTGCCTTAAAGAATTGTTCATCATTCTTTCTAATTATTCTGATGTGTTTCTCAAGACTTCTTTGACTTTACATGTGGTCCTCTTTATATATTTTGCATCATGTTCACATGTGATCATGTAAACATAAATATACTTTTACAATTAATAAATTACCTATTTGCTGAAAGGCATATTGACTTTTTAGAGCTTGTCCCTGTACAGTGACCATATTTGAAAAAAACATTGTTTCCCCAAATCCCTACCCTTCCTGTAAGTGATTCTTGGGGTATATGAGATTATAGTTTTAATCATTGGCTCATGTGGTAAATACAATCAATCCAGTGTTTATTAACTTAATTCCCTATGGTTATTCTGGTAACTGCAGAGCGACAAAGTGTGGGGGTATTTTTATATCCATGTTCCTTTAGTGAATTCTCAAAGAGAAACTACCAGGTAGTTTGTCTTTTCAAATTTAGAAAGGTAGGTGGGTATAGAAGTATCTGCTTACTTTGTCCCTGCTATTTTTGAGGATGAGGTTAGGCGGGGGAAACTATGCACATATATTGAAAAATTCAGTAAACCTTCACTGGACCCTTCCCGCCTCTCAAACTATCATCCCATCTCCCTCCTCCCTTTTATGTGCAAACTGCTTGAACATGCTATTCATCTCCTCTGTCTTGACTTTTTTTCATCTCAAGCCATTCTGGAAATGCTGCAATCTGGCTTTCCCCCTCTATATTCCATAGAAAGTGCTCTTGCCAAAGTCTCCAGTCATCTCTATGTGACCTTGATCTATCTGCTGCTTTTCATACCAATCATCACAGTCTCTTTCTTGACTCACTGCACTCAATTGGATTTTGGGACAGTGTTATCTCCTGCTTTTCTTCTTACTTCTCCCATCATACTTTTATGGAATCCTCTGATAGTTCTTCCTCTCTCGCTATTCAGCTATCGGTCAGTGTGCCGCAAGCCTGTGTCCTGGGCCCTCTATTCTTTTCTATCTACACTTCTTTCCTCAGTGCTCTGATCGCCTCTCACACTGGTCAGTAAGACTTTTATACTGAAGACTCCCAGATCTACATTTATATACCAGAAATTCACCACAAATCCAGTCCCAAATTTCAGACTGCTTGTCTGACATTTTCATCTGAGTGTCCCGCCATTATCTTAAATATAACTTGGCTAAGACAGAACGTTTCATTTTCTCCTCTGACCCTCTAGCCCTCTTCCCCTCTTTTGCTGTCTTTATGGATGACTCTCATCCTCCTGGTTCTCTCAGCCCATAATCTTGAAGTCATCCTTGATGCTTCTTTCTCTCTGTGCACATTGAAAACACTGCTAAACTGCATTGGTTCTTCCTCTATAACATGCCTAAAATATGTCCCTTCCTTTCAGAGCATGCTACCAAAATGCTCATCCACTCTCTTATCACCTCCCACTTAGATTACTAAGAACATATGAACAGAATTGCTGGGTCAGACCAAGGTCAATTGATGCTAGCATCCTGTGTCTGACAGTGGCCTTTCCAGGTCACAAGTATCTGCAGATCCCTAATAGTTGATCTATTTCTTGTATCTCACTCCCAGAAATAAGCACTGATTTTCCCAAGTCTAACTGGCTAATAACTGTTTATGGACTTTTCCTTCAGGAACTTGTCCAATCCCAGTATGTTAGTTGCCTTGACCATATCTTATGGCAACAGATTCCATAGCTTTATAATGTACTGAATGAAAAACATATTCCTACAATTTGTTTTAAATCTGCTGGTTGCTAGTTTCTTTGAGTATTCCTAGTCCCGGTGATTTTTGAAAGGGTAAATAACTGTTCCCTACTTACCCATTCTACTACACTCATGATTTTATACATATCAATCATAACACCTCATATTCAACTCTTTTCCAAGCTAAAGAGCCCTATTGTAATATTTAATAAATTTTGCCATGTGTATAGATTAGTTAATAAATATATCTATCAGAATTAACAAAATGTGTCAATCGTGATTTAAGGATCTATGGAAGGTTTTTTGGGGGGCTACAAAGGGGGGATATCTTATGGTTTTATTAGGTCTCACTGATAACAATGCACAGACTGTAAAATGTTTGATACAGCAACTATTTCATTAAGTAAGGAATGAACATAGCAATGACCTAAGTGTGGAGGGAGGTTGTCTGCTCTCAAGATCTGTAAATGGTTAAGCTAATCAGGATGAGACATTGTGTAATATGTAATCTTTTGGAAGAAAAAAAAGAGACCTGGATGACAAGCCATTCAAGAGAGAAAGGCCTTTCCATAAGGGGTGGCGGGGTTGCTGTAGACAATACAGTTGTTCAACACATGACAATTTAGGGCAGACAGTTTTGTGTTATAATATACAATATATTTTTTTTTTTTAGGATTGCTATGTGGGTGGGATGAAGGAATACACAGAGGGTGACCATTAAAGCACTGAAAAGCTTGTCAGTCTACATTTTGTAAAGTGCCCCCAAGACCTAAAGAGGCAACGATAACACACTACCTTTCATGAACAAAAGGGGGTGGATATTGTAATGACGTAGGTGCGAGTTAGATGTCTGGACTTATGATCTAATCAGGGAGAAACAATGGTCAGGAACCATTAAATCACAGAAGGTTCAACAGACTGTAGTTTTGTGAAACGGCTTCAGATCTACAGAGATATTGATAATGCACACAAAAGGCCTGTAAATGATAATCCAATCAAAAGAAATATCTTATTCTATAAGGGGGTTTCTGGGGGGTAGTTGTAGCAGATGTCCATCACATGACAGAGAGAGGCCAGGTAGCTTTTGTGTTACAATACACAAGTTTTGAGGGGTTGTTGGTGGTTATGCCCTTATGCTGGTGATAAAAGGGTATAGTCAGTGACCAGAAAGTTTCAGCAGTCTGTAGTTTGTAAGGTCTGAAGAGTTTGAAACAGAAATGGATTCTTCAAACAAAGAAAGGCAGAAGTCTGGATTTATTAATAAATTGTCACTCACTAAATGGAGGCAACAAAGAAAACTGAAAGGTGGGTTAATAGTTTTATTGTATCTTTCTTTTGTTTTTAGATATGATTTTAAAACAGTGGTAAAAAAAAAAGTGTTTGTTTTATTATTAGAACAAGAAAATATTGCAAAAACAGATACAGAGTTGAGCACAGACCAACAACTGGGTTGCAGCAAGGCCTCAGAGCAAAAAACAAAATCCCAAGACATTTCTGATAATAATACAAATGAAGGTAAGGAAGCATTTTTTATATCTATATGGGTAAACCTCCAATTATTTCACAGCTGTGTAAATGAAAAGGTATTACCATGTGGGTTTTTTTTACATAACAGACCAAGAGCAGCATATGCCAAAGAAATCTGACAAAAGACCATACCAAAAGCCAAGAGATAAACAAAGGAGTAAGAATTTATACTGTTATAATTTAACAAAATTCTTCTTAAAATATTATAAAATCAATAAAAAGTATGACACCCCCATGTTAATTTTTTATTATTATTTTTAATTTTTAGACCATGAAAATGCTACAAAAAGGTCTATTTCCAAAAGAAAAGACGAGAACCTCAGAGACAGCAGACCAGAACACAGGGAGGAAGTAGAGCAAGAATGTGAAAGCATGGGCTTAGATAATTGTACCGAAGACAATGTTTCAGGGGTGGTGGTAAATAATTGTATATCAGGGGCCTCTGAAAATGCAACTGCAGAAAATGAACAGGTTAATTTTGTGCAATTTGTGAGAAGGTGGAGCCGTGATTTAGAAAAATGTAATGGCGTGCTTTATTCACAGGAATTTTGTTTTATTAATGTAGATAGAATAGATTCATTCATAGGTACAAAAAACATTGTGAGGCAAGGCATACAGCACGTTCTAAATGAAATAAGCAATAGAGTTTTATCTAATGATTATATTCAGGTACATTTACATTCTACAGGTTTCCATAATTCTTTGTATTTGGGAAAGTTAAACCTTCAGGATGTGAACACTGATGATTTCCTCGATCAAGTTAGTAAACTCCTGCAGAGTTATAGAGAGATACAGTTTGGTGAGACATTCCATATAGTAGTTCTTGTTATACGGAACAGGAGGGAGGGGCACAAAGGGTTTTAAGGTCTATTCTATACAGCCAAATCATACATAAAAAGAGAATGTATTTATTAGACTTAAATAACACAGGTAACGCTCTATGCGTTGCAGGGAGCCTTGTAGCCCTCATGTCATCAATAAAGCTCACAGATGCAGAGCTATTAGACCATGCTAAAAAAAAACTGCATGCGGAGCTAGGGTGGTCAGAACATAAAAAGGTCATGCTAGATGATGTCTCAACATTTGAACAACATTTAGGTATAAACATAAGGGTTGTGCTTTATACAAAAGAATGGGGTTGCTTTAAGACAAAGGACAGACCTGAATTCCATAAAACTGTTTTTATGTTGCTACATGATGACCATTTTTATGGAATATTAGATGTAAAAAAGCTCTATGGGGAGCAAAACGTCTGTAAATTTTGCCAGAAGCTGTACAGTCACAATCATAATTGTACATTATGGTGCCATCTCTGCTTAACAGCAACATGTATAGACAATGTTGGTGCACAACAGAAATGTCCTAAATGCAGGCTGTATTGCTGTTCTAAAGAGTGTTTAGAAAGGCATACAGTTCTGGCTTTAAAAAAGAAGTTGAGTGCTTGTTTAAAATACTGTGTGAAAAATGTGAAGCATATGTGGACAAGAGGCATAAATGCATGGGCAGACAATGTAAGCTGTGTTCTGAACCCTTGACTACTGGCAACAAGCATTTGTGTTTTATGCCTCCTATTGATCATGCACAAATATCTGAAAAAAATATATTTTATGATTTGTGAATGTATGCAGGAAACAGGCTTTCATGTTCCAAATTATATATATGCAACAGATTTAAACAACACAAGAAACTGGGAGTTCAAAGGTCTTAAGAGTATTTCTGAGTTAAAGATTTTTTGTGACAAAAGGTTCAAAGGACACCCTTCATAGTGCATAATTCTAAAGGCTATGATGGTTATTTTGTAGTTAGAGAGCTGCTAAAGGAAGAGATGGGTGTGCGCTAGTTAGCTCAGGGTGCTAAGCTCTTACAAATCATGATAGAACCCCTGGGTATACGGTTTAAAGACTCTTTAAATTTCCTACCCATGAAGCTTAGAAAGCTTCCACAAGCCCTGGGGTTTCAAGGCTGTAAGGGCTATTTCCCACATTTTTATAACACCAAGGTTAATCAAAATTATGTGGGACCTATGCCCGGTGTTGAGTATTATGGAGATGGGTATATGATGTCTGGAGAAAGAGAGGAGTTTTTAAAGTGGTACAGGGACAATCAATATAACACCTTTGATTTACAAAAGGAGCTCGCCAACAGGATGTGAACATTCTGAGACAGGCAAGTATCTTATACAGAACTGTAATCATGGCTATGGCAGAGAGAGAGGCAGTTGTAGAGCTATGAAAAGATGTATAGATCCCTTCAAATATATAACACTGGCATTTGTGTGCATGGCTATGTACAGGTTTATGTTTTTAGAACCCAAGACCGTGGCACTTGTCCCTCCAGACAACTATCACAGACACACAAAGAGACATTCAATGCCCTCTATCCAGTGGCTGATGTATACAGAGGTCGCAGAGCAAATACAGATCACCCATGCTTTAAAGGGGGGTGAATAGCAGGTGGGTCCCTATTTTCTTGATGGTTATACACTTTATTGATGGGGTACAAGCAGCTTTTGAATTTAATGGCTGTTTTATCCATGGTTGTCCGAGCTGTTATAACAATAAAGACCAGAATCCCTTAAAGGCTACAACCTTTGTTTTTCTCAATTACAAAACACAAATCAAAGCAGATTTCCTGAAAAGAAGAGGGTTTAAGGTCATAAGCTTGTGGGAACATGAATGGAAGATAATGGTGAAAGAAAATATCAGGGATTGTGCAGACTTTCTGGTTAAATCTGACCTACCGCAGCCATTGGTACCCAGAGATGCCCTTTTTGGTGGTAGAACCAATGCTGTTTGCTTGTACTATAAAGCCAGGCCTGATGAAAAAATGTGTTACATTGATTTTTTTTTTTTAATTTTCTCTTTATTAAATTTTTCATAATAATACAAAGCTTTAATCTTTGCACAGAAATCTTTCGGAAACATATTATAAACGATCAAATGATCATTAACAAAAGTTGAAAGAAGAAAAAATATAATATTACAGTCCACAAAATACTCTTTTGGAGGCAGACGTCAGAAAGAAAAAATGAAGCCTACCATCTTCCAATAGAAAAAAAAAATAAAGAAGAAACTGCCAATTACTTGCTATACCTCGTTATATTCATTTATTGCAGAGAAATTGGACTAACTATAGGTGATGATTCCCTCATCACCCTGTTTTGGGAATCAAGCCACACTTTGAGGTGTTCGGGGTTAAGGAAAACATATGTATTATTATTATATTTCACGATACAGCTACACGGGTACCTTAGATGGAAAGTGGCTCCCAGTAGACCAATATCTTGCCTTAAAGCCAAAAATCCCTTCCTCCTCACTTGTGTGACTTTTGCCAGATCGGGGAAGATCTGGACTTTTTGGCCCATAAACTGGGTCCCTATATTCTGAAAATAATTTTTCATAATCAACCTCATGTCTTTTTCATATATAAAAGAAATCAACAAGGTGGCTCTTCCCACAATCTCTGCATCCGAGGATTCTAAGAAAACTGTCAAGTTCCCCAAGTCCAACTGATTCTGATTACTATCCACTTGTGGTCGAGAAAAGGGAAGGAAATAAACCTTGTTAAATGCAGGTATCTCTTCTGAGGCAATATGTAATACCTCTATCAAATGTCTACGTAGAGTCACTCTAGGCAACTCTCCCATTACTTTGGGGACGTTTAACAGCCTTAGATTTGGCCTCCTGAAGCGGTTTTCCAGAAATTCAGTCTTTTTATTCAAGGCAATATTATGTTGTACTATTGTCATTTGTAATTTCTGGGCCTCTTTAATATTTGTTTCTATCTGCTGTAGTTTATTCTTTTGCTCAGACAATTGCAGGTTGCGGTCCTGTGTCACCAAGTCCAATCGTGAAGAAATTTGGGTGATTTGAATCATAGTCCCCTGGATTGCCAAGTTTTGCTGGGCCAACAATTCCCAAATCACGTCCAAAGTTACCACAGGTGGTTTGGGAGGTATAGCTAGCCCCTGCTGTATTCTCCGGGTAACATCCACCGGTGTTGGCAAATTGGGATTAATAGTATAGGTAAAGGAAGTCTTACCACTATTTAATTGGTTTATCTCCTGACTCAGAACAGTGCTCGGGCCCGCTATGGCTCCGTGAGATGTCAGACTTCCGGGTGTCTCAACCGCTTCTGCTCCCTCCATGGTTTGCGCTAAACCCAGTAGGTTCGCGGGTTCCAAGGCAGATTCTAGCGGTGACAACAGGGATATCACCTGAGGCAATCTCGGCATTGGAGGGCTCAGTGTAAGCTCCCCTGGCAAAACGGCAGCTTCTTCTCCGTTTTCAGCAGCAGGGACTGGCTTCTCCTGCTTCGTAGCGAGGTGAGTGCACTCGGTGATTTTTCTTTGTCCCATGGGGAGAGAGGGCATTGGAGGGTATGTCCTCAATTTCCCCTTACACTTCAGAGGCATAGTAGACTAAGAAAATCCTTCTCTAGCAAAAGAAACAGCGGGAGCTCCGATGAACACTCCTAGCAAGTGGCCATCTTGACTCCACCCCAGGGTGCATCTCTGTTACATTGATTTTACCAGTCAATAAAACCAAGGAATATCTGGTTGGCCACCCGCAAATCATTTATGACAGTTTTGGTCCCCTCTCAGACTATTTTGGGCCTGTTAAAGCCAAAGTGTATCCATCCCGAAAGATCTTTTCCCTGTATTACCAATCCATGTGAGTGGTGGGCTCATGTTCCCACTGTGTCGCACATGCGCTGACAATAGTCTGCAGGATATGTGCACCCACACGGACGAGGAGAGATCCCTCGTAGGGACTTGGTGCATTGTGGAGATGAATGCGGCTGTTACAAAAGGGTATGTGGTTGCTGAAATATGTGAAATATGGCACTTTGAATGTAAATCTGTCAGTCTGTTTTCTGAATACATAAAAATACATCTCCGTCAAAAACAGGAGGCCTCTGGTTATCCTCAGCGGTGTACCAATGTAGAAAAATAAAACATGTATATATCTGATTTTTACAAAAAAAAGGTGTAGTTTTAAGGCCTGAACAAGTTAGTATAAACCCTGCAAAGCGCCAAATTGCCAAGCATTTCTTAAACTCTTTGTGGAGGAAGTTTGACCAAAGAGCAAACCTACCTGTCACAAGTATTGTGAGAGATCCTGACGATCTGTATAAGTATTTGTTTTCACCCGAATATAAAGTTTCATCATGCGATTTTATTGATGATGAAACAACCCACACCTTATGGGAAAGGCCTTTCTCTCTTGAATGGTTTGTCATCCAGGTCTCTTTTTTTTTTTTCTTCCAAAAGATTACACATTACACATTGTCTCATCCTGATTAGCTTAACCATTTACAGATCTTGAGACCAGACAACCTCCCCCCACACTTAGGTCATTGCTATGTTCATTCCTTACTTAATGAAATTGTTGCTGTATCAAACATTTTACAGTCTGTGCATTGTTATCAATGAGACTTAATAAAATCATACGTTATCCCCCCTTTGTAGCCCCCAAAAACCTTCCATAGATCCTTAAATCACGATTGACACATTTTGTTAATTCTGATATATATTTATTAGTTATTTTTATTAACTGCTCTATACACATGGCAAAATTTATTAAATATCACAAAGTATTTCATTGTCAATACACACTTCTGAAAATACAGACAAGAAAAACATTACTAGCAAACAAAGGCTGTTTTATTATGCATTTTTAAAAAAGGAATGGTGCTTTCTCCCATAGATGAAGGCATTTATATATTTTATCAATAAAACCTCATCTGTAGATCTAAGCATGCTGTTTAGTTTTTGAACAGGATTTTGAGTAGTTTTAACACTATGTATAAGATATATGATCAGATTCAAATCGTAATTGTTTAGACGTAATATGCCTCTTTTATATGCTGCTAATACAATAAAATTCAAAACACGTTCTAGGCACAACCTGTTACAAGCGGCCCTTAATTTTTCCTGGGTGTCAGAGGCAGTCCAATAAACACAACTATGGTCCTCCTGACTCGGTTCATCAATGAGACAGCCATCACAGTCATCATGGCGAATGTCAGCCAGACACTTTGTAAGAATGCTATACACCGCCACCCTTACGATTGATCTAAATGTTGTTTTTCAAAAAAGGCCATGTACCGGCGAGGGCTTTGGAAACCCTATATAGCTCCACCAGCTGAAATCGTGCACATCTTCAGGTTTGATTTTTTTTTTTTATCACCTTCTGAGTCTGGTGGTTCTTTGATGTTTGGGCAAAAACAACACATACAGGTCATTTTGATATTTGGTGTGTCCCCATATTCTTCTGTTTGTAAAGATCCTTTATTTTCCTATAAATTAAAACCCCTTCTAAACAAGCTCTCTATTATAGATAGCTCCCAAACACCCCACCCCTAAAATGCCTAATTATAAGGAAAGAGATTTTTCTTACCTTACACTCAAGCTTTTCCAGCAAATAATCTCGGCATCTAATGCGGCTTGGTGCAGCTCTATATCTGAGGAGTTGATAGCATTTTCATTGATCCTGAGAATCAAAAAGCTTTTGCCCCAACGGAAGTTCATCAAATTCTGGCTCTGTGATTTCTTCTGCCCTCTGCTTCCTGCGAATTGTGAACGATTTGTGCACTGGTGTATCAACTTCTGTTTCAACATCTTTCAGAAGGACTCTTTGTTTATGGCACCTGTTTAGTTTTGGCTGCTGCTGCTCGCTTTCCATTTCCAGCCATTTAGGTGTCTCATACACATCCATTATTTTTTATTTTCAGGATCACAAAGCTAAAGGTTTTTCAGGAACAGCTACACCTCTTCTGCATAGAGATTGTTCTCACGTGATCACTATCACATGCTTATTTCTATATCCGGTCTTGCAAGTTTGGGTGTGCCTATGCAAGACACATTGCATGCAGTTCACCTTTTATTTCTTTTAAAATGTACCCTTGTGTCATAATAAATTTTCTTTAAAATCCATTGGTGCATGCTTGTTTTATATGGCTGTAAACACAGAGGTCTGTTTTTTTAAAAGAAAACTAAATCCTTGTGTTTTATCCACCTTTGCAGACTCACACCCAACACCCTGCTGTTAAATATCCTCTGCTCAGATTTCACTCTGCCAGGATAGGGGTGGTTGGGGGTTGGGGCAAGCGTATCTACAGTGAGGGGTGGAGGGAAGGGGGGGGGGATTCTCTCTGACTCTGTGTACAAAATGAGAGAAAGCTTCCGGCGACCTCACAGCTAATACATTTCTAAAACAGAGGGGCTAGAAAAAAAAGCATGCTTCCGACTCTGTCATCATTAAAAAGTGTCAGGGACATTTCTGCTGACGTTCTAGGAGGAGTGTTTTTGGGGGGCTGTGGTTGGGGGTGGACTTCCGGTGATGTTATACCCGTGACATCATTGGGGGTTTGGCTTGGGGGTTTGAGTGACAGCGTACCCATAGATTCTCCGGTCTTGCAAGTTTGGACATGCCTGTGCAAAATACATTGCATGCAGTTCACCATCTTTTATTTCTTTTAAAATGTACCCTAGCAGGTTTCTGTAGTGAATAAGCATCTTTGAGCCACAGTTTCCTGCCACCTCACCACTTGTAACTTTTTAAAAACAGATGGGGCTAGAAAAAAAGCATACTTCCAGCTAAAAAGTATACATTCAGCTCTGTCATCATTAAGAAGCATCAGGAACATTTCTGCTGATGTTCTAGGGTCGCATTTTTTGGGGATTTTTGGATTTTGTATTGTACTTCCGGTGAGATCATCAAAAACAGCCAGAGTCCATTAATTCTGTCATCCTAAAAAAGCGACAGGGCTCTTTCTGATGATGTTCTAGGGGCATGTTTTTGGGGTGGTGGTGAGGGGTTGGACTTCTGGTGATGTCATACCCATGACATCATAGGGGGTGAGGCTTGGGGGTGGGGTGTGGGAAGGTCCTCTCCATTCACTTCTATTGGGGGGAGGAGCACGGGTGGGGTCTGGGGTGGAGCTAGGAGTGGGGTCATGGACAGGAGGGGTGTGGCCAGGGGCAGGAGGGGGTGGGGCTGAGGGCAGGAGGAGGGAGGGGGCATGGCTACACCCCTTTCACTTCTATGGGAGGTGGGCGGGGAATAGGCAGGGCTTAGACCAGAAGTGAACACTGATTGGCTGCTGTCATCCTTATCTCGCCAGTCAATCATTTTGATTGATCGTGTACTCATAGACTAAACATCATGCTCCCTCTCTGGCCATATTCAAATCCAGTTTTATCGAGTCACCTTTTTGAAGCTGCTTTTAAATCCTAAGTACTTTTCTACAATTAATCCACTTCCCGCCAACTCTTGTTTGTCATATAGGTTTGTGTTGACTAGACTGTAAGCTCCATGGAGCAGAGAAGGACACTGCACATGTCAAATAGAGCTTTAGAAACAATAAATAGTAGTAGTAGTATTTTTCAATAACACTTTCTTGGGCTTCAACCATTTTGGCCCTGCTGTGCCTAAAGTTGTCTTGCTTTAGGGCCCTTTTTTGCTACTCTCTATTCATTCTTTGTGCTCTCAATTGTCTTATCACCCACCTGCCCCAGGTCCTTACCTAACAGATACTCCTGCAACCTCTGCTCTTCAGTGCCTGTGGACTCCTGCTCCTTCTCTACCCTCAGTTCCTCACTGTGCATAGATTCCACCTTTCTTTATCCTATCCTTTCACCATAAGCAGACCTTCCTACTCTCAGACTCCTGCATCTTGTACATGTAGGAGAAAGCAGAAATTCATGCAGTGAGAACTGGCTTGGTTAGCTACCTTGGCTGCCACATGTGGCTGCCCGAGCTCCACCACTGCTGCTCCCAACACTCAAAATGAATCACATCTAGTACTCAGTGCTTGCTCTCTCTGTCTCACTCAGCCTGCGGATAGGAGAGAAGCTGGAAGAAATCAAAGGAGGAGGTGCTTTGTGTGTGCTGCACAAAGCAGGGCCAGATATCTACTATCCATGTCCTGCATGCTGCCCATTAATTCCCACACTCTGAAGCTCAATCTGTAGCTAGCAAGGACAGTCAATTATGACTACACATGTGCTCAGAAAAGAGTGCCTGCATGTTTAAGTGCCACCATAGATGTCTCTTGTTGCTGAAAGATGCTGAGAGCAGAGCCCTGGTGCTGGCCTAGACTTGAGCATCAGAAAGTGGTAACTTTTCCATGTATACCTGACCAGGTCTGAAGACACACCAGTGGTTCCTTGATCCTTTCCTGTCTATGGGGCCAATGCAATAAAATTTGACTTTTCAGTGCCCGCTTTCTTAGTGCACACATGGTGCCCGCAAGGGGGGTGCCATGCAATAAACAAATTAGGGGGTCGCGCTAGCAAGAAGGTGCTAGGGTCTCTAGCACATCCTTAGCGCCTCCTTGCTAACGCGACCCCGCGGTTACCAGCGGTCTGCCGGTTATGAACACCGATGCTGATAAACTCGACCTCAGTTTTCATAACTTCAGTCAGCCGGTTATGAAAAGCGACACCGAGCATATTGGCATCGGTTTTCAAAGCGGCCGGCAGAGCTTTTTTTTCTTTTCTTTTAAACTTTAAAAAAAGTACAGAAAAGCAGTTTTTTCTGCTTTTCTGTACTTTTTTCAGTGCACTCAGCTATTAACACCTGCTCCAGGCAGGCATTAATATATGAATGATAACTGTGCATCTGAGACACACATTTATGGGCAGATTTTCAAAGGCTATGCATGTAACATACGCGCGTAGCCTGAGGAAATCTGCCCCTGCATGCGCCGAGCCTATTTTGCATAGGCTCTGCGGTGCGCGCAAGCCCCGGGACGCGTGTATGTCCCGGGGCTTGCAAAAAGGGACGGTCCATGGGCGTGGCCAGGGGGCATGGTGTTGGCTCGGGGCGTGTTCAGGGGCATGGCGGTGGTCCGGGGCGGTCCGGGGGCATGGCCGAGTGCCCCAATACAGCGGCCTGTGTCGGGGCCTACCGCGCCAGAAGACATTCGGCGCGCGCAAGTTACAACTGCCCGGAGGCAGGCATAACTTCCTGGATAAAGGTTAGGAGGGGGATTTAGGTAGGGCTGGGGGGTGGATTAGATAGGGGAAGGGAGGGGAAGGTGGGGGAGGTGGAAGGAAAGTTCCCTCTGAGGCCGCTCCGATTTCAGAGCGGCCTCAGAGGGAGGGAATGGCAGCGCGCGCAGGGCTCAGCACGCGCAATGTGCACAAATGTGCACCCCCTTGCTTGCGCCGACCCCGGATTTTAAAAGATACGCGCACATCTATTGAATTCCAGCGTACTTTTGTTTGCGCCTGGTGCGCGAACAAAAGTACGCGCTCGCGCTTTTTAAAAAAATGTACCCCTTATTTTTTTGCATTTGGAGTGAATGAGTAATAGCCTCATTCACATGCATTTGCATGTGATGAGCGCTAACTCATTCACTCCCCGGACACGCGTTAAATAGGCGCTATTGATTTAGGGGGTGGATTAGCGGCACTGTATTGCATCGGCCCCTATGTGATAGAGGGCATAATGCAAGTTGCCACTACTATGATTTTGTAGTCTAGTATATGATTCCTATGAGTATTTGGGTCCATTAGGGATGTATATATTCATTATAGAGATCTCTTTATTTTCTATTTTACCTCTTCTAGAGATCACTCAGTCTGTCTGATCTTTTTTAATGGTAAAGAGAATCCTCTTGCGTAATAGGAATGCCAGTCCTCTTTTTTTGGAGTTAAATATAGAGTAGTGAACTTGTCCTTACTGCCCTTTCTGTCAGTTGTCATGTTCCTGAGGGGTTAGGCATGTTTCCTGTATTAAGTTCACCTCCTGCTTTCCAAAGTTATTTAGTTAGTTAGTTTCATTTTATTATAGGCTCTCACCACCAGAGCCTGGTAGAATTTATGTAATGCAGTGAGACTGTAGTGAGGGGGAATTTGCCTCAATTAATCCCTGTGAGAAATTACTTTCCCAGTTATCTCACAATAGCCTTATGATGACATTAAGTTGGTGACCAGAGGATCTGATGATATTAGTGAAAACAGAAAAGAGAGATGTAATGAAGAAATTAACAGCAAAAGAGAATTGTTTTCCGGTTCCTGTTTTAACTTTCAAAATAAACTCAGTTACTGTTAGAATTGCTTCATGTTTCTGGGATGAATTCCTTGGTGCAAGAAATAGCACAGTGGTAGAATTAGGTTCCCTAAGATGTGTGTTATTTTTCATTGCTTACCACCTGTGGTCCACTTTATCATCCTGTAACCCCTGTAATGGTTGAACCCAGACAGAAGTTCCAGAGCCTATATCTCAAATTACAGTTCCAAGCAGTTAAATTTCAGATGGTTAGAAATAGGGATGTGAATCGTTTTCCATATCGTCTTAACGATAGAAATCGTGTGGCAGGGCAAGAAAATCGTCTTAGGCACGATTTTTTAGTTAAAAAATCGTTAAAAATCGTTTTTTCCGATTAGTGCGCACTAACTCGAGTTAGTGCGCACTAACGGGAGTTAGTGCGCACTAACTGGGAGTTAGTGCGCACTAACTGAAAATGATACAATTTGACACTTTTCAGGTCAGTTAAGGTCAGTTTAGGAATGAATATGTATTCCTATTGGCTGCCCTCTTATTTATTCATGTTACCAAGTTTCCTACTGACAGTATATGGGGGATGGGAAATGGAAACAGTTGGTAGCTTGACAAAACAAGTAATGTGATCAGTCAATGTGACTAGAACTTGTGCCCTAACCCTGATACCAGGGGTATTGTGATCTTCCTGCACACAGTGCCCTATCCCTATTAATACCAGGAGTGTTGTGATCTTCCTGCACACAGTGCCCTATCCCTAATACCAGGGGTGTTGTGATCTTCCTGCACACAGTGCCCTATTCCTGATACTGGGGGTGTTGTGATCTTCCTGCACGCAGTGCCCTATTCCTGATACCGGGGGTGTTGTGATCTTCTTGCACACATCCCGATATCAGGGATAGGGCACTGCATGCAGGAAGATCACAACACTCCTGGTATTAATAGGGATAGGGCACTGCATGCAGGAAGATCACAACACTCCTGGTATTAATAGGGATAGGGCACTGCATGCAGGAAGATCACAACACCCCTGGTATCAGGGATAGGGCACTGTGTGCAGGAAGATCACAATACCCCGGAGGAGTGAGGGTCAGGCAGCTCCCCCCTGTCTGTGAAGCCAGCCTCTCACTAGTAATGCAGGGAGGGAGCTGTCTCAGACTTCACCATCCTCCCCCCCCCCTTACCCACACACCATTCACTAGCTGGGACATGGGGGAAGTCAGGAGTGAGGGTCAGGCAGCTCCCCCCTGTCTGTGAAGCCAGCCTCTCACTAGTAATGCAGGGAGGGAGCTGTCTCAGACTTCACCATCCACCCCCCCCCCCTCACCCACACACCATTCACTAGCTGGGACATGGGGGAAGTCAGGAGTGAGGGACAGGCAGCTCCCCCCTGTCTGTGAAGCCAGCCTCTCACTAGTAATGCAGGGAGGGAGCTGTCTCAGACTTCACCATCCACCCCCCCCCCCCCTCACCCACACACCATTCACTAGCTGGGACATGGGGGAAGTCAGGAGTGAGGGACAGGCAGCTCCCCCCTGTCTGTGAAGCCAGCCTCTCACTAGTAATGCAGGGAGGGAGCTGTCTCAGACTTCACCATCCTCCCCCCCCCCCCCTCACCCACACACCATTCACTAGCTGGGACATGGGGGAAGTCAGGAGTGAGGGTCAGGCAGCTCCCCCCTGTCTGTGAAGCCAGCCTCTCACTAGTAATGCAGGGAGGGAGCTGTCTCAGACTTCACCATCCTCCCCCCCCCCCCTCACCCACACACCATTCACTAGCTGGGACATGGGGGAAGTCAGGAGTGAGGGTCAGGCAGCTCCCCCCTGTCTGTGAAGCCAGCCTCTCACTAGTAATGCAGGGAGGGAGCTGTCTCAGACTTCACCATCCTCCCCCCCCCTCACCCACACACCATTCACTAGCTGGGACATGGGGGAAGTCAGGAGTGAGGGTCAGGCAGCTCCCCCCTGTCTGTGAAGCCAGCCTCTCACTAGTAATGCAGGGAGGGAGCTGTCTCAGACTTCACCATCCTCCCCCCCCCCTCACCCACACACCATTCACTAGCTGGGACATGGGGGAAGTCAGGAGTGAGGGTCAGGCAGCTCCCCCCTGTCTGCGAAGCCAGCCTCTCACTAGTAATGCAGGGAGGGAGCTGTCTCAGACTTCACCATCCTCCCCCCCCCCCTCACCCACACACCATTCACTAGCTGGGACATGGGGGAAGTCAGGAGTGAGGGTCAGGCAGCTCCCCCCTGTCTGTGAAGCCAGCCTCTCACTAGTAATGCAGGGAGGGAGCTGTCTCAGACTTCACCATCCTCCCCCCCCCCCCCCCCCCCTCACCCACACACCATTCACTAGCTGGGACATGGGGGAAGTCAGGAGTGAGGGTCAGGCAGCTCCCCCCTGTCTGTGAAGCCAGCCTCTCACTAGTAATGCAGGGAGGGAGCTGTCTCAGACTTCACCATCCTCCCCCCCCCTCACCCACACACCATTCACTAGCTGGGACATGGGGGAAGTCAGGAGTGAGGGTCAGGCAGCTCCCCCCTGTCTGTGAAGCCAGCCTCTCACTAGTAATGCAGGGAGGGAGCTGTCTCAGACTGGTATCAGGGTTAGGGCACTGTGTGCAGGAAGATCACAACACTCCTGGTATTAATAGGGATAGGGCACTGTAAGAGATGACTGTAGTAGATTGAATAAAGATCTGATGTTTCTGCTCTCCTCACACCAAACAAAAACAACACACAAGCAGAGAAGCCCTTCTTACAAAGCTGAGCTAGTGAGTTAAGTAGGAGGAAAAGTAAACATACTGGTGCCAGTGTGGCTACTTAAAAAATACACTTACCAACAATCAATTACATATATTTGAACTGTGTACAGTTCCAGCCAGGACCACCTTTCTAAAATGCACAGTGATTGGCAAATTCAACATGCACTAGCATTTCAGGTGCCTGCTAACAAAAATAATAAACAAACAAGTTCTAGTCACGTGAGTGCTGATCATTACATTACTTTTTTTGTCAAGCTTCCAACTGTTTCCATTTCACATCCCCCCAACCATATTGGTAACATCAATAGATAAGAGCACAGCCAGCCAATAGGAATACATACATACATATTCATTCCTAAGTGACCTTTACTGACCTGGGAAGTGTGAACACTTTGTTTCATTTTCTGTTGGTGTTCGTTAGTTTCCAGTTCCATTTCCCATCCCCCCAACCATCACCTCAGTGGTAACCTTGGTAATATCAATAGATAAGAGGGCAGCCAGCCAATAGGAACACATATTCATTCCTAACTGACCTTCAGTGACCTGGAAAGTGTTTATTTGTATCATTTTCAGTTAGTGCGCACTAACTCGAGTTAGTGCGCACTAACACGATTTAACGATTTTTAACGATAAATCGTTAGAATTTCTATTGTATCGTGTTCTATAACGATTTAAGACGATATAAACATTATCGGACGATAATTTTAATCGTTGAAAAACGATTCACATCCCTAGTTAGAAACATTATTGCAGTGTTCCCTGAGCGGGGACAGGGAAAGATAACTTTCCAGGCCCTTCCCATTGCAACTCTTAATTCCCACTTCACACTTCTTGTACAGGACACTGACAACCACAGTATGAATAAGCATTAAAGTCATTAACCAAGGAAATACGCTGGAGGCATTAATGGTTACCAACAATACTTTTAGTGATAGGTTGTAAGATACTGAAATAAAGTTCTTTACAGCTGATTGATTCACTTTTAGATGGTACAAGAGTTTTTAAATAGACTGGGAGACCTTTAACAAGGTAACATAGTAATGTCGGCAGAAAAAGACCAAATGGTCCATCCAGTCTGCCCAGCAAGTTTCTTATGGTAGGAACTGTTGCAAGTTACCCCCAACCCTTATGTTAAGGGCAGTAATATTAACAATCAAAATCAAGCAACTGTCAAATCCACAACAAAATTACTGCTAGTAACATTTTTACAGAGTGAGCAGTCTTCTTCATAATTCAGACAATGCTGCTTGAACGCACTTTCTTTTGGACTTGGCCTGTGCTTTTTCCCTAATGTCTGCGTATCAGTACCCTGGACCAAATTTTGGTTGAGTCTGAATCCAATTCCCCTTTTCTCCCTCCCCCCTCCCCCCCAGGTTGATGTGGAGAGTGATGCTATAGTTGCATCAAAATCATGTTTGCTAATTGGTTAAGGGTAGTAATTCCCATGCCTTCTGTTAGAGGTAGAAGCTGCCTGCTCCATGCTGGTTACCCCCTCCATGCACCCTTTTCTTCATTTTCAAATCTAGCTTTTAGGGATCCACAGTGTTTATCCAATGCCTTTTATAATTTTACTGCTTTTGTCTTCACCAATGCTTCCGGAAAGACATTCCAGGCATCCATCACCCTCTCTGTGAAGAAATATTTCCTGATGTGGTTCTAAGTCATTCTCCCTGAATCATAGGGGGCTTATTTCCTTACATCACGTGCTCTGAAAAGAGCAGATGTTACTGATGGTACAAAAGAGGCATAGTGAAGTTAAGATAACTATATTCAGGCTGATGCAATACCATACTCTGGCCGCAGCGCACGGCTCAATACACGACTGGATGCGCATTTTGGATGCGTGTCCATAACCCCCATTGCAAAATGTGCATATTTATACCCTCAAAAATGAATGCCTGCCCTAGAACAGGCATTAATTCTTGAGGAGCCCATAAGGTTTACAGAAAGCCGAAAATACTGCTTTTCTGTTGTTCCTCCAACTTAATATTGTGGCGATTTTAAGTTGGAGTAACCGAAAAGGAGAACCCTAAAACATTTTTTTTTTATTTAAAAAGTGTGCCGGCAGTCAGGTTAGGAAAAGAGATGCTCAATTAACAAGCATCTGTTTTCCTAACCCGCTGGCAGCCATCTCTCCTGGGCACTCGATGTTGAGGAGGCACTAGGGATGCAAAATTTCCCCTAGTGCTTCTTTTTTACTGTGGCAGCCAATTTAAATATTAAATCGGGTGCCCGGGAGAAGTGGATCAGCGCGTGTTAAGAGAGTGGGCATTCATGATTGAGTGCCCGTTTAATGCAAGATGATATTCCATCTGCCTGATTGAATATAGATGGGATCCATTTACCAGTGAAACACAAAAAACTGCTAAATAAATTTAAGAGTATAAAACCATAGATTGCGTTTTTATAGGAGACAAACTTGACTGACGTGAAACAAGCTGAACTGAAGCTAAGTGGGATGGACAATGTTTATATTCTTCCTTTTCTAGTCGAAAAAGGGGAGTGGTGATTCTTATATATAAGCAACTACTATTTCAGATTAAGCGCCATCTCCAGGATGCTGGTGGCAGGTATGTCATTGTATTAGGTAGGGATGTGAATCGTTTTCCATATCGTCTTAACGATAGAAATCGTGTGGCAGGGCAAGAAAATCGTCTTAGGCACGATTTTTTAGTTAAAAAATCGTTAAAAATCGTTTTTTCCGATTAGTGCGCACTAACGGGAGTTAGTGCGCACTAACTGAAAATGATACAATTTGACACTTTTCAGGTCAGTTAAGGTCAGTTTAGGAATGAATATGTATTCCTATTGGCTGCCCTCTTATTTATTCATGTTACCAAGTTTCCTACTGACAGTATATGGGGGATGGGAAATGGAACCAGTTGGTAGCTTGACAAAACAAGTAATGTGATCAGTCAATGTGACTAGAACTTGTGCCCTAACCCTGATACCAGGGGTATTGTGATCTTCCTGCACACAGTGCCCTATCCCTATTAATACCAGGAGTGTTGTGATCTTCCTGCACACAGTGCCCTATCCCTAATACCAGGGGTGTTGTGATCTTCCTGCACACAGTGCCCTATTCCTGATACTGGGGGTGTTGTGATCTTCCTGCACACAGTGCCCTATTCCTGATACCGGGGGTGTTGTGATCTTCTTGCACACATCCCGATATCAGGGATAGGGCACTGCATGCAGGAAGATCACAACACTCCTGGTATTAATAGGGATAGGGCACTGCATGCAGGAAGATCACAACACTCCTGGTATTAATAGGGATAGGGCACTGCATGCAGGAAGATCACAACACCCCTGGTATCAGGGATAGGGCACTGTGTGCAGGAAGATCACAATACCCCGGAGGAGTGAGGGTCAGGCAGCTCCCCCCTGTCTGTGAAGCCAGCCTCTCACTAGTAATGCAGGGAGGGAGCTGTCTCAGACTTCACCATCCTCCCCCCCCCCCCTTACCCACACACCATTCACTAGCTGGGACATGGGGGAAGTCAGGAGTGAGGGTCAGGCAGCTCCCCCCTGTCTGTGAAGCCAGCCTCTCACTAGTAATGCAGGGAGGGAGCTGTCCTCAGACTTCACCATCCTCCCCCCCCCCTCACCCACACACCATTCACTAGCTGGGACATGGGGAAGTCAGGAGTGAGGGTCAGGCAGCTCCCCCCTGTCTGTGAAGCCAGCCTCTCACTAGTAATGCAGGGAGGGAGCTGTCTCAGACTTCACCATCCTCCCCCCCCCCCCCCTCACCCACCACACCATTCACTAGCTGGGACATGGGGGAAGTCAGGAGTGAGGGTCAGGCAGCTCCCCCCTGTCTGTGAAGCCAGCCTCTCACTAGTAATGCAGGGAGGGAGCTGTCTCAGACTTCACCATCCTCCCCCCCCCCCCTCACCCACACACCATTCACTAGCTGGGACATGGGGGAAGTCAGGAGTGAGGGTCAGGCAGCTCCCCCCTGTCTGCGAAGCCAGCCTCTCACTAGTAATGCAGGGAGGGAGCTGTCTCAGACTTCACCATCCTCCCCCCCCCCCTCACCCACACACCATTCACTAGCTGGGACATGGGGGAAGTCAGGAGTGAGGGTCAGGCAGCTCCCCCCTGTCTGTGAAGCCAGCCTCTCACTAGTAATGCAGGGAGGGAGCTGTCTCAGACTTCACCATCCTCCCCCCCCCCCCTCACCCACACACCATTCACTAGCTGGGACATGGGGGAAGTCAGGAGTGAGGGTCAGGCAGCTCCCCCCTGTCTGTGAAGCCAGCCTCTCACTAGTAATGCAGGGAGGGAGCTGTCTCAGACTGGTATCAGGGTTAGGGCACTGTGTGCAGGAAGATCACAACACTCCTGGTATTAATAGGGATAGGGCACTGTAAGAGATGACTGTAGTAGATTGAATAAAGATCTGATGTTTCTGCTCTCCTCACACCAAACAAAAACAACACACAAGCAGAGAAGCCCTTCTTACAAAGCTGAGCTAGTGAGTTAAGTAGGAGGAAAAGTAAACATACTGGTGCCAGTGTGGCTACTTAAAAAATACACTTACCAACAATCAATTACATATATTTGAACTGTGTACAGTTCCAGCCAGGACCACCTTTCTAAAATGCACAGTGATTGGCAAATTCAACATGCACTAGCATTTCAGGTGCCTGCTAACAAAAAATAATAAACAAACAAGTTCTAGTCACGTGAGTGCTGATCATTACATTACTTTTTTTGTCAAGCTTCCAACTGTTTCCATTTCACATCCCCCCAACCATATTGCTAACATCAATAGATAAGAGCACAGCCAGCCAATAGGAATACATACATACATATTCATTCCTAAGTGACCTTTACTGACCTGGGAAGTGTGAACACTTTGTTTCATTTTCTGTTGGTGTTCGTTAGTTTCCAGTTCCATTTCCCATCCCCCCAACCATCACCTCAGTGGTAACCTTGGTAATATCAATAGATAAGAGGGCAGCCAGCCAATAGGAACACATATTCATTCCTAACTGACCTTCAGTGACCTGGAAAGTGTTTATTTGTATCATTTTCAGTTAGTGCGCACTAAATCGAGTTAGTGCGCACTAACTCCCCGTTAGTGCACACTAACTCGAGTTAGTGCGCACTAACACGATTTAACGATTTTTAACGATAAATCATTAGAATTTCTATTGTATCGTGTTCTATAACGATTTAAGACGATATAAACATTATCGGACGATAATTTTAATCGTTGAAAAACGATTCACATCCCTAGTATTAGGCATGCTGTATCACCAGAAGATAGCTCTTTGTAACATATGTGCCCCCAATACCTACTCACATAATTTTTTTGTGAATATAGTGGCTGGTTTCTAGCCTTTCCAGATTACAGACTAGTAGTTTGAGGAGTTTTTAATATAATGGCATATCATCGGAATGACTGCAAACCCATGAAAGAGACCAAATGGGGGGACAAAGATTTAGGAATGAATTTTCTCTGCATGGAACTGGGATGGCTGGACATATGGAGGACCCTTCATCCTGGGAAGCACAACGTCACCTTTTTCTCTAACCCACATAAAATTTACTTTAGGCTGGATTATTTCTTGCTATCAAAGGGGTTGTTTTCCAGGGTCCAGGAATCCTTAATGGGAACTATGTCTATCTCAGATCAAGCACCAGTGTCAGTTAGATTGGACTTTGGGGACTCTCAACACTCGCTGTTTTCTTGGAGATTGAGCCTGGATATATTTTCATGAGTTCTTTCAATTGTGTCTGAAAGAAAAATGGGCCGAGTATTTGCATACCGACTCCAATCCCAAGATTTCCGAGACACTGCTCTAGGAGGTGAGGAAGACAGTTATGCACGGACACATGTGGCATGGATTAACAGAGTCAGAAAAGCAGATATCCTATATTTAACTAAAGCGCTGAAGGTAGCACAAGCCCAGCATATAGCTGATATCACAGAACAGAATAAAAGTGCCGTTGAATAGGCTCAAGTCACCCTAAACATCTGCCATTTCAGATAGCTGCAATATTTCTTTGATTTTTACAAAACTTACTTTATAGGTACAGTAATAAACCTAGCAAGCTGCTGGAACATTTAATTTACATTCAGGGGTCCTCGCTCATGCATCTCTGGAATTAAGGATAAAGGGAGACGATCCAAACACTCTTGAGGATATCACCAATTGTTTTTTAGAACATTATCAAGAAATATATAAATATAAAGAAATGAAGAGGTAAAAAAACCACTTTTTTTATGGCGTTTCAGTGATCCAAACTCTCTCAAGAGCAGGTGGACCGACTAAACTTACCAATTCATGGTGGAGAAAGTTTTCGGATGATACAAGGCCTTAAACTTGGAAAAGTGATGGGGATAGATGGCTTGGAGACATAGATTTTTAAGATATTAAAGGTTTCCAGTATTTCCCATGTTTTGCCAAATTGTACAATGAGTTAATACCTCGGGGTACCATCCCACCGGACATGAATCAATCTGTAATCGTTGCTCTACCCAAAAAAGGAAAGAATCCACTTGCGGTGGAGTCATATCGCCCGATCTCTTTGATAAATATTGACATGAAAATCCTAGCTGTTGTGCTGGCTAACAGAATTAATGTAATGTTTCCACATACGATAAAGGTTGTACGACACCTGACTGCTGCTCTCTGTCATCAGGCGAACAAGAAAGCAATCATCCTAGATGCTGAAAAAGCCTTCAACTCTCTAACTTGGGACTTTATGTTCTGGGATCTGTCACAATAAGGCTTTAATGGTAACTACAATAGCTTACCATAATATACAAAAATCCAAGTGCACCAATTCATATAAATGGCACGATATTGTCTCAATTCACCTCTACTATTTATCTTAGTGATTGAACCGCTAGCTATAAAACAAAGCAGAATAAGATTTTGGGGGCCTTTTAGTAGGCGGATGTTTTCTAAAAGTTGTAATATTTGCTGATATCTTATTATTTGTTAATCAACCCCAACTGAGTATAGCTATGATTGTAAATTCTCACAATTTCAGCAAATAGTGGGGCTAAAAATTATGTTTAGCCCGTCCAAGGCATTGGCAATAGATCTTGATTATGATGAATCTTGGGAGGGTCCCTTTGCTTTCACATGGGCAAAAAAACAAAATAAAATATCTAGGGGTCTGGATTCCTAGGGACCCGAGTACCTTATAAGCCTTGAACATTACAGAGGGCATTGTAAGAACACAGTTGAAGGCATGGCAGACACTCCCCCTTTCCCTTATGGGGAGGTGTGCGCTCCTGAAGATGGTGATCATACCTAGAATCTTGTATACTTTTCAAATGTTCCCCTGTTCCCCTCTTTCCTGTCTTTTATCTGGAATGGTAAAGGTGCACTGATTAATTATGCCAAACTAATGTGCAGTAAAGAGGGTGTGGGGGGGGGGGCTTTGATTTTCCAGATCTCAGATATTATAATGTAGCTTGTCAATCATGGCTTATTGATGAATGTTTTTCGAGCAAGTATGCATACTGGGAGGGAGGTTTGCTTGCCAATATGTTTCAACTATGGTCACCAATGTACCTACAGATGGATTTTAAACCCCCCCCCCCCCACGCGTAAAAAACGGGGGTTAGGCGTGTGGCCGGGCCTTGCATGCACTGTGCACATTTTAGAAGAGGCCCAGCCACGCGTGTAACCCCTGTTACGTACACAAGAGCCAGGCCTCTGTGAAGGGGAGGTCCTGGGGGCAGGAAGGGGTGGGCTATGGGGGTGGAGCGGGGCGGGCCAGGACATACCATTCCTCGCTGTCCCGGAGCCCTGTGCACAGGCCGACTGCCGGCGGGCGCATGTTACTTCTGGTCGGGCCCTGAAGTAACTTGCCGATTAAAAGATTTAAAAAAAAGGGGGGGGGGGATTTAGATGGTGGGGAGGAGAGGGGAAGGGGAAAGGGAAGGGAAGTTAGGGTAGGGGGGTAGGAAAGTTCCTTCCCAGTTTGCTCCTTAATTGGAGCGGACTGGGAGGGAACTGGGGAAGGCTGTGATGTGTCGCCGCGTGAAAGTTGCCTAATTCTACCCCCCTTGAGCGCGCCGCCCCCAGTTTTATAACATGCGCGCACTGGCACACGCATGTTATAAAATCACGCACCCATGTGTCTGCGCTGGGTAGTGCGCGCACATGAACACTCGTGCATATTTTTTTGAAATCTACCCCTTAGTGCATACAAATGACAGAGAACTACAAAAAGTGGTGCATAAGAATGTACAACTACAGCCATGTGTATTTGCATGATGATGATGATGGGGCTTGCATCTTTGCTGTTACCCCTGACTGGAAATAAATACTTTATCCCTGGTGTAGAATATGATACTATCTTTCATACCTGGAGCACTTTAGGTCTAAAACATATCTTGGGTTTGCAAGAGGAGGACAAGCCCACTTGTCTTTCACTTGCCTTGCTTCAACACTGCCATCACATTTCCTCTACACAAGTTTTTGCTTACCTTCAAACCAGACACTACTTGACAATACTGAAATGGACAGACATTTTTACAGCGGAATATTCTTTTATGCAAAAAATTCAGGATATAATAGCCAAAAAAAATGTTCATCTCCAGGTGGCATAAGATGTGCAAACAACACCTTCAGTCCCATTACCTAAGCTTTCTTAGCAACTATTGGAGCAGGACACTGAAAATGGAGATCTCTCCAGGGATTATAAAAAAATATTTCAAACTATTTTATTTAAACATCAAAGACTCCAATTTGAGGGAAATGAAATATAAGCTGCTCCATCATGCATTTATTGATGATATTCGAAAATGTTGGATGAGACTGACTCTGTCCTCCTTGTGTATAAAATGTCAGGCTAACTACTGCATCATTTTTTGAAGTGCACAAAAATAGCTGTAATTTGGAACAAGTACTGTTGGTGATTTATTGCTGCACAGGAATTGCACGTCTCCAAATGGGGAAAACAGTATTATTGGGAGATATACCTAGTCTCACTAAAAATCTTCAGGATGTCGATGGCCTTACTAATGGCATGTAAATGTATTCTTCTCACCTGGGTAGGGGATGCAATGCCTGCAGTGTTAATATCTGGCAACTCAAAACATCCCAGGTTATACAGATGGAAAGGCTGAATGCAAATGTGATCAAACACAAAATTACTAAACCTTATGTAGAGATGTAGAAGGGCTTTTTCAAGCAATTGCAACTAGAGACCAGGCGCAATGTATTGGCCTTGGGTTATTCCACAAACTATGAGGGTATTTTAGATTCAAGACCCGTAACCTTTATAATGTAATGAGATACATCCAGCTGTGTGTTCAGTGTTAACCCAACAAGGCTATTACATAGTGTCACGAAAACTGGAATTTGCAGCTACCAACTCTGGAATAGGGCAGGACTACAGGGCTGGAATGAGATTGGTCTTCTGCCTAGCCATCCCCCACAGGTTGAGCCCTTGGGTTCTGGGGGCCAGGAAGACTTGGCTGCGGAAGTTGAACAACGTGATAGGCTGAACACTGGACTAGGCTGAGCAGACTGGTGCCAGGCTGGGTGTTGGATTCGTGGACCCTTGGGCCGATCGGAGCCAGAAGAGGAGCTGCTGTAGGTGTTTCCAGCAGCGACCCCGACCGGGAGGCGGAGAGGACAGACCAGTGGCTGGCCAGAGGTGGAACTCTGGGGCTCTATGCGACCAAGAGCTCTGGCGAGGACGGAGGTGAGGAAGGCGCTGGCACTTTGTTGAAGGAACCTTCGCCCTGGAAGCCGATCCTCCCCCGAGAGGAGCTCGTAGGAGTTCGGCCGCTGGGACTTTAGGAGATTCACCCTGGAAGCCGGAGTCCCCCCAGGAGGAGCCCGTAGGAACCCGACCGCTGGGACTTAGGAGGGCCCACGGGGGCCTGGTCAGCTGTGGTCCAAGGTTGAGTGCCGAAGGGTCGTTGCTCGCCAGTCCAGAGTCAGGAATCAATGGATCACCGTCAGCCAGTCCGAGGTCAGGAGCCAGAGAATCAGCGTAAGCCGGTCCGGGGTCAGAAGCCAGGGGGTCAACGCAAGCCGGTCCAAGGTCAGAAGCCAGAAGATACCAAATACCAGTCCGGGGTCAGGAGCCAAGAAAATCCGTAAGCCAATCCGAGTCAGGAGCCAAAGGAAGACACGACAGCATGAACGCAGCAACAGAAGACAGGAGCAAGCCGGGGAACCTCGTTGCAAGGCGACGTCCTGATCCAGCTGCAGGGCTTAAGTACCCTGCAGCGTCTGATGTCACTAGGAGGCATCCCCCAGGTTTCCCGCGCTGGCCCCTTTAAATTTATAGCTGAGACGCGCGCGCGCATCTAGGGGGTGGAGCCTACCGCCGCGAGGCGCCGGCTGCTCCGGCGAGGGAAGGAGGCAGGAACAGAAGTAGCTGCAGGCCCGGGCGAGGTGGGGAGACGCCGGGCCTGCGGCAGCCGAGGCCCCGGGAGGCCCGGTGAGCGCGGGGCCCGTGCCAACACGCGACCAGGTGGGTGGCGATCCCGGGATCGCAACAGTACCCCCCCTCCTACGCCCCCTCCCGGGGGGGCAGAGGCTTGTCTGGGTGCTGGGCATGAAACTGGCGAAGGAGGTCCTTATCCAGGATGTGGGCAGAGGGTTCCCACGAGTTTTCCTCAGGTCCATAGCCCTCCCAGGACAGGAGGTATTCCCACCGGTGACGGCGGAGCCGTACATCCAGTACTTCCTTAACCATGTATGTGGTCCCAGGGTCGGCAGTAATGGTCGTAGGCTTCGGAGGTAAAGGATGGAAGCGGGAGAGGACCACTGGTTTTAGGAGGGAGACATGGAAGACGTCATGGATGTGGAGCGTAGAGGGAAGGCGTAGACGGTAGGATACCGCGCCAACACGTTCAGCCACCTGGAAGGGACCGATGTAACGAGGTGCCAGCCTCATGGACGGGAGCCGGAGCTGGATGTTCCGAGTACTGAGCCATACTCTGGAACCTGGCAAAAGCACAGGAGCGGGTCGCCGGGACTTGTCTGCGTACGCCTTGAAGCGTGCGGCGGTATGGCGGAGCTTCTCTTGAGTGGAGAGCCAAAGCTGCTGAATTTGACTGGCGGTCAATTGCGCTGCGGGCGAGGGCGTAGGAACAGACAGCGGGAGAGGTGGCTTGGGTACTTTCCCATATACCATCTTGAAGGGAGGCTGTTGCGTGGCGGAGTGTCGATGGCGGTTGTAAGAGAACTCCGCCCACGGAAGAAGAGTAGCCCAGTTGTCCTGCTGTTCCCTTACAAAGGCTCGCAGGAACATCTTCAGGGTACGGTTCGTGCGCTCTACTTGGCCGTTGCCCTGAGGGTGAAACGCCGTGGTCAAGTCTACTTGAACCCCAAATTTCTGACAGAGCGCCCGCCAGTATTTCGCCGTAAATTGGGGTCCCCGGTCTGAAGCGATGTGTTGCGGCAAGCCATGCAGGCGAAAGATATGTCGGATGAACAACTCCGCTAACTCCGGAGCCGTAGGCAACTTGGCTAGGGGCACGAAATGGGCCATCTTCGAAAAGCGGTCAATGGTGACCCAAACCACCGTTTTCCCTTGGGATGGCGGCAGCTCTACCACAAAGTCCGTGGAGATATGCGTCCATGGTTCCGTAGGTATCGGGAGAGGTTGGAGAAGGCCCCAGGGGCGTCCTGGTAACGGCTTTTGCTGAGCGCAGGTGGGGCATGACTGGACATACAGGCGGACGTCCTCCTTCACTCGCGGCCACCAATAAAACTCGGTTAAAAGCTCCAGCGTCCGAGCGATTCCAGGATGACCCGCAGTCAGTGAGTCGTGTGCCCAAGCTAGCACCTTTTTCCTCGAGCGGAGAGGAACCACCGTCCTACCAACGGGTACTAGTTCGGTGGCTGCCAACTGGACTTTTGCCAGATCTAATATGTACTGAGGAGGCTCAGAAGAATCTTCTATTTCAGTGGTGCGGGAGAGAGCGTCAGCCTTAATATTTTTGGATGCTGGTCGGTATCGGAGCGAGAAATTGAACTGGCTAAAAAAGAGGGACCAGCGCGCCTGCCTGGGGTTGAGCCTTTGTGCTTGAGATAGATACGCCAGGTTCTTGTGATCGGTTTAAACCACAATTGGGTGTTGAGCCCCTTCCAACCACTGGCGCCATTCCTCGAAGGCCAACTTAATGGCCAGTAGCTCCTTGTCCCCGATACCATAGTTCCTCTCGGCAGGCGAAAATTTCCGGGAGAAATAGGAACACGGCCGGAGCTTACCCACACTAGAAATCTGGGACAGTACGGCCCCTACGGCCACACTGGAGGTATCCACTTCTACCACAAACGGGCGTGCGGGATCCGGATGTCGGAGACAAGTGTCCTGAAGGAAGGCCTCCTTGAGGGCCTGGAAGGCCTGTATGGCGGTGGGAGGCCAATTTCGGGCATCAGCACCCTTGCGTGTGAGGGCCGTCAGGGGGGCCACCAAGCTGGAATACTGCGGGATGAAGTGGCGGTAAAAGTTGGCGAAACCCAGGAAGCGCTGGAGCGCCTTTACACCCATGGGTTGGGGCCACTTCCGGATCGCTGCGACTTTCTCGGGGTCCATACGGAAACCGGTCGATGAGACAATGTACCCTAGGAAGGGCAAGGATTCCTTTTCAAACTGACATTTCTCCAGCTTGGCGTACAGCCGGTTCTCTCTTAGCTTTAGCAGCACCTGGCGTACGTGTTGGCGATGTTCCTCCAGGTTCTGGGAGAAGATTAGGACGTCGTTGAGGTAGACAATTACTGATGTGAATAGTAGATCGCGCAATACCTCATTCATTAAGTTCTGAAACACGGCCGGGGCGTTGCAGAGTCCAAATGGCATGACGAGGTTCTCGTAATGGCCGTCCCTGGTGTTAAAGGCGGTCTTCCACTCGTCTCCTGGTCGAATTCGTACGAGGTTGTACGCCCCTCTGAGGTCCAACTTGGAGAAGATGCGGGATCCCTGTAACCGATCCAGGAGCTCTGGAATGAGGGGTAAGGGGTAGCGGTCCCGTCGGGTGATCTGATTCAGGCCCCGGTAGTCAATACAGGGCCGCAGGGACCCATCCTTCTTGGCTACAAAGAAGAAGCCGGCCCCTGCCGGGGATTTTGACGGGCGTATGAATCCTCGGTCAAGATTCTCCTTGATGTAGGCCGACATGGCCTTGGTCTCAGGCAGGGACAGGGGGTAAACCCTGCCACGAGGAGGTGTGGTATCCGGCAGCAGGTCAATCGCACAGTCGAACGGGCGATGTTCCGGGAGCAACTCAGCTTTTTCTTTCGAGAAGACATCCTTGAAGGCCTGGTACGGAGGCGGTACCGTCAGCGGGGCTGTAAGGAGTGGAAGCGTCTGAAGCGGACAGGCAGGGAGGCAAGTGTGGAAGCAGGCTGGCCCCCACGACGTAATCTGAAGCGAGTGCCAGTCTATGACTGGCGAGTGTTTTCTTAGCCAGGGCAGTCCGAGGATGAGGGGGTGAATAGATCTCTCCAGGATGAGGAAAGAGATCTCCTCCTTATGAAGGAGCCCGACCTGCAGCTGAAGAGGGCTCATACGAGTGGTGATGGAGCCAGGAAGGGGAACCCCCTGGATGGACGATACTCGCAACGGAGGCTCCTGCGGCAAGACTTTGAGGTGCAATTGTTGTACCAGGTCCCGGAGGATAAAATTCCCCCCAGAGCCTGAGTCTATTAGTGCCTGGGTGTCGAACCCTCCTCCCGGGAGCGAGAGCTTAGCTGGAACCGTGCATGGGGAGTCTGGAGAGATACTGCCTAGAGTCAACTCCCCTCTTGACTCTAGGTTCTGGCGTTTCCCGGACGCTCGGTACAGCGCGCCAGGAAATGCCCGTTACCACCACAGTAGAGACATAGTCCCTGTGAACGTCGGCGCCTTCGTTCCTCGGCCGAGAGAGGACCCCGACCCAGCTGCATGGGTTCTTCAGACAGGGAGGCAGCTGCCACGGTCGGAGGGGTACGAACCCGGGGTGGCGTGGTTCGACGGGCGGAAGGCCCCTGGGTGGACCTACGCTCTCGGAACCGACGCTGGATGCGCCGATCCACACGTCCAGCCAGCTCGATGAGTTCCTGTAAATCGTCTGGAAGGTCCCGGGCCGCAAGTTCATCCTGGAGCCGAGGGGACAGGCCCTCCAGAAAAATGCCATGCAGGCTATCTTCGCCCCAGGCCAGCTCAGTGGCCAGGGTCTGGAATTCAGCTGGAGTAGTTCAGAGGCGGCGGTGGAGGCCCGAGATGGCTCGTCAAAGATCCTCCGGAATGCCTTGACAAATTGCACAAGGTTATTTAGGCGAGGATCTTGGCGTTCCCAAAGGGAGGAAGCCCAAGTCAGCGGTTTCCCATCCAGAAGGGAAATGATGTAGGTCGCCTTCGCACGGTCCGTGGTGAATTGTGCGGGCAGGAGGTCAAAACGGATGTAACAGTGATTGAGGAACCTCCGACACGCCTTCGGGTTTCCAGAGTACCTAGGAGGTGCTGGCATCTGTACCAGGACAGGAGAGACCGGGTTGACCTGAGAAGTGGAAGCTGCGGAGTGAACTGCGGGGTTCCCATCTACACGATCCGCCAGGCGTTGTACGGCAGACATCAACGTATCCAGACAGGACTGCTGTTGCTGCAACTTCTGGGCTATGCCTGGAATGGCTTTTAGGCCGGCGAGGTCCGCCGGGTCCATGGCCTTGCAATCTGTTGGATTCGTGGACCCTTGGGCCGATCGGAGCCAGAAGAGGAGCTGCTGTAGGTGTTTCCAGCAGCGACCCCGACCGGGAGGCGGAGAGGACAGACCAGTGGCTGGCCGGAGGTGGAACTCTGGGGCTCTATGCGACCAAGAGCTCTGGCGAGGACGGAGGTGAGGAAGGCGCTGGCACTTTGTTGAAGGAACCTTCGCCCTGGAAGCCGATCCTCTCCCAAGAGGAGCTCGTAGGAGTTCGGCCGCTGGGACTTTAGGAGATTCACCCTGGAAGCCGGAGTCCCCCCAGGAGGAGCCCGTAGGAACCCGACCGCTGGGACTTAGGAGGGCCCACGGGGGCCTGGTCAGCTGTGGTCCAAGGTTGAGTGCCGAAGGGTCGTTGCTTCGCCAGTCCAGAGTCAGGAATCAATGGATCACCGTCAGCCAGTCCGAGGTCAGGAGCCAGAGAATCAACGTAAGCCGGTCCGGGGTCAGAAGCCAGGGGGTCAACGCAAGCCGGTCCAAGGTCAGAAGCCAGAAGATACCAAATACCAGTCCGGGGTCAGGAGCCAAGAAAATCCGTAAGCCAATCCGAGTCAGGAGCCAAAGGAAGACACGACAGCACGAACGCAGCAACAGAAGACAGGAGCAAGCCGGGGAACCTCGTTGCAAGGCGACGTCCTGATCCAGCTGCAGGGCTTAAGTACCCTGCAGCGTCTGATGTCACTAGGAGGCGTCCCCCAGGTTTCCCGCGCTGGCCCCTTTAAATTTATAGCTGAGACGCGCGCGCGCGCGCGTCTAGGGGGCGGGGCCTACCGCCGCGAGGCGCCGGCTGCTCCGGCTGCTCCGGCGAGGGAAGGAGGCAGGAACAGAAGTAGCTGCAGGCCCGGGTGAGGTGGGGAGACGCCGGGCCTGCGGCAGCCGAGGCCCCGGGAGGCCCGGGGAGCGCGGGGCCCATGCCAACACGCGACCAGGTGGGTGGCGATCCCAGGACCGACCCGGGATCGCAACACTGGGAGCTGGAACTGGGTGTAGGTACAAACAGGACTGGGTGCTAAACTGGAGCTGAGTGCAGGTGCAGGAAGGGCTAGGTAGTGAATTGAAACTAGATTCAGGTACAGGCAAGACTGGACTAGACAGAGACAAGTCTGGACTAGACTCAGACAGGACTGGACTGGACAACACTGAACAGAGAACAAGGAGCCCTGAAGGCAGCATTACTGGAACAAGAAGACTCATAGGCCGCAAGGCAAGGAACAAGAAGGCTCAAAGGCCACAAGGCAAAGCAAGGAGCAAGAAGGTCCAAAGGCCACAAGGCATAGAATAAAGAGAAAGCGGCCAGGTCATAAAGCCAAGGCTGACTCCATGAAACAGCATCTAGGTTCTAGCAAGGCAGAGTTAAATGGGGCTGGAGCTTAGGTGTGGCGCAGGCTGAGGACCCCTAGTGGAGAGGAGGCTGTATCACAGGCTGAGTCAGGTGGCCAGTGAGTAGATAGCTCAGGTGGCATGAAATAGAGCTCACTGGAGGCCTCTGCAGATGGGGATGTATCATAGTAGTATGAATCAGGGTATGATGAGATGAAATCGAATACATAGTATTTGTTGTTATGCATTTCATCTGCTCCATGCTGATAGTTAAGAGGAATATGGTATGGATGCGATAAAGTGGGATGGGTGTTAGTGGTAAGCAAAGGGGGATTAGGGAATGTGTCCATGTGAGTGTGGTGGATGTATGTTGAATGAAAGGGGGGCGGGGTTTTAGAAAATACAGTGATATAATAATATGTATTTAAAGTTTTGGAAACATTTAATCTTAACAGTAATGTCTTTTATTTACTTACTGCTTTGTCATAAATATGTTCCCGTGATGATTTAATGATGCTGAAATGTATTTGTATTAGGCAACTTGCCACGTCAATAAAAAGTATTTTGCAAAAAAAAAAAAAGACGACACAGGTTTTCCCCCTAAACTGATTTTCTATATTCTCAAACTGAGTGTGAAGTATTAAATTATATTTAACATATGCCACCCCTACCTTCTGTATATAGGCCTTAAGCCTGAGCTGTGTATTTCCTGACTTTGCTGGCAACATATTTCGCAACCATGTGCTTTGGCAAGCTCAGTACCGGAAGAAGCCAACACCCCAGAGACGATACCTGATTGGACTATAAAGTAACGTTCATAATTGGATATTAGAAGAAGATAATACACCCAGGATGCGCATCAATGTATTACTATTGGACAATGAAAAAAGTTTATAAACTCCAGCCCGAGGGCTCCGCATTTGAGAAGCAAGCTGAATGCCAATTGCCACTGACCTGCATCTCCAGAGAAACAACGACTTCCTCTTTTTCCTTGTTCCTCTTAACTGTATTGTCTTTGTATTGCTATCAATAAATTTGCCTTTTAGATCATAAAGCTGTCTGAAGGTGCTTTCCGAATACCCGCAGAAAAACACTTCAGAAGAGAAACAACCTGAGAATTCTTAGTTTGCAGAGAATGTTCCAATGTATTTAAATGGACAACCTGCTCACACAGTTTTATTCTAGTTTCTTCCATGAACTTACATAATTGTGAGGTGGATTCAGACAGGGTCTTCTCTAGTTTAGTGACAATACACTATATATATCAACCAAAGAAATATTTGAAGGTTCTACAGCTTCCTCTGAAGCATTAAAAGAGATAATACAGATGGCAGGGGAGCCCTTAACACTTGAGTACCTGCCCCAATATTCGTCGATGTATTTAATGGAGAAGTTTCCTGTAAAGCACCATCACTCACTGAAACAGTGAAAATCAAGGAAGTAGAAGGAATGAATTCGGCATCTGTAATAGGGCAGAGAGAGTTGGAGACCCCCGCCGGGGTACTATCAGGCCCCAGGGTGTCACCCACTACAGAAATTGCAGAAGTTAAAGATGGCTGTGGGGGCAGGAGGTAAAGCAGCACTTGGACTCAAACAGGTATCTGAAATGAAGGAAGCCTCTCTCTCTCTCTCACTCTCACTCTCTTTGTCCTCAGCAGACACAGCAAGCGCTGATCCATGGGGCCAGTAACCAACCCAGAAGTAGAAAAAAAAAGTCTTACCCTTTCTGTTTGTCCATTTAATCAGATTGATCAAAAAGGAACAGAGGAGTGTGCCCCTTTGGTGCACGGCTTCAGTAGAGCACCGGTGGCTGCGCCCATGGCAGCTCTGGTTTAACAGGGCCAATCTGTCAACAAGAGATGACATCAACCTCAAGGAGTCAGCACAAATGGGAGGAACAGAGCCACCACTGCACGGATGACCCAAGTCTCCCACATTTTTCAATGCAGGGAACCCAATTAAAGTCATTCTTAAATTTTCAAATGTTAAAGCCAATTGATTTAATCTTTAAGTTGCCTGGTTCACCTTATATCCTACAGAGATGAAGGAGTTCTATAGGCGGGACCTTGCTTGGGCAGGATAAGAGTGAGAGTTCAGCTGGGAACAGGAGGCCCTGTATCTCCAGGAGAAGTCAGCTTCTGAAATATTTCTATCAAGAGGTAAAGCTGTGAGAATACTGATAAAGGTAAGCAGTCTACTATTGTATATGTTGATTGATGTAAATAAAGCTAGAATCTTAACAAGAAAGGCTGGAGTCATAGGTGGATTGTGTCTCCAGCATTAATGTTACTCGGCTATCTCACATATGTTGTCAGTTTGTTATGCACAGGCAGAAACCCAAGACTCCAGGGGAAGAAAAAGAATAGAGAAGAAAAGTGTCGTGTGTGTTGCCTGCCCAAGAATTAGTTTGGGACAGAAGCAGTGTTGCTACGCTGTGTACAGAGCACTGTGGCTCAGAAAAATATTTTTAATACTGTGTCTTGGGGCCTGAAGAAGATAGCGTTAAAGAATTTGGTTATAAGTAAGAAGAGAAGTTCTGCTTGCCCAAGACAGGGAAATAAAATGAGTCAGAGGCTGGACAAGCAGGGTTTTCCTTTTTTCTTTACCTTTTCCTCAGAAAAAAAAAGGAAAGCGTTTGTTGCAGTGTGCTTGAAAAGGGTGTGGTCCTGAAGAAAATTGCAACTGCCAGAGAGGAGTCAATGGGTTGGGTTATAGAAAACCCAGCGTGGAGTCAGTGAATACCTCACTGGAACAGGTAGCAGAAAAGAAGCCAGAAAGGAGTGAGCAGCTTTGTTCTTTTGTGTGGTAACAGTTCCCTTCTCTAGAGATTAGGACTGGAGGGAGAACCAGAAGCTGCCCAAATTAAGTGAAGAGGCAATGCAGCCTGAAAAGCCAGCCAAGGTAGGGGAGCCATAGAACCCACTCCCAGGAATCCAGGCCAGGCAAAGAAATAACTGGTTATAACTCATGACTGAAATAACATGAGATTGTGGCAGAGATGGCCAAAGTAGAAAGTGAGGTGAGGCAACATGATGTTAAAGAAGAAAGTGGAAAAAATTTCCAGCCTGCCAGAGATAGAGCCAGATGGGCAAGAACAGGCACATCTGAATGGAAGGTGAATGAATCTGCTGTGACTGTGCTGTGAATGTGCAGTGAAACTCATGGTGGAGACTGGCTTGAAAGAGGCAACACAGACTGCCCAGAAGGAGACAGTATAAGTGGGCTGTTGGAAGCAGCACAGACTGGCCTGAGGAAGGCAGCATGGAAGAGCCAGAGAGAGGCACTGCAGAGTGGCCAGAGAGAGGCACTGCAGAGTGGCCAGAGAGAGATATTGCAGGGTGACCAGCGAGAAGAGGTACAGAGAGGCCAGAAAGAGGCGCTGCAGAGGAACTAAAGAGAAACACTGCAAAGAGGCCTGAGAGAGGTGTTGCAGAGAAACCAAAGAGAGGCACTGCAGATGGCCAGAAAGAGGTGCTGAGGGAAGAGCAGAGAAAGGCACTGCAGAGATGACAGAATGGGGTGCTGCAGAGTACCCAGATGCCACCACTGCAGAATGGCCAAAGTGCGGCACTGCAGATGGAGACAGTGCAGAGGAATCAGAAGATGCCAGGAGAAAAATTGAGAAAGAGATGTGGCTGGGACTAGAGTGAGTGGAAGAAAAACCACAACAGAAGCACCCAGATGCAGTCTTGAAAGTCCTGCCAGAGGAGGATTGAAACCCACAGCAGCAAAGGGACTCATTTGAAGGATTGTGAGTTGGCACTGGGCAAAGGGCACAGTGGGAGGTTGTGGTAATGAGGGTATTTGGGGTAACCCTAATGAGAGGGGGAGAGCATGACCCTATAGACCCTACCTAGCATCTAGTCCAATGGTGGTGAATCTATAGCACGTGTGGGCAGCAATACAGGATTAGCAGCCCTCACGGCTTTGTTAGACAGCCTTCCTTGCTGTTTCTTCAATCTATAGCACGTGTGCCAGAGGGGGCACTCAGAGCTCTCTGTGGACATGCACGCCGTTGGTAGGGTTTCCAACCGTCTGGATTTTCTCCGGATAGTACAGCTGCCTAGCTCCATGGCCACCTGCTGTCCACGCCAGCAGTGGTAATTGCGCCGCTGTCACCGGTTTTCTGACCATCTGTGCTTGCGCAGCCGTCTCCTTCTCCTCCTGCGCCTCCGCCAGCGGCGGACATTGCCAGGCTGCTGTCTGGCTTTTCTTCCCTGGTGTTGGTGGCCACAGGTGACCAGAATCTGGGCACTCCCTAGCATCTGCCCCTTGCTTTTCGGGTAGGCAGTGCAGATTTCTGCGCTCTCCATTTTCTGATATTTAAAGCCCCCGGCATCGGGACAGAAATTGTTGCCCACTTTCGGATAGTCTTGGCAAATTAGTGCAGATATTTCAGGAGCTGCAAGTCTCTTTGTTTTTCCAGTAATTTAAGGTCACACAAAAGTTGTGCTGCCTTTTTATAATCTCCCTTGGGAGGGAAAAATCTAAAGTTGAAAACTGGTCTGAAAGGTGGTCACCCATTTCCTAAAACGTGATCAGCCAGTTATATTAGCGTGGAAGGAGTTTCGAACGTGAATTTAAAAAAAAAAAAAAAAAAAAAAAGTGATGTACTCTGTTTTTTAGGTTCCTAAATGCTCATGCAATGTTTCCTGTCGTTAGCACAAATTTAATAATGGCAGGATTGTAGCAAAAGCGTTGGAGCAGTAGCTGTCCAGTTTACCACTCAGCAGGAACACCTCCCCTTGATAGTCTCAGTCACAACTGAGGAAACCTTGCTCCCTGAGCGTGATTAAATACCATTTGCCCCCTCCCCCCCATGCTTACGCACCGGCCGTTGCTATAGAGACGGCCAATCGGTGAGTTGTTGCACTTTTAGAACATGCTGTTGGTATCTTACGTAGAGGCGCGAGGCTGGGTGGACTATTTTTGAGGCCCTGTAGGTTGGCGCTGTTGCAGTTTGAATGCTGGCCTCGATTAGGAACTAATGCTGGCGGAACTAAACGAAAACCTCAGTATTCAGGTTAAATTGCCATGTTGGCACTTTGCGATAAATAAGTAGGTTTTGGGTTGTAGTATGGACACTCGATCTCTAAAAGGTTCGCCATCACTGATCTAGTATATTGGGGAATGGAGTCACTTCCCTGTATGAGATTCAAGGTGAATGGTAGCGCTCACTCCCACAGGTTCAAGCCAAGGGGAAGGATATGTAAAGAAAAGCAAGCAGTCTGCTATTGTGTATACTGATTGATGTAAATAAAGCTAGAATCTTAACAAGAAAGGCTGGCGTCCTGGGTAGATTGTGTCTCCAGCCTGAATGTTACTTGATTATCCCACAGTCGTGTCCATTAGGACAAATATTGGGACTTACTGATCTAACACTGCCTAAATTTATAGCACTGAACAATAAGAATTTCCTTGGTACAAATTAGGCACAGTTATTGAACATCATTCCATGACAGTCAGCTTTCACGATATGTTAAACACTGTGTTATCTGGGTAGCAGCACAGACATCATATGCAGGTTTAGTGCTTGACTAAAGTCCCAGTGCCAGTAAGATTGCATTTTGCAGTCTGACTTACAGTCTTGGGAATAGCATGCCTTTTAATATTTGAAAGTAGGAACACTCAAATAAGCAGAAATCAATTGTTTAAGGAAGTTGATTTAAATAATGATTATGTGCTTCTTCTGCCCTTTCACCGCCTCGTTGCCCTGACTTTTCCATAGATGTTGTAGGTTTAATGTCCTTAATAATATCCTTGGGTAAGCAACCACATAATCCTGTAATGAGAATTTTGTGGCTCAGTGTGTTTTATTCTTAAGGGAATACATTGCTTTTCCAATATTTCCTCTTCAGAGGTTAACTTCTTACCCATTTAAAGCTCTGTTCTGAAAGGATTTTCTCTCATTGCACATCTACATTTTGGAAAACTCCTTAACTTAAATCCAAACAGAAATGCTAGGTTGTACAGGATACCTGAAGCATACACTTTACAATTTTTAAATTTGTTAACTCATTCACAGATGTAATGAACATGCATGTATAATTCTACTTGCAAAGCCAAATGTTTCTCCCTGGATTTTATCTTCTTTGTGCATATGTTTTGATCTAGGTTGTCAGCTTGTTCAATCTCTCATTCCAAGAACACATATCACAGGCTACTTTTTCCTTTTCTACTTCTGGTCTCAGTTCTTGACATTTTTTAAATCTACTTTGTATCCTTTAATGAAAATTGGAGAAGGAGGAGGGGATAGATATGCCTAGGGACCTTCATTTTCAGTTTTTATTTTATTTTGCCTGTGAATTTCAATGTTATAACAAAAGATGGCAATGGAAAAATGACTCTGATATAACACACAGAAGAAAAATCAGTGGAAAAGTCATTTTTTCACAGAACTGTTATGATCCGGAAGTGGATCCTTGGGCCGACCTTAGTTGGGAAGCGGTCGGGAGGCAGACACGCACAGCCATAGATGGATCTTCGCTTGGAAACCCGTGACGCCCCCAGAGGAGCTGTGAACGCCCGGGTCGCTAGGACTTAGGTGGCTTCACCCTGGAAGTCCGAGGTCCCCCCAGGAGGAGCCCGTAGGGACCCGGACCACTGGGACTTAGGAGAGGACTGGCGTGGAAGAAAACCCGGACCGGAACTGGAACAGGAGTGAAGGCAGGAGAGAGAGCGAGGAACCGTGATCAAGGCAGGCAGCTGGAGTCAGGAGTGAGAGGACAATCCGTGGTCAAGGCAGGCAGCAGGAATCAGAAGCGAGAAGGCAATCCGTGGTCAAGACAGGCAACAGGAATCAGAAACAGGAACGCTGAGACTGACAAGCAGAAACAGGAGCACCTGGAACAGCAACTAACCCACAGAAGTGACCTCGTTGCAAGGCAAAGCAGGAAGGACAGAAGCCGGCTTAAATTCCCCGCTGGTGCTGACGTCAGACAGGGGGCGGTTCAGCACATCCGGATGCCGGGCCGTCAAAAGCCCGCCCTTCGCGCGCATTCCCCCACGGGGGAGGAGTCATCTGTGGGGCTCGGCGGCGTCTCCCACGCGGAGAGCCCGTCGCCATGCAGCCAGGCCGGCCCTGGATCCCGCGGCTCGCGGCCGAACACCGGACCCCGCTGAGGAGGTAAGGACCCGGCGAGCGCGGCTATAACAAGTATTTTTTATTCTAACATTGAAGTTCCCAGGTAAAACAAAATAAAAACTGCAAATGAAGGTCCCTAGATATGCCTTATTCCCACCAAATAGAGGTGGTCCTAGAAAGATAACTGTACTTAAAACCTCACAAGAGGTCTATTCACTAAACTTAATGAGCACTTACACAGGCATAAATTATCATTTATACCAGCATAAATATCTGTGCTATTCATTAAAGTCTATATGCAGCACTTTTGCCATGTAAATGTAAGTTGACGCAACTGAATCAAAATGATCAAAATGTAATATTATTCCTACATATTACAATGAGGAATTAAAACAGCAAACCACCAATGTGTGCATTATTCATTAAAATAATGCAAACTTGTATAACTACTTATGCAGGAATTTTTGTTCACAAAGCTTTGTAGCACCTCAGGACGTTGCATTAGACAAGGAAGGTCAGTTTATCCTGCTTGACTGTCTAAGGAAAGCAGTGACTGCTGCTGCTACAAGGGAGGAAGAGACTGCTCTCATCTGGTTTTCCACAACATGCAAGTCTTCTGGAAGTGGGAGCTCAGACTGGCAATTAGAAAAAGGCTGGCACAAGAGGTGGTGAGACAGAACATAGACAAGACTGGCATGGAGAAGAAGGAGGATTATTGGTAACTATTGATCTCAGCTACTCACACCCATGCACACTCCTAAGAACAACCAACATCAGAAATCTCAATCCAAAACAAACGTTTAATTTAGAAAGCCTGAAAAAGACACCAATCGCACAGTGGACCAACATTACAAGTTATCGTATGCAAAAAAACAATGGAAAGGAGCTAAGCATAATGTACAGATTCAAAATCTACTGATTTTTTGGGAGAAAGCTGCATAGAAGAGAGAGAATGTTCCAATACACAATGGACTAAGGTGTCAGAGCAGCCCGGGATTTTACAGGCTGAGTGTTGCGAGAGCTGGCCGCGGAGACCTGCAGCCGGACTCCCTCACCTACTTGCGCAGCCGATCCCACGTCCTCGGCCCCGGAAGCCTTGCCGTGACAAGCAGCCGTGGTCTGCGCGCTCCATCGCGATTTTCCTCCCAGGCCGCCACACTGACGCCGCGTGCAGGACGGCACACTGTCAGCTCCTGTTCTGGCCTTCCTCCTGACCCCCGGCTTCCCAGGCCCAAGGTCTGCTTCTCAGGCCTTGCCTTGGCTACTCCTGGCTCCTGTTCGAATCCCTGTCGCCTGGTTTCCTGGTTCCTGTCTTCTGTCTGCTCCATGTCAAGACCCCTGCTTCACCTGACTATGACTACGCCTGCCTGTTCCGTGCCAAGACCCTTGCTTTGCCTGACTACAAGATACGCCACCTGCCAAGACCCTTGCCTGCCTGACTACGAGATACGTCACTTGCCTGAGACCCCATGAAAGTCCAGCCGGTCCCGGTACCCAAGGGCTCAACCTGTGGGGAACAAGGGCTGGTAGTGGTTAAGCCCCAGCGGGGTCTCAGGTCACTCCAGCTTCACCTGCCGATGGAGGGTACCTCTGGAGCTCCTCCCCATTGGCTTCCATTTCTGTTGGTCCAAGGATCCACTCTCGAAATAGCTAGCCAAAACCATGGATCCGGCAGAGGCTTCTGTCTTGCAGGCAATCCCGGGACTCGCACAAAGACTCCTGGAACAGCAGAAAGCCCTGGAATCCTTAGCGGCTTCAATGGAGCACCTCAATGCCCGGTTGGACTCAGTGGCCTCCACCTCTGCTCATGCTTTTCCTCCTCCCAGCTCGATGACGGTGGCTCTGGTCCCTCGCCCGGTAATCCTTCTTCTGGCTCCACCTCGCTATGCGGGTGACCCGCAGCAGTGTCATGGGTTTCTCAACCAATGCAATATACACTTCTGCCTACAGTCTGCTCTTTTTCCTGATGACCTGACCAAGACAACTTACATCCTGTCACTGCTTGAAGGGAAAGCTCTGGCTTGGGCTTCACCTTTATGGGAATGATCGGATCCACTGCTTCTGGATCCCTCAGGCTTCTTGGAATGCTTCCGAGCCGTCTTTGAGACTCCCGGGCGGCAGACCCAAGTCAGCACGGAGCTCCTTCATATCCGGCAGGGCGGGCGCTCTTTGATGGATTACACTTTGGAGCTTCGCACGTTGTCTACAGAGCTCCACTGGGAAGAACCATGCCTTCGTACCATCTTTTTGGACGGCTTCTCGCCTAAAATTAATGAGGAACTGGCAGCCTGCGATCTTCCGGCGACCCTGGATGCGTTCATTGACCTGGCCAGAAGAATCGACCGCCACCTCCGGGAGAGGTCCCTCGAGCTAACAGGCTCTAGATGATGCTCCAGCGGGCCCACACGCCCACAACCCGCCTTACCTAGCTCTCACCCGCAGTCCTCAGCAGAGGCCTCATCTGAGGAGCCCATGCAGTTAGGCCGAGGTTCATTGTCTCCTGAAGAATGCCAAAGATGGCGGCGGTCTCTACTACGGAACTTCCGGACACCTCCTGGCCCAATATCCAGTGTGGCCATTAAACTCCAGGGCCTAGGGTTCACTGGGGGGGGGGGGGGGGGAGGTGACCCTAGGCCTGACTTCGCCAGTCCCTCCACTAACCTCGCCAGTGACTCTAGTCATACAAGACTGCAACTTCCCTACCTTGGCGCTGGTAGATTCAGCGACTGGTGGGAATTTCCTCATGCAGGAGATTGTTGATCAGCTGTCAATTCTCACTCAGCCTTGTCCTGTCCCGCTAGTTCTGTCCTCGATCCATGGGGACCCTCTGCCAGGAAGGATCATGCACATGACAGTTCCACTGGAGGGTCACATTGAACCTGGTCATCATGAACATATTACCTTCTACATTATCCAGAGGACCATTCACCCCGTGGTCCTGGGCATCCCCTGGCTGCAGCAACATAATCCGCAAATTAACTGGACTTCTCTGCAACTTGACCACTGGGGCTCCTCATGTTACTCAAGATGCTTTTTGGCCTCCGCTGAAGTATCTCCCAACAAAAGCCCTGAAGCTCTTGTGGGACTGCCTCCACAATACGCCCAGTACTCTGACATATTTTCCAGGAAGGCAGCCAACACCTTGCTGCCCCACTGGCAGTCGGACTGTGCGATCAATCTGATTCCGGGCTCCACTCCTCCACGTGGGAGGGTGTACCCACTGTCAGTACCTGAGACCCAACCTATATCTGACTATATCCGGGAGAACCTCCAGAACGGCTTCATCTGCCATTCCAATTTACCAGCAGGGGCCGGCTGCTTTTTTGTGGGGAAAAAAGACGTCTCTCTCCGGCCGTGTATTGACTACCATGGCTTGAATGCGATTATGGTCAAGGATCACTACCTGTTGCCACTGATAACAGAGCTATTTGACCTTCGAGGTGCTTATAACCTCGTCAGGATCAAGGAAGACGATAAATGGAAGATGGCATTTAACACCAGGGATGGCCATTACGAATATCGAGTCATGCCATGTGGCCTTTGTAATGCGCCTGCCGTCTTCCAGAACTTGATGAATGAAATCCTTTGTGACCTCCTATATGTCTGCATAGTCGTATACCTGGACAACATCCTGATAAACTCGAAGAATCTGCAAACTCACTGTCAAGACATCTGTCAAGTTCTGCAGCTTCTAAGAGAGAATAACCTCTATGCAAAACTGGAAAAATATCTTTTTGAAAAGACCTCTCTGCCCTTTTTGGGCTATATAGTATCCAATAAAGGATTTAGACTGGGTCCCACCAAACACAAAAGCATTCTGAGCTGGCCTCGACCCACAGGCTTGGGTAGCCTCCAATGTTTCTTGGGCTTTGCCAATTACTATCAGAGCTTCATAAAAAATTACTCCCAACTGGCTGCCCCGCTGACCAACTTGACTCGTAAGGGAGCTGCCATGAAGGACTGGCCAGCTGAGGCTGAAGACGCCTTCCAGGCTTTAAAATGCGCCTTCCTACACTTTTCCTGCCTTCGCCACCCAAATCCCCGGCTCCCCTTCATTATTGAAGTAGACGCCTCCTCTGAAGGAGATGGGGCAGTTCTAAGCCAATTTGACCCAGCCGGGTTTTTACGTCCTAATGCATTCTTTTCTAAGAAATTCACCCCAGCCCAATGGAACTACAGCATTGGCGACCAAGAACTCCTGGTCGTTAAAATGGCATTTGAAGAATGGCGCCAGTGGCTCGAGGGTGCCCAGCACCACATAACGGTTTATACAGACCATAAGAATTTAGAGCATCTGCAACGAGCTCAGCATCTCAAACCCGCCAGGCCTGCTGGGCCCTCTTTTTCGCTCACTTCGATTTTGAGTTATGCTACCATCCAGTGTCCAAAAACCAGCACGCAGATGCCCTCTCTCGATCCTTCTCTTCTGAAGAGCTTCCTGATACAGTGAGACATATAATTGACCCTGCATGGGTGATCATTGCTGCGACCCAAACAGTCCCAGCAGGGAAGACAGTGGTGCCCCGCAGGCTCTGAAATAGAGTTTTGGCCTGGGGGCATGATTCCCCTTCTGCCGGACACCCGGGATGGGCGAGAACACTGGCTAGACTACAGCAGTATTATTGGTGGCCCAGTATGTGCTCAGACGTCCACACATATGTGACTTCCTGTCCAACTTGTGCCTAACAAAAACTGCCTATGGGCAAACCCTGGGGCCTGCTGCAGCCCCTGCCACCTCCTAGTGAACCCTGGACATATCTTTCAACGGACTTCCTGGTGGATCTTACACCCTCCGGAGGGAACACTGTCATTTGGGTCACCATTGATCGTTTTTCCAAGATGGCCGACTTTGTGGCCCTTCCCAGCCTTCCATCAGCTCCTCGACTAGCACAGCTCTTCACTCAACAAGTCTTCCGACTCCACGGTCTACCACAGCACATTACCTTGGACCATGGTCCTCAATTTACTGCCAAGTATTGGCAAAGTCTCTGTAAAAGGTTCCTCATTATCCTGGACTGCAAGCGAATGGCCAAGCAGAATGGACTAACCGGTCTCTCAAACATTTTCTTCGAATGTTTACCAACGCTCGTTAAGATGACTGGGCCGAGTTGCTCCCATGGACTGAATTCTCTCACAACTCCCATCCTTGCACTGCCACAGGGGCCTCCCCATTCCAAATTGTCTATGGCAAGCAGCCACTTCCTCCAGTACCGCTGTCTCTTCCTGTTCCTTCTCCTGCCGTCCAGATGACCACCGAGAATCTGAAGAGCCTGTAGTCCCAGGTATGCAAAATGCTTCTGAAAGCTAGCAGCTTGGCCAAGAAATTTGCAGATCGCCATAGTCATCCTGGTCCCCAATACCAACCAGGCCAGAAGGTCTGGCTCAGCACCCGTTTTATCCAGCTGAGGGTGCCATCTATGTGGCTTGCGCTCCGCTACATTGGACCTTTCTCCATTTTCCGGTAACTGGGGACAGTGACCTACCAGCTCCGCTTACCGTCCTCCCTTAAGATTCACAATGCCTTCCACACCCTCCCTGCTGAAGCCCTTAGTATTGACGAGGCCCTCCAGGAAGATACCTGAGACCCCACTAGTTGCTGCTGAAGAGGAGACCACTTATCAAGTATGAGAGATTCTCGATATGCGGAAGCAGGGGCGTAAGTGGGAATACCTGCTTGCTTGGGAGGGTTTTGGTCCAGATGAGAACTCCTGGGAGCCCTCTACCAATATTTTTGATAAGAACTTGATCAATAAGTTCCACAAGGAACACCCCAAGAAACCCAGACCCCCTGGGAGGGGGCTTAGAGGAGGGGCTAGTATTGCGAGAGCCGGCCGCGGAGACCCACAGCCGGACTCCTTCATCTACCCATGTGGCCGGTCTCACCTCCTCGGCCCCAGAAGCCTCGCCACAACCGGCAGCCGCAGTCGGCGCGCTCCACCGCGGTTTTCCTCCCGGGCGGCCATGCCGACACAGTGTGCAGGATGGCACGCTGTCGGCTCCTGCTCTGGCCTTCCTCCTGATCCCTGGCTTCCCAGGCGCATGCCACCTGATCCCTTTTCAGGGGTCACCGCAGGAGGGGCTAGGACTCCTCCTCCCAGTCCTGCAACTATTTAAGGCAAGGTCTGGTACTGTGTGCAGGAAGATCACAACACTCCTGGTATTAATAGGGATAGGGCACTGTGTGCAGGAAGATCACAACACCCCTGGTGTCAGGGTTAGGGCACTGTGTGCAGGAAGATCACAACACCCCTGGTATCAGGGATAGGGCACTGAGTGCAGGAAGATCACAACACCCCTGGTATCAGGAATAGGGCACAAGTTCTAGTCATATTGACTGATCACATTACTTTTTTTGTCAACTACCAACAGTTTCCATTTCCCATCCCCCCAACCATCACCTCAGTTGGAACCTTGGTAACATCAATAGATAAGAGGGCAGCCAGCCAATAGGAATACATATTCATTCCTAACTGACCTTTACTGACCTGGAAAGTGTCAATTTGTATCATTTTCTGTTAGTGCGCACTAACTGGGAGTTAGTGTGCACTAACACGATTTAACGATTTTTAACGATAAATCGTTAGAATTTCTATTGTATTGTGTTCTATAACGATTTAAGACGATATTAAAATTATCGGACAATAATTTATTCGTTGAAAAACGATTCACATCCCTTTTGTCCAAAGTCTATCATGTCCTCCTCTAAGAAATGAATAACCTCTGGAAGGCTACTGAGTTGCTTCGAATGAAAAACTCCTACTGTCTCTTAGGATGACAATATTTGAGTCCCTAGGCCCAAAGGGAACTCAGATAAATGATAAAATAAAATAAGTTTCCAAAAATAACCCAAACTGAGAGAAGAAGGCTAGATAGAACTTCTTCCTCCCACAAAAGGGTTTAAAGCTGGATTCTTTAAAAGGGCAAAAGATACCTTATCTTCTATCCCATACCCACGTTTTTTTTCCAAGAAACCCAAAGGTCCTTCTCCCAAAAACAAACAAAAGTAAGAAAAAGCATGAAAGCATGCTACCTCTGGAAACGGCAACTCAAAATCCACACCTATAAAATGGTACCTTGGATTTTTATAGGCAAAGACTCCACCATTAAATTCTCCCACATAGAGGAGCTATAATCCAACTAAACCTACTCTTTTCTTTACCCACTTTGTTAATTGGCATGCTCCTTTAGTAGAGACTTGGTAGAGCTCTCTACACAAGCATTATCCAACATAGCTGGAATGATCTAATAGGCTACTCAACATATATTGGGCAACCAGCAACAATCTTGTTCTCAGTACAGGGAAGACTTTCACATGCAGTCAAGAAGGACAGTCATTTTGGCTTACACATCACTATAGTTCCTGAAGTCATACATGACTTCTTCCTCAGGATATACAGGTACTCCCAAAAGATGCAGAGTGCAACCATGTAAAGAGAGAGCACCTTAAGGAGACCAACTATCTCCAGGATCTAAGTAGTAAAAGGGAGAAAAAAGAGAGTCCTGGGAGAAGAAGTATGAGGGTGGTAGGTGCAGGGGAAAGTGCTGGACTTAATTATGAGAGGGTCTGCATCTGCCTACATGTACAAAACCCCTGGATTTTGGAACTGGTTGTCAAGAAACATAGACATCCGTATTGAGCTGCTGTGCAGCTCTGCTAGTTAGACAGATAAACTTATCTGGCTAACTAGTGCTGTATATTCAGCGGCACAGCTGAATTTTAGGAAAGCTCTGTGGCATGACCAGAGTTAATCAGATAAGTTATCTGTCTAACTCAGCTCCTCCACAGAATGCCTCTGGAATATCCCTGGAATGCCTCTGACTTATCCAGTCAATTGTAGCTAAAATGTAGCTGGATAAATGGCCACATTTTCATTTAGCTGGATACAATTTTAGTTACTTGGCTAAATATGTTTGAATATGTACCTCAGAGGCTCTAGATGGCAACTATGTACCCTAAGGAAGAAAGTGGGTAGAAGGGAAGCTAATGTTCTTCTGCCACACATTTAGTAAAGGCTCTGAAAAACTCAAACCTCCTTACCTGCCACTCTACGTCTTGACCTAGACCCATCTTGGGAGAGAGGATTTGGCAGGCGATCACATGACTCCACTGGTGCTGATTTCTGTACAGGAAGGCTGCATCATACTGTTCCCTGCATTTCAAATGTTTCTCCCAAATTTGGCATACACCACTCAAATGTTGCTCCAATATCTGGCACATGGCTACAGCATTAGCTTCACACCCCTTATGCATAACATACAATTCAGCTACATGTTCATCCTGGAGAGCAGTCACTAAACAGTTCAATGGTATCAGCTATTGTTCTTGAGTCTACAAATATGCATCACCTGTCATTCCTGCTGTAGATTCTACTGTACAGTTGACTGCCTCACCAAAAATCTTTCTAGTGCTTTGTATACCTCCTTGGACTGACTCAAGTGAAGCAGTAGGAAAGGATAGAGATATTGGAATAGAAGGAACCTGTCTTCCACCAAAGTCATGTGAAAGCTCCAACTTCAGCCTCATTATCTGTTACTGTGTTGATGGGATGTCCTCTCTTACACCCATATTTGTAACCCCCATATTATTTATTTGAGGAATGAAGAAATGTGAGTGTTGTGCAGGGAACAGATATTTTGCATCAAATCAGGGCTTCCTAGGGACTGGAGTGAGGCAAGCAATCAGAAAATAAGAGGAATCCATTATCCACCACACTGATGACTTTTCTGACTCAGAAGCACCTATATCCCAGTCATTGGCTTGGGAATCAAGTGTGATCTGTAAAGAAAGGCACCTTTTACACAGATCCAACTCATATTATATTCTTATATATTCTATTCTTTTGTGCTTAAGAACATAAGATATGTTATGAGTCAGACCAGAGGTCCATCAAGCCCAGGATTCCATCTCTGCCAGTGACCAATTCAGATCACTAGGAGACAGATCCCAAAGAGTAAATCTATTCCTTGTTGCTCACCCCCAGGGATAAATGGTGGCTTTTTCCAAGTCTACCTGACTAATATATATTCATGGCTTTTTCTTCCAGGATCTTGTCCAAACTCCTTTTAAACCCAGTTGTACTAGATATCTCAACCACATCCTCTGGCAACAAATTCCACAGCTTGATTATACATTGAGTGAGAAAATGCTCTCCAATTTGTTTTAAATTTGTATTTGCTAGATTCATGGAGTTCCCCCTCGTCCTTGTACTATTTGCAATAATAACCATTCCCTATTTACTAATTCCACCCCACTCATTTTATAAATATTTATTGTATACCCTCTCCATTCTCTCTTCTCCACACTAAAGAGCCCTAATTTCTTTAGCCTTTCATAAGGGAGCTTTTCCATCCTTTTATCATTTGTGTTGCCCTCCTCTGTACCTTTTCTTGTTCCGTTATATTTTTTAAGATGGAGCAACCAGAACTGCTCTCTGGCAGTTTACAAATAGAATGGGCCAAATCCTGGGTTACCCGTTCCTCCCCCCCCCCCCCCCCCAACAGAAATACTTTCAACTTCTTAGCCTCCCTGGCCCCAGAAAGATGATAGCCCTCCAGGAGACTTACCTCCTGCCAGTGATGATCTAGTACTGTCTAATGCAACGCTAAACTCCATACATGTGGCTCAGAGCAGGGGCAGAAGTACCTGGGCAATTGCACCAGGGTCTACACAGGGAGGAGGCCCTGTGACTATTGGTAACCTCACAGTTTATTTCCAAACAGTGTCAGTGGGACTTTTAAAACAGATAGACCAGGCCCTGCGGAGTGCACCTTACCCTGCCACTATCCTGAGCCTCCTTGACCATGACACGGTTGATTCAATAGTACCTTTCATGGTTGAGCCTTCACATTACTCAGTCTGACAGGTACATGTAAGGGAATTCTTCCAGGATTCCTTTCAACTTTTGTGAGTCTCCTGGGAAACAGTGAAGGGTTTAGTGGGGAGTTGGAAGGGAATAGGATGAATCCTGGGCTTACTCCAAGGCTTGCTGGTCTTTTAAGTCATCAAACGTCTCATGAGCTGCAAGGGGTATGGTGCAAACATCAACACTGAAACTGCGATGTTAACTATTGCATATTACTTCTGATAATTATCCACGATTCCTTATACTATTGCTATGTTCTTGGTGATTAGTCACAGCCTGTGTGGTAGCAACCTGCACAACAGTGTTGTTCTTCTGTATTTTCCTGTATCTGTTTTGTTTCTTTATTTCTCTAACATTTCTGCTCCTAAAATTAAGGTGAAATACAGTATATAGTGTAAATACCCTTGATCATCAAAAACTATTTTGGGCACTGTCACGTGTGTAGCCAGATGGTAAGGCTATTGGGGTTTCTGCTTTAAAAGATGGTATGGAAATAGTTTTAACACCAGAGAATAAACCAAAATAGAAAAATGATCTAAGAGGCACTTATATAATCAAACTAAAGAATTTTATTTTGCTGGCAAATGGATAATTTTACAGATTCTTCACTTCTAGAAACAGGTGTAATTACTGAATAGAATAAACATTTCAATAGTGTCAATATTTTCAATGAGGATATTTCATTTCTGATACTCAAAACAATTTTGCATATGTGACTCTCACTCTAACTCTTAAATACAGTGTTTTGAATAGAAACCAGTTCCTGTACAAGGATTACTTCTCACCAAGATCAGATAAGTATTTTTCTTATTCAGTACTTCTTAATGAGAACAAATGTTCAATTCTTAACTTTAATTCAATAAATCTGATTCTTTGTGTCAATTTATTAATACAGGCTCTTCAGGCAATTCTGGAATCCTCCAGGTAAGATTATTTTTTTTTTAGATATTTATTTATGGATTTTTAAAACAATATACAATGGATCACTTAAAGCAAAATTAACTGAGTTAAATACAGAGGCAAATAAATTGCAATGAAAAATTATACATTAGAAATACCATAAAGGAATTTAAGAAACAATTACATAAAAAACACATTCAGGAGCACAAAGGCAAAATATTAGAAGTATCAAAAATTAACCAAACCATACCCAAACAGTCCCACCTATCCATAATGGACCTACCCTTGTTTATCATTAAGCAAAGAGTGTCATTGAGCAGGGTCAAAAAAGATAAACTTATTCTTCTGATAAACTACCTCACATTTAGAAGGAAACTTAAGAAAGAAGGACATGCCAATAGCAGAAACATGCTTCAAATTAAGAAAACTCTTCCTCCTTTCCTGTATCTCCCTGGAGATATCTGGAAATATATGAATCTTAGGCTCATAAAAGGAGGCATCTTTGAATTTAAAGTACTGATGATAAACGAGATTTTTATTGATTTCTGACACAAATGATACACTAAGAGTAGCACAAGTAGAAATAATATCATGAGATCTCTGCAAAAAAGATGTCAAATCTGAGCTTATAAAAGGTTCAGATACATCAGATGAAACATTTCTGTCATTTAAACATCTTTTAACATCAGGAACATAGTACCAGTTAGAAAGGAGAAACTCTTTCTCAGGAGAAAACTGCAAAACCTCAGTTAGGTATTTATTAAGTATTTCAATACCCGACAGAAGTTTGGTTTTGGGAAAACCAAAAAATCTTAAATTTTTAAGCCTGATTCTGTTCTCTAACTGTTCTAATTTGGAATGCAGAAATAGACTATCCTTAATTACAGATTCTAATTGCAAAGAAGTTAACATAGTATTAGATTCAAGCTTAGAATATGAAGTCTGTGGGACTTTATGAAATATTTTTTTCTGAGGCAATAGGTACTTCAATTAAGGAAACTCAGAATCAGACCATCAGTCATCCACTTTTCTCACATCCACGTATTTATCAAAGCTGGCAAAATATTTTTTAAGTAGATTTTTAAATTTTTTAAAAATTTTAAAATTTTTTTTAAACTTTTTAAAAATATATTTTTTTTAAGCAGATGAGAACTATCTTATCCACCAAGGAATCACTTAAAAACTTGACTAAGGAAACCAGCTTGAAAAATAATTTTTAGTATGTTTAAAACATTCTTCTAAGGTAAATTACTTCTCAAATCTTTCTGTGCTTTGCCTTAATTTAGTACTGTTACGCAGACCTGCTCATTCAATTGCTTTGCATAGATACTGAGCTAGTCTGGATATACTATGGCATTGCCACAGCATTGTCTATGGGATGGCGAAGAGTTTTCTTCTTTTTTTTTTCTTTCTGAGAGCTGTACGGAACTTGTTTTTGCCCAGTTTTAATTTTACCCATTGAAATGAAAGGAAAAATGAAACCAATAAAAAACTCCAGTTACACAGTTCAAAATCACACCAAAATTTCAGGTCAGCTTCTAATAAATGACAGTTGTCCTGCATCCTTTCATGATCATATTAGCTATTTTAAGCACCTTTAGAACTAATTATATTTTTAACTTAAGAATCATTTTTTCCCCAAACCAAGGGTCAAAACCATGTTTATATGTTCTCACCTGGTAACCACCACCACCAAACTCCAGTTTCTGAAATGTTTTAGTCACTTTTTAATTACAGGAACCCCCTGGGAAAAATGGGTTGGATAACTCTATTAAAACTCACTTCTGATCCCAAATTCTGAATGGTCAGGTCACTGTAACCCTTAAACCAGTCCAACATGGTCATGGAACTGAATTTTATTAATTTGAAAAAGTTTAATAAACATATTGGCATCGGGTTCACCAGGGTGCTTGCCAAAGGTTGACACTTAAGTGGGAGCTTCTCTTAATGCTCCCCTCCAAAATCACCACCTTATTGCATTTTTAAAACAGCTTGTTTTGCTTTTATTTAACTTTCAAAACTTTAAATTTTCCTTCAGGCACCTTCTAGGGCCAGTCCCTCATTGACATCATCCCCAACATCAGCGAGGACCCCTTGGCCTTCACTCTAATTGCACTGGGGTTGGCTTACAGCCCTGATGCCCCTTAACCTCACAGTGGTAGCATCCCCAGCACTCTGCCGCCTCATGACCCCAGCCACACTGAATGGCATATTTTAAAAATACTTGCGGTACTTCATGGCCTTTCTTCAGGCTGCAGAAGAGCTGAGCACACATGAGAGAGAGAGAAAGCAAGAAAGAGAAAGAGACCCTTTATAAGGCTCTTATATAAGTAAACTATTTATACTACTGAAAGAGGGGCAACTGCCTGGAAGCTATCACAGATACAAACATTTGTGAGTTACCATCGCTCTCTCAGTGCTTTCCCTGGAACCAGGTACTCGCTCCTCGAGGGCCTAACCCTTTCCAGCTACTAAGCTTCCTAAAGACCTTATGTGAGTTTTGTCATCCAGTTCTGGCTATGAACACAGCATACCCTGTCTACTCACTATCTATAGTTTCTCTACAGCTCAGCAATCCTGGGATCGCTGTTCCAGTACCTGAAGGACTTCAGCCCTGCCAGGCATGTCAGCTCACTACTGCCACCTCTGGTAGTTCTACTAACCTGTCTAATAAAAGAATTATCTGTGTCTGTCTCCGTATCCAAGCCTAGCCAGTGGTCCCTCTCAGGATATCCTCCTGGGGGTGCAGTCATCTTCCATCGGCCCAAGGATCCACCTACTTACATTCCTCTACAGCTGAGTGCCCTCTCCAAGCACTCTGCTGGTAACAGATTGCTACTCCTTCTCCATCAGGAGTCTTCAGCAACAGATTCATAACAGATTGCTACTCTGCAGTCTAAACCCTAACAGATTGTTTACTACTCCCTCTATAGGACCCAAGCATAACAGATTGCTAACTCCTCCCTTCCTCAAGAGCCGATTCATAACAGATTGCTAACTCCTCCTTTCCTCAGGAGCCAAAACCTAACAATGACAACAAACTTGTACAGGATGTCCCTGAAGATCTCATTCATGAGATGCTGAAAGACGGCTGGGGCATTACATATCCCGAAGGGCATGACCACGTATTCATAATGACCATCCCTCATATTAAACTCTGTCTTCCAGATGTCATCAGGTAGAATGCATACTAAATTGTATGCACCTCTCAAATCCAACTTGGTAAACACTCTGGCACCTTCGAGGTGATCAAATAATTCACTAATAAGGGGTAGTGGATAATGGTCCTTGCGCGTTATGGCGTTAAGACCCCGATAGTCAATGCAAGGGCGGAGTCCACCATCTTTTTTCTTCACAAAGAAGAACCCTGCTCCTGCGGGTGAATCAGATGGTCGAATAAAACCCTTTTCCAAGTTTTCTTGTATATACTCTGACATAGCCAGAGCAACTCTGAAAGGTACTCTCCACATCCCATCCCTTAAAAATGCACACCTCAGTTCCACCAGGGATCACGGTCTTTCCATTGCAGGCCCCACCCGTTGGAACTCACTACCTACGGATCTCCGCCTCGAGCCTTGCTCCATCAAATTCAAGAAAAAGCTAAAGACCTGGCTCTTCAAACAGGCATACCCAGATTAGGTCCCATGCGCACTAATCTCATCGCTTCATTACTGCCTCTAAGTCATTAATTTTTACATTCTTTAAAGTTAACATGTTTCTCTCCAGTTAAATTCTCCAGTTCCTCTCTCCTTTTCTTTCCCTTGACTTCTGGTTTAATTGCAATCCCCCTCCCCTTCCCTGTTCTATGTATTTTCTGCCTGCAGTTTGATGTAATCCAATATGATGTAACCACTAATATCGGTATAAAAAAGTTTCTAAATCAAATAAATAAATAAATAAATAGTCTGCGTCTCAGGCTGTGTCAAGGGAGAGGTTCTGCCTTTGGGAGGCATCATGTCCGGAAGCAATTCAATGGGACAGTTGAACTGACAAACGGAGACAAAGTGTCTGCTTTCTGTTTTGAGAATACATCTCTGAATTCTGCATACTGAGGAGGCAGACCAGGAAGCATTGTGGACTTCAAAACCGGGATCACAGGAGACACCGGCTGGAGACAGGTAGCTTGGCATTTCAGACCCCACCATACCAGCTGCAAGGATTGCCGGTCGAACTGGGGTTTGTGAGTCTGGAGTCAAGGTAACCCCAGAATTACCGGATGCCTTGAGCGTTTTAACAAGTAGAAGGGCGCGTAGGAGCGTGGCTAGCTGCTGAGATGCCGAGGCCTGGCATGAGGCCTGGCACGCGACTGAAGGCCCGGCGACTGCCACCGCAGGACGCCGGGGCCCAGCTGGACCTGCAAGGGCCGCGAGGGAGACAGGACCAGGACCCCGAAGGTGAGCAGTCCCGAGCAGACTGCGGATGTAAAACTGCCCCCAAAAACCTAGCCCCTCTTACAGTGGTAAAAAATGTTGATTATTATGTGTGTCTCCCCAGAAGCTCTTTCTCTCTCTCCTCCCCTCCCCTCTCTCCCTCTCCCTGCCCAAAACGAGATTTGCGATAAATACTGTAAATCCTGTTTCAGCCATAACACACAGCATAACATCAGGAAAAAGGTGTAGTTATTTCCAGCGTTAAATCCCGCGATAGTCTGCGCTACAGTATCACACGCAACATTAAGCACTCCTCATTTTTATAAACTCTGCCCAAACTCCTCCCACTTGACAAAATGTTTAAAATTTGCATATGCATCTCGCGATGCTTTATTTCTCACATGCATTATTGCAGGCTTTAGAGTCCTAACACGCACGATAAAACCCTGATGCAATTTGATGAGTGACCCCCCTAAGTGAAGGGTGGGACAGAAGCATTCAAGGCAGAGCTACTTTACCCCTAGATTTATCATATTACTATAAAATTGCGAAAAATAGCACCCACAATATAAAAGAAGCATGGTTAGGGTAATTTTCCTGATACTGCATAGCTATTTTACCACACCTCGCGATATTCACATTGTACACTGAGAAGTGACCCAGACAGGCTTTTATTCGATTTTGGGCTGCTGGGGAGAGGGAGAGAGATAGATAGATAGAGAAAAACTCTTTATAAGGCTCTCATGGGCAACTAGTAACTTGGGGTGAGGTTTTGATGGTGGGCTACAGCAGAAATGTGGTGAGTCATGGATAATTCTGAGGCAAGTAGTACTCCAAGGTATCAGATTTTGGAGGAGACTGGAATAGAACAGTTGTCAAATAGTAGGTGGCTTGGAGGACGACAAGACGATATAGGGATTGTAGAAAGATGTAGTATTTCTGTCTTAGCAGTGTTTCATTTCAATCAATTGTGAGAAAGCCATGTTTTGATAGAATGGATACATAAAGAGACAAATGCTAATGTGGAAGTCCATGAGTGATTATACGGGATGAAGAACTGAATATCTTCAGCATAGATTTTAAAATTAACTCCAAGTCTTCAAGAAGCTGGCATAATGGGATTAGGTAAATATTGAAGAGAATGGCAGATAGTGCAGAACCTTGTGGAATACCTGAAGCAATAGTGTGCCAGTCAGAGTGAGTGACCAACATTTACTTGCTGAGGTTGGTTGGATATAAAGGAGATGAACCAATTAAGTACCATGTCTGAAATGCTGATAGATTGTAGGGCTTTGATGAGAATGTCATGGCTTAGACTTGTTAGGAAGCAGCTTCTAATCCTTCTGGATTTGGGGAATGCCTATGCCTCTGGTATCAGAATGAGGAACAACCCACACTTTTAATACTTACATTGCAAAGCTAACTTCCCAATGTAAAGGATCAACGCCACCGCTGTGCAGGTCCGACACTCCTCGAGATCCCGGCTACCCTTGTGTCTAGCCACTGGTCTCCTTTGCAACGTCCAACTGCCTTTAAAGTCCCAGGCCTAGTCACTGGCCTCAGCTTCCCTACCCTGGCTTACGTACACCTTTGAGCTGAGCTGGTGGTAAAATCAGCCAAGCTCCCAAAAAATAACAAAAAATGCAAGATTATACAAACAGCCTGTATTGACACATAATAGTTTGCTTTCCTCTCCTCCCAGTTTAACACATGGGTTCTCCAAAACTTCTCCAGTTCTTAGGAACGCCAAAAATACTGGTTAAGCTTTTAAGCCAGCCGCAACCGCCCAGCTTGGGAGTTACACAACTCTCCCCAACTCCCCTCCATCGTGCAGCGATCAGCGGCCTTCCCAAACCAAAACAGCCTACACACAATAGGTTTCTTTAACTTACAAGGAAAAAGCATTCTTTTATAATACACTGGATAACCCATCCCCCAACCAGGTCACTTACTCTGTCTCCATGGCAGAATCAGAGGATCCTCTGTCAGGGAGTCTACCTCCATGTCCTGCTGCTCCTGTTCTTTTCAGACCATGTCCACCAGTCCGGAATGCCCTCCTCCTCCACAGCCATGGACTCAGCTGTGTCTGATTCACTGCTACTTGATTCAAACACCTGTTCTATCTCTTCCCTGGCCCATAGATCAGGTGGTGTCTCTAAAAACCTGGGAATTGCAGTTCTCCTTGTCCCCTTCAGCACCCTCTGCTGTTTACAGGGTTCTGAGTTATCTTTTTCCTATTATAACTCCCCTGTTCTGCCTCTGGCTGGTTTGTGCTTTGTCACACCAGCATAAAAGTAATCAATAGCTCAGGTCTTACATATGCATCCAGGAAGGAGCATGCAGCATCTGGCAGTCTCTAAACAGAAGTCCGGCTGTCTGGCCCAAGGTCTGTTCACTGTCTCTGGGGCAGCACATGCAGAGTATAAACTACCCCTACAGTTTAGCTGGAAACTATTCCACAATGTCAATAAAGATGAGGAATGTTTCTTATTAAGTCCCAGGAAAGCAGAGGGTTTTCTGCAAGGAATGACTGGCAAACAGAGTTATGCAAGCTAATCTTAAAATGTTAGAAGCTAGCCTTCCTTGCAACACATACAAACAGGCAGGGACCACAGGAAGTGTACCTATGTAGCATTCAGGAACCATGTAGTAGCATGGATCAGGTTTTAAAGAAAACTCTACTAATATACACTCTTCGCCTTTCCCTCCACCACACATACCCATACCCACTCACTCTCCTTTCCCTCCTCCTCCGCCACACAAACCCCTAACCCACTCACATACACACCTTCCTCCCATGCACACCCATACCCACTCCCACTCACAAACTCATTCCTCACATGAACGTGCATACCTACTCAAATAAATTCCTTCCCTGCATGCACACTCATATCCATTCATATACATGTCCATTCCTTAATGTACAGCCTTACCACTCATATAGACTCCCTCCCCCACACTCATTCATTCTTTCTCTCCATCCAGAACCCACCAGCAGTAACCTCCTCCTTGGGGCTCCCACCAACTTGGCTCCTTCTTCTTCCAGCAATACTCTGCTGCTCCTGTTCTTCTTTCTACCACAGGCCAATGGGATGCCCCCTTCTTCCTGCTCTAAGAGCCAATTGGAGGCCTTCTCCTTTCTTCCAGCCAGTGCCGGCCAATCAGATACCTCCTCCAATCTGCGTGGGCCTGGAATAGGAAAACGCTTGGACACGCACAGGCTGCATCAGCATCAGCATCAGGGTATCTGGAGGATTCTTGTGTTTGCCTGGTGACCCAGCAATTTCTTTAGAATTCCAGAGTCTTTCCAGAGTCTCCAGGTCAAATCCAAAGAATTCCTAGATATGCTGCTGATGCCTGGGTAATATCCTTGTCAGTATCATTCTTTTGCAAAGTTGTAAAATAGCCAGCAGATGGCAGCACATGACAACAATCTGTGGAGCATTTTATGGCAACCAAGTAAGTCTGCTCATACCATGGCCATACAGCTCCAACATGGCACATTACTTTTGCCAATGAGACAGCAAGTATATTTCCTTTCACTTAGGGTCTTTTTCTTTCTGTGTGCCTGTGCTTTAATTAAATAATTATTAGAAATGCCTCACTTAATTCTTTTCCATAGTCGAAAATGATGAATTTTTTGCACAGTGGAACCATCTGTGGATTTAGAGACATTACTTAACCACTAATGCAATAAAAACAACTTCTGAAAACACATATCAGCATGCGCCATTCCTTGAACTCACTACATAGAAAGACAAGTCTCAAAGCAATGGAGGCTAATAACAGCAAGGTGGGGTGACAAGAAGAGTAATGTAGACAAGGGCAACTGGGCAGACTGCTGAGATCTACTGTTATGTTACTATGTAACCATGGTCTCTGCTTCTTGGCCAGAGACCTGTGATTGGCTTGGCTGTCCTAAAAGTGTGTGTGAGTGGGGAGGGGGAGAATAAAAATGATAGAACGCCCTGTGGTAGCTGAGAATTGAGGTCCTTGGTTCCATAGCCCCATTTGGGGCACATTCTGATTGAACTGGAAGCCCAAAGAAGAAGGAAGGAGGCAGGCAAAAATGGAAAATAAAATGAGAAATATTTATGAAAGGGGCAAAGGTGTGAATTGAATTCAGGCAGAAGGTGCCAGTTATATTCACTGATTCCAAGGGGGTGAATAGAACACATAGTTTTAACAAATACAATTATTTTGCTCTCAATGGGCTGCATTTTTTAGGTGTTGCAAGTGATGGGTTTTTTTTGTTTTTTGTTTTGTTTTTTAATCATTTAATAACAGAACCTTTCAGTATTGGATGGTTTAGAAACAGGGAGAAATCAGTATTATCCCAGCCATAACATTTTTAAAAGGCATGGTATTTTTTTTTTTAAAGTAAAAATTGAAAAATTCAAACAAAAATGAATGGGTTTAATTATAGACAATAAAGCATGGCAAAGGAGGAGAGGTAAAGGATAAGCCACACAATCACTGCTTATCTTTAGCTCAGGGACCTCTGTAAATACAAGGCGGCTTGATTGTAAGTGACCCTTATCTGCTCTGCTCTGTGATATGCTTTGTCCTCTGTGCCAAGGCACTACAAAGGAACCAGCTTCTCTGGCCTCAAAACAAGGTTTTGTAGCCATCCCAGAAATCAGTATTTTGTAACCACAAAATGTATTAACAGGAGACAGCATTCTGGAAAGTTGCCCTAAGAAAGGATAAATCATTGTTAGGACATGATGTTGGACCTTTGGTCTGACCTATTTTAGCAGCTTTATTTTATTTTATTTTTTCAAACTTAATTTTTATTTTATTTTGGTCAAACAACACTATACATAAGGACTTGTACTACATGTTACATGTATGCATGAGTTTTGTTGCGCTTCCCAGCCGTGTCCGCTCTGCGGCCGGTCCTGCTCACCTCTCCCGTCCATCTATCAGCTCCGGGCTCACTCCCTCTGCCGCTACAGCAGGTTTGTGGCATCCCCGGCTCCCCCACTCACCATCTCCAATGCCGGCCTCACAGAGGAGCTCCCACAGGGCTCTGCGTCCTCCTGCTCCTCGGCCCTGCCCCTAGGCACACGCGCGGCTGACGTCGTCGTACTTAAAGGCACCAGCGTGGGAAATTCTAACCCGGCGCCCTCCGATGACATCACAACTCCCTTGCATAAAAGGCCAGGCCCGTTCCCCTGAATGGTACCTTGGCAATCGGGTCGAACTCTCAGGTGTCTATAGTTTGCCTTCCTGCATTCCAATGTCTTTGTTCCTGTGTCTCCTGTTCCATTGTCTTTGTTCCTGCGTTTCCTGTTCCAGCGTCTCCTGTTCCTGCGTCTCCTGTGTCTCCTGTTCCAGAGTCTCCTGTTCCTTCGTCTCTCCATTCCTGGTAGTACCCTTTGGACTGATCTCACAGTACTGACCTTTGTCTGTTCTCTGACTGCTCTTGTTTGCTGCCTGACCTGACCTCTGCCTGAACTCTGACTACTTTTAATCGCCTCCTAGAACTGGACCTCTGCCTGACCTGACTACTCTTGATTGCCGCCTGGAACTTGACCTTTGCCTGACTTGACTACGCCCAGATTGACCACTGTTACCGACCCTGATTTGGCTGACCATTCTGGACTGATACTCTGGCCTTGATCCTCGCTATACTCTCGGACACTCTCTTCTGGCCTCCTGCGACCTCCGGACTTCCCTGTTTGGACTCCGACTGCACACCCTTGTTCATGGTGGGTACTCCCTTGAAATTTCTCTCTAGGAGACCCTGTGAGGCCCACCTAAGACCAGGCAGCCCGGGTAACCAAGGGCTCAACCTGAGGGAACCCCTGGTTGCTATTGGCAAAGCTCCAGCTAGCCTCTGTCTTCTCCTGTGCTCCTCCTCCTGGTGGTAGACGCTCTCCGGGTCCAACCGGAGGGCCGTACCAATCCTGCACCAGGCCAAGGGTCCCACCTCCAGCACAACAGGTTGCCAAGACCATGGACTCGGCAGAGTCCTCCCGCCTTGCAGGCCATTCCTGGCCTAGCTGCTCATGTCCAAGAACAACAGCGAACCCTTGAAGCATTGACTTCATCTGTGTAGTGGCTACGGTCTCAACTTGAGGATTCTGTTAAGACCAACTGAAGAGGCTGGGCTCAACCCACGCCTTCACGGGCAGCCCTGGCCCCTTCCTGCTCCACCCCCGTTTCAAATGGGATTCACACCTCTGTCAAAGTTTCCTAAACCAATGTTTTATGCAATTCGCACTACAGCCTGAGGTGTTTCCAAGTGAAAATACCAAGGTCACCTTCATCCTCTCACGCCTTGAAGGGAAGGCCCTGGCATGGGCTTCCCCACTTTGGGAACGTTCTGATAACATCCTCCGTCATCTCTCCCACTTCATTTTCGTGTTCAAGTGGACCTTCCAGGACCCCGGCCGATAGGCGGTTGTGGGTCACCAGCTCCTCCATCTCCTTCAAGGCTCGCATTCGCTCACTGAATTCACGGTAGAATTCAGGACACTAGCCACAGAACTGGGATGGCAAGAGGACTGCCTACGGGCAATCTATCTGGATAGCTTATCTCCTGCCCTCAAGGACAAGCTGGCTGCTTGTGAGATTCCCACATCTCTAGATGATATCATCTCCTTGGTTGGCAAGATTGATCACTGACTACTCCAGCGACATTAGGAGGTAAAGCTCTCTTGGCCTTCTGCTGTACACCCAGTTCGTGCCACCAGTCCTCAATTAAAGGCCTTTACAGGCAGCGCCTCCTCCATTACCAGAGGAGCCAATGCAGATCAACCGCATGTGCTTGTCTCCTGAAGAGCGCCTTCGACGCAAAAAGGAAGGCCTTTGCCTTTACTGTGGCGGTTCTGGACATCTTCTGCAAGCCTGCCCAGTTCGTCCGGGAAACTGCAGAGCCTGAGCCCAGCGGGGATCCCGAGCTTGGGCGCTACTGTTACTGGCCCCCAATTACTACTCCCTGTGTCTCTCTCCAGAGAGTCACGGTCCTTTGCCACGACAGCCCTTGTGGACACTGGGGCGAATGGCAACTTTATTCTGGATGATATCGTCACACTGCTCCAGATCCAGCTTCATTCTCTGGACATACGTCTCCGCATTGCGTCCATCCAGGAGAGCATCTTCCTGGATGTATCACTCATCGCACCGTAGCCTTCCACCTTTCCGTGGGAACCCTCCATGAAGAAGAGATCTCACTATATGTCCTGAAGCATTCTATGCACCCAGTTATCCTCGGACTTCCATGGCTCCAGGTGCATGGACTTCACTTCGACTGGCAATCCCTGCAGTTAATCCAGTGGGGATCCCAGTGCCAGAACCACTGCCTGCAATAGGTGTCTCCAGCGGTCACCATTCTGAACTCTACAACCCTGACCGGGTTACCTGCTTCATATGCAGACTTCCAAGATGTATTTTCCAAACAGAATGCCGACATCCTGCCTCCACTCCAGGAATTTAACTGTCCCATTGAGCTCCTCCCAGGTACCCTGCCTCCCAAAGGCAGAACCTACCCTCTCTTGCTTCCGGAAACCAAAGCAATGTCTGAGTACATTAAAGAGAATCTGGATAAGGGATACACAAGACCCTCCGATTCACTGGCAGGAGCCGGATTCTTCTTCATGAAGAAGAAAGATGGCAGTTTACGTCCTTGCATTGACTATCATGGGCTAAATGCCGTAACCCGCAAGGATCGCTATCCTCTGCCACTCATTAGCGAACTCTTTGATCACCTCCAAGGACCCCAGATCTTTACAAAGCTAGATCTCCGAGGGGCATACAACCTTGTAAGGATCCAGCCAGAGGATATTTAGAAGACCGCTTTCAATACCAGGGATGGCCACTATGAGTATGCAGTGATGCCTTTCGGACTTTGTAATGCCTCTGAGGTCTTTCAACGCTTCATGAATGAGATCTTCCAGGACCTACTATAATCGTTTTTTGTGGTATATCTAGACTATATACTGATCTTTTCCAAGGACCTGAAATACTACCATTCACATGTTCGAACAGTCCTCCAATGTCTCAGGGACAATAGTCTCTATGCGAAACTAGAGAAGTGTGTACAATTCTGGTCGCCGCATCTCAAAAATATATAATTGCGATGGAGAAGGTACAGAGAAGGGCTACCAAAATGATAAGGGGAATGGAACAGCTCCCCTATGAGGAAAGACTAAAGAGGTTAGGACTTTTCAGCTTGGAGAAGAGACGGCTGATGGGGGATATGAATAGAGATGTTTAAAATTATGAGAGGTCTAGAAGGGGTAGATGTGAATGGGTTATTTACTCTTTCGGATAGTAGAAAGACTAGGGGGCACTCCATGAAGTTAGCATGGGGCACATTTAAAACTATCGGAGAAAGTTCTTTTTACTCAATGTACAATAAACTCTGGAATTTGTTGCCAGAGGATGTGGTTAGTGCAGTTAGTATAGCTGTGTTTAAAAAAGGATTGGATAAGTTCTTGGAGAAGTCCATTACCTGCTATTAAGTTCACTTAGAGAATAGCCACTGTCATTAGCAATGGTAACATGGAATAGACTGTTTTTGGGTACTTGCCAGGTTCTTATGGCCTGGATTAGCCACTGTTGGAAACAGGATGCTGGGCTTGATGGACCCTTGGTCTGACCCAGTATGGCATTTTCTTATGTTCTTATGTAGCTTCGAACAAGACTCGTCTTCCGTTTCTGGTTACTTTATCTCCAATCGTGGTTTTTACCATGGATCCTGAAAAATTCCAAGAAATCCGAGATTGGCCCCAACCAGTAGACCTCCGTGCCCTACAAAGGTTCCTTGGATTACAAACTATAACAGGAACTTCATTGCTAACTATTCCACACTTGCTGCCCCACTCACTGCCATGACTAGGAAAGGTAGTAACCACCAAGCTTGGAGTCCCAAGGGCTCAATCTGCCTTCCACGCCTTGAAAGAGGCTTTTGCACTGGACTTGTCTACATCACCCAGAACCTAACCGCTCCTTCATCGTCAAAGTCGACACCCTCCACCATTGGGGCAGGGGCAGTTCTGAGACAGTATTCCTCCAAGGGAGTCTTAGTACCCTGATCCTTCTATTCTCACAAATTTTCCCCCACAGAGCAAAACTATACAATCGGGGATCATGAGCTCCTAGCTGTGAAATTAGCTCTTCAAGAGTGGCATCCCTGGTTAGAAAGAGCACAGCATAAATTCACGATCTTTACAGATCACAAAAATCTCGAACACTTGAAAGAAGCCCAGTTATTGAACCCCAGACAGGCCCGCTGGGCATTGTTCTTTGAGAGTTTTAATTTTGAATTTCGTTATCGTCCTGCAGCCAAGAACATGAGCGGATGCTCTCTCCCACTCTCTCGAACCAGAGGATACGCCTGACACTCCTAGGCACATCATCGACACAGCCTGTATAACTCTTGCAGTCACCAACACTGTGCCCAGCTGTGAAGGACGGTGGTTCCATGCCATCTACGAGAACGCATTCCTTCGCTGGGCTCATGAATCGAAGTTGGCCGGCCATCCCGGCCGTGCTCGGACACTTGAGATGCTAAGAAGATTCTATTGGTGGCCTAACATGGTCAAGGACTCCTGCAGTTATGTGGACTCATGCCCCATCTGCGCACAACACAAACCTCCTACTGGCCGCCCTTGGGCCTTCTTCAACCTCTTCCGGCTCCCACTGAGCCCTTGTCAAGCATCTCTACTGACTTCATCGTCGATCTGCCCCCATCAAAGGGCAGCAGGGTCATCTGGGTCATCATCAACCGTTTTTTCAAAAATTGCCCACTTCGTTCCACTACCGAGTCTCCCCTTCAGCTCCTGAACTGGGAAACTCTTCCTGAAGAATGTATTCTGTCTACATGGTCTCCCCAAAGAGATCATTTCCAATTGTGGGCCACAATTCGCTGCCAAATACTGGAAATCTCTGTGCAAAAAATTTGATATCTCTTATGAATCTGACTTCGGCCTACCATCCTCAGGTGAATGGCCAAGCCGAGAGGACAAACCGATCCTTGAAAACATTCTTAAGGACTTATGTCAACGATCAATAGGATGACTGGGCCGACCTCTTGCCTTGGCCTGAATTGTCTCACAATACCCACGTCGCCTCAGTCACTGATATCTCTCCTTCTCCATGGTGTTCGGTCGCCAACCATGCCTGCCTCTGCCTGTACCACTCTCCGTACCCTCGCCTGCAGCCCAGTCTACGGCACAGACAATTTGCCGCCTCTGGAATAGAATCAAGGAAAGACTGGGTCAGGCCGGTGAGAAAGCCAAACGCTTCACTGATGCCCTCCGTCGCACTGCTCCTCTATTCCGGCCAGGCCAGAAAGTTAGGCTCAGCACGAAACACATTAAGTTACGATTACCTTTGCAACGTTTGGCCCCTAGATTCATAGGCCCATTTCCAGTTATCCGAAGCACTGGGGCCGTAACGTATCAGCTGCAGCTCCCCAGTTCCATGGAAATCCACAATACATTTCATGTTTATTTATTAAAGCCCCTGGTCCTGAACTGGCCCTCTCGCAGACTCCCTGCTCCGTCACACCTCACTGCTGAACCCGAGGACATTCTCCAGGTCAAAGAGGTTTTGGACGTCCGATGGAAGAGAGGCCATTGGGAATACCTCTTGTTGTGGGAGGGTTTCGTGCTGGAGGAGAACTCCTGGGAGCCCTCCCACCACATATATGACAAGAACCTCCTTGTGGAGTTCCACAGGACCCATCCTGACAAGCCCAGGCTGGTAAGGGGGAGGCCTAGAAGGGGGGTACTGTTGCACTTCCCGATCCTACTCACCTCTCCCATCCGTCTACCAGCTCCGGGCTCACTCCCTCTGCCGCTGCAGCAAGTTCACGGTGTCCCCGGCTCCCCCGCTCACCGTCTCAGATGCCGGCCTCAAAGCGGAGCTCCCGCAGGGGCTCCACGTCCTCCTCTGCCTCCTCGGCCCTGCCCCTAGGCATGCGCACGGCCGACATCGTCATACTTAAAGCACCAGTGCCAGGAAACTCTAACCCAGCGCCCTCTGATGACATCACAACTCCCTTGTATAAAAGGCCAGGCCCGTTCCCCTGAATGGTGCCTTGGCAATCGGTCGGTCGAACACTCCGGTGTCCTCTAGTTTGCCTTTCCTGCGTTCCAATGTCTTTTCTCCTGTGTCTCCTGTTCTAGTGTCTTTGTTCTAGCGTCTCCTGTTCCTGCGTCTCCTGTGTCTCCTGTTCCAGCATCTCCTGTATCTCCTGTTCCAGAGGCTCCTGTTCCATCGTCTCTCCATTCCTGGTAGTACCCTTCAGATTGATCTCACAGGACTGGCCTTTGCCTGTTCTCTGACTACTCTTGTTTGCTGCCTGACCTGACCTATGCCTGAACTCCGACTACTCTTGATCGCCGCCTGGAACTTGACCTTTGCCTGACCTGACTACGCCCGGATTGACCACTGTTACCGACCCTGCTTTGGCTGACCATTCTGGACTGGCCTTGGACACTCTTGGACACTCTCTTCTGGCCTCCTGTGACCTCTGGACTTCCCTGTTTGGACACCAACCACGCACCCTTGTTTGTGGTGAGCACTCCCTTGAACTTTCTCTCTAGGAGACCCTGCAAGGCCCACCTAAGACCAGGCAGCCGGGATAACCAAGGGCTCAACTTGAGGGAACCCTGGGTTACTTTTGGCGAAGCTCCAGCTAGCCTCTGTGCTCTGCCTCTGGGTTACAGGCGCTCTCCAGGTCTGACTGGAGGGTCATACCAATCCTGCACCAGGCCAAAGGTCCACCTCCAGCGCAACAAGTTATCAATATACAATTTCCATGGGGGACCACGATTGGATGGGGAGCCAGATTATACTACTGTGATCAAAGTATATTCTTAACTATAATTTATGTTCCTGTGAAACCATCCATTTTCATGGTAAAATACTTTCCTTTAGGTAACCACTATGACTTATAACTTCTTAACATCTGTTCCCCTAAGGGGAAACACAAAACAAAACAACATACAGAGAGAAAGAGAAAACGACAAAAAGGAAAGAAGAAAGAATATGCCCCATGTTTACATGGGGTGAGTTGAGAGAAAAGCAGGGAGAGAGAGGTAGAGGGATCAGGAAATATCAAGACACAGTGGGGCGGATTTTAAAAGGCGCGCGAATAGCCTACTTTTGTTTGCGCTCCAGGCGCAAACAAAAGTACGCTGGATTTTAGTAGATACGCGCGGAGCCGCGCATATCTGCTAAAAACCTGGATCGGACGCGCGCAAGGCTATGGATTTTTGTATAGCCAAGCGCGCGCCCGAGCCGCGCGCCGACCCCCGGTTCCCTTCCGAGGCGCGCTCCGAAATCGGAGGCGGCCTCAGGATGGGAACTTTCCTTTGCCCTCCCCTCACCTTCCCTCCCTGTCCCCTACCTAACCCACCCGCCCGGCCCTGTCCTTAAACCCCCCCCCCTTAACCTTTGTCGGGGGATTTACACGCCTCCCAGAGGGAGGCCGCAAATCCCCGCGCGCCAGCGGACCTCCTGCGCGCCGGGCCGCGACCTGGGGGCGGGTACGGATGGGCGCAGCCATGGCCCCCGGACCGCCCCGGGTCGTAGTCCACGACGCCCCGTACCCGCCCCCAAATGCTGCCGACACGCCACTCGAAACGTCGCGACGACCGGGTCCGCCCCCGACACGCCCTCCCTCGGAGAACCCCGGGACTTACGCGAGTCCGGGGCTCTGCGCGCGCCGGGGAGGCCTATGTAAAATAGGCTTCCCGGCGCGCAGGGCCCTGCTCGCGTAAATCCGCCCGGTTTTGGGGCGGATTTACGTGAGCAGGGCTCTGAAAATCCGCCCCAGTGTGAACAAGCCCTTTCTTTAGGAACAAAGACTACTTCTCTAATAAATATAAAAGAATCTCAGATTTCTCAGATGTGGTGGTTTTTTTTTAATCTAACAAAGCTTTCTTTTCTAAGTATTTTAAAAAAGGAGACCAGATAGCAAGGAATTTTATTGCTCTTATCCAGTCTGTCAAATGTTAGTATTTTAATTGTCAGAATGTCTCTGTATTTTATTGTAAACCCCTGTACCTCTGGGGTCACTTTCCCAGCCTCTGGGAGCACTGGGGTCACTATCCCAAGGTGGGGGATCAAGTCTTTGGGGCAGGAGGACCTGCAAGGCCAGTACCAGGCTGAGGACATGTCACACAAAGAAACCAATGTCCAGACACCATTTGTGCTCCAAAATGAAAATATTTAATGTAAATTCATCAGAAAAAAACAATGACAATTCAAGTAGATGCAGAAAAATAAACAGAATCACAGTTCCAGAAAAGTTCACCATTCCTCTCATTTCTAGCTCCTTCTCCTTCAATAACAGTTACTTCTTCCACCAACCCAATATATCTTAGGGAAGTTAACCAAATTGGTAGTGCAGTCATAATGGGAGATTTCAATTACCACAAAATTATTACTAAAGAGAGTCAATATGGTAACCCAAATAGTAAGCTAAACAAAAAAAGGGGGACCAAAAATATATATATAAGAAAAAGCTTAAATGACGGTGTCAGCAAGCCTGTCATTGTAGTTTATAACAAAGAAAACCCAACTGGTCTTTTCAATCATTCATCATCATTTTCAAAAATTTTTATTTACTTAAAAAATGTTTTTGTATATTTTTTTATCTTTTCATTAAAAATTGTAATAGACCATCAGCTCTCGTCCATGAGAGAAATATAGCCAGCAGTCTCTTTGTCAAGATAATAAACACAGCCCAGCCCTACACGGCCGGTGTTTCGCGGTAACTGATTCCTCAGGGGCATAGAAAGATGTTATCACAAGAGTCTTTGCCGTTTCAAAATGGACCCGAAGTCTCTCATTTTTATATGCCCCTGAGGAAGCAGTTACCGCAAAACACTGGCCGTGTAGGGCTATAAACTACTTGTGTCCTTATCTAATTGCTATCTACTACTCCAATTTATTTTTCCCTTAGCTTTGATGTCTGACAGCCTTTTTGGCATACATCTCTAAAAGAGAGGTATTTTCTTCGTATTAGGAATTTTTCTTAAATTTTGTCTTCAGTCTTCAGCTAGGAGGTTTAGTTCAATCATACACTGTGCATACACTTATTTAACCAACAGCAGTCGGTTGACTCTGCCACAGTACTTCTGGGCTGAATACCAGACTCTGATTATACAAATTCTTTGCATTAAAGTTCAAATTCATAATCAAACAATTTCCAATTGAGCCTTACTACAACAGATAAATAATGCCACATGTCTCTGCTGGTAAATTTTAACTTTAAACTAGATTTTCCTTTCACACAAGTTTCCCCTTCTGCTAACACTCTCTTCAAAAGTTCTCTTCTACTGAAGCTATATCTCTGGGTTAAAAAGGCAACCCACTTCTGCCAGGGTTGAGGATTTTCTTTAGCCAAAACATTCTTTTTCTTTCTTACATATAAACTGCTTTTTCTCTCTCTAACCATAGCTACACACAAATGCTTCTGACCCTCTTCAAATCTCTTTGTAACCTGGCTCCAAAATGTTCCTCCTCTATATGAGAAAGCTGCATGCATGAGCACTGCTCAGGTCAAAGGCTGCTTGATTACTTTTCTTTCCTGCCCATGGGATTTCTATTTCTATTTCCTTCCTGCTGGAGCCTTTCAGATCAGCAACCATTAGGAAAAAAACCAACAGAATCTCTGTTACAATCACTTAACTTTAGTGAAAAGCTATAAGCTCCTACTAATAATTTCTTATCCGGCCCAAGTACCCACTTCAGTGTATGTTGGTCAGCTTTTTAGGATGTGACAGATGAGAACTTTGAGATACAGGTGCAGTTATCTCACTTGCAAACTCCTGAGCTTCCTGATTTCTTTCACTCTTGTTCTGGTGGGTAGGAAGTTTGTTTAAGAAAATTTTCAAGCTGTTGGCATCAATAACAGTATTAGTTACTGAATTTTTGTTTACCAGTTCTATCTTATTGTCTCTTTTCCTTTTCTATTCATCCCTTTCATATTGGAGCACTGGGATCAGATGACCTTTCAAAATAATTCTTACTAATGAGTCAGTCCATTCAACAGAAAAGCAACTATTGACAATCTCTCACCCTGTTCTAACCCTTCCATAAGGGATTGGTGTTTTGACCTGAGTCCATATGACTTCACGCAGATAGTCAAGAATTAGGAGAAAATCTCTTTAGGATTTCATTAATTATTTAGAATTTATCCTTGTCTACATTCATAAACTGGCTCTTTTATAGTTATATCTCCTATCTGAATTGAAAAACAAACCTGTCTATGTACTATAACTGTGATCCTCATAACCTGAGATGAACTCCTCTCAGGGAGCTATTCTCAGTACAGGTTTTCCTTCTATTGAAGCAGTCTTTGACAAAAAGACTTTGAGTAATTAACATAATTTCTGAAGCAATATTTATAACCCTTGACACTTTATTAACTTTGATATTCTAAGAGAAAGAGTATAATGATGACCGGAAGGTATACATTTGCCCAATAAATATTTGTAATTTTTAATAGCATTTATATTTAAAATCTTGGCAGTGCTCCCATTGTGTGATTTTTTACCTTTTACAACTGTGATAGCTAAATCAGATTCAAATAGTTCTTTGGGTAACAGAGAATCCTTCTAACTCAGACACCTATGAGCAAGAAAAAAAATCAGTTAATCACTGTTTATCTCTAGTATGACTAGGAGGAACAGTTTCTGCCTTGTTTGCAGTTGTGTGGTCCCTTTTCTAATACAACAGATTTGGGAGGTAATTTCGCAAATAAACTTTGGAGCATTGCTTTCATTTCAGCTAAAACATTCTCCAGAAATTGTATCTTACTAAAATTCTTTGCCTCTTTTGAGAGAGAGAGAGAGAGAGAGAGAGAGAGAGAGAGAGAGAGAGAGAGAGAGAGAGAGAGAGAGAGAGAGAGAGAGAGCACCTAGCTGAAATATCCTCTCCCTAGATAGGTATTTGTATCCCTATGGGAGGCCCACCTAGTAACTCGAGGTGAGGTTTAGGTATAAGTGTAGGGGGTTAGGGGCCACTTTGACATTCAACGTGAGACGTATGAACAGAACAATGGTCTCTTGTGAAGATTTGATGACCTTCAGAGTGAGGAAACTCACTCCAAGATGATATTTGTGCAAGGTTCTCTCAACCTAGCTTGATGGACACTCTACCTGGGTAACATCAAGCTAGGTGGAGAGAACATTGCACAAATCTTATCTTTGGGTGAGTTTCCTCTCTCCGTAGGTCATCAAATCTTCACAAGAGACCACTGTTCTGTTCGTACATCTCACATTGAATGTCAAAGTGGTCCCTAACCCCCTACACTAATACCCAAACCTCACCTCAAGTTACTAGGTAGGCCTACCATAGGAATACAAATACCTATCTATGGAGAGGCCATTATGGCTAGGTGCGCTCTCTCTCTCTCTCTCTCTCTCTCTCTCTCTCTCTCTCTCTCTCTCTCTCTCATATTGGTTGTATGCAGGGAAATACAACAGGTCTGGCACTTATTGCAAAGTCTGAAAACATTATCACACAATTTGCAACGAACTTTGCATAGGTAATTAGCACAAATTGCAATAAACTGTCTATTAGCATAAACCACACCCCTTTTGGTATTGCATTTTGATAAATCCAGGCCTTACTTTGTACTTTGCATATCAGATGGAAATGGCAGATTTTTCCTTCTATCGTGAATTATTTCTGTCTTGGGAACAGAGGGGTTGATTTTAAGACCCGTGCGCATGTCCATGTACACATGGTTCCCAACGCGAGCAAATGGACGCACCAATTTTATAATATGCACATGCTGTTGCACACGTTATAAAATCTGATGCGTGCGCAGAAGCTCGCCGGATTTTAAAATCTGCGTGTCTATGTATGGGGCGGCCCGCAACTCGCACGCGCTGGGGGAAATTTTATAATCTACGTGTGGCAGTTCAATTGGCCGAGCCACATTTCCTTCCCAGTCTGCTCCAATTAAGGAGCAAACTGGGAGAGAACTTCCCTAACCCTAACCCTATCCTTTTGCCCCCTCCTCCTCTCCTCGCTGTCCCCTAAACCTACCCTAATTATCCCCCAATTTTTTATTTTCGTACTTACTGCTCCTCTGGAGCAGAAGTAACCTCCGTGCACAGGCCGGCTGCCAGCACGCACTTCCCCAGGACTGTCCCAGTCACTCCCCCCACCCTGCCTCTTCCCACCTAGACCAAGCCCCTGGCACACTACTCTCTTTGGGTCCGGCACTTTGGTGCACAATGGGGGTTATACACATGGCCAGGCCCTTTGTAAAATATGCACAGTGCTTGCAAGGCCCAGCCAGTCATGTAATCCCCCAAATTTACATGCATGGGCCTTTTAAAATTTACTTGAGAAGCACTTTAGTTATTTTTCAGAGTTAAATCTGGATTCTAGATGACAATTTTTTGCTTTAGGATGTTTTTTATTGTAGCCATTATTCTGGTTATTAGTTTTTCCTTTTTGTGCTAAATTCCATAGGGTTTTTCTGCTTCAAAACCAATTTACTCAAGGATCATCCTTTCTTTAAGCTAAGAGGCTTATTTACTAAAGGTTTTCTCCCATTCTGTGTCTATGGGGAAAATGCTTAGTAAATGACCCCCTAAATGTGCTTTAAATCAGCTGGTAATGACTCATAAAATAAATATCTAAATTCTCCATGTTCTACTACTTACCTCATTTACTTTAGGATCACCAGGAAAGAAAGTTTGGCTTTAGCTTATAGCAAAATTCTTTGGGTTTTCATCCTCCCAACATTACATCTTGTAAGTTAACTTTTGAGACAATATGGCAGATGAAATTTAATGTGGACAAGTGCAAGGTGTTGCATATAGGGAAAAATAACCCTTGCTGTAGTTACACGATGTTAGGTTCCATATTAGGAGCTACCACCCAGGAAAAAGCTCTAGGCATCATAGTGGATAATACTTTAAAATCGTCGGCTCAGTGTGCTGCAGCAGTCAAAAAAGCAAACAGAATGCTAGGAATTATTAGGAAGGGAATGGTTAATAAAACGGAAAATGTCATAATGCCTCTGTATCGCTCCATGCTGAATACTGAGTACAATTCTGGTCGCCGCATCTCAAAAAAGATATAGTTGCAATGGAAAAGGTACAGAGAAGGGCAAGGGGATGATAAAGGGGATGGAGCAGCTCCCCTATGAGGAAAGGCTGAAGAGGTTAGGGCTGTTCAGCTTGGAGAAGAGACGACTGAGGGGGGATATGATAGAGGTCTTTAAGGTCATGCATGCCGGATTTTAAAATCAGCACGCGCATGTGCGGGTGGTGTAGGCAGGGGGGGCAAACTTTTGGTAAATATGCGCGGCAATGCAATTAGGCTTCCCCCAGTTCCCTACCCCCTATCTAAACTTCCTCCCTCTTCCCCTCTCCTCTCCTCCCGACCCCTAACCCCTTCTATCTACTTTTTTTTTTGTTTCATTACTTACTGATCTTCTATAGCAGAAATAATCTGCATGTGCCAGCCAGCTTCCAGTGTGCGCTTCCCCTGGACAATGTAGAATGGTGCTGTCCTGCCCGCTCCACCCCTCTCCCCAGCCCGCCCCTATGGAGAGGGCAGCACTTGTGCGCATACTGGGGTTTATGTGCATGGCCGGGCCCGTTTTAAAATGTGTGCAGCTTGCGCAAGGCCTGGCCCATGTGTAAACCCTGGTTTTTATGCGTGTGGGCCCTTGAAAATCCAGGCTAAATATTTTTAATTGGGAAGATTAGATAGGCCATGTAGTCTTTTTCTGCCATTATTTTTCTATGTTGTTTCTAAAGTTTTCTTATCTGATTTTGTCTCCAAAGATAATTGGTCAAGAATAATTTGAATTTTATCTGAAGAGGTCGATGGGAACAGTGAAAACTTGCCTGTTTTTTAGATATGTTATTGTCTTTCTAAAATGGCAAGAATAAACCCTTAGAGGTGAATTTTAAAATCTCAGCATGTGCCAAAATCAGGAGACGTGTGCGCATGTAGGGCTTTCATGTGCCCACTGTATTTTAAAAATCACTTACATGCGCACACATCCCCCATAGCACGCACATCTCACTTGCAGGGTCATTCATCAAAATGCGTTATGGCGTAAATGCCTGCGATAACATCATAACACATACGTTAATGCCATAATGCATGCAATAGTAATGGTAGCGTGTGGCATGAATGCAAATTTTTCTAAGGGGTGGGATTGGGGGGTTTTGAGCAGATTAATTAAAATGAGGTGCATTATAACAGGGTACTATCAACCTAGGGTGAGAGAACATTGTAGAAATCTCATCTTTGTGAGACTTTCCTCACTCCAAATGACATCAAATCTTCACTGAGGGGTACTGTGCTGTTCGTATTTCTCACTCTGCATGTAAAACTGGCCCCAAATCCCTAAACCACCACCAAAACCTCTCCTCGAGTTATTAGCTGGCCCTCCTATGGTGATATAAATAGTTGAATACTGTGAAGGCCTCCCCAGAGGCGTAATATAGCATGTGGTGTGGTAATTCTAAAATTATCATAAACATGCCCATTTTTCTTATTGCGGGCATTATCCATGCGAAATTATAGCATTTTGATGAATTTATGGGTTGTTTTAAAAAAGTTACATGGCTTGGGCATGGTGTGGGCAGGGCATGGGTGTTTTGGGGTGGGGCCAAGAGATGTGCCCGTAAATAAATAAGCACCTGGGCACTAGCCCAGGTCCAGTGCCATGTAAGTTTACTCCTGCTATGGAGGAGGTGTAACATTAAAAAACACCACCCAATTCTGACATGTTTAAAGGATCTAGGTAAACTGGGGGGAGTGCAGGCTATTAAACCAGGGGGTTTGAGGATCTAATGCTAGACTTGGTGAACTGGCAAAAGAACTGGTGAAACTAGTCATGGTGGGCACACGCAATGGTTATAAAATACGCTGACTTATGTGGTAGAAACTAGAGATGTGATTCGGTCGAACCTTTCGGTTCGGCCTTTGTTATCGGCCTGCCACGGAAATTTTGTTTTCCCGTGTTCGGGCCGATTTTATTTCGGCTGCCCCAGAATGAAACCCGAAACCCGCCCCAACCCTTCAAATTTAATTAATTACAACACCCACGAAATTTGCCGAAAGTCCCTGGTGGTCCAGCGGGGGTCCTGGGAGCGATCTCCCGCTCTCGGGCTGTCAGCTTCCAGTAAACAAAATGGCACCGATGACCCTTTGCCCTTACCATGTGAGGGGGCTATTGGTGCCATTGGCCGGCCTCTGTCACATGGTAGGAGCAATGGACGTCCGGCCCCATCTTAAAAAATGACATGGGCCATCCATTACTCCTACCATGTGACAGGGGCCAACCAATGGCACCAGTAGCCCCTGTCACATGGTAGGGACAAAGGGCCATTGGCTCCATTTTGATTAGTGACAGCTGACAGCCTGAGAGGGGAAGATCACTCCCGAGACGCCGCTGGACCACCAGGGACTTTTGGTAAATCTTGCGGGAGGTTGGGCAAGTCTTGGGAGGTCGGACTTTCGGCAAATTTCGTGGGTGTTGCAATTAATTAAATTTGAAGGGTTGGGGTGGATTTGGGCGGGGTTTTTTGTTTGTTTTTAATGTGTCATTTCTCCCCCCAAAAAACAATAAGAAAACCACACAAAATTTCGTGGGTTTTCCTATCGTTTCGTCGGGCCCCCAAAATGCAACAAAATAGGAAATATCGTCTTTATTTCCTATTTTGTTGTAAACAAATGCACATCCTGTTACAACTGTGGACCCTTGGGCCGGCTAGAAGGTGATGATGCAGCGTTGGGAGAATCCCACAGCTGAGTCGTAGCTGGGAGGCGGACTTGCAGTAGAAATCCGAGAGCTGAAGTAGAGATCCGAGGGAGTCTTCACCACCGGAAGCCCGCGAACCCTGGGGAGGAGCCAGTGAGGACCCGAGCCGCTTGGACTTAGGAACGGTCTTCGAAGGACGAAGAGAGAGAGTACTCCAAATCAAGATGGGCTGTAAAGATACCAGAAGCAAGGTCAGGCCGAGGGTCAGGGCAGGCGGCAGACAGCAGACAGCAGTAACCAAGGACGAGTCAAAGTCAGGAACCGGGAAGACGATCCGAAACCAAAGTCAGGAGACAAGCCAGGGTCAGAAGCCAGGAGGAGGATCTGAATTCGAAGTCAGGAGGCAAGCTGGGGTCAGAAGCCAGGAAGACAATCTGAAGTCGAAGTCAGGAGACAAGCCAGGGTCAGAAGCCAGGAAGACACAGGAACGAAGACAAAACAGCAACTAAGCAACTCAAGAGAGAGGAACCTCATTGCAAGGCAAGGGAGAAGGCAGCCAGGTTTAAATACCAGCAGCGTCTGAAGTCATCTTGGAGGTGGAGCTGTCCTTTCCCACGCTGGTCCCTTTAAATTGCTGAGCCCCTGGGCGCGTGCACATCTAGGGGGGCAGGGCCAGCTGCCGAACATCGGTGGCGCCTCTACGAGGGAGGCCATGGAAAGGGCCTAATGAGGCCCGGATGGAGCACTGCAGTCCCCAGAGCGGCCTTGGAGTGAGTGACGGGCCGACCGCGGACCGGAACACATCCCTAGTAGAAACCTGATTTATATTGCTAAGCGCATGCACACTTAAAATTGCATCCACATATGCGCGTGGCTAGGCTATTTTATAATGTGCCACAAGTTATAACATGGCTGCATTTCTAGCCACATGCCAACATATGCACACATATGAGTGATTACACGCCAGTTTAAAAATGATTGTGCTATGTTTTTCACCAGCTTGAGTGATTAGACTTCAATTTTTCTGTATCATAAGACTAAAAGGAAGTCATTTCCTCCAGTTTTACACTAGGAAGTGGCATTAGCCTTCTAATGTTTCTTTCTCCCAGCCAAAGATTTTATGGTGGTATTCGGTTGATTGAATCTTTGTTCAGGCACTACCTTTGTATATCATTTTTGGCTGATCACATTCCATTGTGATAGAATGCGATTTATGACCCATTGCTTCTTGACTTTGGAGCTGCTGGATTTCATTGCACATTGTCTGTAACTTTCCTTTTAAGCCTTCTAAATCAGAATGCAATAGATCACTTTCTGCAACCACTGGTAATTTTCTCTCTGCTCATACAACTGTTGCTCTAAAGCTTGTTTGTTGTTTATCAGCAGCATCTTATATATTAATGTATATTTGCCTTTTGGTGATTGCTAGCTGAAATTTTAAAAACTCTTTTTCCTTTCGGAATATAGACTAAGAGGTTACTTGTGATTCCCAACTAGCTATCTGTTTCCTGACTAAAATGCTGTTTGACCACATTGTCATGCTCTCCATGAAGTTAGCATGTGGCACATTTAAAACTAATTGGAGAAAGTTCTTTTTCACTCAACGCACAATTAAACTCTGGAATTTGTTGCCAGAAGATGTGATTAGTGCAGTTAGTGTAGCTGTGTTTAAAAAAGGATTGGATAAGTTCTTGGAGAAGAAGCCCATTACCTGCTATTAATTAAGTTGACTTAGATAATAACCACTGCTCTTACTAGCAATGGTAACATGACCTGCGGGGGTCTGGGAGCGACCTCCTGCAAGCCGGCCGGCCGATGCCAGAACTCAAAATGGCGCCGATCGCCTTTGCCCTCACTATGTCACAGATACCGACGGTCGGCTCCTGTGACATAGTGAGGGCAAAGGTGATCTGCTGCCAGTATTCAAAATAGTGCCGATCGCCTTTGCCCTCACTATATCACAGGGGCCGACCATCGGTACCTGTGACATAGTGAGGGCAAAGGCGATCGGCGCCATTTTGAGTACTGGCATCGGACGGCTGGCGTGCAGGAGGTCGCTCCTTGACCCCCGCTGGACTTTTGGCAAGTCTTGTGGGGGTCAGGAGGCCCCCCCAAGCTGGCCAAAAGTCCCTGGGGGTCCAACAGGGGTCCCGGAGTGACCTCCTGCACTCCGGCCGTCCGATGCCAGTACTCAAAATGGCGCCGATAGCCTTTGCCCATATTATGTCACAGGGGCTACCGGTGCCATTGGCCAGCCCCTGTCACATGGTAGGAGCGCCGATGGCCATGTGACAGGGGCTGACCAATGGCACCGGTAGCCCCTGTGACAAAGGCTATCGGCGCCATGATGAAACCGCACCGAGGGTGTGAGTGCAGGGGATGGTTCCCGGACACCCCCCCCCCGCTGGACCACCAGGGAGTTTTGGTAAGTCTTGAGGGGGTTCAGGAGGGTGGGGGGTTTGTTTAAATTTGTATTTAGGTGGCCGTATGATTCGGCGAAGATTCGTGTATTCGTGGGGAATTGCGATACGTTTCGCTTTCCCACTAATACTACGAATAGTGCAATATACATTGCGGATCGCCAATATGGCGAAAACAAATGCACACCCCTACTATCTACCCCACCCCCCAGCCCTACCTAAATCCCCCCCCCCCCCCCACCTCTGTTGTGCAAGTTACGCCTGCTTGAAGCAGGCGTAACTTGCACGCGCCGCCTTGGCATCCCCCGGCACAGGCCGCAGTACCGGGGGACTCAGGACCGCCCTCCCGGCCCACCCCCGAACCATCACCACGCCCCCAGACCCGCCCCGGACTGCCCCTGACCCCGGACATGCCCCCGGACATGCCCCCGGACACGCCCCTCCCGCCCCTTTTACGAAGCCCCGGGACTTACGTGCGTCCCGGGGCTTTGCTCATGACGGCGGCCTATGCAAAATAGGTGCACCGGTGCACAGGGCTTTTAAAATCTAGCTCTTAGTTTTTGGGCACTTGCCAGGTTCTTATGGCCTGGATTGGCCACTGTTGGAAACAGGATGCTGGGCTTGATGGACCCTTGGTCTGACCCAGTATGGCATGTTCTTATGTTCTTATGTTCTTATCAATGAAAAAAGTTAGTTCTGGCTAACCTTAATTGCTCTTTCATTTTCTACCTTTAGAGTACTTAAAGGAGTAGAATATGATTTAAGTTGATTTGCCTCTTCATCTTTACAATCAATCATTCTAGCAAGCTTATTCTGCTGTCTTTCTAATAGAGAACTCTTGTCCAAAGCTTACTTTAGTTTGCTTATCAGATACATTTCTTTTTCAGCAAATTCACTTTTAAGTTTTTCTGATAGTTCCTTATGCAAATCTTCTCAGTCAATAGTTCTTGCAAATCTCCCATAACTTACTTTCTCATCCTCAAGTTCCTAAGTTTTTTTTCTAAACTCTTGTAACTCAGTCTGAATTTTAGCAATGTTTCCTCGCTACTTGTATAAAATCTGCGTTGTGATGTAAGTACTATTTTAACTTATAATCCTATAATATGTGCTTTCAGATCATGTATTTTCTCATGTAGATTTTCATTCAAATATTATAAATGTATATAATTTTCATAAAAATAATGTTTAAGTTTAATATTGTGGCTTGTTCAGCTAATATTTTAATATAAAACGTTGATTTCTATATGAAAAAGGTCAAAGTTGACACATACGCTTTCTCTGAGTCAGTCAATTACAAGATATTTTCATGAAAATAAATATATATATTTGTAATATATTGAATAAATATGCATCTTCATAATAAAGTGCAACTAATTTCTGTAATATTATACTTTCCAAGGTTCCCATTTACTAAGCATTTTTGCCATAGGCCCAGAATGGGAAAAAGGCCTTAGTTATAAAATTAATTTTACTGACTCTAGGACAGAAGAAATCTGTTTGAATAAGTTACATTTAAATACTCAACAAACTAAAACAAATCTCAGTGGAGCTTTCAAATTGTAGGTTTAATTACAATGTATTCAGCAAAAATTAAATCCAGGAGGTCCCTATTCAAAAGCCATTTAGATGGATAACTTAAAAGTTATCCATCTAAATGGCAAGTTTAGCTTATCCAACCATTTATCCAGCATATTCAGACATTTATCCGCCATAGCAATGCGATCCCGGCCACTCTGAGCATTATGACTCTGACTCTTATGTTATTAATATACACTTCCAGCGTTATTACCAGAGTAACCCTGGAAGTGATTAGGATAGCATTGCTCTGTAATCCCAGCATTAGAAATGGGCTCAATTAAACTGGGTGGGCTTCAGATGCCAGCCCTGAGGGGTGTGTGGTTTGGGGGCGCAGTGGTCAAGGTTTACTTTTATATTTAGCGAGGAGGAAGGGAAGTGGGAAGGCCGGGTCTGGCACCATGGTTTACATTTTATTTTAAACAACCTTATGAAGGGGTTAGGACAGGAGTCTGGGGCAGCGTTACTCAGTAGTGGAGGGGATTGGGCTATGAGAACCACAAGGCCTAAGAGGCCCACAATTTTATTTTATTTTAGTAAGGAGCGCTAGTTACCCGGATGTCTTTTGAAGATATCTGGGTAAGTAGCCAGTTATCCAGTACACAAAGCCAGATAATTTTAGGCCTCAAGGGTCAGCCCTGTCCTCATTATTGTTTATTCTTTTCCTTGCTCCAATTTGTAAACTGCTTGAAGGTCTTTGTGCAGGCTTTTGCATATTTGCTGATGATATTCAGTTCTACAACCCTTTGGAGAACTCGTGAGAAGAAACATCAGCACTGGGCAATAATCTTGCTCTGTCTTACCACGATTAAAAGTTGGCTCACACCCAAGCTAGCGTTGAATATCACCAAGACTGGGCTGGTTGTCATTGACTACCTCAGCTTTAACTGTGAAAAGTAATAGTGAAGAACTATGAGCTGCGGGTCAAGCTAGAAGTTTAGGAGTCATTACTGACTCTGACTTGAGCTTTATTCCTCAAATGAACACAGTTATAAAGACTGGTTTCTACAGACTGAGACTAGTTCAGAATCTAAAGCCTGATGTATTCCGCACAGTAATCTCTGGAACTTGCTGCCACAGGATAATGCAGCTAGAGACTTGTTCTAAGATGTTCAAGTGTCTTTTAAAGACATTTTTATTTAAACAAGCCTTTTACTGAAACTTAAATTTCTTGAGTTTTTAAACATACCATTTTATAGGAGCTTTTATTTTATGTATTAGATACCAGCTGATTGTTTTGTTTACAATTTTTTAGATATGCTATAAATTTTATATCTTTTGTCTAGTTTTAACTACTATTTATTTATTTATTTATTTTTAGATTTTTATATACCGGTGTTCATGTATGAAATACAGATCACATCGGTTTACATTGAAACAGAACATAAAATTATGTGTACGCTGTTTAGTGCTTTACGCATAAGCGGGCCATAAATAAATAAATAGAAATAAAATAATTGGGCATATTTAAATGCTGGCAGATTAGGGCTAAAGTTACCCAGCTATATGAAACCAGAAAACTTTACGATAGTTCAGTCAGTGGGATGTTTATCCTGCTGAATATATGGGACAAGTTATCTGGCTAACTTTAGCTGATTAACTTGTCTACTACTTGGCCTAATGAATATTGACCTCTAGGTTATTTTAATTCATTTTAATTAAAAGATGGATTTCTTCTGTTTGTCTGTAGAGTTATAGATTTTTTTTTTCAGTTCATCAATTTAAATACAATTGATCCAGATTTCCAAAAAATATATATTTCACAAGACTTAAAAGCAGAATATAAGTATTCAAGTAAGAAGGGGTAAAAAAGCTCTTCAAATCATATTAATCAATCTTGCACGTATTTCTTCATTTATTTTGCTAATTAAGCCCAGAAAAAATAAATGTGTCAGATCTCCAAATTATAATAGAATTTGCATCTTGAAAAATCTCAAGTTTCTTTTCTGACCAGGGAACTGATCATAAGACAACTGCAACAGCCTAGCACATGCTAATCCATTGCTCAGAGCAGTGTCAGAGGTCATCGGTCATCAGCACATCCACCCAAGGATAGAGCAGCATAGTGATAAAGAAAGAGCCTTTATCCTTTGTTCACATAGGGCCAGATTTTAATATCTATGCACAGGCGTAGATTTGTGCATGCAACCCGGGGCGCACAATCTACGCCCAATTTTATAACATACACGCATAGCCGCGCGCATGTTATAAAATCCGGGGTCAGCGCACACAAGGGGGTGCACACTTGTGCACCTTGCACGTGCCGAGCCCTAGGGGAGCCCCGATGGCTTTTCCCGTTCCCTCCAAGGCCGCTCCGAAATTGGAGTGGCCTCGGAGGGAACTTTTCTTCCGTCCCCCCCACCTTCCCCTCCCTTCCCCTATCTAACCTGCCCCCCCAGCCCTAACTAGATCCCCCCCCACCTTTGTTTTATTATTTATGCCTGCCTCTGGGCAGGCGTTGGTTGCACGCGCCGGCTGAGTGCCAGTGTGCGATCCCCAGGCCCAGCTGCAGTGGAGAGGCCTCTGGCCATGCCCACGCCCCGCCCCCGGACCACCCCTCCCCGCCCACATCCCGCCCATTTTTTCAAGCCCGGGACTTACACACATCCCAGGGCCTATGCAAAATAGGCTCGGCGCATGCAGGAGTGGGTTTGAAAGGGTTACGCACGTAATATACGTGCATAACCCTTTTAAAATCCACCCCATAGTTTTTAAAACTCTAGATACCTATACACATATTTTATACTAGGAGTTATTTAACTGGGTCATAGCCATTTTTTTTCCTTAGTGTCAAATGTTCACTACAGCAGTAAATGACTACATACTCCTAAGAATGTACTATATAAGAAAAGAAGGACCAATCCCTTTAGGTCACCAACTGTTTTTGGTTGCAGAAGGATGAGGATGGAGACTAGCTAGTGAGGTAAGACAGCTGTTTCTGCAATGCAAGTAATTCTGTATAACAAGAAATCTCATAATCCTTTACTTTCCTTATTTATTTTATGTTCTCATTTTGAACATAAAGCCTTTGACAATGGGTTTGAGGAATTATGCCTACATTTTTTAGAGAAACGCAGAGTTAGGGATATTGTCTATATTGGGAAGGGTTATCATCTGACCACAGAATGTCAGGAAAGATTGATCCAGTCCTGATTTTACCCCACTACCTGTATGTGCATGTAGTGTGACTGCTTCTAATGGTTTACCAAAGTCAAGGCTACAAGTTTAAATGGCTTAAAAGCAGGACTAGATCAACCAGTCCTTCTTATGATCAACCAGATCAACCAGTCCTTCTTATGTTCTTATGCCCTGAAATTCTGCAGCCATGTAGTAACTCTAGCAGAGATTGGGGAGGAGAGCTGCAATTTGTAGACTGAGGAGAAACTGAGAGGGTGACAGTGATTGGGTGGGGAGTATTAGATTGACTGGGGATATGAGTTGGTGATGTGAGATAGAGATGTGCTTCGGATTAGGATTTCGTCTCGGGCTTCGTTTCGGGGCTCCCCGCGGGAATTTCGTTTTTTCAGGCAGTTTGTGGGTTTTTTTTAACTATTGGGAGTTAGTGCATGCTAACTCCCAATAGTACGCACTAATGTGGCAGAGTTAGGGTCAGATTTTAAAAGGGTTACGCATGTATATTATGCGCGTAATTGCGAATCCCTGCTCCTGCGCGCGCCGAGCCTATTCTGCATAGGCCCGGCGACGCGTGCAAGCCCCAGGATGCACGTATGTCCCGGGGCTTGAAAAAAGGGGCAGGGCGTGAGCGAGGCCGGAGCCTCCAGCCATAGCAGCCACTTGCCGCTGTGCCCGGGATCACGGGCCGGCCGTCAACCGGTGCATGCAACTTATAAAATAAAGGTAAGGGGGGGGGGGAGTTTAGGTAGGGCTGGGGGGCGGGTTAGGTAGGGGAAGGGAGGGGAAGGTGGGAGGGGGCAGAAGGAAAGTTCCCTCCGAGGCCGCTCTGATTTCGGAGCGGCCTCGGAGAGAACGTAGGAAGGCTGCGCAGCTCGGCGCGCGCAAGTTGCACAATTGTGCACCCCCTTGTGCACGCCAACCCTGGATTTTATAACATGCATGCGGGAAGGAGGAAAGGAGGGAAGGAGGAAAGGAGGGAGAGAATGCCTGGAAGGGAGGGAATGGAGGGAGAGACAGAATATCTAGGAAAGGAGACAGGAGCAAGAATGGATGAAAGGAGAGGGAAGTGGGACGAATGCTAGGACAGAAAGGGGAGAAGAGAATGCCTGGAGAGAGATGTAGAAGATGGAGAGAGTGCATGCAAGGAGGGAGAGAATGAAGAGAATGGATGGAGGAGGGGGAGACAATAGATGGAGGGAGAAGGGGGAATAATGCCAGGAGGTTGGATGAAGTGAGAGGGGAGTGCCATCAACAATTTTTGTCTTGGGTGCTATTCACCCTAGAGGCAGCCTGGAGGGATATCTTGCTCTTGCCAAGTGAACTCTGCCATCTCTCTTCTCATTTACCATAACTTACCTAGGTGAAGCAGGATTTTTAACAGTGCTGGCCATCAAAACCAAATTCTGTAATCACTTGGATGCAACAGACAATATGCATATTGATGTATCTAAGAAACTTGTGGGTTTCATGTTCTGGTTGCTTCAAAGAAGCAGCAACCATCCCATTGAGATTTGCAAGACTTTTTTTTTTAGTGCAATTTCATTTCTGCACTGAGTTTGATTTGCTTCCTGGTGAGCCGGAATAAGGATTTTGAAAATAGCTACCCTGACTACTTAGTTTTTTCTCTGAATTTTACTAAAGCCTTTTATATAAATGGGGTGGGTGTCCGTGGATAATACTTGAGGATATGGGGGATCTGTAGGCGCAAAAATGTTAAGAACCCCTGCTTTAGGGGATGGGCTACCTTTTGTCACTCCTTAGTTACACTGCTCCTTGGGAACCTCCCAATACTGGAACAATCCCAATGATAAAATAAAGTGCAGCCTAACTTGTGTCATATCCTGTTTTATGAAAAGAGACCACATCTGTCTTTCTTCAGTCCTTTGGAACAATACCTCTGTTCAAAGAATGAACAGAACTGTCAGTAGAGCTATGAGGAGTTCTCTGACCTGCCTTAATAACCTTAAAGGTGAATTTTAAAAGCCCTACGCACGCCAAAGCCGGGAGATATGCATGCGTCTCGGACCGGCGCTCACCACGTGGATTTCAAGAAGCACCCAAGTATGCGCGTATCTCCCGGTACGCATATAAATCAAAGGTTGAAGTGTGGGTGTTGTCTGGGCAGAGTATGGGCAGGACAGAGACTTTCTGGGAAGGTCACTTGAAATGTATACACAAGTATTTACGCGCGCAAGCGTGCGCCGGGATCGCCTACTGCGTACCTTTACTTCTGCTATGGATGTTGTGTAAGGTTTAAAATAAAAAAAACAGGGCTAGTCAGCAGGGTTTGAAGGTTTGGGGCTAACAGGGTAAAAGGGAGGAAGGCTAATTAGGGGGGTTAGGAAGTCAGAAGCCTTTACCTGGGCAAACTGGGAATGGAATGGGGAAACTGGGGAATCTGGAAAATGCATCGGCGTGTGTTTCTAATAAAATCCCCCCACTTTCACAGTAGAGCCAGCATTTGCACGCACAAGCATGCATCCATCTAAAATTGCACACACAGTTATACACATACAGTCAATTTTATATCAAACATGCATATAAGCGCATATGGTACAAAATGGCCGCGTCTATTCGTGCAAGCTGCCATAAGCGCGTAGGTGTATGCCCATGCGGCTGTTTAAAAGTTGCCATCCCTGTACATATTCCACATGGTGCTTTTACCTTGATTCCTTTCAGTTTTGCTAGTTCCATAACATTATCATCTGTATAAAATGAATAATATCTAGTCCTCTGCCTCAGTGATCCATCTCCAATCCCTTCTTTGGTGAACACTGAACATAAGTATTTATTTAGCATTTCCGTTTTTTCTTTGTTACCCTTAAACATTTCGCCTTTTCATATCTTAGTTTTATAATCCCACCTCTGCATGGCCTCCTTTCACTAACGTACCTGAACAAATCTTATCACCTGGCTTTTCTGCTTTAGCTAATTTTCCCTCTGCTCATGCCTCTGTTGTTCCAACTACCTTTAATGTCACCCTCAGTTATTCCAGTTATTCTTCCTTGTCCACTTTTTTTCTGAACCCCCTTGTCATTTTTTATTGCTAATCTTTCTGCCCTTACTTATCCAGCCCTCTTCAAAACCATACTGGACTGCTTTTCCTCCCACTACTATTTACTTTTCTAATATGAAGATGTGTTGCTTTTAGTTGAACCCAACCCACTGCTGTTCTTCTTCAAAGATTTTCCCACCATAACAATATTTTAATCTGCCTCTTGTTTATTTTTGTTTGTAAACTGCACACACCACTTTTCCATAAAATATATATCAAACAAGGCTTCAAAAGCTGTGATTTTGTTATCTAGACCATGGGAGCCAATATGCATGAATACTATTGCAAGTGTTAACACACATTAAGATGGTAATTTTCAAATGTCCGTATGTTATAAAATAGGCCCAGCACGCATGTATGTGTGCCCAATTTTGCAAATGGGTGTGCACAGCCACGCAAAGTTGGGTTTGGAGCGATACAGAGGCATTATGACATTTTACGTTTTATTAACCATTCTCTTCCTAATAATTCCTAACATTCTGTTTGCTTTTTTGACTGCTGCAGCACACTGAGCCGACGATTTTAAAGTATTATCCATTATCCATTATGATGCCTAGATCTTTTTCCTGGGTGGTAGCTCAGGAAACCGTGTTCCATATTAGGAGCTACCACCCAGGAAAAAGATCTAGGCATCATAGTGGATAATACTTTAAAATCGTCGGCTCAGTGTGCTGCAGCAGTTAAAAAAGCAAACAGAATGTTAGGAATTATTAGGAAGGGCATGGTTAATAGAACGGAAAATGTCATAATGCCTCTATATCGTTCCATGGTGAGACCGCACCTTGAATACTGTGTACAATTCTGGTCGCCGCATCTCAAAAAAGATATAGTTGCGATGGAGAAGGTACAGAGAAGGGCAACCAAGATGATAAAGGGGATGGAATGGCTCCCCTATGAGGAAAGGCTGAAGAGGTTAGGGCTGTTCAACTTGGAGAGGAGCCGGCTGAGGGGGGATATGATGGAGGTCTTTAAGATCATGAGAGGTCTTCAACGAATAGATTTGACTCGGTTATTTACACTTTTGAATAATAGAAGGACTAGGGGGCATTTCATGAAGTTAGCAAGTAGCACATTTAAGACTGATTGGAGAAAATTCTTTTTCACTCAACGCACAATAAAGCTCTGGAATTTGTTGCCGAAGGATGTGGTTGGTGCGGTTAGTGTAGCTGGATTCAAAAAAGGTTGGATGAGTTCTTGGAGGAGAAGTCCATTGACTGCTATTAATCAGGTTTGCTTGGGGAATGGCCACTGCTATTGGTTGCATCAGTGGCATGGGATCTTCTTAGTGTTTGGGTGGTTGCCGGGTTCTTGTGGCCTGGTTTGGCCTCTGTTAGAGACGGGATGCTGGACTTGATGGACCCTTGGTCTGACCCAGCATGGCAATTTCTTATGTTCTTAATTTTATAACAGGCATGTATTCACGCCATGACCAGTTTCACTAGTTCATCCATCCACCAGTTTGCCCCATTTCTTTAGCTTGCCCTCCCCTCAGTTATCCCAGACCCTTTCAACTCCTCACAAATGCCTGTATCTTGTTGTTTTTAAGTTACACCTCCTCAATGGCAGAAGTAAGGTTGCACAGCACTAGTCATAGGCACATGCCCAGGCGCGTACCTACTTACCCATACATCTCTGTGCCATGCTCCGGAATATCCACACCAAGCCAACACCATGCCCCAGTTTGATTTGAAGTGAGATATTTGTGTATCGGCATTTGCATGTGTATGTGAGAGCCTTTTAAAATCAGGTGGATGCACACATGTGATACATGCACATGTACCTCATAATTTTGGAACATGCACGCCTTTTAAAATTGACCTCTAAATGGCTACATTGTATATCATAAGCAGTTAACATGTATTAACAGTGCTATTAACACACATAAACTGTCTTGTAATGAGGTAATAAGATACAGATGTATGCAAAATAGCTCATTACCTATTAGCACAGAAAAAAAGTATGTGCTTTGAAACATGCAACCATGCATTAATGCAAAATACTTAACTACACCAGCCTAGGTAATATTCACATGCACAGAAACTGTTAGGACTGGCGTTCTTTCTAACAGGGCTGATCGCCGTTGATCCTGAAACTTTTTTTCTCCAGGTTCATACCTCATCACCATGTCATGCAATCCTGAGCAATCAGATTTATTGGGATCCTGGCTCCATTAGCATTCACATCTCTCCAAAACAATGGAATATTTTTTTTCTAGAAATCTTTTAACTCTAGTTCTCTTGCTCTAGCTCACAAATAAGTCAGTCACATAAATCACATGGTTTTTCTAGACTGTGAGAGCAGAGCAGAGGAAGCAGAGGAGATAAGGTAGAAAGGTACTGGAGGCAGCGGCAGGAGGTCTGCTATCTGCCTCCTGCCAGGGCTGTGGGTATTGGGAGAAGAGCAGTGCAGCACTAAGAGCCAGCTCCCGCTGCTGAGCTATGTTCTGAGGACATGACCAAACACTCTCGTTAGCAAGCACTGTGAACCCAGAAGTGGGAACCTGGTCATGTCACCACTTGAGCCATCACCATGGGAGCATCCAGGGAAACAGGAGAAGACAGCAGAAGGCAAATGGGAGCATCTGAATAGTTTCTGTTGCCATTTAAAAACCCAGGAATTGAAGAATGGAGCAGTTACTTGAACCTGTGGTGTTACCTGGAAGTACCAGACTACTATAGGGCGCAAAGCATAAAGCAGTCCTGCTGTGAGGAAGGCTCAACAAGAGGAGGCATATTTAAAGGAGACACATTTGGCATGAGACATGCTGAGGTTCAAGCGAATGGAATAATACATGGAAAGGCACACAAGACAGAGGCAGAATAAAGCTGCTGTATTGAGGTTTAGTGTTCAAGGTTGCTCTGAGGAAACTGGCTTTAATTATTTACTGTACAGTAGTAGTATAAAGAACAGGAGAAAACTGTCCCTGTTTATTTCTAAGTGTCTGTGGAAAATTATGAATGAGAAACTAAACTAACTTAAAACTAAAGCTGGAAATAAAACTTGAAAGGAACTGAAACTAAAATATTCCTTTCTAAGCAGAAGGTAAGGAGATCAAATTTAGGGGAATGAATAAATACAAAGGAGAGACCAGAAATATTAGATCTGTTCCTACAAGAGAAAGTGTGAGTGAGAAAGTCAAATAGGTGATATTTATTTATTTATTTAGTTATTAAGAAAATCTGGACTTGAGAAAAGGGTTTTTAGTTGCCCGAGGCAATTTTTCACCCATCAGAGAGTGTAAAGAGGATTAATCCTGACTGTAGCTGCAGAAGCTGACTTCTAGAGAAGCAGCATAAATCACGCTCAAAACATCAAATGAAACCACTTTTCCTCTGAAGAAAAAAAAAAAAAGGATTTCTGCCCTAAAAGAAAGAAATGGAGGTTGCTGCTGATCCTTTCTCCTCCTTTGAGTAAGTTTTGCTTTAATAGATCCTGTAAAATAGCATATAAATAATATCCTAGTGGCTCTTCAGCTAAATTAATTCTGTAGGGAGTGTTTCATGCAGGGAAATCACAGCGGAGAATAGGGAAAAGCGTGCTTCAGGTGACTCAGAGAGTTGACATTCCTAGGAAACTTAAACCCTACAGGTGTGATAAATATTAAAGACAGGGTGAGACCCTGACATAGTGCTTTAAGGTGGATTCACAGAATGAGGATCTCCTTCATTGTTTCGAGAGTGAATGTTTTTAAGAGACAGCAAGCATGTTTTTCAGTTCCTGATCTTTAACAGAGAAATGAAATAAATTTGGTTGAATTAGAGGAAAAATCAGAATTTCTCAGTGAAAACTAAAATGAGAACATGGAATGGAAGAAAAATGGAAGCATATAGAGACTCACTTTGGTTAATTATTATTATTTTTTTTTTTAGCCGTTGTCACCTTACATCAAGGTTCCTGACAAGTGAGGAAACACCCTTGCCAAAGCTTGGGGAAGAAAATACATTAGAGAGCGAGAGAGCATGTTTTATGATTTTTAAAAAAATATAGTATAGAAGAAAGGATGGAAAGGCTCCCAATGTATCCGAGTATCAGACTGTGACCTGTTGTTATACAGAACCTGAAACACATAGAATATGGCCAGAAGAGTTGAAATATACACCAGAATAGTGTAGGGATGCACACATATTTTAAAAAAAAAAAAAAAAGAATAAAATAAATATAATTAGCATATTTACTTGAAGAATTGCACATGGTTAATTCTTAGGGAAAGCTGTGTATAGCTTGAAAATGAGCTCCTTAGCCGGTTACAGCTAAAAATCAGATGAGGTAGCTGGATAACGTAGAACCACCCTGGAACACCTCTTTTTTTTATCCGCCTAAATTTAGCCAGATATGTGGTCCAACATTTAAAAAGTTGCAATTTAGATGGATAACTTTTGAGTTATCCTGCTAAATGGCTTTGAATATGGACCTCATAGAGTCTCTCTGACTCCTCTTGCCCAGCTTTTATGACTGTTCAGTATGTCAGGACCACTGAGGAGGGCTCTAAGGAAGGTTGCCTGTGAGAAGTGCTGGAGATCTCCTGCCTGTCCGGATCCGAGAAGGAGAAATCGCGACCTCAAGGATCAGCGCCGACGTCATCTGACGCTGCCTGTTTCTCCCTGCCAGCAGTGGCGTGCAGCCGCTGGTATGCTGCGAAAGCCGCGTGCCAAAGGGATGTGCCCCTTTCAAAGCTTTTTGTGGGGCTTCCTAGATATGGGGAAAAGGCAGAAAGGAAAAATCCTTGGAACCCCGCTAAGCTCGACACCAGAGAAGGGCTCCCTCGATCATCATTTTAAGCAGCTCAGTAGCAGCCAGAATGTTGTTTTAAGTGGAGAAAGCAGTGGTACATTGCTGAGTCCTGGCGATCGGGTTCCTCCTCCATTACCCACTTCAATTGAGAGAAGAGAGAATGTTACCACCTTGCTGCTGAATATACTGGGAGATCAAGATTTAAATTTAGGTCAATAGGGTTTCTCAGAGGGCCTCTCTCTGCTGGTAAGTCAAGAACCTGTTGTGGATTTGCCAGCTAATGGCTTTACCCTCAATGAAGTGAGGGTCCCAGTTCCAGAACCTGTTTCACTTCCCCTTTCTATCATTGACATTGGGTAAGGGGGTTTAGTTCCTGAGCCAGCTGATTTAACACTGAAGGACATTTGGTGAGTAGTCTCGAATAGCTGGAATAGTCACCCAGTTATGCACATTCTCTAGTGGAGTTTCTTCCAAATTATCTGACTTGGATAATAAGATGTTAGAGTTAGATAGCCATGTTACAGCATTGTCATCTTCTCTGTCTGTTTTGTAAACTATGGTTTCTGATGATATTAAAGATAAATTGGTATTGTTCTACAAATGGAAACAAATGGAAAATATGTTAAGAGCTAAAAATTTGAGGTTTTTTAATTTTCCGAAAAACAAAATGGTATTACGTATAGATCTTCTGAACAAATATCTTGTTAGTGTATTGCAGTTTTCTCCAGAGAAAACCTTTACTTGTTCAAAATGACGTTATTCTCCAAAATGATGCTAATCCTGTGGAAGGTGCTTTGGATATGGTAGTTTCTATTGATAGCTCTAATTTGTTATTATTTCTACAGGACTCTGGTGATTTAATTAAAACTAGAGCAATTCTATTGGTTACATTTAATTCTGATAATGATATGGTGCTGAAACAGTACTTTAAATATAAGAATGAGAAATTTTGTGGTAGCAGCATATAAAATTTTCCTGCTGAGGCCAGAGAGATACAAGCTAGAAGGAAAGCTTTTTTTGCAGTTAAAACAGCCTGTCATAGACTTGGGAGCCACTTTTTTTTTAAGGTTCCCATGTAAACGTAATACAGCTTTTCAAGGGAAAAGATGTTTTTCTGATCTTGCACACTATGGGCCTCATTTTCCAATATCACATTAAGGGGCATTTCCCATGCAAATGAGGCTTTTTTCATGCAGTGGGGAAACTTTGTGTGCCATGATGTTTTTGTGATAACAACCAAAGAATCATCACAGGAAGGAGAGAGAGAGAGAGAGAGAAAAGACTTGCTATAGTGTCTCTTTCCTAGACAGGTATTTGTATCCCTATGAGAGGCCCACCTAGTAACTCGAGGTGGGGATTAGGTATGAGTGTAGGGGGTTGGGGGCCACTTTCACATTCAACATGAGACGTACGAACAGAACAGTGGTCTCTTGTGAAGATTTGATGACCTTCGGAGTGAGGAAACTCACTCCAAGATGAGATTTGGGCAATGTTCTCTCCAACTAGCTTGTTGTTGCCCAGATAGAGAGTCCATCAAGCTAGGTGGAGAGAACATTGTCCAAATCTCATCTTGGAGTGAGATTCCTCACTCCGAAGGCCATCAAATCTTCACAAGAGACCACTGTTCTGTTCGTACGTCTCATGTTGAATGTGAAAGTGGCCCCCAACCCCCTACACTCATACCTAATCCCCACCTCGAGTTACTAGGTGGGCCTCTCATAGGGATACAAATACCTGTCTAGGGAAGAGACACTATAGCAACTCTCTCTCTCTCTCTGAAACAGGCTGTCCAGAAACATCATGAACTGTGATAAACCTCTAGCACACAACATGCTGCAAATAAAAGGGTTGTAGCTGTGCTAACACTGTGGTTGTTTTGCCACACACGATGTTAACAGCTGTTAGCGCGATTTGCGGAATTATCTCCTGCAGTAACTCCTTGGAAAATGACCCCCTTTGTCTTTATTGATAAATCTGGGTAACTGAACTGTGGGAAGGGGGAATTAATTAGAAATAGTCAGTGGTACCATGGTGCTTCTCTTTAAAATAATTTAATAATTTCCTTAAATTGCTGTAGTACTTCTTCCCTCCTTGACTAATGGTATTTTTGGATAGAAATGATGTAAACTGAGAAGTTTTTGCCTTTGTCATGTTTTCTTCTTGTGGATGTATAATATTGCCATTCTCTTTTTCTTTCCTTTAATCCTTTGAAAGTTTAAAAAATGAAGAAAAGAAAGAATCTTTTTTTTTTTTTTTTTTTTTTTTTTTTAAAGGAGGGCTCTAAAAGGGAAAAAATAAAGTGATCAGCACTTGACTGTTGTCTTTATGAAACCACTTTATAAGCATTGTATGCAGCACCCTCCCAAACCTTGTTTGCGCACACATGGACGCACCGATTTTATAATATGCACGCATGTTATAAAATATGTGGGCCACGCGTATCTGCGGGCAACACACGCAAGGGGGGGGGATTTTTGCAATCTCCGTGTGGTGACGCATTCCGGTCTTCCCCAATTCCCTCCCAGTCTGCTCCAATTAAGGAGCGGACTGGGAGTGAACTTCCCTCCCTCTTCCCCTCTCCTCCCCAGTCGCTAAACCCTACCTTATCTTTCCTTTTTTTTCTTGTACAACTTACTTCAGGGCCCAACCTGAAGTAAGTTGCGTGTGCCAGCCGGCTGCTGGTGCAGAAGTCTTTGAGGCAGTGTTCAATGGTGCTGTCCCGGCCTGCCCCCGCCCCGCTCCTCCATGCCCAGAACAAGCCCTGGCCCGCCCCTTTGAGGAGGCCCGGCACTTGTGCGTGTACCGGGCATTACACACGTGGCAGGGCCCCTTCAAAAATTCACTCGGCGCACGCAAGGCCCGGTCACACGCGTGAAGCCCGGATTTTATGCACACAGGGCTTTTAAAATCCGGGCATGTGTGTGACCTCCTCCTATTCCTGTTTTCGCACACTCGGGTACATTTTAAAAGGCCTACCCGCGCCAAAGCTGGGAGATTCGTGCATGTTTCCGGCCAGCGTGCACCGCATGGATTTTAAAAACAGCCAAGGACGCACAGATCACCCGGTATGCATACAAATCCAAAAGGCAAAAAAATGGACGAGGACTGGCAGGGTCTGGGTGTTTCAGATCCGTAACTAAAAACAACATGAGCCTAAGTACTTACATGCAGAAGCGCGTTCTGGGATCCCCCACCTCGTAACTTTACTTCTGCTATGGAGGAGGTGTAAATAGGAAAAAAAAATAAAATTAGGCTACTCAGCAGGGTTTTAAGGGTCGGGGCATTTAGGGTGAATAAAAGGTTAGTTAGCTGGGGAGTAAGGAAGTCCTAGCCTTTAACTGGATGAACTGGGAATGGACTGGGGAATTGGGTATTGGCATCGGCATGTGTATTTTACAGAATCCTCCCACTTACATGGTAGGTGCGGCATTTGCACACACCCATATAGAACGGTGTGCACATGTACTGTCTATTTAATAACATGCACGCATAGACACATGTATGTTATAAAATGAACGCATCCATGTGCGCGCACCAGCAAAGACACACACGTGTGCACCCATGTGCCAGAATGAAAGTTACCATCACTGTGTGCCACTTCCCTCTTCCCCCTCTCCCACCCCCCCAACATAAACGCAACGATCCCTACGAGGGTAACTTTAAACCACGCGTGCAGGCGCACACGTCTGCGTGTTTGCCGGTTCACGTCCACAGATGCATCCATTTTATAACACACATCTTCTCTTGGTCTTTCCCGACATACCCACGCCCTGCCCCTTTTTAAAAACGTTTGACTTGTGCGCATAGCAGGAGACATGCATGTACAGGGGTGGCTTATAAAATCCACTCTGCTTGCGCCGGCCCAACTTGTGTGCATATCTCCTGGCTTTGGCGCATGCAGGGCTTTTAAAGTTCACCTTTATAGGCACACTTGCAGGTGAATTTTCAAAGGAATTATGCATGTAAATATAACATACTATCACACCAATTTTCAAATCATTTACCCATGTTAAGTTCATTTACATATGTATAACCCTGTTACGAGCCGAAGGCTTGAGGGCTTTTGGATCCTGTTATGATCTGAGGGCTTGGAGGCCTTCGGATCCTGTTACGAGCGCGGCCTCGGCTGCTGTTACGAACCGAGGGCATGGTCGTTTCTGAAGCGGGTGATGTGAGCCCTTGGGCCACGGCATGACTCAGGGAGGAGCCCCAAGACACACCGTGGGAGGTGAGCTGGTGCGAGCACGGGTAACGAAGAGCAGGACAAGGCTGAAGCAAAGACAAGGAGACAAGGTATGACCCTCTACCGGATCTGCACGCCCCAGGATGACCAAAAATGCAATGTTGATCGATGAACCGTCCTCCGACCGTTCCAAGGCCTTTCGGACCTGCCGCTGGGAACAGCAAGAGGCGGCAGGCCGGGCAGAGGATGAGGGCAGATGGAGTCCTTAGAACACAGAAGACTTTGGACAAAGACTCAGACGAGGACACTGTAGACGAAAACTCAGGCGAGGACACTGTAGACAAAGACTCAGGCGAGGACACTGTAGACGAAGGCAAGGATCAAGGTACTGTAGACAAAGGCAAGGATCAAAGCGCTGGGTCGAGACTGCGACACAGCTTGCCCTACACAGTCCACCCGTGGGACTGGTCGCGGACCACGCTGGGCTCGAAGCAGACTCTAGGAGAGATAGTGGAAGCTGATACCGGAACATGACAAAGATACTGAAGAGGTCTGCACTGGGGCGCGCCCTACACAGTCCACTCGCGGGACTGGTTGCGGACCATGCTGGTGTGGAGCAGGTTCGAACAGAGTCTTGACATGGTCAGATGCAAGTTGCAATAGGCTCCGAAGATTGGTACAAGACTCAAGCACAGGATTCACGATTCTCAAGGATTAAAAACTTAGGACTGAAGCAGAAGTCTTCCAGAGGGTTGCACTGCGGTGATGAAGATGGCCTTTGTACCATGAGGCATCCTACACAGCCCACTCATGGGACTGGTCACGGACCACGACAACGGCACACCAGGAAAGTGGACATCAAGGAACCAAGGCACGGAGGCTGGGACGAAGACAAAGGCATCAGGAAGGACATCTGATATCAGGAGGTACGAATGAAGACCATCAGGAACATGAAGACATCTGAAGACATGGACGAAGGACATCAGGAACATGAAGACGACTGGAGACCTGGACGAAGAACATCAGGAACATGAAGACAACTGAAGACCCGGACGAAGAATATCAGGAACATGAAGATGAAGCCATCAAAGCAGGAGAAGACCACGGAGGATCTGGACCGGAGAGAAGACACAGCCAACTGTGGAACCCGATCCGAAGGCCAGGAGTGACTGAAGAGGAATCCCTTTTATAGGGCTGAAGAAGGAAGTTGTCATCAGGTGGAGCCCGGGGCATATCCGGCTGCGGGCCCTTTAAATGCAGTGAAGAGGTGCGTGCCGGCGCCTAAGAGGAAGCAGGAAGAAGAGACAGGACCCTGGACAGTGGCACCCAGCCGCATGGAGGAAACAGCGCCGGGAGGAACAGGCAGGCTTCAGGGCAGCCTCCTGCCGACCGATAAGGACCCCAGCGATGGCGTCGCGGCTCCCGGCTGCGGAGGCAGGCCAGCAGGCTTCAGAAGCGGCCTCCAGTCCACAGATGTCAGCGGGACGGCAGTGGCTTCCCCCGGCTGTACAGAAGGGATCTCGGTGGTGGTACCATGCCGCAGGGGTGACGTCAGCAGCGTGGGACCAGCCCTGCCGAGGAGGGCAGGAACTGCTGCGGCCTCCAGGCCACAGGGGATGGCGGCAGCGACAGACTGCCGTGAAACTAAGGCAGGTAGATGGGGAGTCTGCCCGCGGCATGCAGGCAGATTCACAACAACCCACTGTGAGGGAGTATATAGAAAACTCCCTCAGAACACCTTAAGGGTCTGGCCACAGCTATCTGGCCTGGTCCTTCTTAACAACCAACCCCACAAGGGATTTTAGGTGAAAAGAGGTTCCCCTCACCACAGTATAAGGAGTCAAGGCTCAGAAGGGCCCCAGGGAGCAGGCAGGAAGCCAGCATACAGATGGACAACTTAAGTCTGATACTTTTGAAGCTGCAATTAAGGATTGCTGAGGTAAGTGGCTTATGTACTCTTTTGTATGGTTAATAAAACTTTGTGTGTATGAAACAGCCAGAGACTGCTGCTTTCATTCCTCCTGGCTGTTTCTCAAGCCAATGCAACTCCCAACTACCACTCCCAGTTTAAGTATGTAAATGCTTTTGAAAATCAGGCTCAATGTGGACATTAACATTTGACATAATCATTGGAGGAAGAATAATAAAGGTCTTGGAGGAGTAGCTTAGTGGTTAGAGCAGCAGCCACTGCTACTCCTTGTAACCTTGGATAAGTCACTTCACCCTCTATTGCTTCAGATACCAACTTAGATTGTGAGCCCTCTGTGGACTGCGAAATAACTACAGTTTCTTAGTGTCCAGTCAGATGAATCCAGAACAAGTGGATTATGCACCTCTACTAGCACATGGAGACGGAACAAACTGACGTCACAATACATATACCCCTACAGTGACATTAGCCTGCCAGTATTCTCCGTCTCCAGCATATGGTGGATGTGCATCTCCCTATTCAGGATTCTTCATTTTGAAAAGGGAGAATTAAGGATATTACATTCACCCCGCTCTCCTGCGGTAATACCAAAAAGTCCCTCCCACATTTGAGAATTCCTGAGGTGATTTCCATGATCCCTCTCCCCCCGCAGCCAAAGACCGTCTCTGTACTCAGCCAGGTAAGGCTGAGCTCAGGTAAGTTAAAAAAAAAATCTATATATATTTACAGAGGCATAAAAGGAGGCTTTGTAGAGTAGGGCTTCCTCTTTTTTTTTTTCTGGTCTTTGTGCTTGGCACGCCATTACAACGCTTGTCCCGCTCTGTGGAAGGTTGAGGAACGTAGGCAGCCTGGCGGGTTGAGCAGCCTCTGTAAGCTAGGCCCCACTCTGAGGCTTTTTCATTGCATGCCATGAGGTATGCCACAACAGCACACTGCGCGCTTTCTAAGGCTGCCCTCTACAGGATTGTTGGTTCGGCGTGTGTATCTAGCTCTGCATCCAGGTTATACGTCCGGTCTTTGTACACTAAGTCAGGCCTTGTATTATGTGCGTCTAAGTTAAGCGGTGCCTTAAGTGGCCGCGCGCTTACCTGTATGCACTAGTTTTCCCTTAAATTGTTTTATGGCACTTACTTTTGGGATGTCTAGGAATTGGGATGCTTAGGTGTGAGATGCCTAAGTGTTGGACACCTAATTTTTGGACACCTAGGTTGGACGCCTAGTATTTTTGGACGTATATAAAAAAAAAAAGTTAGACACATGCTTCCAGCTGCTGCTCAAGTGCATTGTCAACCATAATGGTGTCTATGCCTAAGAAACCTAAGCGCCTTTCTCTTTTCACTGCCTGTCATATTTGGGAATCTGAACCAGGAGTGCCCGATAACTTGTGCCAATGCTATTTGGAGGCTTAGGGAGAATTGCCTTCCTCTGATTTCACAAAGCCTGGTTCTTCTCAGCCAGATATAGGATTGGATGCTTCTGTTGCAATTGTCGGTCTCAGACGGCTTCATCCTCTGTGCCTCACATTTCTTTCTTCTCTCTCCTCAAGCCTTGGGAAGATGGCTGCTGCCGCGTCTTTATGCCACTCTCTCCGGTGTCCCCGGATCGGCAACAGCGACGTTGTACACCATGATTTTCCTGAGGGCCTCCTAGGGTGCGCGCATGCACACCACCCACGTCTATATCCATGTCATGGTGGGAACCTCCGGGGCATCCCCACCGAGTGATGTCATCACATTCTGGTATTTAGCCTGCCCTTCATTTGCTAACAAACTGAGTTAGCAAGGATTAGATTGCCTCCGGTCTAAGCTGCTCTGCCACTTCCCAGCTGCCGCAGGAAGCTCTCTCTGCCCTTTGGGGTAACTCTTCACTAGCCTGGGTACCCGCTCCTTGGGGGCCCTTCTACTCTATTTCAGGTACCTATCTTGGATATCGGGTACTCGCTCCTCGAGGGCCTGCTCTCCCTAATCTGGTGCCTGTCACTGAACAACTTCTGCCTGCCGGGACCTTCAACAATACAGCTTTCTGCTTCAGTGAGTACTAACCCTTTCAGTCTGTCTCATCTTCAGCTTCAGCGCTCTGTGATACATCCGGGACCCATCCCTGCTACGCAGCGCTGCCTATCACCTACTCGAGTGTGAGACTGGTTTCCTCTGCTGAGGCCCCTGGACTGCTTCACTGGGTTGCCTTCACTGTTGGCCACTCCTCGGGCATTACATCGAGCTGTTCAATAAATACAACTTCTCTGTGTCTGTGTGTATAGAATCTAGCCTAGTACTGCGGTTCCTCACGGGGCTCCTCCCCATGGGAGTGGCCATCGTTGCAGAACCCAAGAATCTACTCCAACACCTCATAACCATAACAGCTTCAACCTTCTCGTGGGTAGAGATTTGCCAAGGATTGCAATCCTTTCTGTAGGCACAATCTTCAGCCCTCTCTAATACTCCCAGAGCAGAGTCACAGGTAGGAACCTTGCCAGGACCTACTGTTAAGCACCAGAATACTGCTAGAGCAGCAGTGGGTCTTCCCGATGGAGGTCTGGATGGCACAGATGATGACGCCGATCCTGACATTCTTGAGAATGGTGAAATTCCTCCAGTATTAGAACCATATAGAACTATGATTCTTTCATAAAGATGAACTGCCAGCTCTGATTTCCCAGACCTTGAAAATGCTCAGAGTTCCTGTGGCAAATGCTATGATTAAGCTGAAGAAAAATCCCATTTTGGTTTCCTTGCATAAGGCCTCTAGTTTTTTTTCCCTGTGATGGAAAAAAATTGATCTTGAGTGAGGCACCCAAGAGGCTAATTGCAAAAGGGGTTGGATTTTGGAAGGCCAGTACCCTCTGGATCCAGTGGTAAGAGAGCGTTTATGTTTCCTGAAGGTAGATGCACTTGTGTGTGCAGTCTCCAAGTGGACCACTATTCCCGTGGAAGGAGGAGCGGCCTTGTAGGTGTTGCAACCGTCCCTTCCCGACGGCTTCACTCCGCATACCTTTCTTTCTTTGCACCTCCTCTTGCTGTGGATGGACGCCTGGCTGCCACGGCGTCTGCCTACCATCCTCTCTGGCGTCCCCGGACTAGCTTGGGTGATGCCTCCCGCCATGCTCCGCTAGTACCTTAGGGCGCGCACACCGCACGGCCCTCACTCTTATTTCCTACTTGGTGCGAACCTCAGGGGTGTCCCCCTGTGATGACTTCACGCTGCCCGGATAATTAAAGTCTACAATGCTAGCCTTTGAATTAGCAAGGGATATCTTACAGATGGGATTCGCTCTCCGTACCCAGCTACTCTGCCTCCAATCTTCCATTGGACTCTTAACGCTAACGGGGAACCCGCTCCTCAGGGGCCTCACTTGCTTTTCAGGTCGCTATCAGGAAACTGGTACTTGCTTCTCAAGGGCCCATGTTCCCTGACTCGCTGCCTGCTCCTACCTTCTCTTCTGCCTGGAAGGATTCGCTATCTTCAACACCAGTGAGTACTACCATCTTCACCTCAGAGCTGTTCCCTGGAACCAGGTACTCGCTCCTCGACGGCCTGCCTCCATTCCAGCCCTAGTGCCATCTCCTTCGTGGAACCGCTGTGTAAGTACATTACCTTCAAGCCTCTCAGCTCTCAGGGATCAGGTACTCGCTCTTCGAGGGCCTGCTCTCCCTATCCTGGGTTTCTCCATACTGGGGCTGTGTGCATATTCCACTGTACTCATTATTCTCAGTAACTTCCACTACAGCACTGCTACCGGAGGAGTCGCTGTTCCAGCGCCTGAGGGATACTAGCTTAGCCGGGCTACTTCTACTGCTCACTACTGCCACCTCTGGTGGCTTCATCACATTGTCTAATAAAAGATCAATCTCTGTGTTTGTGTGTCCTAAGCTGAGCCTGACCTGTGGCCCCTCATGGGACTTCCCCCGTGGGTGTGGTCAGCTGCCACAGTGTCCAAGGGTCCACCCAAACCTCATGAATTATAACAGATTGCTAACTCCATGGATTCGGCACAGCTCAATGCCTTGCAGGCCATTCCAGGCCTGGCCCTACGCACTGCTGAACTACAAGACGCATTGGAGAAACTCACTTCAGTGGTTCATCAGCTACAAGCACAGAAGACGCAAGGCGCTACTTCCAGTAATGAAGGTCAGTTACCTGAAGTACTATAAAGCCTATGGTACCTCTGGCTGCTCCAGTTCGTTTCTCTGGGGAGATTCAAAGAACTAGAGGTTTCCTAAACCAATGCTGCATGCATTTCGCAATGCAGCCTGCACACTTTCCCACAGCCTACGCCAAGACTACTTATGTTCTATCTTATCTTGATGGAAGGGCCTTGTCTAGGGCTTCAATGCTGTCGGAACGTAAGGATCCAATCCTGCAGGATATTGATGGATTTCTAGAATTATTTAAATCCGTTTTTGATGATCCTGCTCGAGTGACTGTTGCTGATTCTGACCTGGTGGACCTGAAACAAGGCAACCGACCACTGGCTGACTTTGCAATAGAATTCAAGACTTTTGCTACAGAATTATGCTGGGAACCTAGATGCCTGAAAACTCTCTTCTTCAGAGGTCTGAATACCCGCTTGAAGGACGAGCTTGCTGCTCGTGAGACACCTGACTCGCTGGATGAACTAGTGGCTTTGGCTATTAGAATTGACCACTGGTTTCATGATAAGGTGAAAGAACTCAAGCCTACTAAAGGATCGTTACAAAGTGAATGGTGATCTGAAGCCCAAAATACATAACATTTCACATGAATATTGCCAAAGTATTGGATTATTAACCAAGTGAATTATTAAAGCTATCAGTGGCCCTGATAGTAAATATGGTCCCCCCAGTGGTTGTATGTAGGAAATACCACATTCTGGCACTTATCTCAAAGTGCAAAAAAGTTATCGCAATTTGCGGTAACTTAGTTCTTCGCATAGGTATTAGCGCAAATTGCGATAAATTACCTATTACCATAAAACATGCCCCTTTTTCTATCGCAGGCGATATTTAATGCATTTTGATAAATCCAGGCCTTAGTGATCTCTGTGGCTTGTATGGTTGTAGTTCAATGCCTACCAGTCCAGAGTTGTTAGAATGGATGGTGGTATGTATTAATGTTAAGACTTTGTAGTTGATTTGGGATTGTACAGGTAGCCAATGTAGAGCTATCAGAGAATGCGAGATGTGATCACATTTTCTTGAAACTGTTAAGAATGTTGCTGCAGCATTTTGAAGTAGTTGACGTTTTTTTAGTAGACAGGTACTTCTAGTAGTAGTGAGTTACAGTAGTCTAAGTTTGAGAAGATGAGGGTTTACAGGACCGTGCGGACGTGTTTGTGGGTCAGTAATGGTTTCAGTCTGTGTTTGCAGTCTAGCATAGCCTGATTTGATTAATTTATTTATGTGTTTTTTCCATTGAAAGGTTCTCGTCAATCTGAATTCCTATTTCCTAAGTCCTGAACTTGGTTTGAGGGTGTAATATTAATGTTATCCAGGTCAAGTGTCTGTGGTGTCATTATAGGTAGATTTCTTCTTAACCATATGATTTCAGTATTTTTTGGGTTTAGAGTTAGTTTGAGTTTAGATAATTCATGTTGTATAGCCTTCATTTGTGTCATGAGAGACAGTATTGTAATTCCAGAGGATTTGGTGCATGGTTTGTAGAACTGAATGTTGTTGTCGTCTAGGTAGAAGGTCATTCCTAGATCAGATAGTAGTTTACATAGAGGAAGCATATAAATGTTGAATAGAGTTGCTGAGAGTGCTGAACCCTGGGGGACACCTGCCTTAATCGGGAAGGTGTCAGATATATGGTTACCCAGTTTGACTTGGAATGACCTTTTGATAGGAAGGAAGTGAACCACTTAATAACATTGCCATCAATTCCAATTTTTCTCAGTTGATGGCATAGTATGGTAAGATCAACAGTGTCAACATGAGGAAAGACAACAAAACCCACCTTGGGTTGAAAGTGTCCCTCTTACAGTGGGAGAAAAATAGAGTGTCAGATTGGCCCTTTAAAAGAGTTTCTCTCTCTATCCAGGCATTCACTTCTGAGTACACCCATAAAGGCTCCAACACATACATGCAGTAGTGATATTTTAAAATGGTACTTGCACACATGATATAAATTTGAGGGTATTTTTGTTTATGTGCACCTTTTAAAATTTACTTGTAAGATAGGTTGATGTTATGGCAGCAAATAAGCAAGTACTGATGAATTTAACAATCCTGCTCAACATAGCTTTAATAATTTACTTGGTTAATAATCCAATACTTTGGCAATATTCATGTGAAATGTTATATATTTTGGGCTTCAGATCACCATTCACTTTTTATATTCACATTTAGCAGCATTCAGGAAAAGGCAACCATCAGTACACAATGTCCTTTAAAACTACAGATCACAACAAATAAATCTGTAGATCATTATAGAATAGTGGATCCCAGCCTTTTTTGTGTCATGGCACACCCAGCACAGGGTTCACCTCTTCATGCCACACCATGACCTCCCTTCTTCCCCACCCCGCTGGGCATCATCATGCACCCTTCCCGCTTCTCCCACTCCCCTGGCATCATTACCTTCCTTTCTCTTCCCTTTCCCACTAATCCACATCATTATCAACTTCTCTTTCGTTCCCTCCCCCTCTTCCCTAACAACATCACCTTCTCTTGATTTCCCTCTCCCCCACTCCTTGGCATCCATGACATCACCTGCTCATTTCTTTTCTCTCCTCAACCCTCTGACATCATAATCTTCCCTTCTGTTCCCAGGCATCCTCATCTTCTCCTCCCCCCACTCTCCTAATCACCTTCCCTTTTCTTCCCTCTCTCCCCACTCCATGGCATTATCACCTTCTTTTCCCTAGCTTCTCTCCCACCCCCTGACATTACCATCTTCCCTTCTCTTCTCTCTCCCTCAGCTCCATAGCATCGTTATTTCTCTCTTCACTCTTCCTTCTCCCCAACCCCTCATCCTGGCAACATCACCTTCTCTTCCCTTCTCTCTCCCCCACCTCCCCTTGCATCATGACCTTTTTCTTTTCTTCCATCTCCCCCCCTCAAGGGATAATCATCTTCTCTTACCTCTGCCCCCACCCTCTGGCATCATCACCTTCTCTGCCCACCACCCTGGCATCAGCGTCTTCACTCCCCCCCTCCACTCTCCTGAGGCATTCTGTCCCTTCTCCAACTCCCCCCCCCCCTTCCCTATACCCCTAACACATTCATTTGTTCCTTCTCGCCTTTTCGTCTATCCACTAATATACTAGGGATGTGAATCGTTTTTGAACGATTAAAATTATCGTCCGATAATTTTAAAATCGTTCTAAACCGTTAGAGTACACGATACAATACAAATGCCCACGATTTATCGTCAGGAGCATTTATATTGTATCGTTAAATAGGGCACGGGAATTATTTGGGGGAGGGTGGGAAAACCGGCACACCAACACAACCTCTAAACCCACCCCGACCTTTTAAAACAAATTCCTTACACTCCCCCATCCTCCCAAACCCCCCCAAAATGTTAAATTACCTGGTGGTCCAGTGGGGAGGGGGGAGGGGGTCCCCGGCACGATCTCCCGCTCTCGGGCCATCGGCGCCATTTTGGCTACCACTGATAAAAAGGCGCTGATGGCCCGAAAAAAAAACCCCACCCCGACCCTTTTCAAATTACCCCTTTGCTTCTCCCACCCTCCCGACCCCCCCAAAAAACCTTTTAGATGTACCTGGTAGTCTAGCGGGGGGTCCAGGAGCCATCCCTTCAATCGTGCCGGTGCCGGTGCTGGAGGTTTCAAAATGGCGCCGATCGCCTTTGCCCTTAACTTGTCACAGGGAGCGACCGTCGCTCCCTGTGACAAGTTAAGGGCAAAGGCGATCGGCGCCATTCTGGCAGTCTATCGCCTTTGCCCTTACCTTGTCACAGAGAGCGACGGTCGCTCCCTGTGACAAGTTAAGGGCAAAGGCGATCGGCGCCATTCTGGCAGTCTATCGCCTTTGCCCTTACCTTGTCACAGAGAGCGACGGTCGCTCCCTGTGACAAGATAAGGGCAAAGGCGATCGGCGCCATTTTGAAACCTCCAGCACCAGCACCGGCACAATTGAAGGGATGGCTCCTGGACCCCCCGCTAGACCACCAGGTACATCTAAAAGGTTTTTGTGGGGGTCGGGAGGGTGGGAGAAGCAAAGGGGTAATTTGAAAAGGGTCGGGGTGGGGGGTTTTTTTCGGGCCATCGGCGCCTTTTATCAGTGGTAGCCAAAATGGCGCCGATGGCCCGAGAGCGGGAGATCGTGCCGGGGACCCCCTCCCCCCTCCCCACTGGACCACCAGGTAATTTAACATTTTTTGGGGGGGGGGGGGGGTCGGTGGGGTTTTGTTTATCTGCTCAGGCCTCACTAAAAATTTAACAATGTGAATTGGAATCGGAACGATTCCAATTCACAATCTCTAACGATCCGATTTTTCCCTCCCACCATCCGAACCTGATCGTTAAGACGATCGGGCACATGATTTCACATCTCTACAATATACTGCAACAGGCAGATGTCGGTCCTCAGCGCTTCCTTGCTGCTCTTTCTTCCTCCTCATTACTTCCCTCTGCAGTTGAAACTGTGCAAGGCCAGTGGTGCTCGCAAGACTTACGGGGTCACTCGCAGTTTCGATTGCAAAGGAAAATTTGCAGAGCAGGAAGGAGGAGCAGATAAGCACTGCTCATCAACTCTCCCTGCCAGTGGACAGACATCCTGGAGGCGAGAAGGTATGAGGATTAAGCAAACATTAAGATTGTACTGTGGCCAGTAGCTGCGGCAGCGGCTCAGACTCGCCTCTTTTCAGTCCTGGCTAGCCAAATGAATGTTTTGAGGCATACCTGTGCTTTAGCCACAGCACACTAACTGGGAAACGCTGTTTTAGAAGATTATGGGAAAAATGAACTACAAAGGGTTTTTCCCCCCCATCTCCTACATGTGGGGAAAAAAACGCTTAGTACATCTGGCCCTATGGGCTTTATTCAAAAATGACTTTTTCCCTATTCTGTGTCTATGGAAACAATTTCTACTGACTAAGACTTTATGTCAGTAAGTGCCTGTCAGATCAAGACAAAATAAGCCCATCCAGCATTACAAACATTCAAACCCTTAAGAATGAAAATCAAGGGATGTGATGACCTTCATGCTATCATTCACCATTACTTCACACATCAGGATTCTGGAGCGGATGGATTTCTCTGCTTTCCAGAGAGGTCAAAGCAGATATGAATACTGCTGAACTCTGCAGTTTTTTTTAGCTGAGCAGTGGAAGATTTAATTTTACAAGTCTAAGGCGGCCCACTACATTATGAACATGTCCTTCCTGTCATCGGGGAGTTAGAGTAGCTGCTGAAAATGTTGAGCACAGTTTGCCAATACCAGTGCCTGCCAGTTCCTTGCTATTGCATGTGGAGAAATGGGGCTCAGAATTAAGAAACAGCACGACATCTTTTTCCTAGGGGTTAGTGATATTCTATTTCCATTATATTTCTTAAATCCAGACAAGAACAGACTGCAAGATTTTCTTGTGTTAAAAGCATTTTAACAATGAATAGTCTTCAGTGAGAAAGACAATGGAACCAAAATACCATTTTTTGTCCTCTAACCATTAAAATAATCTGAAGATACTTTTTAAGGAGTAATAAAAGTTTCTGTCATTTGTAAGTGATGTGATCAAGTAATCTAGGCTTCCCAATAGACCTTAATTTCCCTGGGCACAATTAATTTGACTCACAGAACTAAATCATTTGGCTGTAAAATCTGATTCTGTGGTTTGTGGCATGAGAGCTCAGAGATTGAAATCCTAGTCCCAAAAACTTCATTCAAGATTTTAGAAACTTACTAATAGCAACATCCTTCAAGAATCAAGAACCTGTTGGAGTATTGGGATCCAAATTTAATCTGAATTATTTAATCCTTCTTTTATCCAGCAAAGTTTCTGGTGATTTTTTTAAATCAACTTTTTGAGTATTTCAGCACTCTATGGCATGTTGCAAAACATTGTTCAATTCTCGTGGAGGAAACAAAATCCAATATGGGTCTTATTTATCAAGCTGCATAACATTTTATGGTATAGTGAACTTTGATTTTAGAGTTTTGTGTGTGAGAAAACATGTTAGGGTGCGCTATTTGGAACTAGCCCACAACAGATTGTGCAACTAACATCAACCAAAATGGTTATAGGTCCAGGCTTAAGTCTAGATGCGGAGAAAGAATCGTCTTTCGGGACTCCTGGCACACATCAAAAGAGTCACACTGAGCTGGATGTTCCTCACAGTGTACAAAAGAGTCCAATAAAGGAGTAAAGAGGCCAAAAGTATCAGAGTACATAAGAACATGCCTATACTGGGTCAGACCAAGGGTCCATCAAACCCAGCATCCTGTCTCCAACAGTGGCCAATCCAGGCCATAAGAACCTAGCAAGTACCCAAAAACTAAGTCTATTCCATGTTACTGTTGCTAGTAATAGCAGTGGCTAGACGAAAATAGAGATTCAAACCACTTTCCACCCATTCACTTGTGCCTGAGAAAATGGCCACACAAAGTCCTGAGTGGTGTTCAAAATAAAGTCTTTACTGCAACTTAGCTAGTATGATCCAGACCAATATTCCAAATATCATAAAAAATATCAGTGCAACAAAAAATATAGATTCTGTACTTTGCCCGATTTAGGTGTTCTCTCTCATTTTGGTTCTCTTGCACCTTCATCCATAGAGAATATATCCTTCCCTTGGAGAATGGGATAATTGGAATGGAGTTATAGCATTAATTTAAGCAATCAAGTGGAAAAATACCCCCAAGCACAAAACTTTAGAAAAATCAATTCCCAATCATGAAAAATCCTTAGAAAACAATCCCAAACTGGGTCAAAATCTTAACTGTAATCCAAACTTGTAGAAGTCTCCTCCAGTTTCTTGATTCTTTTCTTAACTACAAAAATGTCTCTTACTCTAGCTGATATTCAGCAAAAAAAAAGTCCTATGATACAGCCTTTTGGGATGCAGGGGAGATGCCCTTCTCTCCAGACAAATCAATCAAAGTCCAAAAATATTAGGGATGTGCATTCGGGAGAAACAAAATAGGAAATGGGATGAAATTTCCTATCTCATTTCAAATCATTTTCAAACAGGAAAGAGTTAAATTCTGATGAAATTTTGTCAGAATCTCATTTCATTTTGAAAACCTATTTTCTTTTAAAACATTGCCAGTGGGGACTAGGCCAGAAGCCGGTGCCTCATTTAGGGAGTAGGCCGTGACCCAAAGCAGTGGTCCTAGCTTTAAACTCGAGCGTGACTCCAGCGCTTTGGCCTAGGCTAAAGCCCAAAGCCTGAGCCTCGCCTAGGAATAGGCCACGGCCTGATGAAGGGACCGAGGCGTAGACCCAAGCTTGACACTGGGGTCTCAGCCTAGGCCCTGGGGTCATTGTGCCATAGTTAATTGAATTAGCTGCCATACATCAAAATGCACCCTCCGCTAGGTAGGATGCACTGGAGTTAATTAACTCCGGCGCAGTGACCCCAGCAGAAGGCATCAGTTGGTGAAGAAAAGCCAAAGAAAGAAGATGTGAAGAGGAGATCCAAGGCCTGGGCTTTGGGCCTGGGCATGATAAGAACATAAGAGCATAAGAAGTTTCCATACTGCTCTAACTGCTAGGCTACTCCTCCATTCTGAGATGCAGTGTTGCTCTTATGTCTTTGCAGCCTTTGACACAAATCCATTTCAACAGTACTGAGGGCAGACATTGAAAATGACCAACATTGGTGCATATATTTATTCATGTGCATTCATGCACTGTTATGCTCATGTCATAACATCCTCATCAATAAATTCCAGTCACATTTCTACAATAGCAAGATAGAAATACTAGTTTCTTGCAACTCAACTTTGCTTTTATAATGATTAAAAGTATAGCTCCTTTTTATCATAATGGGTTTGATATTCAAAAGAGTTATATGGTTAAAACTGGCTTTTAACTTCTTAAATCTAACTAATTAAAATCCTCCACCTCACCCACTTTAGTCTGGCTACAATTTCTCTGCACAAAATCACTGTGTACACAGATTTAACTGGATAAAAAATGAACCAGGTTGTGGTGTGCCTGGGGTAGAATTTTTGAAATTTAACCAGTTAGCATGATATTCAGTGACTCTGAATATCTGCCCCAATGTGCCACTTTTATTTTTTATTACACAATCAAGCAAAAGTACAGGCTTTCCTGTGCTTTCATTTTGGAAAAGAGAAGATCACGAAAAAGATGACTTTGCTTTTTGTTTTAAATTGATATTATAACTTCTTAAAGGCTGATCTTAAATTAAAAAAAAAAGTCTTTGGATGGGGGAGGTTTTCTCTGTGCTCTTTCAAGGGTGGCAACTAGGTCTGGTTTTCAGGTTACCCATAAAATACAAATATATGTAAGGGACAGTCATGGTAGATGCCCTGAAAACCAAAATGACCTGCAGCCCTCAAGGAAATGGATATTAGGGATGTGCAAAAGAAAACAAATCCATTTACTTTCGGCCATTAATTTCATGGGGACTCTAATTTGTTTTATTTTTTTAGTTTAAAAACAAAAAAAAATGTCTTTATTTATTTGAATTGTTTTTTTTAATTTATTTCATAGATTTATAGTTTGCACTTTGCAGACCACCAATGCAGTTTACAGCCAACATACACAGTTCAAATAAACAGCCAACAATCATTAATTAAAAGCAGCTAAGAACAAAAAGGTTTTCAATGCCTTTCAATATTTCATATAATCAATTATGATACGAAGTTCATTAGATATAGTATTCCAAAGTTCAGGACCCAATAAAGATAAATCTTTAGACCTGGTTCTGATTAACCTTACAGCTGTAATATCTTGAACTGTTCATAAATGCTGAAAGTCAGAGCGCGGTGGACAAGCAGGCACAAAATAAATTATCTTTTTCTTCAATCAGAAAGACTTAACGTACTAAGATTAATAACTTAAACCTAACCCTCTGCTTCACTGGCAGCCAATGCAATTTTATCAGAAAAGGTGAAATACTATCACCATATTTTAAATAAAAAGTTACTCTAACAGCTACATTTTGAATGAGCTATAGTATATGCAGTAAAAATTTAGGTAATCCTCCATACAATGAGTTTCAATAACAAGTTGGGCACAGACTATGGCTTGAATGCCTAGCCTAAATTCTGACAGATGGAAGATTTGATTCTTAAATGGACATAATAATTGCAATTTAAAAATGCAATTTACTTTACTTGTGCCATTAAAGTCAACCTTGAATCTGACCAACACCATATCTAAATTCCTAGCCTCGGGGCATAAAAGTATCTTATTCCTGTCCGGGGTAAATAATCTTAAATCATTTGGCATAGATAAGGTCCCTAAACATAAAATAGAAGTTTTTGCAAGATTTAGTGTCAGATAATTGTTCCTAAACTAAAAACCTACATGTTCCAAATGATGCTTAAAAACAACCTCAGGCAACTCTCCTATTATCTCACTTGGTAAATAAAATTGTACTATAGGGAGAAGCTAGAAGTTTTTACTTTTGTATGAAGCAAAATAGAAATTCTAACTTCAAATTAGACACTGGCCTGTGTTTCTGCAAAGAAATACAGAAGAGTAACTTTGACCAGAATAGCAATATGTGCCTAAGTTATCTGATCTGCCTGTTTAACGTAAGGCATATAACTTCTCTTCACAAGCAAGCTAAGCAGCCCAGGTATATGTCCGCCTGGAGATGAAAAACAGCCTATCCAAGGATGAGTTTATCAGATAGGTCAGCTCACAGAAAAGCACTGACAGAGCAAGAGCAATAACACCCTGCCCCACCGATGGAAAAAGGGGGACAGCAGTCTAAATTTTTTAATGCACTTGTTTGACTATGTATGAGCTCTTAAATATGCATGGCTTGCCTGTTAAAAAGAATCTCAGGGAGGCAACCTATGAAAGGAGAACCATTAACACCTGAAAACAATACCCAAACCATCACCCCCCCCCCCACCCCCCCCCCCCCCCCCCCCGCCCCTTCTTATAACAAAGCAGTTGAGCTCAGGTGTCCTGGAAAGCTGCACGTAAGAAAGCCCTGCTGTTACCTGGATGTCAAACCTGTCTTTTCTTCTCCAAGTCTCAGACAAACCTCCTTAGCCCAGCAAATGATAGGGGCCAGGATGGCAGAGTCCATTTGGCAGAGACTGTCTCTAAGATCTCTAACTACAGAGCAAGCTCCAGGGTGCAATGGAAGGTAATCACCTAAAATTATGGGGGTAGTTAGCTAGCTATACCAATTAATATACCCAAAGCAAGTCAAAGTCTCCGAGCTTTACTCAGTATAAGCCTAGGCTATGTTAATAACTATAGAGGTAAGTGTTGCCTATCTTATTCTACCGAGTAAGCCTATTATGTCTGATCAATAAAAGTCTGATTCTGAGGAGAACAGAGTCCATTTCTGAGCTACTCAGATTACATATGAATAGGAGATATTAGGTAGTCAGTTTCTGTAATTCTGCTCCTCATCCCAGAGAGAGGGATAGACAAGAGAAGGAGGAAGCTAGTGGCAATCCACAAATACAGAATACACATATTTTCCTACAGTACATTATCAGCATATATTTTTTAAATTAGTGATAAAGCTGATAATGCTGCTGCTAACGGCTGTAAAATTATATTAAAAAGTACTGCCAATAAGTACTCCCATTCATTGGAGTACTATTTAGAATGATCACTTCTAATTTGGACCTTTTAAGATCTCTCATGTAAAAAAGAATACAACTATTTCAATACTAATCCTTTAATCCCAATATCTGACAATTTCCTCAATAATTTAGCATGCATGATAGTATCAAAAGCTGATTTGACATCCAGTTAAACTAAAATTCCACTCTTCTTATGCATCAGATTTTGTCTAACAAGGATATTAAAAGTTTCTCAGTACATCTCCCTCTACAGAACCTGAATTGATCATCATGGAGAATATCATTAGTATCTAAAACATCATCTCTCTGCATTAGCACATGTAGAGACTATGAGATCTCCATTAAATGGCCCTAGTTGCCTGCTCATGGTTAGTCATCTAGATGGTTATACCATTCCAAATAGCACCTTCCCTAGCGGCTTGCTAGAATGTGTAGCCCTTAGTCCATTGGGGGGGGGGGGGGGGGGGGGTAGAGCATGGAGAGTGAGGCAGTTTAGATTTTCTTTTGAGAAAAAGGATGTGTATTCAGTGTGCTTTCCAAGTTTAGGCCCCCAGCCTACATCAGGAAAGGAGGGACACTGTCCTGCCAGATCTTGTTGATAGACTGGAGGGAAGAGAAGATTAGATAGTGGGTTTTGATATTTTTACTAACTATGAGATTTTTGTGTTTGAAGACCTGTGCTGTCTGGGAGGCAGCAATCCCCTCTCCAGAAGTGCAGAAGGGATTTGTATACCCATTTTCACTATCAAGGGGAGATTGCAGAGACCAGTCAGTAAAGATTTGGTTTGTTTTTTCCATCTGAGTGGGAAAGAAGTATTTTTTGCTCCTTCCTTACCCATAGTTGGACTATAAAACTGTTCCGGTAGAGGCCTTTCTTCCATGAAAGGTCAGCAATCTGTCTTTTGAAGAAGATACTGAAGGAGAAGAACATTGGGAGACCCCCCCAATCAGAGTTTCCACCCTAGGACACAGTACATAGGCAGGTTGGCGTTCAGGAGTGCCCTCTGGACATTAGATACAGTGGAGAAGGGAACATCAGCCCTGGTTAGGATACCCCCAGCCACCTTGGGATTTATATTCTCTCTGTCCCATGGAGGATACTCAATTTTCAAACTCAAGTTCCAAGGGACACTTCCACAAAGGGAGATACCTATTAAATCATTACTCCAGTATGGCAAGTTAATCTGGCTATAACTGGACACTTTATTATTTACTCCTACTGATTCTTGTAAAATCAATCACAGTAAACTTTAATTTAGACACCTATCCAATGAATTCTGCCTGTTTTGTAAAGGTACTTTCCCAAAGAGCTATGGGAACACACACAGAAAAGGTTTCCAGTGCCTGGGCCCAGAAGGTTAGCCTCCACCCCCCCCCCCCCCCACACACACACAGACAGAAAAGAATCCACCCTTGGAGACAGAAGAGTTGGAGAAAGGGCAGAGGAGCTATCCTGTTTTATAAATTTTTTTATGGCTCTTTGGGATTCAGTTTATTCCCAGAAAACGGGTTACACTCACATTTTTCTAAAATTTTTGCAATAGTACATAAATTAGGCGTAATTAGAAAAATTATCTGAGGAAATAGAAGAGTCTTTCAAAACAGGCCTAATTACTGCTCTTTCCAAAGTGGCTGGACAGTCCCAGATTGCAAGGAAAGATTAAGAACATAAGAACATAAGAAAATGCCATACTGGGTCAGACCAAGGGTCCATCAAGCCCAGCATCCCGTTTCCAACAGTGGCCAATCCATAAGAACCTGGCAAGTACCCAAAAACTAAGTCTATTCCATGTTACCATTGCTAATGGCAGTGGCCATTCTCTAAGTGAACTTAATAGCAGGTAATGGACTTCTCCTCCAAGAACTTATCCAATCCTTTTTTAAACACAGCTATACTAACTGCACTAACCACATCCTCTGGCAACAAATTCCAGAGTTTAATTGTGCGTTGAGTAAAAAGAACTTTCTCCGATTAGTTTTAAATGTGCCCCATGCTAACTTCATGGAGTGCCCCCTAGTCTTTCTACTATCCAAAAGAGTAAATAACCGATTCACATCTACCCGTTCTAGACATCTCATGATTTTAAACACCTCTATTATATCCCCCCTCAGTCGTCTCTTCTCCAAGCTGAAAAGTCCTAACCTCTTTAGTCTTTCCTCATAGGGGAGTTGTTCCACTGCCCTTATCACTTTGGTAGCCCTTCTCTGTACCCTCTCCATCGCAACTATATCTCCCTTGAGATGCGGCGACCAGAATTGTACACAGTATTCAAGGTGCGGTCCCACCATGGAGCAATACAGAGGCATTATGACATTTTCCGTTTTATTCACCATTCCCTTTCTAATAATTCCCAACATTCTGTTTGCTTTTTTGACTGCCGCAGCACACTGTACTGACGATTTCAATGTGTTATCCACTATGACACCTAGATCTCTTTCCTGGGTTGTAGCACCCAATATGGAACCCAACATTGTGTAATTATAGCATGGGTTATTTTTCCCTATATGCATCACCTTGCACGCATCCACATTAAATTTAATCTGCCATTTGGATGCCCAATTTTCCAGCCTCAAAAGGTCTTCCTGCAATTTATCACAATCTGCTTGTGATTTAACTACTCTGAACAATTTTGTGTCATCTGCAAATTTGATTATCTCACTCGTCGTATTTCTTTCCAGATCATTTATAAATATATTGAAAAGTAAGGGTCCCAATACAGATCCCTGAGGCACTCCACTGTCCACTCCCTTCCACTGAGAAAATTGCCCATTTAATCCTACTCTCTGTTTCCTGTCCTCCAGCCAGTCTGCAATCCATGAAAGGACATCGCCACCTATCCCATGACCTCCCACCTTTCCCAGAAGCCTCCCATGAGGAACCCATCAAATGCCCTCTGAAAATCCAAGCACACTATCTCTACCGGTTCACCTCTATCCACATGCCTATTAACTCCTTCAAAAAAGTGAAGCAGACCTGTGAGGCAAGACTTGCCCTGGGTAAAGCCATGCTGTCTTTGCTCCATCAAACCATGTCTTTCCATATGTTCTGTGATCTTGATGTCTAGAACACCTTCCACTACCCCTCCTGGCACCAAAGCCACACTGGATGGCCGGCGCCATCTTTAAAGATGGCGCCGGCCATCCAGTGCTCCTACCATGTGACAGGGGCCAGCAATGGCATGGCTTCCCTGTCACATGGTAAGGGCAAAGGGCCATCGGCGCCATTTTTATTAATGCAGCCGATGGCCCGAGAGCAGGAGATCGCTCCCCGTGCCCCCACTGGACCACCAGGTAATTTTAAAATGTTTTTTGGGGGTTCGGGAGGGTGGGGGAGGGCTTTTTTGTTATCGGATCGGGCACAGCCAATAACAAAAAAAAAATCGAGCCGGACAATAAAAATTTTAAGATTTGAATCGGAACCGGAACCAATCAGATTCCGGTTCAGATTCACATCTCTACACTGAAATATTTTGAAGATCCTCCCTTAGCATTCATCTGATTTTTCAGTATTTTATTTCTTCTTTATTTTATATTGGCTTCCCCAATTTTGTGGTTCGATAAAGTACTTGAGATCTATTATTTCCTCTAATAATTTGTTTCTTTTTATTGTATATTCTGATCTCTTTATACTATTTCCAGTCAAGTTTGTTTGACTTGTTATATTTTGAAAATGAATAAATAAAGAGTTAGAAAAACATAAAAACAATTAAATTACAATGGGTAAGCTGGAGTGAAGAAAATACAGAAACTGCAGCTTCAAAATCTGCAACTTTCTGATTAGATGGCATATAAACTAAACAATATGTAATATTAAAAATATGTATCAATAAATGCTCAAAGCAATCAACTGGCTAAACAATCAAATTACGAACCACCAGACAAGATCTATAAATTAGTAAAAAACCTCCTCCTTTAATTACAAAGCCTAGGCAATCCCACATATGTAAAACCAGGAGGACATAAATTATTAAGCAGAACCGAATCTGAAGTTTTATGCCAAGACTGTGATGAATAAAATATCAAAGCTATGCTGTATTAAAAAATCTACAACCTCAACTTCCTTTATATGTGTTTAACAGAACCATACTAACAGTTCCCATAAAAAAAATGTCCCCCTCCCCCACCCCTTGACCTGCCCTCTATCCAGAAACTCACCCTTCCATCCATACTAACCGATCCTCTCCCATTCCCAAACTCTCAGGTAACCCTGAATCATAGAGAAACTTTCCATTGCAATGTAATCAACAACATACATGTAATAAAAATAAAGAAAGAAATAAGTAAACAAATAAATCATTAAACACAATCCACCAACAACAGATTATCAAAAATCATTCAGGAGCAAGCTAAGAGCTTTGTGTGGTAACAATTGTATATACATGTCCCAAATTAAGAGGAATTCTTTCTTCTTACATCAGCCTTTTCAATATACTTTTCAAATATACAGGTTTGGTGTAATAAATTTCTCCATTGTGTTGTAGTTTGGGGATGGTCCAATAACTAACATTGCAAGATTAGCTTTTAGGCCAGCAAAAGATCCTTATGAATCTAGAGCTTGATATCCCTATTCCCACACCAGAAGTTCTGAAAATCTTCAAAGAGGAGCACAATTGCTTCAACAGGCAGCCACATATTTGTCACTTCTTTCAAATACAAGGTTAATTTTTTCTAGAATTTCTGGATCTCGGAACAGGCCCAGAACTGGTGCCTCAGAATTCCTGATACTAGATGATATTTAATACATTAAGCAGACAATGAAAGCTTTATTTTATAGGCAATCTGCTGAGGCAAATAAAATCTCCTTAAAAAATATGTATTGAGTTTGGCTTAGAGGCACATTGCAAGAGTCAGACCTAATCCTTTATAGGAACACAGCATGCATTCAAATAAGCTGCAGTTAATTTAGATCCTCCATCATCAACACTACAAATACTAGACCTAGTAGGATATAATAAACATCAAACTTGCAGCTGAGCAAATCTCGAAAATGACAAACCTACCTCTATGTCTCCCTTGTCCAATAGCTTCCATAGTAGTTGTCACATCAATGTAGCTAAACAATCTAAGAGCACACAATTCACTAAATTAACTAACTACATCCCCTGGCAACAAACTCCAGAGTTTAATTGTGCGTTGAGTGAAGAAGAACTTTCTCCGATTAGTTTTAAATGTGCCACATGCTAACTTCATGGAGTGCCCCCTAGTCTTTCTATTATCCGAAAGAGTAAATAACCGATTCACATCTACCCGTTCTAGACCTCTCATGATCATTTATAAATATATTGAAAAAACTGGCCATTTAAACAAAAAGAAACATAATACCACATAAAGCAACATCGACATGGTCCCGTCATGGTCCCATGAAGAGACCCACAAAGGAGCAGGCCCTTTGGCAAAGGCCCACCAACAGGGGCCCACCTACAGGCCTCCCCCTTTACAGTGTCATGCAAGGGGATTAGGTGCGCTAGGCACCTTCTGCCTTGTGCCGCCCTCCCCCTGGTTGCAGCCCCGACTACCTCTCATGAGCTGCGGTGGCAAAGAGGAGTGGAGATTTGATCCCCACTCCTCTTTGCCACCACTGCTCATGCTCCCTAATGGTCAGTGCCCTAGGACCAGGCCTAGCTCGCCTTGTGCTTCTGCTGGCCCTGCCTCTTTAACATCAACATGATAATGCTATGATGTCATGGGTAGGTGGGACTTCAGACATTCCAGCTGCAGATCAGGAAAGTGAGAGAAGTGAGATAAAAACACACTTGAAAGGTAACAAGTATTCCCAATATTTATTTTATCTATTTATTTATTTTTACACATTTTTTTAGATGCTGCACACTTCAAGAGATATTGATTGATCAGTTCAGTTTACAGTGTCACATTCAAAAGGTTACATTATAAGAACAAATTAAGAATATTAAAACTTAATTAAAACAATCAACAAACAGTTTTACAAAAAGTAAGTTGCATCCAAAGCATGCCTCAGCAAGTATCAGTTTTTAAATTAAAATAGCAGTAAACACAATAGCAGCAGTTGAGACTTAAACAGCATCTCATTCAGGGATTCACAGTGCCTATGGGCCTCCCCCTTTATACTCTCCACAGCAATGCTGTGACATCACTGGTGAGTGGGACTTCAGGCAGGCCAGCGGAATATCGGGAAAGTGTTTTGTTTGCCATTAAACTCAATAGGGGAAGCATTGCAGCCTATTTTTGGCTCCAGAATTAGGGTTTTCTCATCAATTCTCATGAAACTTGTGAGAAGAAATTATCATAAGGAAGAAAGAACTCCAAGGTACCTAGATTGTGGCAAAGTGGCACTAAAAGTGTCATAAATAGCTTAAGGCTCTTTAAAGGAGCAACGGGTGCCAGTATTTCAGGAGTTCTCCAATGTATCATAATTAAGAGCAAAGAAGAAAGGTAGTATGAGAAGAACTCCCCAAAGCTGCAAAATAAGGCACCAGCAACAGTGGCATGAATCCTTGATGGCAGCATGAGAGGCAAACTGGCACCCAAAGTGGAATCAGCATCCTAAGGTAACAAGAAGGGGGAGCGAAGCAGAAAAGGTGGCAAGAAAAACACTAAAACACCAATAAAAGGTCAAAGTAGCACAAAGAGTGGCATCAAGACACATGAGCGGTGCAAAACAGCCCCTGGGGGTGGCAGACATACCTCAAATCATAAGGTCTGGATTTTGGCAGCAAGACACAGTGGTAGAAAGAACTCCAAGATGTAAAGTCTGGGTATGGCAGCATGACTGATTGTCACAAAGACCCCCAAGGTTTAACATGAGAGGTTTAACAGCAAGGCAGAGAGGCATGGGAGATGCCAGTCATTCTGTTGATGCACACTTATTCAGAATAAGAAAATGAAACCTTTTCCTATATTCTGTAGCTGAACTCTGGCTGTTCCGTTTTCTGATTTTCTGGTTTTGTATGAGTTCTCTCTGCCTTTCTGAAACTTTTACCACACTCAGAACATGTACTAAAACGGTTTCTCTCCTCTGTTTTCTGTTCTGCCTGTATTTCTTCCTTCAGAGTGAGGTCTTTTATGGACAAACCATCCCAGCATAATCAACCATCAAACAAGGTGAGAGAAAAAGGCTGGGATCATTGTAGAGACCAGGTTTAGAACAAAACAAAGAACTGTAAAATAGGTGGAACAGAGGAGAATTATTTTTTAATTTTTCATTTTTTATGGGGAAAAACAATCACCCCAGTACAACTAAGAAACAAACTATCATAAACAACATGGAAGTACCAAAACTCCCTTGCTCATAATTGGCTGGATTTGGCCTTTTTGCACGTGGCCAGGCCTTGTGCACACTGACCCTTTTCAAAAAGGCCTGGCCATGCACGTAAAGGCTGGTACGCACATATATGCTGGCCTTCCTACAAGGGGCAGGCCTGAGTGTGTGTTCTGGGTGAGGTGGGGCGGGTCGGGACAGTGGCATTGTCTGCTGTACTGGAGCCTCACGCGCTGGCCAGAGGCAGGCATGCACAACTTACTTCAGCTCGGGAGCTTAATTGGAGTCAACTGGTAGGGAACTGGGGAAGGCTGGGATGCGTCGCCATGCAAAATTTGCAAAACTGTACCCCCCATTGTGTGGGCGTGGATTACAAAATCCAGCACACGTGCGCATGGCCCAGCACATGTTATAAAATCGGCGATTCCATATGTGAATTCTATTCGTGAAGTCCGGTATAGAAATAAATATTAAATAAATAAATAAAATATGTGCGTGCCGGGAAGCGCACATACATGGATGGGCGCGCACACCCTTCAAAATCTACCCCGAAAGGTGTAGCAGATATGTGAAACAGTAGCACCAAGACCTATATGGTATTCTAAGGGGTATGGCAGGCAGAGTGGTAACAGTCAAGCCTCTGAAGTGATATTAGGGGCATGGGAGGTAAGCATGTGCCAGCCAGTGCTCTATGGTGGTATAAAGGGAATGGCAGGTAGGAATCAGACAGCTAATCCCGCAAGGTAGTACTAGGGGTATGGTATCTAGACATCAGGCAGCAACTGCTCTATGGTGGTATAAGGGGCATGGAATGTAGGCATGTGGCAGCAAGTTACCTATGCTGGAATTACGGGTATGACAGAACAGAATCCTTTCAAGACAATGTCTACAGAGGAAATACACAGTATATCTCATGTTCAGTCTTCACAATCAGCATCACTGGATTCAAAGATTAGTGATAGGCTGGATTTCTGTGATATGTTATATCTGTGCCGTGGTCTTCTTCACAACAGCTCACTGGGAAGTGCTGGCTGATAACTTGCCATATAGTAAAAATTATTACCGGTCACTTGCTCCCCATTGATGTCTATGGACCATGGACATTAAATGGCCCATAGAAATAAATGGGGGATGAAGTAAATGGAACAAATAGGATTCATTTAATTTGGGGAACTCTTCATTTGTTTAAGAGAACCCCCGAAAAAAATGAATCGGGTCCCATTCATTTCGGGATGCCCATTTGTTTTAAATGGGCATCCCTAATGGATATACCTGCTTTGGATAAACGATGCGTGGGATCTCCCTTTGAAAATGTGCTTTTAGGCCTGCAGATTTAGCATACTCATAGCCCTATGAACATTATAGGCTGTAAAAAATGTCCCCTATAATCAGTGGGGAAGGGAGCAGTTACCAAGCAGTTACCAAGTTTCGTAGCCAAGGCTGCAGAGCTTGCTTGACTATGCTTCCCAGCTATGGACAAAGTGGGAAGAAGCAATATCCTTCAGCAATCCAAGCTTGTACAGCTGACAAATAGGAGATATCCTTAGCTAGAGAATAGTAGGCAGAGCCAACTGGGCACACTAAGTGGGACCAATAGTATTTATTTGTTGACCTCTATTATGTTTTAACCCTGCAGTTTCCTCCTGCTATTTTGGGTTTCCAGCTCAATAAAAATTGTCCTTTATTTGCAACTACCTAGGTTCCCCCTCCCCCTAGTTTTAAACTTGGTACATGTGCATCTTGAGTGTAGCTACTAGGCATTGCTATTATCTAATGAATGAAACTGCCCCACAACCCCACCAGGATGGTGAATGCTGCCTCCGTGGCATTTTTAATACTTGTAAACTTGCACTCTAAATAAAACTAAGCTGAAGTGATAAAACTCTGTTTTAAATTGGTCCAACATAAGTAGAAAAAGTTACTGTAAATAGTTACTTTGAATTTTGAGAAACAAGTAGCTATAAATCCTGCTCTACCTTCCTTTGGGTCACAGGGGCACATCAGAGAGCTGTGAGGTTTTCAGGTTCTTCCAGCAGTGGGAGGAAGATTTGTTTTTAGGTAATTTGGGTCTGGACTTTCAATGTACCTCCACCAAAAAACAACCACACAGCCACACAGCTTTTGGAGTTGTTCCAAATATAAACAATGTACTGAAATATTTGATGATGAGCGATAACTTGGCAAAAAGCAAAACACAATTACTCCTCAGTGTTACGACCATGGCTGCTATGCCGCCTCCTCACCACCAGAGGTCCCCCACGAGCATGTTCTTCTGGCTGGCCCACTTCCTCCTTCCTATCTACTCTATACCCCAGACTTTCCTTTATAACCCTGTCTAGCAGTTTCATCAGTGCTTCAGCATCGAGCTCGCCTGGGCTCCCTGCTCTAGCCTTCCGTGCTTGTGTATCTGGCCTACGGGCCTTCTGACCTGACCTGCCTTGCCTTGCTATTGTGTATCTGGCCTACGGGCCTTCTGTGTGTGTGTGGCCTACGGGCCTTCTGACCTGCCTTGCCTTGCTATTGTGTATCTGGCCTACGGGCCTTCTGTGTGTGTGTGGCCTACGGGCCTTCTGACCCGCCTTGCCTTGCTATTGTGTATCTGGCCTACGAGCCTTCTGTGTGTGTGTGGCCTACGGGCCTTCTGCCTACTGTGTGTGTGTGGCCTATGGACCTCTGCCTATTGTGTGGGTGTGGCCTACGGGCCCTCTGCCTGCCGTCTGTGGCCTACGGGCTCTCTGCCTACTGTCTGTGGCCTACGGGCTTTCTCCGCTCTGCTGCCTTCGGGCTTATGTGTTTCATGTTCAATGTTAGTGCTGTCCTGGTTTGTCTGTTCAGTTCTCTGTCAGTCTTGTTTCCTCAAACCAGTCACTTATACCTCCAGCCATTATCACTCTTACCTGCACGCTTCCTGAATTCATCCTTACCAGCACACAGTTCCAGTTTCCTGTACACCTTTACCTACATTCAAGTTCACCCTTACCTTCATGCATCTGGTATCAGGTATCTCCAGCCAGTATTAGACTCAGTCTGCCTATTCCACCTTCCCACGTGCCCATAGGGTTTACTCATCCTGCCTGCACCAGCCAGCATCTAGACTCTTCTGCAATCCTGCCTTTCTCCACCCTGAGACACCCCTGTTAGAGGTGTTCACGACTCCTGACCGGAGCCCATTCGTAACACTCAGGTCACTATCACATCCCCCCACATCTTACACTCTTTTTCCCTTGGCTACTCACATCCCATGGAGTTCCTCCAATGTAGGTAATCGCACTCCACAGACCACCAGAAGCCTCTCCCCACAGGTCCTGTATCCATCTTACCAGCAGTGCTTAGGATTTCCCTGCTCTCTTCCAGTCCACCTTGGGGGCATTCCTTCTTTTGTAAAATCCCTTCTTCTCCACTCTCTCTTAATCCCCAGCCATTTCTTCTAGGGGAGGAAACACGATCCACTTCAGGCCTTGGGCCTCTTCCCTTGAGGGTAAGAGCCCCTGTAAGGCCCACTCCACATGGAGGGGTTCCCCAGGCCCACCATCTTGAAGATTGACTCTCTCCAGCATTCTACACCATGCTGTAGATTCCTTAGTCTCCAATCAGCTCATTCCGACCGCCAAACTTGACTCAGGTTACATACTCTCCTAGACCACTCCTCTATAGGATCATCTTTCAGCTCTCTCAAAGGAAAAATCACACTAGAACCACTTAACAATTGAATCTGAAACATTCCCATTAACCAGCATATAACATGGGTCAACCTCATGTCTAATGCCATCTAGTGGCAGTGCACTAGTACCAATGCTATTTTCCTCTTTTAAATCTCCTAACAGAGACTCTCAACAGGTCTCCCCCACCCAAAGTCTCTCCAAATACCAAACCACAAGATGTGACCACAGTTTGGGGTCCTATCACACACATTGATATTGACCAGTTTAAGAAATCTTTTGACACTGTACAGTAATCAGAAGAGATGTTTTCTCCATAATTAAACATTAACATACAGGAAGGATTTCCATACACACGATGGTTTTGTGCTGGAGGTGGACCCTTGGCCTGGTGCAGGATTGGTACGGCCCTCCGGGGGTTCCCAGAGGGCACCTGCCGCTATGAGGTGGACCATATGAGGAGATAGAGGCTAGCTGGAGCTTCACAATAACAGTCTGAGGGCTCTGCAGGTTGAGCCCTTGGATTCCCAGATTGCCTAGGTGGGCCTCTGAGGGTCTCCCAGGGAGGTAGCAGAGAGGTGTGCCCGCCAAGAGCAAGGGTGGCGTCAATTGGAGAACAGATGAGCTAAACCGGAACAGAGTGTGCCAGAGTCCACTGGAACTACACAGGAACTGAAGGACCTCCGGTCAGGGAAGGCAGTGCCTAGTGGTCTTGCTTGTAGAAGACTGCGGGCAATGTCAGAGCAGGCAGGCCTGGTGGTTGTAGGAGGAGCAAATAGAGTGTCCGTGTGGAGCGCAAGGGTCAAAGCCAGGGTATCCGTCCGAGGGTGGTCAGCCAAAGCAAGAGTCAGTTCCAGGTATCAGTTAGAGCGTGGTCAGTAGCAAGCAGAGGTCAATTCCAAGTATCAGTTTGAGCATGGTCAGTGGCAAGCAGAGGTCAGTTCCAAGCAGCGGTTCAGACATGGTCAGTAGCAAGCAGGGGTCAGTACCATGAATCAGTCCAAGCATGGTCAGAGGATAGCCGAGGTCAGTACCGTGAAGTCAGTCCAAGAAGGTACAACCTGGGTAGCGGAACAGGAAAGGAACAGATGCTGGAGCACAAGGAGGAACACAGGAGCACTGGAAGACCCAGGAACACAGGAACGCAGGAGCACTGGAAGATGCAGGAACACAGGAATGCAGGAACAAGTACTGGAACAGAAACGCAGGAACACTGGAGGAAGCAAGGAACACAGGAACACAGGAACAGAGGACGGCAACTAGCTTCTCAAAGATGAGATGACCCATTTGCCAAGGCAAGGAACTGGAGTCTGAGCCCTGCCTTATATACAGGGCTCAGGTGATGTCATCATGGCGTGCCGCGGAGGAGTTTCCCGCGCTTGGCCCTTTAAAGGGCCGGATGTTCCACGCGCGCATGCGCGCGCCTAGGGACAGACCCAATGTCAGCGAGGATGTTGAGTCCCGACATGAGGTGCAGTGTGAGGTCGAAGGCCCGTGATAGGCCGCAGGACACAGTGGACGCCGGGGACTGGTAGCGGCTGTGAGGGAGGATGGACCAGGCCTTGCGGAGGGGAGCCCGAGGTGAGCAGGGGCGGCCGTAGCACCAGCGAGGCCGGGACGCGCAACAGATGGTGCTGGAAATTGTCATGCATATGCTGATACACTATTCCTGTAAGTAGAAGCCACCAATGAGCTAAACAAAAAGATAGAGGAGGAGAATGACTTTGTTGATGACACTAACTGGAAGGACAGGCACACTGGCATCTACAGCAATTTTTGGCATGATCACATGTACTAAAAAACTGAACTCCCCACTTACTCTTGTCTCTTAGATTTTTGCTACTTCCTTCTACTCCCCATCCCCACTACCATTTCTTCCTTCCTTTCCTGCTTGTTTTCTCTCCACAGCTTTTCTTACCTCCCTGTGGAGGTTTCCATGCTCCGTCCTCCCAGCACTAGTGCATGTCCATGACTGGTCATCACTATGGCAGGGTTCAACACTGTTCCTCCTCAGCCACTTCTCTTTTTATGCTTTTGCTCCCCTTACCTTTTTTTTTTTTTCCTCTCTGCCCTTCCTCTTTTTTGTTGTCTCTCCTCTCTGTGGTTGGGTAAAATATATCATGGTGCCAGGAACATAGAGTCATTGCTGACGTTGGTAGTGCACCAGAAAATTTGCTGCTGCCAGGGACTCTAGAACACAGTCCACCCTCCTACATTACCTTCTTATGACTACTATATTTGATACAAAAAGCTTATCAATTTTATGATCTCAGCAATCCAATCCTTAGAGGGAAAATTAGTTAGGTCCATCCATTAAAATAATTGTCTAATCTACTAACAATAAAATATGTGAATGAAAAAATATTTTCTGCAAGAACATTCAAAACCACTTTCTGCATGCAAATGAAATTAATAAAGGGCAAACTTCTGTTTAAAATAGAAATGATGAAGAGAGGACCATAATGCCATAAAACCCAGTGATGATAAGTACCATCATTTTCACAGCAAGAATTCAAGTTACACAAGAACTGGACCTTTAAAATACAGTCAAACCCTCACCAAATACAAAATAGAAACATGCCAACAAAAACTGTACTGGAAACCACAAGCCCGACTGTATTATGCAGTGCAACAATGGAAAAACAAAAACATCATTATTTCTTGCAAAACATCAAGAGATATAAAACATCATTCATAATATTAAAACCAGACTAATAAAAAGAATAAATGTCAGAACAGCCAACAAACATTCAATAATTTAAAAAATGAGCATAAATTTGTTCTAATGTTTACCAAACACCAATAAAACATTTCAAAACATCTGATGAATAAAACATCCAATAATTAAAAAATGTTCTATTTCCTAAAAAAAAACCAAAAAAAAAAACCCCATAATAAAAAATTTCAGAAAAACAAAAATATCAAATTATACACAATAATTAAAACTAAGGATTAAAAAATCTCCTGCTCTCCATACCTGGGATCTTTTTATTTTCACTCACCCTGAGATTATCGTAGATTGGGAGTAGGTAGTATCACACAAAGTGGGGCAGATTTTAAAACATACGCGTGGGCGTACATTTGTGTGCGCAACCCGGCTCGCACAAATGTATGTCCGATTTTATAACATGTGCATACAGCCGTGCGCATGTTATAAAATCAGGGGTCGGTGCACCTTGTGTACGTCGAGCCGCGCTGCCTTCCTCCATTCCTTACCCCTCCACCCACCTTCCCTTTCCTTTCCCCTAACTCTCCCGCCCCCCAGCCCTAAGCTAAACCCCCCTAAAAATTTATCTTACTGAGTTACACCTGCCTTACACGCGTCCCGGGGCTTTACGCGCGCCACCAGGCCTTTTGAAAATAGGCCCAGCGCGCATAGGGCTTTGAAAATCTCTCTCCTTCACACACACAGGCTCGTTCTCCTTCATATTCACACACTTAGGCAGGCTACCATTCACACACACAAAGACAAAACACAGGCAGGCTTCTCATTGGGAGCAGAAGGGGGAGCCCGTTCAACTGCTTCTCCTCGTTTTTCAAAACTCGTGAGGTTAGCACTTCCTCTATGCTAATTTCACGATGCAGGAGATCAGCATAGAGCACCTACTGGCCACACATGCTTTGAATACCAGAGAGCAGGCACACTCAGAGAAGCAGGAGAATGGGTGTTACCGCTTCCATGGATTTACATGCTGCAGCCTTCCAATATGAGCTCTCTTCATAGTAGGTAGTTGGTGGTGCACGGCACATCCCGTTTTAAAGTTGGTAGAGCACGGCACATCCCGTTTTAAAGTTGGCAGAGCCTGGGGGGGTAGTCAAGATGGCCACTGGTGAGGAATGCTGAGAAGAGCTCCTCCACCACGATTTTCCTTGTTACCTCTTCAGATTTCTGATGCCACATATAGGGGCGGATTTTAAGAGCCCTGCTCGCCGGTGCTCCTATGTTCAATAGGCCTACTGGCGCGCACAGACCCCGGGACTCGCATAAGTCCCGGGGTTGTCCGAGGGGGGCGTGTCGGGGGCATGTCGAGGGGGCGGGCCCGATCCGTGCGGCGTTTTCGGGGCGGGACGTAGCGTTTTGGGGGCGGGCCCGGGGGCGTGGTTACGGCCCAGGGCTGTCCGGGGGCGTGGCTGCGCCCTCCGGACCCACCCCCAGGTTGCGTCCCGGCGCGCTAGCGGCCCGCTGGCGCGCGGGGATTTACATCTCCCTCCGGGAGGCGTAAATCCCCCGACAAAGGTAAGGGGGGGGTTTAGACAGGGCCGGGCGGGTGGGTTAGGTAGGGGAAGGGAGGGGAAGGTGAGGGGAGGGCAAAAGAAAGTTCCCTCCGAGGCCGCTCCGATTTCGGAGCGGCCTCGGAGGGAACAGAGGTAGGCTGCGCAGCTCGGCGCGCGCCAGCTATACGGAATCGATAGCCTTGCGCGCGCCAATCCCGGATTTTAGCAGATACTACTAAAATCCCGCATACTTTTGTTTGCGTCTAGAGCTCCAACAAAAGTACACGAACGCGCCGTGTTTGTAAATCTACCCCATAAAGCGGAAGGCCAAGTTGCAGGGTGCTAGTGTAAGCTCCCCTTCATTAGAAAACCTACATTCGCGGATTGAGGGTTTTTCTGTATGAGAGAGCATCTAAAATTGAGAGCCTATGGGTGTCTGTGGGGGGGAATGGAAGCCTGCATGTGAGAGATAGGCTTTCACTCTCACATTCTGTGTGTGTGTGTGTGTGTGTGTGTGTGTGTGTAAGAAAGTGGCAGCCTACATGTGAAAGCATGAGAGAGTGAGAGCCTGTGTGTGTGCATATGTATGGGAGTAGGAACCTGCATGTGAGAGAAAGCATGTGAGAGCCTGTGTATTTTTGTGTGAGAGAGCAAGTAAGAGTGAGACTTGTGTGTGTGTGTTTGTGAGAATGGAAACCTACGTTTAAGAGCACGTGAGAGCCTGCATGTGAAAGAGAGCATATGAGAGTGGGAGCCTGTGTGTATGTGAGAGAGAGCATGCAAGACTGGGATCCTGTGTGAGAGAAAGCTTGTGTGCGAGACCTTGCATGAGAGAGAGAGCTTGTGTGTGTGTGTATGAAGAGGGAAGGAAAGAAGACAGGAGGAGAGAAAAGAAACAGAAAGAATAAAAGAGACCCTGGAAAAGAAATAAGGAAATGACAGTCAAGGTGAAAAAAGAGGCTGAGACCAACTGATTAGAAAACTAAGATCACACAACAAAGGTAAAAAAAATAATTTTTGCCTTTCAGCGATTGGAATATGCTATTTTGGGGAATGTGCAGTTTTTATATATTTGTATTTTGCTTTTTCTTCAGTATTTCAGAGTTCAGAGTCTGGTTTCTCTGGCATTCCATTTCAGTTTTGCATGCATATTTCTGTTTCTAATTTATAGTCCCTTATTCTGTTTTAGGTAAGTATCTGACTGTGATGCATATGTGTCACAAGTGCAGTATTTTGACTAGCGTGTAGTTTCTCTGTAGGGATATGTAGCAGTCTGACTTGTTCTGTTTGCCCAGCAGGTGGTGTATTAATGTTCTAGGGCCTGGTGTATAATACATAGGCTCTGACAGGCACATGCATGAGCACACACACTCCCACCCCAAGAATGGCTCCGGAAGCAATCACTTTAGGGAATGACGACGATAAGCAAACACCATCCCTTTTGATTGAGGAAACATCGCTGAACCCCAGGGTGCCTACCACGCCTTTTCCTCCCAAATGTGAGCTTTCTGACCAACTGCTTATGGAGGAGCTGTACCAAACTGATCTGAAATTGGGGCAAGCAGTGGTTAACCCTGACCGGGTTTTGAGCACTGAGGAGCCTGAATCTACTCTTGGTGCTGCAGGGGGATTGAGCCCCGATGGAAAAGTCTTGGAAGGGGCTATCTCCTCAACTGTAAGTAAAACATCTACCCTGCTAGATCAGCTTGAGGGCGGAATAAGGAGCAGAGGTGGTGTAGACTTGACTGCTATATTTCCAAATTTGGGGTTGGTTAAACCCACAAAAATAATGCTGGAAGTTCTGTGGCAAGTTATTATATCCTTAGAATCTTCTATTTCTAATCTCACGAAGATCTTTATGGACCCTAACTCTAAGGGGTAAATTTTAAAAAGGTGTGCGCGGGCGTACATGTGCGCGCGCTACCCAGCACACACACATGTACACCTGATTTTATAACTTGCGCGCACAAGTTATAAAATCAAGGGTCGGAGCACATGCACTGAGCCGCGCTGCCTTCCCCTGTTCCCTTCCCCCTAACCTGACCTTCGCACCCCTTCCCCTAACCTTTCCTCCCCCTAGCCCTACTCTAGCCCTCCCCAAAATTTTTATTTTACCTTTTGCGCCTGCTTCCGGGCAGGCACAAGTTGCACGTGTAACCTTTTTAAAATCCGGCCCTAAGGTTTTTGCTAATGCGAATTCTATCTCTCAGTTTGGGACAAAATTTGAAGTGGCAGATTCATGATTTGCTGCAGTGGAGCAAACTCAGCAAACTTTGGTTCAATCTGATTTAACTACATCAAAGAGGCTGGAAAATATTGAAAACACTCTGAGGATATAAAATATCTGACTACTACTGTTTTATTCAAAAGTTACCTCTCTCATGTTTTGAAAATTCCTGAAACAGCTATGCCGGTGATCACTAAGTCATATTTTCTCCCTAAGTCTGATGGAACGGTATCTATTGACTCTCCTGAAGAAGCCTCAGTGAATTTAACTCAACTTCTGGAACAATCACATGAGATGGTAGTTTCTAGAAGAGGAACTCTATTGGTCTCATTTGCTTATCTCGCTGATTGAAACACTATTCTTCGATTCCTTTTCCGCAATCGTGAATCCATGTTCCATGGTCAGAAGATATGGATTTTCCCACACATTACAAGATCAACTCAACTCCGGAGGAAAACATTTCTATCAATGCGTGATGAGATCCTTTCCAGGGAGGCTTATTTTTTTTATTGCAGTATCCATGTAAATGTCATGTTAAATTTGGGAATGCTAATTAATTATCTCTTTTTTGAGCTCTCACAACTTTGGGTATTTTTAGACATGCATACCTAATAAGGCTCTGATGTTAGGCAATAGATGATTATTGGAGTGTTTCCTCATCTATTTCCTTTTACATATTTCATTGTTTATTGGTTTTTAAACCCCCCCCCCCCCCTTATTTCGTTAGAGTCAGGCACAGATTACGATGTAATCTTTTTCCTGTTGGATATTATTTTCTAGCGAATTATGTATATTGAATTGTAACTGTATCTGTTTATTCCTTGCATCATAATATGATGTATTCCTTGATTGTCTTATTGTAAATGCACTCAAAAAGAAAATTAAAATAAATACATAAATAAAGTTGGAGGTGCCTGTGGACTGTGGACACTACGCCCTTGCATGATGCTGTGAGTTAGAAAGGAAAACAGGAAGAAAGCTCTTCTCTTTCCTGCACTGCTTCTGGCGCTTCTCCTGTAATCTCCTGCTGACAGCTAATAGACTGCAGGGAGAGGAAGCACAAAAAGCAGAAAAAGGGAGAAAAGCACTTTTTCGCCTGCTCTCTTTATTATTATTTTCATTTATATTCTGTTTTCCCCACCTTCTCCAACATCACTACCAGTGCTACACTCCTAGGCTTTTATAATTATGGTTCTGGAAGACCTGGTGACTGCTGGGAACAAGGGGCTCATGTGAACACCCCCCCCCCCCCCCATCACTGCTGATAGCCCCAGATAAAAACGTGAGCTGTTTAAGCCAAAACCTGCAGAAGTCAAATATTAAACACTCCATGAATGTGTTGTGTCTTACTGATCTAGCCCCTGCTTTAGCTTCTCCTCAACAACTGGAACTCATTTGGGAGGCCATGAGTCACTGCTGTACCCACGATCTGGGTCCTACCCACACAGGGGCAGATTTTCAAAGGGGTATGCACATAAGATATGCGCGTAACCCCCAAAAAGCTGCCCCTTCCAAGCCCTGCGCGCGCCGAGCCTATGTTGCTCGGCGGCGCCCACAAGCCCCGGGTCGCACGTAAGTCCCGGGGCTTTCCTGGGGGGAGCGTATCGGGGGCGGGGCGGTGGGCGTGGTTCTGGCCCAGGGGTGTTCCGGGGGCATGGACGCTGCCTCCGGACCAGCCCCCGGACTGGAACATGGCACGCCGGTGCGCGCAAGTTACGCCTGCCTCGAGCAGGCATAACTTTTGAAATAAAGGTAGGGGGGGGGAATTAGTTAGGGCCAGGGGGCGGGTTAGTTAGGGGAAGTAAAGGGAAGGTGGGGGGCACCGGAAAGAAAGTTCCCTCCAAGGCCGCTCCGAAATCGGAGCGGCCTCGGAGGGAACGGAGGCAGGCTGTGCGGCTCGGCGTGCGCAGGCTGCTGATTTTGCGCAACCTTGCACGCGCCGACCCTGGATTTTAAAAGATACGCATGGCTACGCGCTTATCTTTTAAAATCCGGTGTACTTTTAAAAAATCTGCCCCACAGCATTTAGTGGGGGACGGGACGGGGACATCAGTTTTTCAAGGGATTTGAAGTTTTTTTGTGGGGGTTTTTTTTTTTTTTGGAGCTCTTCTGCAAGCAGTCTAGTAAAAAGGAAGAAAAAAAAAAGCATTCCACACTGTAGATGTTGTTCAAAAATAAAACCCTTTAATGGTAACTTGATTGCAGGAACCAAAAATCACTTCACACAGCAGGTAAACTAAGACTTGGTGTGCTTTCAGTTCAGCAAAACAAAGTCCAAAAGGAAATCACAGTCTCAGAAAATAGCAAAACTGCCCACTCTGGTAGGCAGGCAGGCACTCTGTGTTAGGCAGACTCTCCCTGGGCACCTCCCCAGCATCTGCTTCTCTGCACGCGGCTCTCGCTCTCTCTCCTAATAGGCAAAAGTCGATGAATCTCTGGCTGATTCCTTTTTCCAGAGAGCATCTCTTGGGAACCTTCCCCTGTTAGGCAGTCTTTCTTCTGATGCCCACAAAGGCAAAACCCTTTTGCTTCAGCTCTGAAGAAACCCTTTCTTAGACAGAATAAAGAATATTAAGCTTAATTCCTCTCTTTCTTGGATCCTCAGCAAATCTCAGGAGCTCCCTAGTCTTGAACGTCTTGGATCGTAGTCACCTTTCCAGGATAAGAGGAAGGATTGGTAGTCCTTTCCCCTTGGAGAGACCATCCTCCAGCACCTCTGTCTTAAGAGAGGCATGCCAGCAAGAACCCTTTGAGAGAGACTCCTGACGAAGAACCTCTCTCTTGAAAAGAGAAGTTTGAAGAACCTTGAACTATGAGGGAACAGGAGTTTTGTTAAACTCATGACACTTCTCACTGGGATTCCAAATATCAAGAAATGTACTTTAAGAATGTTGCATCATAGCTTTATAAATAATGTTAAGGATTTTCGTCATGGCCAGTGCTAGCTTTTTTGCTGCCCTGTGCGAAATTATGCATTTATAACAAATTTTTCATGAAAAAGAACGAAGTCAGAAACAGAAACCAGGAACGAAGTCAGGAACGGGCAACGGAGCACACAACTAGCATGGAGACCTGTTGCCAAGGCAAGGAGTGAGTAGCGGGCCCTGCCTTAAATAGCGGGGCCTGATGATGTCAACATCCGGGGTCATGGGTTAGCTTCCCGCCATGGCCCCTTTAAAGGCGATCGCTGCCGGCTAGCGCAGGCCCTCCCCCCGTTTTGGGCCCTGCCCCTCATCTTCTAAAGTATCATAGGCCTGCGATACTTTAGAAAATGAGGGCCTTAGTCTCACAAGTTCTTCACAATCCACTGCTGTTTTAACTGCTTGAAACAATTTTGGTGTCATCTGCAAATTTGGTCACCTCACTTGCGGTTCCCTTTTGCAAATCATTTATGAATATGCTAAATAGCATAGGTCCCTGAACAGACTCCTAGGGCACTCCATTAATGAACTTCTCCATTTGGAAAGCTGATCATATAGTCCTACCCTCTGTTTTCAGTTACCAATCCACAACAGGACACTGCATCCTAACCTGTGTCCTCCCAAATTCCTGAGCAGTCTCTCGTAGGAGACTTTGTCAAATGCCTTTTGAAAACCCAAATAACTATCTCAATTGGCTCACCTTATATCCACAAGCTTATTTACACTTTAAAACAAAACTCTAGTAAATTTGTAAGGCAAGATGTTCCTTTTCAAAAACCATATTGATTCTCCCCCATTAAATCACATCTAGGTATATGGTCAGTAATTTTGTTTTTAAGGATAGCTTCTACTATTTTGCCTGGCACCAACTTCAGGCTTACTAGTCTATATCAGATTTTACTGCTACCATCTCCACATGCGTCCACCACTCTTTCAGTAAAGAAATATATTCTCTGATATTGTCCTGAGTCTAACACCTTGGAGCCTCATATTTTGATCCCTTGCTCTTGTTCCCTCTGAAAAGTATTTAATTCTTGTGCATTATTTATACTTTTCAAGTATTTAGATATTTGTCATATTTGTCTTTTTTCTTCCCTTCTCAGCAGCTCGATACAGTAAAGTTCAGTTGAAGATTTCTCGTCTGTAACGAGCTCGCTGCACACAATTCGGACGCGTAAGGCAAACCAGCGATACAGTCTCCAGTTTTGCGCGTCGGTAGCGCTTCTTAAAACAGACGCGTAACCCTTCCCGCACCCGGCATGTAAATGAACGAATTAGCTGTATAATGAAGGAATTAGCTATTCCCCTCCGATACCGTAACGGGCACTCAGGTTCTCTCATTAGTAACGCACTGTTTTGCCGCGGCCGTAACGTGTTAGTTTACCGCCTCCCCCTAGTAGGAGTTAGGACTGTGAGTCTAGTAACAAATCCATCGACACCGCTTAAGATACTCAAAAACAATAAAACACAATTTAAAAAAAAAGCGATACAGAGATGATCGAGAAAATGTAATGATGTGGGACACATAAAACCTGTCAGAAGAAAAAATAAAAATTTTTAAATACCTGTCGGAGGGCCGCGTGGGTACAGGCGGCGGCGGCGGGAGCCGGGTGGTCGCGTGTTAAATCTAGGCCGCGGGCGGGTGGGCGCCTGTTCCGGGCGGCGGGTGGACGCGCGTTAGTTTCAGACGGCCGCGTGGGTCCAGGCGGCCGGCGGCGGCGGGAGCCGGGTGGTCGCGTGTTAAATCTAGGCCGCGGGCGGGTGGGCGCCTGTTCCAGGCGGCAGCGGGGGGACACGCGTTAGTTCGAGACGGGCGGCGGGCGGCGGGTGGTCGCGTGTTAAATCTAGGCCGGGTCCGCACAGGCGCGCATTCATTCAGTGCCGGTGGGGGCTGCCTCCGGCAGCCCCCACCGGCACTGAATGAATGCGCGCCTGTGCGACCCCTGCGATTCGGCGCTCAAGGCGTGACGTCACGGCATGTGACTGCCTTCAGCGCCGAATCGCAGGGGTCGCACAGGCACGCATTCATTCATTCACTGCCGGTGGGGGCTGCCGAGGCAGCCCCCACCGGCAGTGAATGAATTCATTCATCCAGGCGGAGGAGCTGGCTGCTTTCGCCACCGGCTCCTCCGCCTGGATGAATGAATGCGCGCCTGTGCACAGGCGCGCATTCATTCATTCACTGCCGGTGGGGGCTGCCGAGGCAGCCCCCACCGGCAGTGTCGGAGGGCCGCCTGGACCCACGTGGCCCTCCGACAGGTATTTAAAAATTTTGATTTTTACACTTCCTGGTACCTGTCATTTCAAATGTCATTTGAAATGACAGGTACCAGCGCACCCAGGTTACTGTATAGGCGCTGTATTAAGCGCCTATACAGTAAAATGGGTTACGCGGGCATAACCCTTCTCTACCGCTTTAAAGCCGCGGCATGCATTTGCATGCGATTAGAGGAGAGTATCAGGGAGTTAGTGAAGAGAACTGTGCGTGCGAGGAGGAAGGGTGCGCCTGACACTACCTCACTGTTTCTACCTCGACCTTACTGTATCGACCTGCTAGTATGCACACATAGTAGGAGTGGGTGTCAAGAAATAAAGTGAATTTAAACTGATTTGATGCTATACTGAAATTCACCTTCTTTATTAACTCCCCCTCATATTTAGTTTGTCAAATCTCATCTCATTCAGCTTTTGGTGCAGACCCTCCACCATTTTGGTCCCCTTTCTCTGTCTATATCCTTCTGGAGGTACAGACTCCAGAACTGGACACAGTATACTAAGTAAGGGCTTGCTAACTTGACAGAGCAGCTCATAAAGGAAGCCAAAATATTAGTTATTTCTGCAAATTCTGTATTCACCTAAGTAATTGCCAAAAGAAGAAAGTATTAAAAAAACATTCATTGAAAATTATTTTTTTCTTCAGATAGGTTCTCAGCACCATTACTGGACAACTGAACAGTTTCTCTCTGACTGATTCTTTCCAATCTGACTTTTTAGGGCAAGAATACAGCCAATGAAAGAGAAATACTGAACTATTGATGGCTCTTCCAATGCTCATATACTCATTTTTACTTCTTTTTTTTTTTTAAGTGTACATTACTTTCTCTGTCTCAGCCTCAGACCAAATATTCCCACCTGGGACTTGCTCTGCACTTCCTATTTGCTGATTCCAGCCCCATGCTCATGAAGGCAGAGAATACCTCTCCCTTGAACTACCGGTCACCTACAAATGGTCATTCACTGCTCCTGCAGTCCAGGACTCTACTGCCACCTTCCGCTGCCCAGCATAATGCCTCTATCCATCCACCTGCTCTCCTTCCTATGTCAACTAGCCCCATGCATTTTTTCTCCCCTTTTTTGGTACCAAAGTGCCACTGTCTGTACTACCGTGGAAAGAAGTGTGTGCTTCCATCACATCAGGGCTTATGTGGCCCAACCATCTTCACGTCAATCTAAACTGATCAGCCCCGGTGGAACTGGCTGTTAGGAAGTTGTTTTCCAGCCTTCCTCGCAGGCATCCCTCCAGACCAAGTAAGGAACTTTTGGAGTTCATTATATTTTAGGACAAGCTGAAGTACAGAAATTTCAGTATTTGTTCAGCAAAAGGTGTGATATTTACTGATCTTGTTTATCAATTATTTTAGTGTACACTGGATGCTTGGAATCAGTCTCTAAGACTCTGCTCTTTTCCCATCTGCAGTTTTCATGTTTACATAAGCCTGAGCATGTTAAGATGTGTTTTTCTTTTGTACTCTGGATAAAAGTGTTCTAGGGTTCCGGCCAATATCTTCCTCCACAAAATATGTTCCTGCGGGGCCCAAAAAACTTGATAATCTGTGAAGTTTGCAAGAACTATATTTAGCCTAAGCTGAATTTGAATAAGCAATAGAAGCCATCCATCCCATCTTTCTCACTTCAGAGCTTTGTGCATGACAAGCATATCAATGAGAGAATGATGCTGAAAAATCATGGCAGCCAATCTACAAACTTCTGACAATGTTGCTTGGGGGAAACTCAGACTAAAACTTTGGATATTACAATGCTCTGCCAGTGTTACTCACTGGACATGTCAACAGGTACATTAAATATTACCATTTCAGTGCTCATGTCATACATTTCAAATCATTTACTTACCAGGAGCAGATTGTGTGCATTTGGTGATTTTCAGATGGGGAAACCTCACCGTACAAATGATGCTAGCATAAATTTGAGTGAAAACATACAAAACATTTTAAGTCAGTTTGAATGCTGACCGATTCATTCATTTTGTGTTATCTTCCATAAAGAGGCATAGGTGCATGCTGCAAAAGGCGGGTTCCACAAACTTTTTCACAGACACATATTACTTGATGCCACTCATGGGCTTCTCCACAAAAGAGCAATTATGCGCATTTAGGAGAATTCATTCAGTATACTTGCACCCAGTTTATTAAAGCTTCTCTCCCATACTGTGCCCAGGGGGAAATACCTTACAAAAATAATGACAAATTGAGGACTGAAAATATCCAGATAGTTGGGTTGTGTAACAGAGTGACCCTGTTTTCCCTCTTTAAACCTGTGCAGGACCAGGTGGACCAGTCTGCTTCACCTTAAATCCCAGAGAGGAAGAGTGCTCTGTCGGCAAGAACCTACTGGAACAGGGAGACACCTGAGGGAGGGACCAGCTAGGGAGCATAAGAGAGTAAGCCCAGCCATGTTCAGGAGGCCTTATACCTCCAGGAGGAAGGCAGCTGCTGTAAAGTATTCTGTCCAAACCAGAAGGGAGTGAGTGTACACTGACCAGAAGCAAGGCAGTCTACAGCCCCTGTGTGGAAGGGAGTGAGTGTACACTGACCAGAAGCAAGGCAGTCTACAGCCCCTGTGTGTATAAATGAAGGCGAACCGGGCCAGTCCCGCGTTCGCCGAAGATAACACGGGATCGGGTGGGAGGCAGGGCAGGCGGAAGTTGGGGGGAGGAGGATACGTGGAAAGAGGGGGGGAAGAAGCGAGGAACGTAGGGAGCCAATGACAGTGCAGCATTTTAAAGGCTGCACTGTCATTGGGGCAAAACGGAAAGAAGTGGGTAGTGCGGGTTGGGAGCAGCCAGTGCGGGATCCGGCATCGAAGCAGGCAGAGGAGTTTTTGCTTCCCTCCTGCGTGCGCCGGGCCGAATCCCTCGCTGAGCTCCTGAGGCAATATGCGGCATATTAAGGTGAAAGCTGAGGGTAAGCCCCCACCGGCCTCGCGCGCTCGCACATCGGCTAGGTCCAGGGCGGGTCGTCCGTCGGCCGTTACACAGGAGCTAGCTTCGTCTCCTGTGGGTCCGGAGGTCGGCGTCTTAGTCTCTACTCCTCCGCGGGCCCCACCACCTCCGATTCCCTCCCTGCTCCCTTATTTCTCGGACTCGGGGGAGAGCGGCCCCGAGGCAGAGGCAGAGTCGGGCCCCCCTCCCTCCCTTCCGATCCAATCCCCGATGGCAGCTGCCTCTTTCCCCCCCCACGGTACGGTAGGCGCCATTTCTGGCCTTACTTTTATGGGCCGTCCGCTGCTGGAGGTTCCCAGTCCTCCGGTTGCGCGCGCTCCGGCATCCAGGGCGTCCTCTGCCCATCCCGACATGGCTGCTCCCTCCCGCGTGGGCCGTCAGCTGCCGGAGGTCCCCAGTCCTCTGGTTGTGCGCGCTTCGACATCCAGGCCGTTCCCTGCCCGCCCCGACACGGCTGCACCCTCCCGCGTAGTCCGGGCTGATACCACACCCCCTCCCCTCCGGCTCACCGGCCTCTCGGGGACTGCTGGCCCACGTGCCCGCCGCATCCCCCGGCGCTCGCCGAGCCCTTCCACTGCCCCCTCGCGGCGCCGTCGCCCCCCCCCTCCTAAACAAAGGACCGCGGGAATTAAGAAGGGCAGTGCACGGCGCGTTCCTGCCAGGCCGCATGGGCCACGAGGTTGCCTTGCTGTTTCCCAGCCTCCGGGGGCTTTTGGGCCCGGCCCCCAGTGCCCCCTTCCCCCTGCCCCCCCGTGTGCGCCTCAGGAAGCGGCCGTTGTTTCTGCCTTCCTGGAGCGCATGGCACGTGCGGGTTATGCGTTCCTCCCTGTGGCTGGCGAGGCCCAGGCAGCTGATCTCTTGGACTTCGGAGCCTGGCAGCAGGGGCCGCCCCCTTCCCCAGCGAGCGGGCAGCTTCAGGAAGGTGCAATTGTCTCCGGCTTATCCCCGGCGCATGGCCGCCAGGGGTTCCGCGCGTCGGCCCGGGAGGTTCGCAGTCGCCCCGCCGTTAGGCGCAGTCAGCGGCCTCAGGCTGACTTAATGTCAGCGCTGCCTGGAGAGGACATCCCTGGCCCGTCCAGCAGGGAGTCTTGGCGGAACCGTGATGCACAGAGTTTCTTGCCACCCGAGGAGAGTGGACGACAGCGGATGGGCAGTGGTGCAGTTCCTGACTTGATGGAGGGTTCAGCCGCCCGAGATGATCCGGTAGCAGGTAAGGACAGTACAGCTTCTGCGGGTTTTGGGGGTAAGACGCGGGGTAAGAGGTCTAGGGCCGATTCCAGCTCTCCATCGTCCTCCTCGTCGTCAGACTCCAGCGCCAGTTCGGCCCGTCCGCGTGCGGTCCTCGACGAGGGTCCTAAATGCGATGTGGGCCATCCAGCCTTGGCATCCTTGTCCGAACTGTGGGAAGAGGTGCCCAGGCGTATGGTCAAGCGCATACGCAAACGTAAATTCGTCAACATTTTTAAGTTGCTAGAGGGCCGCCGGGGGGGCAAGAGAGGCTCTAAAAAAGCCAAGAAACATAGCAAACGGCGTGGTACGGGGCCGCGGATCGCCAAGAACGTGGTGAACTGGGTTCGCGGTTTCCTGCGGCTAGCGAGCGTAGTTAGTCATTTTGACCCTACGCAATATGGCTCCTTGCTGTCCTATGCTGACAGCATCCTCGGGGCGTTCAGGGACTACGATGGTTGGGCATGGCTCAACTATGATGAGAAGTTCCGTGATAAGATGGCGGGGAACAGGTTCATGTCCTGGGGGTCTCAGGACATTCACCTGTGGCTCACGCAAATGACCAATAAGGGGTCGGCGTCTCTCCGGGGCGGTTTGCGCGCTGGGGGCGTGGGGACTTCCTCTCATACGGATTCCGTTGGTGCAACCGGGGTGCAGTCCTTTCGGACCGGAGTGGGGCGTAAACCGGACCTTGGGGTTAAAAGCTCGGGGGCCGGGAACGACGTCTGCTGGCGGTTCAATAAACTTACCTGTTTATTCCCGGAATGTAAGTTCCGCCATGCGTGCTCCGCGTGCGGAGGCTCTCATTCTGCCCTTCGATGCCCCCAGGGAGCAAGTGCTGGGGCCGGTAAGGGACCCAAATGATGCGTCGATTCTCTGCAAGGCCGGCTCGCCGGTGATACTTGCGGAGCTGCTACCGTGTTTGCGGCGCTACCCGAATCGGCGGGCGGCACGGTTGTTGTCTAATGGTTTTTGTTATGGTTTTCGTATCCCTTATGTTGGCCCTGGTTTCGGGGGGAGAGCGAGGAATTCGAGGTCGGTCTACAGGTTGGCCCCCGTCGTCAGGGCCAAGTTGGCGGACGAACTCACCTTGGGAAGGGTAGCAGGCCCTTTCTCGGGGCCGCCCTTTCCGGCGATGCACCTGTCTCCGTTGGCTGTGATACCTAAAAAGGTGCCGGGTAAATACCGCCTTATTCTTAATCTATCTTCTCCGGACGGTTCTTCCGTGAACGATTTTATTCCGCCGGAGGCCTGTGCCGTTACGTATGCATCCTTTGATGACGCAGTGGCCCTCGTTCGGACCGCGGGCCCCGGGGCACTCCTGGCTAAGGCGGACATCGAATCCGCCTTTCGCCTGCTCCCCATCCACCTGGGATCTTTTCCGTTGCTCGGCTTTTATTTTGATGGTCACTATTTCATTGATCGATGCCTGCCGATGGGCTGTGCGGTGTCATGTGCCTTATTTGAGGCTTTCAGTACGTTCGTTCATTGGGCAACCATGGAACACACTGCCTGTGCGGCATCGGTCCATTATTTAGATGATTTTCTGTTTGTTGGGCCCAGTGCGGATGATACCTGTCGCCGTCAGTTAGACGGTTTTCTGCGGACGGCTGAACGACTGGGTGTGCCAATAGCGAAGGACAAAACGGAGGGTCCGGCGACCACGTTGACCTTCCTGGGCATCGAGTTGGATTCTGTGGCTATGTCATGTCGGTTGCCGGCTGACAAGATTGTACAGCTTCAAGGGTTGATCGCGATTGTCCGGGGCTCGCTTAAGGTTACGTTGCGGCAGATGCAAGCGTTAATTGGTTCTCTCAACTTTGCGTGTAGGGTCATCCCTATGGGCCGGGCATTTATTCGCCGGCTGTCCGCCCGGACTACAGGCGTCCGGGCGGCGCATCATTTCATTCGGGTCACCAAGGCGGTACGAGATGAGTTGGCGGTATGGGACGAATTCCTGGTGTCCTTTAATGGAATCTGCCTTATTCAGGATTCGGAGGTTTCCAATTTGGACCTCGAATTGTATTCGGACGCTGCGGGGGCAACGGGCCTGGGCCTGTATTTTGGGGGACTTTGGTGCGCTGAGCGTTGGCCGGCCAGTTGGGTGGCGGCGAGCACGATCAAGAACATTACCTTTTTGGAACTCTTCCCTATTCTGGTGGCCCTTTCGCTGTGGGGCGAGGACTTAGCAAACAAACGCGTGGTGTGGTGGTGTGACAATCTAGGGGTCGTTCAGGTGGTTAACAAGCTGGCGGCGAAGTGCCCGATGGTATCAGTGTTAGTTCGGGAATTGGTGTTGTTATGCCTCAAATGGAATGTTACAGTCCGGGCGCGCCATGTTCCGGGGTCCTTGAACTTGATCGCTGATGCTCTCTCTCGTTTTAAGTGGGAGGCCTTCCGCGCAGCGGCTCCGTGCGCGCAACTGCTGGGGGAACGGGTGCCAGTTGGCCTCTGGAAGCTTGGCACGACATGAAGTGGGACCTGCTTCGGCGCTCCGTAGCTCCTGCCACCTGGAAGGCATATCTATCCGGCAGACGATACGTAGCTCGTTTTTTGTTCTCCTTGGGTTGGACGGGGGGGGCGGTGGCGGAAGGGGATGTTGCTCGTTTCATCCTGTGGGCCCGCAGTGGGGGTTCTTCCGTGGCCTCAGTCCGAAGTCAGCTGGCAGGTTTTGCCTTTTTTCACAAATTGAATGGGTTCGACAGCCCGCTCTGCAGCTTTTTGGTGCGGAAATTGTTAGGGGGCTGGCACAAGGGGGCGGGCTGCCGGCCAGATCGGCGTAAGCCCATCCGTTTTCCCGACCTCCTTCGGATCGCCGAACGATTACCGCGCATCTGCCTTTCCGCGTATGAGTCGGCTTTGTTCCACGTGGCTTTCGCCTGGGCCTTCTTCGGGGCAATGCGGTTAGGGGAACTAGTGGCGAGGTCAAAAGGGGACGGGGGTGCGGATGGCCTCCTGGCCGGAGACGTCTGTTTATATCCGCATGGTGTGACAATTCGCATTCGGCAATCTAAGACGGATCAGCGCGGTGTCGGAGCGTGGGTTACGCTCCGGCGTGCTCCCCATGTCTTGGCGTGTCCGGTTAGCACCGCATGGTCCTATGCGGCGTTGCGGCCTCCCGCCGGTAGACATTTCCTAGTGCATGCCGATGGGACTCCGCTAACCCGGTTTCAATTTGCGGCAGTACTGCGCCGCGTAGTGGCTTCCCTCGGGTACACCGCGGGACACTATACTTCACATTCTTTTCGCATCGGCGCCGCTACAGCGGCAGCCGAATTGGGGTGGCAGGCGGATAGGATTCGTGCCTTGGGACGGTGGAAGTCGAACGTCTATAGGGGTTATGTGCGGCGCTAGTGGGGCCTATGTGCGGCGCTAGTGGGGACTCACGCGCCGGGAGGTTATGGGGATATATGGGAGGGGATGGTAATGCTTGCGTTTTGTCTTTCAGATTTCTGCGGGGTCTGGCCGCCAGGAGACTGTGCTTGGATCGTGGGCCACTCTTTTGTTCATAGGGCGCAGCGCCGCGCCCTTAAGCGGCCGTATGGGGAGCACCTGAACGTGGCTGCACAGGAGGGCCCTGTGCGCTGGATGGGACGGGGGGGCATGCGGTGGGGCGACCTCTGTGACTTCTTGCAAGGCCAAGTTGAGACATTCGGTCTCCCTAGATTGCTTGTCCTTCATCTGGGTGGGAATGATGTCGGCAGACTCACGTGTAGGGAGTTCATCAAAATTATTCGGAAGGACCTGGCGTTCCTCATGAATCGTTTGCCGTCTACCAAATTGGGGTGGTCAGACATTATCATTCGTCTGCGGCACCGAGAGGAGCCCATGTGGCGCCGTGGTGTCAAGAAATTAAATCGCCAGATCGGAAAATGGTTGGTGCGTGAAGGCGGGTTTTGGATCCGCCATGATTGGTCGTGGGATATTGTGGAGGGGTATTTCCTGGGTGATGGGGTCCACCTTTCCGATATCGGAATGGACTTGTTTAATAACGCCTTGGAAGAAGGTCTTAGGTTGCAGTTGTCAGTCTGGCCGCAGTTGGGGAACAAGGGCAACTAGGTTGCCTTGTTGGTGGCGGAAACCCGAGCCATATTTGGGTGTTTATTTGTTACAAGGGTGAAGGGCATGTTGAAACGGGGGGTAATGCTCGTGCAGTTTGGGACGGCTGCACGAGAAGGCCTAATGAGCAAGGGGGGGGGCCGATGCTCAGGCCGCAAGCCTACCCTCGCTGACGACGTGGCGGGGTAGGTGAAGGGGGAGGAGCTCCAAGCTGCTTACCATTGGGCCGCGATGGTAAGTGAAGAATGGCATGCGGCAGGTGGTGGAGGTAGAAGGAGTTCGTTTTGAATATTGTTAAAAGTGGCTCGGGTTAGGTTAATAAACTGCGGCCTTATTTTGTATTCCATACAGTTGTTGTGTCTAATTTGTGGGGGGTAAGGGGAGCAAAGGTGAGTGCCTGCCCGGACGACTGATCACGGGTACCTGTGTTAGTGAATACTGTTAAGGTAGGCAGTCCACTGTTAAAGTATTGTTTGCTACATAACATTTTATCTGCATTAGAAAGGCTGGAGACAGTGTGGCTTTCTGTCTTCATCCAGGGAAACACCGTTCAGTTTCCCACATATGGTGTTAGAAGTGGGGCAGCTTGGCACAGATAAAAACCCATGTCTCCAAGGGAGGACTGTGAATTGGAAGTTTGTTGTGTGGCCTTCCAGAGACTTTGGAGGCACAGCAGCACTGCTGAGAAAGCATATAGCTCTGGGAGCACACTGAAGCAGAACTGTGCTCTTAAACTGTGTACAAGAGCACTTACAGATAGAGATTTGTGGGTCATAAAAGAGCATAGAAAAAAAATCAAGAAACTGCCTTTAAGAGAGTAAAGGATCTGGGGGCCTGGAAGGTAGGCCTGGGTTCGAATCCCAGCAGTGCTTCCAAAAATGTATAGAATATCCCCTTGACTGCTTTCCTCAGGGGGCATTCCTGGGTCCAGGACTGACTTGGTGGTAGCCCCCTAGGGCAGACTATGTCAGTCCTCGCATTCTGCGAGCCTGGTGCCTCCACCTGGGGAAGCAGGTGTTAGTGGGTGGGATTTCCCTCCCTTCACCCCAGGAAACCAAATGGGATGTAAACAAGGCTGGCAGTATGTACAAATATATACAGGTTTAATAGACTATATAATTATATACATTTCTACATGACTATGAATATGGTTAATAGGATGTTAAACAGTACACTTATCTACTAGTGGTTAATAGTCTCAGGCCACATAATTATATACATTTTTACAAGGCAGCAAGAACATTTAATATTTGACAATTTAGGGTTGTTGACCCCCACAGTATACCACCATATGGAAGGGACCTTTTGCATTCCTGCTTAATCAAGTGTTATTATTACCTCCCCTTTTTATCCCAAGTCTCACCCATGTGAAAAGATGAAACTGGGCTGGTGGGCAGTATTGGCTTGGGGGATCCATTGTATCTAAACTGCTGCCATCTCCTCGATTCCACTTCCGCTCCGCTGAAAGGTCCGTGCCAAGATTGGGGTACTTGCTCACCTAGGGACCTGATTCCACCTCCCAGTCTGTCACTGGGGTCTACACCCTCCTGGGGGTCCTGACTCCACCTCCTGGAATGCTGCTGGGGTCCATGCCCTCCTGGAGAATCCAACTGCTCCTCTGGACCTGCTGCTGGGGTCCCCTTCCTTTTGGGGGACTGCTAAATCTGCCACTAGGATCCACACCCTCCAGGGGGACCATTCAATCTGCCACTGGGATCCACACACTTTTGAGGCACCATTGATCTGGTGTGCCCTTGCTCAAGAGGGAACCAGGCTCACCTTCTGATCTGGCACTGGGGTCTACACCCTCCAGAGGGACTGTTCAATCTGCTGCTGGGGCCCCCTTCTTTCTGGGGAACCATTCCACTTCTGGATCTGCCACTGTCCTTCGGTTCTTCTCCCCTGGTGGGAGGGTTTTTCCTGGCTTGGGTTTATGGCTCCACTAGGCTCATGACTTGTTTAGTATTCAGTGGCTTGGCAGTAAGAAGAAGACAGTAGCAGACCAGTGCATCAGACCACATTCTTCTCTTCTGTTGTTTAAGGCCAAAGTGTTTTGAGCCAAGCAGACATCATAGTTGAATGGCTCAAAACACTTCCTCAAGTGTTTTGAGGAACACTGCAGCCTTGAGCAACAGAGGAGGAAGATGTAGCCTGAGACACTTCCAAAGCCTTGTAGATATCTAATCTCTATCCCCTTAATTCCCAAAAATAAATTACTTAGTATTTCACTTATTTCCCTACTATTGGTAAATGCACAATCCCTAGTCAAAAAAAGCCTATTCTTAATGACATTCTCACAGATAACAACCCTGATATATGTGCAATCATCGAAACCTGGTTTAAAAAATCTGACTATGTTCTTTTAAATCAACTACCTAAAAATAAATATGACATCACATCTATTCCTAGGCTTAACAAAAGAGGAGGTGGTATTTATTTATTTTATTTATTTAAGGTTTTTCTATACCGGCATTCATGATAAGATCATATCATGCCGGTTTACATATAACAGGGGGTGCAAAAACTGTTCTTTTAACAAGTGCAACGGAAGCAAAAGTTACAATAAAACAAGGTTGTAGAACTGGGAGAGGAAGGAAATAAGGATAGTAGCGTAAAAATTTACAGAGGTAACTTATTTACATTGTGCAGTGATGTCTCTTTATGGATATTTATGGTATAATGATACTGTCTAAAAAGGAACTCCTCCTAAAAATACAGCAAATAAATTCTCCACCCAAATTCGAAATAGCTCTCTTAAATTCCAAGTGGCTACAAATGTGTTTAATCTATGCACTCCCAAGCCTACTAGAACTTAATGTCTCTCCATTAATTGAGTTTTTCATTACTAACTTAAAAACTTAAATTCCTACCATCATACTCGGTGACTTTAACTTAAATGTCGATAAGGACCCATTATCTCACAACTCTGACACATTCTTAAACTCATTGTCAGCATTAGGTTTTCATCAAATAGTAAATCAATCAACCCACAAAGCAGGACACACACTAGACTTAATATTCATCAACTCTTATCTCAACACCACTCTCAGTCCTACTACTTTCCCAATCCCATGGTCTGATCATAAATTAATTACCTGTGATATTAATATCCAATACACAACCGTAACACCCCCAGCAACCAAGACCAGAATTGAATACAGGAAACCTTATCAACTAGATACCCTAACTGATCATCTCTCAAGAACCCTGAATGACCTAGACACAACAAACCGTGATAACGCAATTAATTCATGGTTCTCTTTAACGAAAAAGTAGCTTCTATTAACAAAAAACACCACACCCCATGGTACAACAATGAATTAAGGATATTTAAAACAACATTGAGAAAAGCTGAGAGATATTGGAGAGCTTCTCCTTCCACCGAAACACTAACTAAATACAAATCTCTATTACATAAGTACAACAAAGCCACCAATAAAGCAAAAAAAGAATTCTATTCTAACAAAATAAATAAATTTCAATATAATTCTAGAACTCTATTTTCATACGTAAAAGACCTGACCACTCCTATTGAAACTCCCACATCAAACAACTCTTCTAATTGCGATACAATTGCTCAATATTTTAAAGAAAAAACTTTAAACATAATAAAAAACATAGCTCCCGTGAACTCTAACCAAATTGTACTACCAAGCAAACCTAAGGACCATTTAACCTCCTTTGTCACAGTTTCATCTCTTGAAGTTGAAGATATAATTAAAAAAATGAACCCAGCTGCCCACCCACCAACTAAACTATTAAAAACAATCACCAATATAGTATCTAAACCTACTGCTGATATAATTAACTTCTAGGAAAAGTAAAAAGTCATGGGATAGGTGGTGATATCCTTTCGTGGATTGCAAACTGGCTAAAAGACAGGAAACAGAGAGTAGGATTAAATGGACAATTTTCTCAGTGGAAGGGAGTGGACAGTGGAGTGCCTCAGGGATCTGTATTGGGACCCTTACTTTTCAATATATTTATAAATGATCTGGAAAGAAATATGACGAGTGAGATAATCAGATTTGCAGATGACACAAAATTGTTCAGAGTAGTTAAATCGCAAGCAGATTGTGATAAATTGCAGGAAGACCTTGTGAGACTGGAAAATTGGGCATTCAAATGGCAGATGAAATTTAATGTGGATAACTGCAAGGTGATGCATATAGGGAAAAATAACCCATGCTATAATTACACAATGTTGGGTTCCATATTAGGTGCTACAACCCAAGAAAGAGATCTAGGTGTCATAGTGGATAACACATTGAAATCATCGGTTCAGTGTGCTGCGGCAGTCAAGAAAGCAAACAGAATGTTGGGAATTATTAGAAAGGGAATGGTGAATAAAACGGAAAATGTCATAATGCCTCTATATCGCTCCATGGTGAGATCGCACTTGGAATACTGTGTACAATTCTGGTCGCCGCATCTCAAAAAAGATATAGTTGCGATGGAAAAGGTACAGAGAAGGGCAAGGGGATGATAAAGGGGATGAAACAGCTCCCCTATGAGGAAAGGTTGAAGAGGTTAGAGCTGTTCAGCTTGGAGAAGAGACGGCTGAGGGAGGATATGATAGAGGTCTTTAAGATCATGAGAGGTCTTGAACGAGTAGATGTGAATTGGTTATTTACACTTTCGAATAATAGAAGGACTAGGGGGCACTCCATGAAGTTAGCATGAGACACATTTAAAACTAATTGGAGAAAGTTCTTTTTTACTCAACGCACAATTTAACTCTGGAATTTGTTGCCAGAGGATGTGGTTAGTGCAGTTAGTATAGCTGTGTTTAAAAAAGGATTGGATAAGTTCTTGGAGGAGAAGTCCATTACCTGCTATTAAGTTCACTTAGAGAATAGCCACTGCCATTAGCAATGGTAACATGGAATAGACTTAGTTTTTGGGTACTTGCCAGGTTCTTATGGCCTGGATTGGCCACTGTTGGAAACAGGATGCTGGGCTTGATGGACCCTTGGTCTGACTCAGTATGGCATTTTCTTATGTTCTTATCCATAACCGAAGCTAATGTCCCACTCACTTTAAAATCAGCAATAGTAAAACCAATCACAAAAAACCCACAAGCAAACTCATATGATCTCTGAAACCTAAGACCCATTTCTAATTTACCTTGTATATCAAAAATTCTCGAGAATGTAATTAACAATCAACTAACAGATTATCTGGAAAAACATAGTAACCTGTACCCAGCACAACACGGATTTAGAAATTATAGTACAGAGACCCTTTTAACTTCACTACAAGATATCATCCTAAGAGGAACCGATAACAGCCAATCTTACTTCCTGATCTAACTGGACATCTCGGCAGCCTTTGATACAGTTATCCATAATATCCTCCTTGATAGACTAAATGAAATTGTTATGCTCGGTATACTGTGGACCCTTGACCCGGAGAAGGGAGACACTCACCTGAGGAACCAGGTGGCCCACGACTCCGGATGGTGGACGTCTCGGTCCCGCTACCCCTCAGTACCCCTCTCGAGCCTTGGTAGGCTGGGTACAGGCCGGAAAAGTAAAAGTAAGTCCAAGTTCCAGGCAGGGGTAGGATGCACGGAGTCAAGGCAGTCCGAGGTTCAGGCAGGCGGCAGGCAACACGGAGTCAAGGCAGTCCAAGGTTCAGGCAGGCGGCAGGCAACACGGAGTCAAGGCAGTCCAAGGTTCAGGCAGGCGGCAGGCAACACGGAGTCAAGGCAATCCAAGGTTCGGGCAGGCGGCAGGCAACACAGAGTCAAGGCAATCCAAGGTTCAGGCAGGAGACTGGAGAGAAACACGCTAGGGACCTGTTGAGAAGGCATCGGAAACACCGCTGAGGGGGTTTAAATGTCCCTCCTACCTGACGTCATCTCCGGGGCCGACCTCGTTTCCGCGGCCCGGCCCCTTTAAGGGGCGGGACCGGCCGCGGCTCCTTCGACGCTGTCCCCGGCCGGCAGGACGCCATAACGCCGCGACCCGTGCCTCGCCGCCCGCTAGCAGAGGAGTCCCGAGTGACCTGCGGGGAACAGGTAGGGAGGCCCGATCGTACGCGATCGCGATCGGGTCTCACAACAGTACCCCCCGTCTTACGCCCCCTACTGGAGGGACCAGGCTTATCAGGATGTGCATGATGAAAGTGATGAAGTAAAGACTTATCCAAAATGTTGACAGCTGGTTCCCAGGAGTGCTCCTCTGGGCCGAACCCCTCCCAGGCGATCAAATACTCCCATCGCCGATGAAGGCGACGGACGTCCAAAATCTCCCGAACCTGATAGATGGAGTCATCCTCAGAAGAAATCGTGGAAGGTGGAGAAGGAGGCTCGTGAAACCGGGAGGAGACCAGAGGTTTAAGCAAGGAAACGTGAAAAGAATTGTGGATCCGAAGCGTAGAGGGAAGCCGCAGACGGTAAGTCACTGGACCCAGGCGCTTGGAGACGAAGAACGGGCCGATGAATCGAGGAGCAAGGCGCATGGATGGGACACGCAGGCGTAAGTGACGGGTGGACAGCCAAACACGATCACCCGAATTAAACTGGGGAGCGGGTCTCCGATGTCGGTCAGCCATACGTTTGGCCGTAGCAGCCGCTCGATGAAGACGGGCATTGGTGGCCACCCAAAGCTCCCGGAGGTGCTGCGCCGAGAGTTGAGCAGCCGGTGAATCCACAGCGAGAGGTAAAGGTAGCGGGGGTCGAGGCTGCCTGCCAAACACAACTTGAAATGGAGACTGACCGGTGGCGGAATGGATATGGGAGTTGTGGGCAAACTCAGCCCAGGGTAGAAGGAGGGACCAGTTATCTTGGCGGTGATTTACAAAAAGGCGTAAAAATAGTTTGAGTCCCCTGTTAACCCGCTCCGCCTGGCCATTGCCTTGCGGGTGAAACGCAGTCGTGAAGTCCAGTTGAATGCCAAATTTTTTGCACAACCCATTCCAATATTTGGCCGTAAATTGCGGTCCCCTGTCAGAGATAATATGGAGTGGAAGTCCATGAAGGCGAAAAATGTGCGTGGAAAATAGATCAGCCAGTTCGGGAGCAGAGGGCAACTTGGGCAGGGGCACAAAATGGGCCATTTTAGAGAACCGATCAACCACTACCCAGACCACCTGGTTCCCACCAGACCGAGGAAGGTCCACCACGAAGTCGGTAGAAATGTGCGTCCATGGTGCTTGAGGAGGCGGAAGGGGTTGAAGGAGCCCCCAGGGCCGGCCAGGTAAAGGTTTCTGCTGCGCGCATTTCGGACAAGAGGAAACATATGCCTGTACATCTCTCTTCATCTGTGGCCACCAGTAGTAACGGGATAGAAGATCCCAAGTGCCAGCCTGTCCAGGATGGCCTGCAGACAGAGAGTCGTGAGCCCAGGAAAGCACCTTCGGGCGAAGTCTGAGGGGGACGACAGTCTTACCCGGGGGTACCGGCACGGTAGCCGTAAGCATCAGTTTAGCCGGGTCGATGATGTGAGTAAGGGGCTCAGAGGAATCCCCAGTCTCATAGGATCTAGAAAGAGCATCAGCCCGACCATTCTTTATAGCGGGACGGTATCTTAGGACAAAATCGAAGCGAGAAAAAAATAAGGACCAGCGGGCCTGTCGGGGATTAAGCCTCTGAGCTTTATTGATGTATTCTAAATTTTTGTGGTCCGTATAGATGGTGATGGTATGTTGGGCTCCTTCCAACCATTGCCTCCATTCTTCTAAGGCCAGCTTAATAGCCAACAATTCTTTGTCGCCGATGCTGTAGTTCTTTTCGGCAGGTGAGAATTTTTTAGAGAAGAATGAACAAGGAAGCAATGCCCCCCGGACAGAATGCTGACTGAGGACAGCCCCGACCGCTACGTTCGAAGCGTCAACTTCTACCACGAAAGGTCGGTTAGGGTCCGGATGATGAAGGCAAGGTTTTTGAAGGAAAGCATTCTTAATCCTCTCGAAAGCTTGCAGAGCCTCAGGTGACCACTCTTTGGTGTTAGCCCCTCTTCTGGTCAGGGCCGTAATGGGTGCAATAATGTGAGAATAATGCGGTATAAAATTCCGATAAAAATTAGCAAAGCCTAGAAATCGCTGGATGGCTCGAAGTCCTGTGGGTTGTGGCCAGTCACGAATACAAGCCACCTTCTCAGGGTCCATCAGAAATCCTGTGGTGGATACAATAAACCCCAAAAAAGGTATTGACTGTCTTTCAAAGAGGCATTTTTCTAATTTTACGAACAATTGGTTCTCCCGTAATCGTTGGAGGACTAGTTTAACGTCCTTACGGTGGGTAGCCAGATCTTTCGAATAAATGAGGATGTCATCCAAATAGATAATCACTTGTTTATATAACATATCCCGAAACACCTCATTCATAAGGTTCTGAAAAACCGCTGGTGCATTGCATAATCCGAATGGCATTACTAGATATTCGTAGTGACCATTACGAGTGTTGAAAGCGGTCTTCCACTCGTCCCCTGGTTTGATTCGAACCAAATTATATGCTCCCCGTAAGTCCAGTTTCGAGAATATCTTAGCATCGTGTAGCTGGTCCAATAATTCAGTTATCAGGGGAAGAGGATAACGGTCCTTGCGAGTCATAGCATTGAGACCCCTGTAGTCAATACAGGGTCTTAAGGACCCGTCTTTCTTGGGTACGAAGAAAAACCCCGCTCCTGCGGGAGATGTGGACGGACGGATGAAACCCCGTGCGAGGTTCTCCTGGATATACTCCGACATTGCCTGAGATTCTGGACCTGAGAGTGGATAAATCCGTCCCCTAGGAGGAATGGCGTCCGGAAGTAAATTGATTGCACAATCAAATCTACGATGACAGGGTAGAATCTCCGCTCTCTCTTTGGAAAACACATCCATGAATTCTGAGTATTGAGATGGGATGACCATTTTTGTGGCCGTGATAGGTATGGTGGATGGATGCGTCCAATGAATACAAGTCTTATGGCACTCCGGACCCCAGGCCGCGATTTGGAGGGTTTTCCAATCGATGGTAGGAGAGTGATATTGTAACCATGGTAGACCCAGTACCACTGGGTGGATGGCTTTTTCCAAAATGAGAAAGGTAATATCTTCATGGTGTAATACCCCTGTGGAAAGGCGAATAGGGGCGGTGCAGGAGGAAATCTGTCCCGGGAGGTTCTCTCCACGAATAGAAGAAACAAATAATGGTGTTTCCCTAGGCAGTGTTGGAATCAGTAATTGATGGACCAGCTCGGCTAATATGAAATTTCCCCCCGCTCCGGAGTCAACCAGGGCCTGAGTGGTGAAAGGTCCTGTTTTGCCTTGAAGAGTCACGGGTACAATAAATTGAGGAGCAGGAATACTCCCTAGGGTCTGCCCCCCCAAGACTCCTAGGACCGGAAGTTTCCCGGACGTTCGGGACACTGAGCCAGAAGATGACCTCGGTTGCCGCAGTATAGGCACAGCCCCATCTTCCGTCGTCGCAGTTTTTCCTCCGCAGTCAGTCGACTCCTACCCAACTGCATAGGCTCGTCTTTTGTCTCGGGAGCTGCAGCCTGACCATGTGTAACCAGAGGACGAGAAAAGGTGGGGGCCAAAGAAAACATTCGACGAGAGGTTTTAGCTTCTTTGGCTCTTTGTTGGAGTCGTCGGTCTATCCGACCTGCCAGGTCAATCAAGGAATCTAGGTCCTCGGGAAGGTCTCTTCCCGCCAGTTCATCCTTGATACGAGGGGCTAAACCCTCCAAGAAGATGCCTTTTAGACAGTCTGGTTGCCATCCTACTTCAGAAGCCAGGGTGTGGAATTCGATGGCAAAATCCGCCAGGGTGCGGGACCCCTGACGTAGATTTAGAAGTTCTGAAGAAGCAGTAGCTGCTCTTCCAGGTTCATCGAAAATTTGGCGGAAGGTGGTAACAAATCTGGATAAGTCACGTAAGATGGGATCAGTCTTTTCCCATATGGGGGATGCCCATGCCATAGCCTTCCCGTCGAGCAGAGAAATGATAAATGCAGTCTTCGTTTGATCATTTGGAAATTGCTGTGCTTGTAAAGAAAACCTGATGAAGCACTGGTTGAGGAAGCCACGACATAACTTGGCCTCTCCTGAGAAGCGAGGAGGAGCGGGCAGATGAGAAACTGAAGCAGACACGCTAGGAGGAGGTGGTGCAGGAACAGCAGCCTCGGCTCCACGGGGTGTCTCCAGGTGCCGCACTAGACGTTCCACCGTAGCTGTGAGGGCCTCCAAGCTTAGCTGCTGCTGTTGTTGTTGTTGACGCTGTTGCATTAACTGCTGGGCCAGGCCCGGAATTGCCTGAAGCCCTGATAGGTCCACCGGGTCCATGGCCTTCTCAATCTGTTATGCTCGGTATACTGTGGACCCTTGACCCGGAGAAGGGAGACACTCACCTGAGGAACCAGGTGGCCCACGACTCCGGATGGTGGACGTCTCGGTCCCGCTACCCCTCAGTACCCCTCTCGAGCCTTGGTAGGCTGGGTACAGGCCGGAAAAGTAAAAGTAAGTCCAAGTTCCAGGCAGGGGTAGGATGCACGGAGTCAAGGCAGTCCGAGGTTCAGGCAGGCGGCAGGCAACACGGAGTCAAGGCAGTCCAAGGTTCAGGCAGGCGGCAGGCAACACGGAGTCAAGGCAGTCCAAGGTTCAGGCAGGCGGCAGGCAACACGGAGTCAAGGCAATCCAAGGTTCGGGCAGGCGGCAGGCAACACAGAGTCAAGGCAATCCAAGGTTCAGGCAGGAGACTGGAGAGAAACACGCTAGGGACCTGTTGAGAAGGCATCGGAAACACCGCTGAGGGGGTTTAAATGTCCCTCCTACCTGACGTCATCTCCGGGGCCGACCTTGTTTCCGCGGCCCGGCCCCTTTAAGGGGCGGGACCGGCCGCGGCTCCTTCGACGCTGTCCCCGGCCGGCAGGACGCCATAACGCCGCGACCCGTGCCTCGCCGCCCGCTAGCAGAGGAGTCCCGAGTGACCTGCGGGGAACAGGTAGGGAGGCCCGATCGTACGCGATCGCGATCGGGTCTCACAACAGAAATAGGCATTAAAGACTTAGCGCTCAAATGGTTTAGCTCTTACCTAACAAATAGAACCTTCAAAGTAAAATTCCTTGATAAAGAGTCACATCCTATCAATCTCAGCTTCAGAGTGCCCCAAGGATCCTCTCTATCCTCTACACTATTTAATATCTATATGCTCCCTTTATGCAAAAATGGTATCAGGCCACGGTCTAACACATTTTATCTATGCCGATGATGTTCAAATTTTAATACCGATCCAAAAGTCCATTGACCAAACTCTAAAGCTCTGGGACATATACCAATCCACCATTGAAAAGGTATTATCCAAATGAATCTATCCCTAAATACTAAAAAAACTGAAATCCTATACATCTCCCCTAAATTAAGCAAGACAAAAGAGCTTGAAATTCAAGAAGCGGCCAAAAACTACCCCATCTCCCTAGAAGTACAAGATCTAGGGATTCTTATAGATTGTGAATTCTCCATGAAATCCTGCATTAAAAAAATCATAAGCGATGGTTACTTCAAATTAAACATACTCAAAAGATTAAAACCGCTCCTATGGAGTCAAACTGCAGTAGCACATCAGTCATTATGTATAAAACACACCGTTCCAAAACAGGTAAAAGTAACATTCAACAAATGTGTTTTATACATAATGACTGATGTGTTACTGCATTTTGACTCCATGGTTAATAATAAAAAATATTTCCAACAAAAAAAAAACCGCTCCTATTCCCTGAAGACTTTAGAACTGCCTTACAGGCACTTGTCTTATCAAGATTAGACAATTGTAACTCACTATTCTTAGGCCTTCCCGCAAATATAACAAGACCATTGCAACTTCTGTAGAACTCTGCAGCTAGACTCTTGACAGGTACTAGAAGATCGGAATATATCACCCCAATATTAAAAGAACTTCATTGGCTGCCAGTCAAATACAGGGCCAAGCATAAAATCTTATCACTAATACACAAAACCCTCTACAATGAAAATATTGAATGGCTAACCTCTTCACTTCAATTCCACACCCCCTCAAGAACCACCAGATACAATGGAACAGGGATGCTACCAATTCCTTCCCCCAAAATTGCCCACCTAAATAATGTAAGAGAAAGATCTCTCTCTATTGCTGGACCCCTTCTATGGAACTCCATCCCACAGGAATTACGACTAGAAGCTGACATCAAATTATTTAAAAAGGGGATTAAAACTTGGCTTTTTAAACAAGTCTACCAAGAGCTGTTAGCATAATTATCTTACACTTCTGATTTAATACCAAGGTAATGTATATTTTTATTTTTATTATACTACTCTACCCTAACTATACTACCTCTCTTGCTGGCGAATTTTAAATGCCCTGCTCGCGTAATTCCACCCGGATTTACGCAAGCAGGGCCCTCACGCGCTGGCGCGCCTATTTTGCATAGGCTGCCGGCGCGCGCAGAGCCCCGGGACGCGCGTAAGTCCCGGGGTTTTTTTTAAGGGGGCGTGTTGGGGGCGGAGCCGAATGACGTGGCGTTTCAGGGACGGGACTCAGCGTTTCGGGGGCGGGACCGGGGGCGTGGTGCCGGCCCGGGGGCATGGTCGAGGCCTCCGGACCAGCCCCCGGGTCGGATGACGGCGCGCCAGCAGTCTATGCGCGCCAGCAGTCCGCTGGCACGCGTAGATTTACGTCTGCTTCTAGCAGGCATAAATCGAGGGACAAAGGTAAGGGGGGGGGTTTAGATAGGGCCGGGGTGATGGGTTAGGGAGGGGAAGGGAGGGGAGGGGAAGGTGAGGGGAGGGCGAAAGAAAGTTCCCTCCGAGGCCGCTCCAATTTCGGAGCGGCCTCGGAGGGAACGGAGGCAGGCTGTGCGGCTCGGTGCGCGCAGGCTGCCCAAAATCGGCAGCCTTGCACGCGCCGATCCAGGATTTTATAAGATACGTGCGGCTATGCGCGTATCTTATAAAATCCAGCGTACTTTTGTTTGCGCCTGCTGTGCGAACAAAAGTACGCGATCATGCTCTTTTTTAAAATCTACCCCTAAGTGTTTAAATTTTGATTGTTTAGCATACTATTTAGTTTTCTATATTAATTATATTATGAAATAATGTCTTTACTTCTTTCCTCTTTGGAAATGCAAATAATTTTAAATAATTAATTGCTAACTACTGTAAACCGATTTGATATGCTTGCATGAAAAATCGGTATATAAAAACTATTAAATAAAATAAATAAATAAATAGTCTCCTCTTCCTACAAACAAGCCCAGATCAGAAAGTGAAGGGGATTAGAGATAGAGCAAGGTGTAAGAAAGGGATTGGAGAAAGTGTGAAAATATGAGAGTGAGAGGGGATTAGCATGGTGAAGAGGAGTATGAGAGTGGATCTTCCTTCCTTCTCCCAGATCTCCCCCTCCTTGCCCTACTTTCCACACCCCCGCCTCAGATCACCCTTCCCTTTTCTCCCCTTATTTCCTCTTTCCTCTCCTCCTTCTTCATGCAATCTTCCCTCCCTCTCTTTCTCATGCCTCCACCCCAGCTCTCATCTACATCTACCTCATATAAGATCCCACCCTCCCCATCACCAAGATCCATCCTCTAACTCTATTATCTATTCCCTTACTCCTTCCCAGTACCAACAATTAAGTTCCTTTATCTCTAAAAAAAATGAACCAAAAAAATTAACTGAACATACAAACATGTCATAAAATGACAATTTAAAGTACAATAAAAATTCACAATATTTAATATGCAAATATATGAAAAATTATGCAAATGTATCACATAATTGCTAATAAATATCTGAACCTTTGCTGCATACATTTTTAACTCTGTACCATGGAATCTACCTCTGAGCTGCAACAGGAAACAGAGTACTTTAAATCATTGTTGTCATTGCTTTGGTTGGTATGACCAATGAGCACTGTAGTGTTCAGAAGCCTGACAATGAACATTTTTTTTATGGGTATCCCAATCTCCTCCCCTGGGGGACAGAGAAACAGAAAGAGAGAGAGAAGGAGGTGACAGGGGATATGTTGACACTAACTTGAACAATTCAGAAATAAATCCACCTGTATTTACACAATGCAAATGTATTTTCAAGCAATGGAGTACAAGACAACAAAGATCTTTGCTGTCATTTACATTATCCTCTAAATTTAGAAAATTGCTAAAGACCTGGCTTTTCCATCAAGCATTCCCGGACTAACTCCTATGACCTCCCTGTACCCCTGTACCCCTGTATTCTGTAACCCTTGAATATCTTGTACACTTACAACTTTCACCCATGACCCCCTGCTACCCCGTAACTCTTGTATATTTTGTATATTTGCATTTTAGTTAACTTTTGTTACCGCTCCTTTCGCCTCTCTCCTTCTCTTTAGTTTTGGGGCCCTCCTCTTCGACCCCCCGCTCCCAGTTCTCCCCTCCCTCTGTTATTTGTATTTTTCACCTTTTTGTTATTATGTAAACCGATATGATGTGTATTTTAATGTTGGTATAAAAAAGCTGTTAAATAAATTATCAGTGAGGTCAAAGACCACTCTAGAGTTGAGACCGAACAGTAGCCGGAGCCTCAAAAGCTTTTATGAGTTCACCTATTGTTTTAATTTGAGTTTAAAACTCTTTTCTGACAACTTTGAGGCAGGAGCAGATTGTGCGATCCTTCCTTGTTCTCTTTTCTTTCTTCTCACATCCTCTCATACAGCTCATTGTATGAGACAACTCACCTCAACCCAAAAGAGAGCAATCTCTCTAGGAAGCCCGAAACTCTGGAACTCCCTCCTAATTGAACTCAGAACACAAGAAAACCTAAAAACTTTAAAAAAAATCTAAAAACATGGATGTTCATCAAAGCATACCAACTCACCCAATGAATAAAATAACGCAAACCCCCTCCAGTTTAATCTTAAAAAACTGGAACTCAATACAAAAATATATATATAATACAAAGAATTGAAAGTGTAAAAACTGTTCTGCAAATAATTTGTATTTGATGTTTAGAGTTTAACTTTCTTTTGAACCTTTTTGGATTCCATGTTAACCTTCTTAATTTGTAAACCATCATTTTGTAAACCGTTGTGATGGCGAAACCGAATGACGGTATATAAAACTCGATAAATAAATAAATAAATTGAAGACCTTTACTGTCAAGACAGTTATAACCATTTTTTTTTTATTTTGTGCCATTTTCCCACAACAAACCCAAAGCAGTTTAAAACATCACAGAAAAACAATACAACTTAACAGAAACATAGGAACATGACAGCAGAAATAGACCATATGCCCCATCTGCACAATTAATTTAGCTTTATAATTCCCATCACTCCCTTAGGAATCCCCTTTATTTATCCCATGCTTTCTTAAATTCAGATACTGTTTTTATCTCAACTACCATTCTTCTCTGTAAAAAAATATTACCTAAGATTACTCCTAAGGATACCCCCTTTCACCCTCATCCCATGACACTTTGTTCTAAAGCAGACCTGGGCAAGGGGCGGCCCGCGGGCTGAATCCGGCCCGCCTACGGTCTGAATCCGGCCCGCCTACGGTCTGAATCCGGCCCGCCCACTGCTGAGAGCAGACGGGGAATGAGGCACTGCTGCCTTCCCTTGCAGAGGGAAGGCAGCAGTTCATTCTCCGCTCCCTCGCTCCCCGATTGGCCGGCCAATCGGGGAGCGAGGGAGCGGAGAATGAACTGTTTGTTTTTTTTTACAGCGTCCGGGGGGGGGGGAGGAGGGAGTGACTCGAGCGAAGACACACTGTCCGATTGGCCGGTGCTGGGCAAGCCTTGCTCAGCACCGGCCAATCGGGCAGCGTGTCTTCGCTCGAGTTTCTTTCCTACATATGTCACGGAGTTTTTTGCCGGTCCGCGGCGCGCGCTCCCGGTCTCTCCCGCTGCCGTTGCCGCTGGGCTGTCAGCACGTTCAAGCCCAGTGGAAACGGCAGCGGTGTTGGAAGAAGCTGTGGCACCCGCGGCTGGCCTTTCTTCTTCCCGCGCCTGCCCCCCCCCCTCCCGTGACCCGAAACAGGAAGTGATACACGGAGCGGTGCGCGGGAAGGAGAAAGAGCCGTGCCGCGTCGGCTGCAGCATCGGTCCCCGAGCAATTGAACCAGCCGGCAATCGAGAAGAGTCAGCAGCATGAGCCTCCCGCGGCCGAAGGGATTCTTCTTTCTTGGCCTGCGGGGGCTCATGCTGCTGACTCCTTTCTCGATTGCCGGCTGGTTCAATTGCTCGGGGACCGATGCTGCAGCCGACGCGGCACGGCTCTTTCTCCTTCCCGCGCACCGCTCCGTGTATCACTTCCTGTTTCGGGTCACGGGAGGGGGGGGGGGGCAGGCGCGGGAAGAAGAAAAGGCCAGCCGCGGGTGCCACAGCTTCTTCCAACACCGCTGCCGTTCCCACTGGGCTTGAATGTGCTGACAGCCCAGCGGCAACGGCAGCGGGAGAGACCCGGAGCGCGTGCCGCGGACCGGCAAAAAACTCCGTGACATATGTAGGGGGAAGTGGAAGTGAGTAAGAGAGAGTGAGAAGCAGCCAGCCAGCCTGTGTGTGATTGAGTGGTCAGAGAGCTGATGTGTGTGTGTATGTGAGAGACAATGAAAGTGATTGCTCAGGGAGATGACTGATGTGTGTGTGAGAGTGAGAGAAAAAGCATGGAAGTGAGAAGTCTGGGTATGTGGGAAAGCATGAGCATAAGAAGCCTGGAGTTGTGGGAGTGAGAAACCTGGGTGAGTGTGCATGCATGAGAGAGAGAGACTGCTTGGTAAGGTGACTGTGTGTGTGAGAGAAAAAGACTGGTGTGTGTGAATGTGAGAGAATGTGATTCAGGGAATGAGAAGCCTGTGCACGTGGAGAGTGAGCATGGAAATGAGAGAGACTGGTGTGTGTGTAACAGAGAGAAAGTGATTATGGGAATGAGAAGCCTGTGCATGTGAAGAGAGTGAGCATGAGAGTGAGAAACCTGGGTGTGTGTGAGACACAGCATGGGAGGGAGAAGCCTGTATATCTGAAAGAGAACTTGGGAGTGGGAAGCCTGTGTGTGTGTGTATGCATGAGTGAGATCAGGTGACTGTTGTGTGTGTGTGAGAGAGAGAAAAAGTGATTATGGGAATGAGAAGCCTGTGCATGTGAAGAGTGAGCATGGGAGTGAGAAACCCGGGTGTGTGTGAGACACATCATGGGAGGGAGAAGCCGGTATATCTGAAAGAGAACATGGGAGTGAGAGACTGGTGTGTGTGTGTGAGAGAGAAAGAAAGTGATTTTGGGAATGAGAAGCCTGTGCATGTGGAGAGAACAAGCATGGGAGTGAGAGACTGGTGAGTGAGTGTGTGTGTGTGTGAGAGAGAGAGACAGAGAAAGTGATTATGAGAGTGAGAAGACCATATATGCAAGTAGAACACGGGAGTGGGAAGCCTGTGTGTGTGTGTGTGTGTGTGTGTATGGCATGAGAGAAACTGTTCAGGAAGGTGACTGGTGTGTGTGTGCCAAAGACTGTTTGGGAGATGATTGGTGTGTGAGAGACAGAAACTGGTCATGGGGCATGACTGGTATGGTGTGTGTGTGAGAGACATGGGCACTAAGGAAGAGGACCATAAGTATAGAGCTTAGCTTCTACTGCTGCTTCTGGTGTGTGCCATGGCCTGCAGGGAAGGGGAGTAGGAGAGCTGCTGGAGGGGGTAAGTAAAGGTGGCTTTAAGTTTATTTTTCTTGACTGCCATTTTAATTGTGTGATGTCTGCTTTTTTGAAATATTTTATTGGTGTTTGGAGAATGTTTAATAGTTTTTATGAGTTTTTAATTGTTGGATGTTATTCTGTTCATAGCTGTTTAGAAACATTTATTCTGCTTATTAGTATAGTTTTACAATTATTTCTGTTTGGGGATCTATAGCTGCTTGTTAGTTCTGTTTTCCTAATAAGAGGTGTATTGGTGTTTAGGACCTGATTTAATATTTGTAGTGTTGCCTTTTCATAGATAGGGTTGCTCCTGTTTGAGTGTATTCCATAATACAGGTGTAACTGTGTGCGGATTAGTTTATGTGCATTACTACAGATCCTGGGAGTATGTTAGGTCGGTTCTGTGTCTGTTACCGAGATGAGATATTTTGCTAGCATGTAAGCGTTTGTATCGGTCTTATTTGTTGTGTTTTCTCAAGAGGACATACATTGGTGGTAAACTGCTGTCTTTTCAAAAGTAGGGCTATTGAGAACTGAGTTAATTATATTAGTCCGGCCCTCTAAAACCATCCCAATTTCTCATGCGGCCCCATGGGAAAATTAATTGCCCACCCCTGTTCTAAAGCCTTATTTCTGTTGAAAGAGGGACTCCTCCTGTGCATGGAAACCTTTGACATATTTAAATGTCTTTATCATATCTCCCCTATCTCCCCTTTCATCTAGGGTGTACATGTTTAGATCTTCATTTCTATCCCCATATGTTTACAACAAAGACCACTGACCATTTTGGTAGTCAACCTCTGGACTGACTCCATCCTGTTTATAACTTGTTTATAATCTGAAGGTGAGGTCTTCAGAATTGTACACAATATTCCAAATGGAGTCCCTTCAGGGTCCTATACAGGTGCAATATCTCCTCCCTTTTTCTGCTGGCCATTCCTCTCCCTATGCAGCCACCTGTTTGGCCACCTTAAGATAATCAGATACAATCATCCCCTGATCTCGTTTTCCCTTCATGCTTAGAAGAATTTCACCTGCAATATTATACTTCTCCCTTTGTTTTTTGCATCCTAAATGCATTTCTCTGCATTTTTACCATTAAATCTAAGCTGTCAGACCCAAGACCATTCCTCAAGCTTTGCTAGCTCCCTCCTCATGTTTTCCACACCTTCCTGGCTGTCCACCCTGTTGTAGATTTTGGCATTATTGGCAAAAAGACAAGCATTTCCTGACAATCCTTCTGTGTTGATGATCACGAAAATGTTGACAAACACTGGTCCAAGGACTGATCCCTGAAGTATTATACTCCTGGGGGAACTCTGCGCTACTACGGAGTGCAGAATTTGTGCAGAATTCCCCTTCTGTGCAGAAAATAGCAGGGGAGACCCCGGCATGCTGAGAACGGAGCGTGTCCTGCGGCACATGGGACATGCTCTGTTCTCGGCGAAGATGAAGGCCCAGCGCACCGTTCGTGGCAAAAAGGGAAGGCCCTCGTGTGCTGTGAATGGACTGTGCTCTGCTGAAGGCGAAAATGGAAGGCCTTTGTGTGCCGCGAACTTCATCTTCGCCGCGAACAGAACACGTCCCGCAGCACACGGGGGCCTTCCCTTTTCACTGCAAACGGCGAGCATCCCGCGGCATGCCGGTGAGAAAGAATGTGTCAGAGAGGGGAGGGGAGGGTGAGGGAGAGCATGGTTGGTAAGAGGGGGTGGGGAGGGTGAGAGCAGGAGGGTGTGAGAGAGAGCATGGGAGGTAAGTGAGGGTGGGTGGGGGGATGCTTGAGTATGTGTTTCAGAGAGGGGGCCTATATGAGGGGAGGGGTGTGGGGGAGGGGAGGGTGACAGAGCAGGAGGGTGTGAGAGAGCGCATTGGAGGTAAGAGAGGGGGGGCTGGAGGGATGCTTGAGTGTGGGTTTCAGAGAGAGGGAGCCTATATGAAGAGATTGTGAAGGAGTGTGTATGTGTGTGAGAGATTGGGAGCTTGTGTATGAAAAAGGGATTGTGTGTATGTGAGGGTGCTAGTCTGTGTGAAGGGATTGTGTATGTGTGAGACAGAGCCTGTGTGAAGATCTGCGTGAGAGAGAGACATAGGTAGCCTATGTGAGGATGTATGTGTGAAAGAGAAAGGGAGCTTGTGTGGGTGTGTATGCAAGAGAGAGGGCCCTGTATGAGGGGATGTGTGTGTGTGCGAGAGAGTGAGGGAGCCTGTATGAGGGTGTGTGTATGTGGAAGGGACACTCTTACAGTGAATTTCTAGGGAAATTCTGCTCAAAATATTTAAAATTCTGCAACTTTAAGTAATCTGTAATAATTTAAAATATAATTACTTAAAGACTGTCATGTAAATTGTGTTATTTTGACCAATATAAAGTTGTGTGCAGAATTTTAAATTTTTTTGCGCAGAATTCCCCCAGGAGTAAGTATTAGTAACACTCCCCTCCTTGGAGAAATCTCCATTTGCCACTACCCTTTGTTGCCTCCCACTCAGCCAGTTTCTAATCCAGCCAGTCACTCTAGATCCCATATTCCTATATGGAACCATGACAAAGGCTTTACTGAAATCCAAGGCAGGCAGCGATCAAGAGTAGTTGGAGAACAGGCAGTGGTCAGATCCAGGCAGCAATCAAGAATAATCAGGAACAAGCAAAGGTCTGTACCGTGAGATCAGTCCAAAGGGTACTACCAGGGATGGAGAGACAAAGGAATAGGAGACACTGGAACAGGAGACACTGGAACAAGCAAACTAGAGACACCGGAGTGTACGACCCAATTGCCAAGGTGAGGATGTGGTGTCTGACCACTTTCTTAAGTATACAGATCAATCAGGGCGCGCTGCGGAGCTGGGACCCACCCTTGGCCCTTTAAGAGGCCGGGTGGTCCGCGCGTGCCTAGGGGCAGGGCCCACGCCACGGAGAACACTGAGCCCCTCCGTGAGGCCTGGTGGGAGGTGGAAGGCCCGGCAGTCACCACCGCGGGACGCCGAGGCCGAGCCAAGCTAACAGCTGTAGCGTGGGAGGATGACCCAGGACTCGTTGGAGAAGAGGTGAAGTGAGCAGGCCCGGGCGCGGGCCGAGCATGGACAGGACGCGCAACAGGACTCTATGCCATCCTGGACATAAAGCGCTACACCGTCTTCCAGGTGTTCCTCTCTGTCATTACAATATAATTTGTACCCCGGTATAGCACTGTCCCATTTGTTGTCCTCCTTCCACCTTCCACCATGTCTCTGAGATGCCAATTAAGTCTATGTCATTATTCACTGCTATACATTCTAATTATCCCATCTTACTTCTTAGACTTCTGGCATTAGCATACAAACATTTAAAAGTTAGTTTTTTATTTATATTTTCATTCTGCTTTTTAATTGATAGGGATAAGTTAGAATTTTTTAGCTCAGGTGAGTTTTTAGTTACAGGCACTTGGACTACATTTCTTATTTTTGGAACCTCACTGTCAGGATGCCCTATTTCTAATGCATTATTAGTATCCTTTGAAGATACCTCTCTCCGAACCATGCGCTGCTGAGGACTTTCGGCGTTCCCCTTTGTTCTAGTTTAAAAGCTGCTCAATCTCCTTTTTAAAGGTTAGCGCCAGCAGTCTGGTTAAGGTGGAGCCCATCCCTTCGGAAGAGACTCCCCCTTCCCCAAAAGGTTCCTCAGTTCCTTACAAAACTTAATCCCTCTTCCTTGCACCATCGTCTCATCCACGCATTGAGACTCTGGAGCTCTGCCTGCCTCTGGGGACCTGCGCGTGGAACAGGGAGCATTTTAGAGAATGCTACCCTGGAGGTTCTGGATTTAAGTTTTCTACCTAACAGACTGATACAGTAAAATTGGTGGGAGAGCCAGTGCTCCGAGGCGAGCACCCGCTCTCCCAATGAGCGATCCAGTATTTAAATGAGGGCCCGCAGTAAAAAGAGGCGCTAGGGACACTAGCACGTCCCTAGCGCCTCCTTTTTGACAAGAGCAGCGGCTGTCAGCGGGTTTGAGAGCTGACACTCAATTTTGCCGGCGTCAGTTCTCAAACCCGCTGATAACCACGGGTTCGGAAAATGGACGCAGGCATAACTGAGCATCCATCTTCCGACCCGCGAGCCGCGGCCAATTTAAAATTTATTGTTTTTTCTTTTAAATTTTTTTTTTTACTTGAGGCCTCCGACTTAATATCGCTATGATATTAAGTTGGTGTACAGAAAAGCAGTTTTTTCTGCTTTTCTGTACACTTCCCCGGTGCCGGCAGGCATTAATTTTTGAAAGTAAAATGTGCGGCTTTACTGCACATTTTGCTTATTGGATTGTGCAGGAATAAACAATAGGGCCATCAACATGCATTTGCATGTTGCGGGCACTATTAGTTTCGGGGGGGGTTGGACACGCATTTTATAAGGGGTAAAGCTAGCGCGTCGAAAACGCGTAGCCAAACCCGGGCTAACAGTGCGCTCCACTGGATCTCCACCGGAGTGCACTGTACTGTATCGGCCCGAAAGAGTTTAAATTTGGCTTCCAGAACCTCCCTCCCACATTTTCCTATGTCGTTGGTGCCCACATGTACCATGACAGCCGACTCCTCCCCAGCACTGTCTAAAATTCTATCTAGGTGATGCTTGAGGTCCGCCACCTTCCCACCAGGTAGGCATGTTACCAGGCGATCCTCACACCCACCAGCCACTCGGCTGTCTACATTCCTAATAATTGAATCACCAACTATGAAGGCCGACCTAACCCTTCCCTCCTGGGCAGTAGGCCTGGGAGACACATCCTCGGTGCAAGGTGTGTGTGTGTGTGGGTGTGTGTATGAATGTATGTGTGAGAGAAAGAGGGAGCCTGTTTGGAGAGGGGATGTGCCAGAGAGAAAGGGGGAATATGTATGAGCGGGTGTGTGCATGAGAGTGTAGGGAATCCTATATGAGGGAATGTGTGTGCGTGAGAGTCAGAGAGGGGAGCCTGTGTGAGGGGATGTGTATGTACACTAGAGAGAGGGAGCGTGTGTGTGTGTGTGTGTGTGTGAGAGAGAGAGAGAGAGAGAGGGACAGAGGAAGCCTGTGTGAGGGGCAATATTGAGAGAGGGGTTAAATTTTGGGAGTGGAGATAGAGTAGAAGGGGGTTGGGCCTAGAGGGGGAGGGGAGAGACAGTGGCAGGGCAATGTGAAAGAAATCTGGTCAAGGGAGTAAGGAGAGAAGGTAGAAGAGACACAGTGAACTTATAGGGAAATTCTGCTCAAATACTTAAAACTCTGCCACTTTAAGTAATACAATTTTTCTATATTACATTTTAAATTAATTAAGACTGTCATGTATACTGTGCTATTTTGACCCAATATAAAGTATGCAGAATTTTGCAGAATTTAAAGTTTTTGTCTGCATAATTTTACATTTTTGTGTGCAGAATTTAAAATCTTTTTGCACAGAACTAAAATTTTTTGCACAGAATTTCCCCAGGAATAGTAAATTTCCCAGGGATTTCAGACAGATGTTATACAGAATGAGTGATAAAACCAACTTCTGGTCTAATTGCCAAGAAAAAGAAGAATGATTTGTCAGTATTCATGGAAATTTTCAGCTCTATTCTCCTTTCACCTCCTTTCCTCTGGCTCTCCCATTGCTTCCCTCATTGGCAAACAACGACCATCTGTCAGTCTTACCTGTAGGTATATTTAAGGCCAACATTTTTGTTTTAGTTTATTTATTTCATTTTCAGACCACTTTAGGCCCACATTTTATTTTAAGGATTTTGGTTTTTCTTTTAATTTATTTTTTATTTGTTTTGGAATAATGTTCTCTAATTTGAGAAATGAATAAAAAATATTTTTAGGTTTTTCGGGACCATTTTCGATTAATTTTGGATTTAAGGAAACAAAACAAAAAGGACTATTGTTAGTTTGGATTACCATAAATTTTAAAATGAATGCATATTCCTACTTACTTGTATATCCTTTAGAAGCATGAAGGAGGAGCCAAACAGAGAAGAAAATTGAGCATGTCCTGGTTCACATGATCATGCTTTTTAACTTCCTGTCAGTAAGTAACTTGCTCAATTAATTTTTGGGTTCCTGTGCATAATAGCATGAGAACACGAATGGGGAGAGTTTTTTTTACCATGCTAAATCATATCGCATCATTAGTTAGGTAAAGTATTGATGTGCATGCTAAATTTTTCCTGACTCACATATTAAACTATTTGTAGCTCAGATTGTTTTGCATAGACCACAAAAAGTTAATTAGTAACTTGAACAGGAAAGAAAATTTTGATTTATGACCTATATTGTATTTCTCTCTTTTCTGATTTGACCAACCAGAAGTGGTTAAACTGTAAAAAAAAATATAAAATCTCTTAAAGCGATATTCTTTTAACTAAGGTGGAACCTGTGGAGTTGTTCTCATTTAATCCTGGGGTGATCCTGGGGGAGGATAGATAATAATAACTTTTTATTTATATTCTGTTTTTTATTATACTTCAAAATGGATTAAATTCAAGTATCTCTTTGTTGATTATGATAATATAAAAAATGTGCTAGTGCTAGAGAGTTAAAATAATTTATTTCCCTGGGCCATTGAGGAATGGTCCTGGGAGAGAGAGAGAGAGAGAGAGAGAGAAGCAGAGCTGCATTAATGTTAATAGATCCATCATCACATGAAGTAGTTTACTCCTTTCCCCTGGGATAGGGAAGCAGGAGAGGAATCAGAATCTTCAAAGGTGTTTGATCTTAAGAAGTAAAATAGAGATATGAGAGAAGAAAACCTGCCTGAAATAAAGTCAGATTGAAAAGAGTTGTCTGGATTTGGTAGACTCTCCTGGGAACTGCACAATAAGTTATGACTAACTATGAAAAGGCCTGTCAGACAGGAGTATTTATATCATTAGGCAGAGTGAGGCAGCCCCTGAAAATTCCTGCTGTGGCCACCTCACCCTGTATCCAGACCCAACACCCGTAGCATAGTTTTGATGACACGTCCATGGAATTCCTATCCACCCACTGGCAGAAGAAAAGAACCACAGTAGCGCCAAAAATGACATGCCCACTGGAATCCCACCTCTGCAGGGAGACAAGTCAGAGAAATGAAAGGAGAGGAGGATAAGCGAGTAAGAATTTCTCACCCCCTTCCCCTTCCCTTCTCACTGACCCTCACTGACAGGAGAGGGGAGGAAAGGGAAGGGGAGGGGAACCGAGCGGAGTGAAGGGGAAGTGAAGGAGAAGGGAATGAGTGATTGAGACCTTCTCACTCACCCTCTTTCTTTATTATTACCTTTATTAAAATGTGTTAATCACTTATGCAGCTAGACTCTAAGCAATATACAGGTCATGACATATATAATAAAAAATTTAAACATTAATCAAATACACTGAAAACATGTTCAGGACATTTACTTATACATCTTGGCTTACATCTAGGACAGCTTAAAAGGATAAATCTTCAATAGTGCACTTAATATTTTTGAATCTCTGACTACAAATAAGATTGCTTGAATAGATGAAATTTCAATAGTGTCTTGAATGTCTTTCAACACTCTAACTGAAGTATTGGTTCTGGAAAGGAATTTCAGAGTATTGGAGCTGCCATTGAAAAGGCACATTCCTGCATCACTGCAACACAATCCTGTTTTGTGGAGGAAACATCCAGGAATCCTCTCTAGGAGGATCTCAGAGATCTCGTGGGTTGATGCATCAGTAAAATAGCATTGGACCGTGGAGATTTTCTGGAACTAAACAGTTTGAAAACTATGGTAGCAATTATATAATGTATACACTGTTGTATTGACAGCCAGTGCAGGTGTATGAGCACTGGAGTAATATGGTGTTTTTGACTTGTACCTGATATAAGTCAAACAGCTGAATGTACCAGTAGTTGTTGTGTCTCAGTGCCATTGCTGGGAATCCAAGACAGATGGCATTAGAGTAATCAATTGATGGCAAAATGGATGCTTGTACTACTACCCGAAAATCGGAACCCTCAAGCAAGTGTTTCATCCCACAAAGAACTTGTAATTTATAGAAGCCTGCTCATATGACAGACTTAATGTGTGGACAAAAGTACAGGTTTGAGTATATCCATATTCTGAGGCTTTTAATGCACAAACAAATTGAAAATGAGATATCTTCAATGGACATGGATAGGGGACAAAACTTCAAATGTGGTCTTCGGATCAAAATGAAGTTAGCTTTGGCCATGTTTAGTGCTAGCTTGTTGCGGAACAACCATTTTTTAATTGTAGACAGACAACTTTTGAGAAGTTCTTCAGAAGCAGCCCATGTGGGCAAAAGATACAAGTCTTTCCTGATGTTTCCCGTGCAACTCAGGCACGTAAGAACATTTTCTGTCCTTTAAGCAACTAGCCCTAGATACAGGAGCTAGTTTTTTTCCTAAAATTTCCCTGTAAATGTCAGATAACGTTTCAAAATACTAAGGCCAGGATTTTCTATTGGCGCACAGCTTACTGAATTCCGCGGTAATGGGAGCGGGGGCGAAGCGGGGCGCAGGCCTGCGAAAGCTGGCAGCGATCGCACCACCACGGTGTTATCGCTGCCGGCTTTTGCACTCAATAGCGCCACTGTGAAAGGAGGTGCTAATGGGCGCGCTATTGGCAGCGATAACGGGTCTTACCTTATCGCCGCCAGCGAAGTTACTGCCACATCGCCCTGACTCCTCCTCTTCCAGTCCCGACTCTGCCCCGACTCCGCCCCTATCAAGCTATCGCACGCAAAAAGGGACGTTTTGCATGAGATACCGATAGAAAATGACCCCCTAAGTTTGTTTTTCTTGATCCCTCTCACTTGGAATGTTTTTTAAGGAATAAGTCTCAGAATAGTTAATATAAGTTGTTTAAGGGGATTTGGGTTGTATAAGAAATATATGACGCACTGCTAACTAGAGCTCTCCTGTTCCTCCTAGATGTGTGCTAGATAATTGTTTAAAAAATTATGTAAAATTTGATTTCTTATAATTTCTGGAATTCCTGATTATATCATTTCTTGGTAAATGCTATAACTTAATAAACAATAAAAAAAAATATTTAGAGGACAAAAAGATGGATTACGTTTAGATATTATTTGCGATATCTCATCTGAAGAGCTTTGCTCAAAGGTGCCCCAGCAGGCATGGCCATCTGTGTAGTATTGAAATGCTAATTAGGAATAGATTTGAATGTATCTGATAACAGGGGCGGCTCAAGGCAATCTGCTGCCTGAGGCAAAGGATGGAATGGTGCACGTCCCTCCATGGCCCGGTGCAGGTGAAATCACTGAGGGCCAGAGGAGGGGAAGGCAATGGAGGGTGAAGTGACTTGCCCAAGGTCACAAGAAATGGCAATAGGATTTGAACCCTGGCTTCCCTTATTTGCACCCTACTGTTCTAACCACTCAGTTTTTGGGCCTGTTATTTTTTTTGTTCTCAGTCTTTGGTGTCCACACTAGGGGGCGCCGGAGAAATGTTTAATGAGGCAGGGTGGCCTTTGGCTGCCCCACCTCCTGGGTCTAGAAATAGAACGTCTCCAATCCCTATTACCTGCCTCCCACCCTTCTCCAGGATCTGGCCCCTGAGGGTGTGAGAGGTTGGTGAATGGTGGGAGTCTGTGTGTGTGACACACTCTCTCTTAGGGCTGATACAAGGGCATTAGATGTCCTGGACAAACCTTACAGCCTTTCGTTCCCCCTCCCCATATAATTAAAACATATGCATTTTTTTCCATTTTAAAATGTATTAACTCCCCCAACCTAAAAAGTCAGATTGCATATGGAAAATAGGCTGACATTCAAAGTACAATCTTCTGAAGTAAAAATCACTTACAACATATATATATTATATAGGCATACACTGTAAAAAAAACACACTTTCAATAATAATAGTTTAATAGACTTCATAAACTTCCTTTTTCATAGTAATCAAGAGGCGGTTTACTGGATCCCATATGGTATTAGGCCTATGGTAAAGTGGACTTGGCCCACAGAAAGCCAGGAATAAACTGAACTACAATTCCAATATAGTAAGCCTTCCATATCACTTCCCACTGTAAAACATTTTTTCCTAGGATTCTGTAACCACTGTGGGAAATGGGTGACAGATGGATGTTTCAAGGAAGGGGAGGTTAATTGAATCCTGGCCAATTGCTCCCTTAGATGGATCAGCCCCATTTTAATTTTAGATAGCTGAAAGCAAAAGGGACAGCCCTTGGTTCTCCAAATCATAGGCTTTGGGACATAAACACCACAATTGCTGCATTGAATTAAAGCCATTCTCTCTGATTAATTAAGATAAGGTAAGGTATGGTCTGTCTGTCTTCTGCATATGTGACTGAAGTGAAATATTCTGCTAGCATGTAGTTAATGTGTGGGAATCTATAGCAGCCTAGCCTGTTCTATTTTCCAATTAGGAGGTACATTGGTGTTTTAGGGCCTAGTGTAATATTTGCAATGCTGCCTTTTCATAGGTAGTATTGTAACTGAATGCTGGCAGTTAGTGCTGTTTTGATATAAGAGGTTTACTACATGTAATTGTAATTCAGTTTACTTATTGATTTCTGAAGGTCATACCCACAATTAAAATACTCTATAATAGACCTAATGCCATATGGCTTCCAAGTATCTTTTTTTTTTTTTTTTTGCTTTTTTGTAGGGTTTTCTGCTTGGCACCACAACAGTGCATGTAAATATAAGAACATAATATATTTCTATAGCAGTTCAAGATGTGGACAGAAGACAGGAATTGGTTGAAAATGATTTGGGAGATAGTAAAAAGATTCGGGACCTACATAGAACGAAAATTGAAAGTCTTAAACTTACTCAGCAAGAGATGATTAAAGAAAATACCTCTTTCAATTTTAAGTTGGAAAATTTGGAAAATTTATCACATGCAAAGAATATTCGCTGTATAAATTTCCCGAAAATCCCATATTCGTCACCTAAAGATATCTGGAATAGGTATCTAATTGAGATATTGAAAATTCCAGAAGAGACACTTCCCATAATAGCTAAATTGTATTATATACTACAATAAAGAAGAGTCTAATTCAAAAAGAGAAAGATATTCAAGCTACAGATACACCTAAGATGGATATTTCGGATATTTTGGAACATTCAGATGATGATTTGGCTCTACCATCTACATTGATCGTTACGTTTCTACTCGATTCAGACAAGGAATGGATTTTTAAAAAATATTTTCTACATCGGAAGGAACCATTCCTGAATTGTAAAATACAGATGTTTCCTGATCTTTCCAGGCAAATACAGAAGCGCAGATGCCAATTTCTGTTACTAAAACCTAGAGTTTTACAGTTGGAGGCACTATTTGTTCTTAAATTTCCCTGTAAATGCCTGATAAAATATCAGGGAGTTTCATATCTGTTTTTTCTTCCTTCCCAACTACTTTTCTTAGTAATAAGGGGGGAGATTAGGTTTGTTCCTAATGCCTGGCTAAGGGAGCTTAAAAGAGAGCAATTGATCTTGAATAAATAAATCAGACTCTTCACGCTAATTTCCTATGATTTTCCATAGGATTATGTATACTGGGATCATGGCTGGCTTTTATAGTAGTCTAAATAGATACATGTGATGTAATTGTTTCATTGAAAGTATATCAAAGTTATATATTTCTGTTAATCACATTTTTTTGCATCTCAGGTGTTTACTTGAAAAATAATGTAAAAGATTGATAAATAAAAAATTAAATTTAAATATATAAATATATATATATATATATATATATATATATATATATAAGAACATAAGAACATGCCATACTAGGTCAGACCAAGGGTCCATCAAGCCCAGCATCCTGTCTCCAACAGTGGCCAATCCAGGCCATAAAAACCTAGCAAGTACCCAAAAACTAAGTCTATCCCATGCTACTGATGCTAGTAATAGAAGTGGCTATTCCCTAAGTAAACTTGATTAATAGCAGGTAATGTATTTCTCCTCCAAGAACTTAACCAATCCTTTTTTAAACCCAGTTACACTAACTGTACTAACCATATCCCCTGGCAACAAATTCCAGAGTTTAATTGTGCGTTGAGTGAAAAATCTTTTCTCCGATTACTATTAAATGTGCCACATGCTAACGTCATGGAGTGCCCCTAGCCCTTCTATTATCCGAAAGGGTAAATAACCGATTCACATTTACTGGTTCTAGACCTCTCATGATTTTAAACATCTCTATCATATCTCCCCTCTTCTCCAAGCAGAACAGTCCTAACCTCTTTAGTCTTTCCTCATAGGGGAGCTGTTCAATCCCCTTTATCATTTTGGTCACCCTTCTCTGTACCTTCTCCATTGCAACTATATCTTTTTTGAGATGTGGCGACCACAATTGTACACAGTGTTCACAGTCTCACCATGGAGCGATACAGAGGCATTATGACATTTTCTGTTTTATTCACCTTTCCTTTTCTAATAGTTCCCAACAATCTGTTTGCTTTTTTGCCTGCCACAGCACATTGAACTGACAATTTCAATGTATTATCCACTATGACACCTAGATCTCTTTCTTGGGTGGTAGCTCCTAATATGGAACCTAACATTGTGTAACTATAGCATGGGTTATTTTTCCCTATATGCATCACCTTGCACTTATCCACATTAAATGTCATCTGCCATTTGGATGCCCAATTTTCCAGCCTCACAAAGGTCTTCCTGCAATTTATCACAATCCGCTTGTGATTTAACTACTTTGAATAATTTTGTATTATCTGCAAATTTGATTACCTCACACGTTGTATTCCTTTCCAGATCATTTATAAATATATTGAAAAGTAAGGGTCCCAATACAGATCTCTGAGGCACTCCACTGCCCATTCCCGTCCACTGAGAAAATTGTCCATTTAATCCTACTCTGTTTCCTGTCTTTTAGCCAGTTTGTATTCCACGAAAGGATATCGCCACCTATCCCATTACTTTCTACTTTTCCTAGAAGCCTCTCATGAGGAACTTTGTCAAATGCCTTCTGAAAATCCAAATACACTACATCTACCAGTTCACCTTTGTCTACATGTTTATTAACCCCTTCAAAAAAGTGAAACAGATTTGTGAGGCAAGACTTGCGTTGGATAAAGCCATGCTGACTTTGTCCCATTAAACCATGTCTTTCTATGTGTTCTGTGATTTTGATATTTATAATACTTTCCACTATTTTTCCTGGCACTGAAGTCAGGCTAACTGGTCTGTCTATAGTTTCCTGGATTGCCCCTGGAGCCCTTTTTAAATATTGGGGTTACATTAGCCACCCTCCAGTCTTCAGGTACAATGGATGATTTTAATGATAGGTTACAAATTTTTACTAATAGATCTGAAATTTCATTTTTTAGTTCCTTCAGAACCCTGGGGTGTATACTATCTAGTCCAGGTGATTTACTACTCTTCAGTTTGTCAATCGGGCCTACCACATCTTCTAGGTTCACTGTGATTTGGTTCAGTCTATCTGAATCATTACCCATGAAAACCTTCTCTGGAATGGGGATCTCCCCAACATCCTCTTCAGTAAACAACAAAGCAAAGAAATTGTTTAATCTTTCTGCGATGGCCTTATCTTCTCTAAGTGCCCCTTTAATCCCTCGAATATCTAACGGTCCAACTGACTCCTTCACAGGCTTTCTGCTTCGGATATATTTTAAAAAGATTTTATTGTGAGTTTTTGCCTTTATGGCCAACTTCTTTTCAAATTCTCTCTTAGCCTGCCTTTTCAATGTCTTACATTTAACTTGCCAACGCTTATGCTTTATCCTATTTTCTTCTGTTGGATCCTTCTTCCAATTTTTGAATGAAGATCTTTTGGCTAAAATAGCCTCTTTCAACTCATCTTTTAACCATGCCGGTAATCGTTTTGCCTTCCTTCCACCTTTCTTAATGTGTAGAATACATCTGGACTGTGCTTCCAGGATGGTATTTTTTAACAATGTCCATGCCTCTTGCATACTTTTTACTTTGTAGCTGCTCCTTTCAGTTTTTTTCTAACAATTTTTCTAATTTTATCAAAGTTTCCCTTTTGAAAGTTTAGCACTAGAGCCATAGATTTCCTTATTGTCACTCTTCCAGTCATTAATTCAAATTTGTTCATATTATGATCACTATTGCCAAGCGCCTCCACCACCCTTACCTCTCTCACCAAATCCTGTGCTCCACTGAGAATTAGATCTAAAATTGTTCCCTCTCTCATTGGTTCCTAAACCAATTGCTCCATAAAACTGTCATTTATTTCATCCAGGAATTTTATCTCTCTAGCATGTCCTGATGATACATTCACCCAGTCAATATTGGGGTAATTGAAATCTCCCATTATTACTGCACTACCAATTCGGTTAGCTTACCTGTCTGTCTCACCATCTTGGCCAGGTGGACGGTAGTATACTCCTAACACTATACTCTTCCCCAACACACAAGGGATTTCTACCCATAAAAATTCGATTGTGCATTTAGTCTCATGCAGGATGTTTATCCTGTTGGACTCTATGCCATCCTGGACATAAAGAGCCACACTGTCTCCCAAATGCTCATCTCTGTCATTACAATATAATTTGTACCCCGGTATAGCACTGTCCCATTTGTTATCCTCCTTCTACCATGTCTCTGAGATGCCAGTTAAGTCTATGTCATCATTCACTGCTATACATTCTAATTCTCCCATCTTACTTCTTAGACTTCTGGCATTAGCATACAAACATTTCAAAGTTTGTTTTTTGTTTGTATTTTCATTCTGTTTTTTAATTAATAGGGATAAATTAGAATTTTTTTTATCTCAGGTAAGATTTTAGTTAAGGCACTTGGACTACTTTTCTTATTATTGGAACTTCACTGTTGGCATGCCCTGATTCTAATGCATCATTAGTATCCTTTGAAGATACCTCCCTCCAAACCATGCACTGCTGAGCGACTGTCGGCTTTACCCTTTGCTCTAGTTTAGAAGCTGTCTTATCTCCGTTTTAAAGGTTAGCGCCAGCAGTCTGGTTCCACCCTGGTTAAGGTGGATCCCACCTCTTCGGAAAAGACTCCCTCTTCCCCAAAAGGCTCCCCAATTCCTTACAAAACTGAATCCCTCTTCCTTGCACCATCGTCTCATCCACGCATTGAGACTCCGGAGCTTTGCCTGCCTCTGGGTAGCTGCACGTGGAACAGGGAGCATTTCAGGGAATGCTACCCTAGAGGTTCTGGATTTAAACTTTCTACCTAAAAGCCTAAATTTGCCTTCCAGAACCTCTCTCCCAGATTAACATAGAAATGACGGCAGAAGAAGACCAAATGGCCCATCCAGTATGCCCAGCAAGCTTTCACACTTTTTTTTTCTCTCATACTTATCTGTTACTCTTGGCTCTTAGTAACCTTTTTCATTCTATTTCCCTTCCACCCCCACCATTAATGTAGAGAGCAGTGTTGGAACTGCATCTAAGTGAAATAGCTTAATTAGTTAGGGGTATTAACCACCGCAAAAAGCAAGCTACACCCATGCTTATCTGTTTATCCAGACTATGTAATTCAGTCCTTGTTGGTTGTTGCCTGAATATAGATCCACGTTTCTTCATTCCCTCCTGCCTTGAAGCAGAGAGCTATGCTGGATATGCGTGAAGAGTCAGACTTTCTCCCCTGCCGTTGAAGCAGAGAGCTATGCTGGATATGCGTGAAGTGTCAGACTTTCTATGTTGTTGATGCCCACATGTACCATGACTGCAGGCTCCTCCCCAGCACAGTCTAAAATCCTATCTAGATGACGCGTGAGATCCACTACCTTTGCACCAGGTAGGCATGTTACCAGGCATTCCTCATGCCCAACAGACACCCAGCTGTATATATTCCTAATAATTGGATCACCAACTATGACGGCTGACCTAACCCTTCCCTCCTGGGCAGTAGCCCTTGGAGACACATCCTTGGTGTGAAAGGACAATGCACTGCCTGGAGAGCAGGTCTTTGCTAAAGGATCTTTTTCTGCTGCACCAGGTTAATGTTCTCTGATCATGAGCCCTTCTTCCTGTAAGGCAGCACCAGGGCTGCCAGTCTGAAGTTGGGACTTGGATACTACGTCCTTGAAGGTCTCATCTATATACCTCTCTGCTGCCTCAGCTCCTCCAGGTCTGCCACTCTATCCTCCAGAGATTGGACTCATTCTCTGAGAAATAGGAGCTCTTGCATTGGATGCATCTGTACAGCTCCGCACCAGCGGGTAAAAATCATACGTGACACTCGATGCAAAAGACTGGGTAGCCTCCCTCTTGCTGCTGGACTGCTGCCTTCATTTCAAATTTGTTCAGTTCCTAGTTATGTTTTAGGTTGCTATGGGAGTAGGAATCTGTCTAATTAGCATTCTTTAAATATATTAGTGTATTCACTATGGGGTAGATTTTAAAATCCCTGCGCGCCAGCGCACCTATTTTGCATAGGCCGCTGGCGCGCGCAAAGCCCCAGGACACGCGTAAGTCCCGGGGCTTTTCTTGGGAGCATGTCCAGGGGCATGGCGGCAGTCCTGGGGCAGGGCCGGAGGCGTGGCAGCAGTCCGGGGGCAGGGCCAAGTGCTCCGGTGACTCGTGCAAGTTACACCTGCCAGAGGCAGGCGTAACTCAACGAAATAAGGTAGGGGAGGGGGATTTAGTTAGGGCTGGGGGGTGAGTTAGATAGGGGAAGGGAGGAGAAGGTGGGGGGACGACAAAAAAAAGTTCCCTCCAAGGCTGCTCCGATTTCGGAGCGACTTCAGAGGGAACGGAGGCAGGCTGCGCGGCTCGGTCACCCGTACTTTTTAAAAATCTGCCCCTAAATGTCTGGTAGTGGCCTAAAGGGGAATGATCAAACTCTCAATAAGGTGTGGGGAATTCATGAAGTGAAGTTAAAAGGCAGATTTTTTTTTTTTTTAGTGTGAAAGTGGCACCTGCCTATAAATTAAAGGATGAGCTAGGGGTGAGTGGGTGAGGGATGGGAGGGTTGGGAAATACAAACACACTAACTTCTGCTTGTTAGCTGCCTTACTGACTGACTATTTAATAATAAACACCCTAACTTCTGGTTATGAACTGCCTTACTGAGTATTAAGAGCACAAACACACTATATAATATAACCCAACAATTTACGTCTCCCCAATACTTAAAAAAAAAAAAAATTCCCAAGCAAAACTTACTGATTCCTTTCAGCAACCAGCAAGGTGATTCTCTCCTCTCAGTGCTCCCACATGGTTTGTTTTTTTTTTTTTAAATCTTAGAAGACCTGTACTTTGAATGTTCCTTTTCATGCAAACTCTGTTATTATAAATACATAATTTTTAATTGTGTATGGAGAGGGCCCAAGGAGGGAGGTGTACTAACCCAGAGAGAATGTGTCACACACAAACCCACATCATTCACCCATCTCCTACTTCCCCATGGGGAAAATGCTGGGGAAGAGTATGAGGCAGGTTGTAGGGTTCCTGGAAATGTGACAGGGTTGTCAGCTTACTAGAAATATTATCACTAACACTCTATCTGCCCTGACCCTGCCTCCCCCCCCCCCCCCCCCCCCCACCTTCCCCAGTATTTCAAATTTTCAAAGAGCTAGACTCCAAGGGGGACCTCAACTTCCTTTGCCCTCTCACTTATTTGACCTGGGCTGCACCTTGATGGCACTCTCTCTATTTATTTATTTAAAAATTTGCATCCCTCTTGATCATAAACTCTTGGTGGTTATCAAATTCATACATAAAATATAAAACAGACATCAAAATTAAACAATAAACAATAAAATATTCAACTAAACACAAATCAGACAGACCACATTGCATGAGCTGGAACAATAGCAAAGTTAGAAATTGTGGTAATACTCAAAGAGCTGGGCTACTGTTCAATTCGGAGTTAATAGTCTGCTCGGGAGTTAGCAATCTGTTCAGTTCGGAGATAACAGTCTGCTAGGGATTAGCAATCTGTTGTTATTTAGGAGAGTTGTGGGTGGATCCTTGGACCGGTGGCAGATGACCACACCCACGGGGGAAAACCCCGAAAAGGACCACCGGTCAGGCTCAGAGTATGGAGACAGGCACACACCGCCCGCGATTTACGCAAGTAGGGCCCTGCGCGCCAGCGCACCTATTTTGCATAGGCCGCCGGCGCGCACAGAGCCCCGGGACGCGCGTAAGTCCCAGGGTTTTTTGAAGGGGGTGTGTTGGGGGCGGGGCCGGGTGACACGGCGCTTCGGGGACGGGACGCGGCGTTTCGGGGGCGGGACTGGGGGCGTGGTGCCGGCCCGGTGGCGTGGTCGAGGCCTCCGGACCAGCCCCCGGGACCGGAGGACAGAGCGGGGCTGCCGGCCGACGCGCGCAAAGTTACGCCTGCTTTCATTCAGTTCGTCTGACTCATCACCCCTGAAAATCATCTCCGGAACTGGTATCTCTCCAACATTCTCATTAGTAAACACGGAAGCAAAGAATTCATTTAGTCTTTCTGCAATGGTCTTATCTTCCCTAAGAGCTCCTGTAACCCCTCGGTCATCTAATGGTCCAACCGACTCCCTCACAGGTTTCTTGCTTCGGATATATTTTAAAAAGTTTTTATTATGAGTTTTTGCCTCTATGGCCAACTTCATTTCAAATTCTCTCTTTGCCTGTCTTATCAATATTATACACTTAACTTGACAATGCTTATTTTTTATCCTATTTTCTTCAGATGGATCCTTCTTCCAATTTTTGACGAATTTATTTTGGCTAAAATAGCCTGTTTCACCTCACCTTTTAACCATGACGGTAATCATTTTGCCTTCTTTCCACCTTTCTTAATGTGTGAAATACATATTGACTGCGCCTCTAGGATTGTATTTTTAAACAATGTCCAAGCCTGTTGAATACTTTAAACCTTTGCAGCTGCACCTTTCAGTTTTTTTCTATTTTCCTCATTTTATCAAGGTTTCCCTTTTGAAAGTTTAGTGTTAGAACTGCAGATTTACTTATTGCCCCCCCCCTTCCAGTTATTAGTTTAAATTTGATCATGTTATGATCACTGTTGCCAAGTGGCCCTACCACCGTTACCTCTCTCACCAAATCCTGCATTCCACTAAGAATTAAATCTAAAATAGCTCCCTCTCTTGTTGGTTCCTGAACCAATTGCTTCATGAAGCAGTCATTTATTACATCCAGGAACTTTATGTCTCTAGCAAGTCCTGATGTTACATTTACCCAGTCAATATTGGGGTAATTGAAATCTCCCATTATTATTACACTGCCAAATTTCTTTGCTTCCCTGATTTCTCTTAGCATTTCATCTCGTGTCTGACCATTTTGTCCAGGTGGACGGTAGTATACTCCTATCACTTTACTCTTACCCAACACACATGGGATTTCTACCCATATAGATTCTACTGAGCATTTAGTCTCTTGTATGATCTTTATCCTGTTGGACTCTATACCCTCCCGGACATAAAGTGCCACACACCCACCAAGTTGATCCTCCCTATCATTGCGATATAATTTGTACCCTGATATAGTACTGTCCCATTGGTTATCCTCCTTCCATCAAGTCTCTGTGATGCCAATTATGTCAATCTTATCATTTGCTGCCATACATTCTAACTCTCCCATCTTACTTCTTAGACTTTTGGCATTGGCATACAGACATTTCAAAGTGTGTTTTTGGTTTGTATAAACAACCTGCTTTTCAGTTGTTTGGGATAATTCGGAAATCATTAGCTTTGGTGATTTTTTACATATAGGCATATGGGTTATGTTTGCTTTTAATGGAACCTCTCTGTTGGGATGCCCTAACTCTCCTGTTTCATTCGTATCCTTCAAGGATACATTTCTCCAAACCGTGCACTGCTGAGTGACTTTCGGCTTTCCCCCTTATTCTAGTTTAAAAGCTGCTCTATCTCCTTTTTGAAAGTTAGTGCCAGAAGCTTGGTTTCACCCTGGTTATCTCTGTGGCTCCTTGCAGCAGCAGCAGTGACTCAGACCACATCGCTTTGCTCCAGCCCTGCCCTGAAAACATGCAAAAACTCACAGTAAAAACTTTAAAAAATATATCCAAAGCAAAAAGCCTGTGAGGGAGTCAGTTGGACCGTTAGATGATCGAGGGGTTAAAGGGGCACTTAGAGAAGATAAGGCCATTGCGGAAAGATTAAATGATTTCTTTGCTTCGGTGTTTACTAAAGAGGATGTTGGGGAGGTACTCGTAATGGAGAAGGTTTTCATGGGTAATGATTCAGATGGACCAAACCAAATCATGGTGAACCTAGAAGATGTGATTGGCCTGATTGACAAACCGAAGAGTAGTAAATCACCTGGACCGGATGGTATACACCCCAGGGTTCTGAAGGAACTAAAAAATGAAATTTCAGACCTATTAGTAAAAATTTGTAACTTATCATTAAAATCATCCATTGTACCTGAGGATTGAGGATAGCTAATGTAACCCCAATATTTAAAAAGGACTCCAGGGGCGATCCAGGAAACTACAGACTGGTTAGCATGACTTCAGTGCCAGGAAAAATAGTGGAAAGTGTTCTAAACATCAAAATCACAGAACATATAGAAAGCCATGGTTTAATGGAACAAAGTCAGCATGGCTTTACCCAAGGCAAGTCTTGCCTCACAAATCTGCTTCACTTTTTTGAAGGAGGTAATAAACATGTGGATAAAGGTGAACCGGTAGATGTAGTGTACATGGATTTTCAGAAGGTGTTTGAGAAAGTTCCTCATGAGAGGCTTCTAGGAAAAGTAAAAAGTTATGGGATAGGTGGCGATGTCCTTTCATGGATTACAAACTCGCTAAAAGACAGGAAACAGAGAGTAGGATTAAATGGACAATTTTCTCAGTGGAGTGCTTCAGGGATCTGTATTGGGACCCTTACTTTTCAATATATTTATAAATGATCTGGAAAGAAATACGACGAGTGAGGTAATCAAATTTGCAGATGATACAAAATTGTTCAGAGTAGTTAAATCACAAGCACATTGTGATAAATTGCAGGAAGACCTTGTGAGACTGGAAAATTGGGCATCGAAATGGCAGATGAAATTTAATGTGGATAAGTACAAGGTGATGCATATAGGGAAAAATAACCCATGCTATAGTTACACAATGTTAAGTTCCATATTAGGTGCTACCACCCAAGAAAGAGATCTTGGTGTCATAGTGGATAACATATTGAAATCGTCGGTTCAGTGTGCTGCGGCAGTCAAAAAAGCAAACAGAATGTTGGGAATTATTAGAAAGGAAATGGTGAATAAAACGGAAAATGTCATAATGCCTCTGTATCGCTCCATGGTGAGACCGCACCTTGAATACTGTGTACAATTCTGGTCGCCGCATCTCAAAAAAGATATAATTGTGATGGAGAAGGTACAGAGAAGGGCTACCAAAATGATAAGGGGAATGGAACAACTCCCCTATGAGGAAAGACTAAAGAGGTTAGGACTTTTCAGCTTGGAGAAGAGACGGCTGAGGGGGGATATGATAGAGGTGTTTAAAGTCATGAGAGGTCTAGAACGGGTAGATGCGAATTGGTTATTTACTCTGTCAGATAATAGAAAGACTAGGGGGCACTCCATGAAGTTAGAATGTGGCACATTTAAAACTAATCGGCAAAAGTTCTTTTTCACTCAGTGCACAATTAAACTCAACACACAATAAAGCTCTGGAATTTGTTGCCAGAGAATGTGGTTAGTGCAGTTAATATAGCTGTGTTTAAAAAAGGATTGGATAAGTTCTTGGAGGAGAAGTTCATTACCTGCTATTAATAAAGTTGACTAAGAAAATAGCCACTGCTATTACTAGCAACAGTAAGATGGAATAGACTTAGTTGTTGGATACTTGCCAGGTTCTTGTGGCCTGGATTTGTCACTGTTGGAAACAGGATGCTGGGGTTGATGGACCCTTGGTCTGACCCAGTATGGCATGCTCTTATGTTGCCTCTGTGCCACAGGGAGCTCTTCAATCACTATCATGACCCTCAGCCGGCCTTGGGAACCATCAGCATGGCTCTCACACAGATGATCCTACAGCCTCTGCCTTTATTTCACCATGGGGAGTTTATGCACCACTCCTGTGGCTCAGTCACATTGCAGCACACAGCCACCTTAGGCCCCTCTCCCACAGGCCACTGCTCAGCCCACACCAGGCTCCGCACAATTAGGCCTCACTCAGGCCCATCACAAGCTCAATTCCAGCTCCTACCAGGCCCCTGAGCTCCTTTAGGCCTCTCCAGGCCCAATCAGGCCAACTCTACAGGCTCTCTAGGTTCACCATAAAATGCCTTGCCAGCCTGAGAACCCCAGATAAATATTCATTATTTTATTTTTTATACCCTGTTGACATTGGGGCCAATTTTAAAAGACACACGCCGATTATATAACATGAGTGCCTCTGCGCGCACATGTTATAAAATCCAACGTGCGCACTGGATTTTAAAATCCGCGCTCGCAAGTGCGGGCGGCCCGCGGCCTGTGACTCGCACGCGCAGGAGGGGAGAATTTTATGACCTATGTGTGGCGACAGGATTGCCCGGTCCCCAGTTCCCACCTAGTCCACTGCAATTAAGGAACAGACTGGGAGGGAACTTCCCTAACCCTACCCTTCTTACCTTTTCCCCTCTCCTCCCCGACCCCTAATCTAACCCTACTCAGCCCCTAATTTTTTATTTTTATTACTTACTGCTCCTGCGGAGCAAAAGTATCTTCCTCGCACCAACCGGCTGCAGGCATGCGCTGTCCTGGCCCTCCCCCTTCTACCCCTCCCCGTCCAGACCACACCCCCCAGGCCGCCCCTTTCAGCAAAACCGGCACTTTGGCGTGTAATGAGGGTTACATGTGGGGTCGGGCCCGTTTTAAAATGCACACTGCACGCACAAGGCCCAGCCAAGCGCTTAAACCCCCGAAATTTATGCACCTGGGTCTTTTAAAATCGGGCCAATTAGCTTCTTGTAGTACACTTGATAGTGGAGAAATTGCCTTGTAAACACTGGGGTACCTTTCCTGCATTAACAAGAAAATCATGATTTCATCAGATTAATTAGAACTTTTGTTTGGCATAAATCTGATGCATACTTTTGTACATCTACATCTAATTTCAATAAATTTGATCAGATTTTCCCCAGATTCATTGGGGGAAATAAGTCTGATTTCTCCAATTGAATCTGGGGAAATGTTTGAAAATTCTGTGAACTCAAATCAAACTGAAATTCACCAGGTTTCAGTTCTATCTTGCATTATTCACTCATTGATAATAATGTTGCCCCCATAATAAACCAAGGAGTTTCATAATATTAGTTTGGAGAATAGAGTGTTAAATATTCCCTAGTGGCTCGACAAAACTGATTAGTGCTATGGTAAACCTTTTTTGAATGGGCTAAGTCCCAAAAATAAGGAAATAACTGATCTTCCTTTACCCATACCAGTCAGTTGTAAAATCCTTTTTTGAATGTATTGATTTTGTATTGGTTGCATCTGTGATCTGGCTGAAGTACACAAATCATGCATGCTACCCTAAAGTATATTCAGCACTGCATTTATCAGCAAGTGCAATCTGTGAGCAATTGATTTTTTTTTCCCTCTGCTTCACAAATTCATTATTGTGACTGATCTATTCATTAGAAGGAGTGATGGGAAAAATTTTGATTAACATAATATTTAGCCACCCGAAGGTCTGTTTACAAAGTCTTAATGGTTGGTTTATTAATCATGCACTAGTATATAACAGTTCAAGCTCCTTTTCCCAGTACATAGACAAAACAAAAAAAAAAAAGGTCTACTGCTTAACAAAAACCACATGTAAGGGCTTTATGGGATCAGGTACTTCAGTGTCATCGTAACGGCTCACAAGGAAAGATCTTTTCAGTTCTTCCAGTCTGAGTTAGGATACTAGTGCTAACTGCTCTAGTATATGGGGTAGCTCTGAGAACTTGTGGAGATATGCATCACAGACAGCTGTGTCAGCCAACAAATTTTGGGTCCTGTGGTTCAACTGGAATTCTTGTTCTTATACAAAAAGGTTCTGGTTTAAGCTATGCCTTGCCAATTGCTTTCGTTTTTAGCACATTCTATGAAATACAAAAGCGCTTATGTTTTCAGATTTTCTGTCTGTCAGTCTATCAGTCCCTCTGTAACACTGATGTCACAAGCAGAGACTATGGATACGCTTTAATTTCTTGTAATGTTGCGTCGATTAGTGTGCACTAACTTTTTTAGTGCACACTAAATTTAATTAGCGTGCACTAAATCAAATTAGCGCACACTAAATGGGTTTTAGTTCACACTAAAAATGCAGTCAGAAATTAAAACAAAATGAATAAAATAAAAATGAAACAATATGACAAAAATGAACTTTATTTTTGGCTGCTCAGTGTTCGCAGGGAGTACTGGAAGGCAGGTGGACTTAGAGAGAGTATAAGTGCTGGAAAGGTGAAAGACTACCACTATAGCAGTCTGGCAGCAGAAGCAGAGGGGATGAAAGTGCTTGCCAGGCTCTGCCAGCTGAACAGGAGAAGGCTCCACTGATGGCAGAAGCAGTGGGGTTTAGTGAGGTTCCCCCAGCCTGCCATCCAAAAATGAGGATGGTCACTAGTGATGGAAGCAGTGAAGTTAGCAGGATCCCTCAGTCTCTGAAAGCTAACGATTAAGGATTCGCCAGTGACAGCCAGAGCTATGGATCTGCCTGGATTCGCCAGGCTTGCCAGCTGAGGGTGAACCAGAGTTCGTGGCTTAAGCATCTCAGAGGAGGAGATACAGCCTCCAGATCCTAATCCCTACCTTCCCAACCCTCTGTTGTTTCTGCATGTACACATACACACACACACACACACATATACACACCTATCTACTGACCCCAAACACACAACTACACCCAGATCTACCCCTCTTCCTCACCTTCCCACCACTCCTACCCACCCCATCCACACCCACCCCACATGGCTTATCCACATACCCCCAAAACACTCACACCACCCACAAAAATACCAATACCCCCACACTTTATATATCTATTTAACACATTTATATCCCATTCAATCTTCAACTCTCAGCAGTTAACAAAAAATAAAATAAAATAAAATCCACATCAAAATGTTAACCCATTATATACAAACAAAGACTGGATATGATATCATTCAGTGGGACTCCATAACTTAGGTCAGTGTAGTGTAGCCCAAGACAGCAAGAGACTATGTGGTAGATTTTCAAACCCCGGAGCACGTAAAAGCCCAGGGTTTACGCACGTGGCCAGGCCTTACGTGCGCCAGGCCAATTTTCAAATGGCTCGGCCACGCGCGTAAACCCTTGGGACACGTGGAAGTCCCGGGGCTTGAAAAAGGGACAGTCCAGGGGACAGGGGTGGAGCTAATGGCGCCCAGAACCCCTGTGCCAGGGGATCGGTCACCGGCAGGATGCCAGCACACGCAACTTTCTCCTGCTCCAAGGCAGGAGCAAAAGGTGAGATATTAAAAGTCGGGCTGGTTAGGATAGGGATAGGGGGAGGGCAGGATAGGGTAAGGAGAAGGGAGGTTAGGCTAGGGGGGGTTGGGAAATTATAAAATCGCGCGTCCATGTGTGCACGCCGGGTAGAGTGTGTACATGGACGTGTGCGCGTAATTTTTGAAAATCTACCTCTACATGACTGACAACTTTTCTGCAAACTAGGAAAATATAATAAACCTTTCACCCACACTCTATACCTAGCCCCAGCCATTCACACCTGATCTCTACACACATCACTCAAACATACAATTCATCCACATCACTAAACCACAACAATCCTTATTCCTTTCACCATTACAGTCCCTATACACACCCCCCCTTCATACTGCCCTCCACTACGAGACCCCATACACCCTATACCATCATATGGAGCAACTATAAGACACAAACACACACTCCTGAACTCCTGGAACATACACTGACACATCCATGCAGGTCATGGAGTCATAAATAGCACTCTTTTACATGCAATTCAAGGCTTGTTTTTTCTTCCTTCTTCTTTTATAAAGACCTTTCTTTAAGTGCTTTTAAAAGTCCCAATCCCCTAATGTGTCAGCACAATAATTAAGCTGCACTATGCTGAGCTCGTGCAATTACGCTACAAAAGTACTTTTAGAGAGAGTTTAATGACTGACAATTTTTCAGTCCTTTGTGTGGGGTTAGTCAACTATTAAAAGAAATGGGTTTCTGGGACTTGAGATATGTTGAATCTCTTTCTCTGGGGTCCAGCATTCATGTTGTGTAGACAGTACATCACTGGGCAATTTCCAAAGTCATTCTCCATGGGTAAATGGATGTTTGTCCACAGGGAAGGCCTTTTTTAAAATTGGCCCCCACTCTGCAGGGAAATGTACAAGCAACTGTAAAATGAGCAGGGTAAAGACTCCCTGTGCCACCTGCCTGCCACAGATTTTGAAAGGGAAACTCTGTGGAGAGTTTCCCTTTGAAAATGGCTTGCAGGCCTGTGGGTACTTTCCAAGCAATGCGCCATTTCATGTCAAAGACAAAAATATTGGCACCCTCTAGGGCAATAGTTGGACGTCTGGTTCTTAAAGGCTGCAAGCCGGTCTTCTTTTCAGGATATCCACAGTGAAAATGCATGAGTTATGTAGACTTCCTCCTCTGTCCTCTATATGAAGCGGGGAATTAGTGGGGTTCTTTCCTGTCAGGGAAGATATTAGGGATGTGCATTTCAAAATTTTTGTTTTTTTTTTATTTTGTTTTTTGTTTTTCTTCATTTGTTTAGTTTCATTTTATATCAATTTTCATTTTTAAATATTTCATTTTTAGTGCTCAAAATGCTGCACAGTTTAGGAAACTTGCATTAATACTTACCCGTGCAAATGATGTACTGCAAATAGCTTTGAAAATAGGATTCTAAGTACCTGGACCAGTTGTACACTCATCCAAAGAGCATCCTGGCAACTTTTCTACTAATGGTGCTGTGCATCTGACCAAAAATATACATTACTAGGAGCTTGGTAATATGTTTAAGGACTTTTGTGCTTTCTGGTTTGCCAAGTCAACTGGTTCTTGAGCTGACAACTTCCTCAAGAATTTCTTCTGCCATTGTTTCTTCAAAAGTCCCCAATATCTGGAGATTCTTGCTCTCATTTCCTCTCCCACTGCAGGATGCATGCAAGACTCCTCTCCATTTCCTTATGGTATCAGATGGGTACTCAGTGAAAATGACTGACTTGATCAAATTCCTCCTTTGCCAACAGAATTTACAGTAGGTTGAAATCTAAGTCCATGTATCATGTTACCTTTCTCTCACCTTTTCAAAATAGTTTTTAAATCCTCAGCACTTCTTACAGATTCTTGTTTGTCATGCATGTTTGCCTTGACTAGATTGCAAGCTCCATGGAGCAGGGACTGTCTCTTTTGCATGTCACCACAGTGCTGCATATGTCTAGTGGCATTTTAAAAATGATACAGTAGTAGCAGTAGGGGTGCTAGTGGGTCTTTTAGAATACCCCTGGAGTAGGATGGAGTAGGATCTCTCATGGGATAGTGTCTCCAAATAGTGCATATAGCAAGAAGGCAGGCGATCTAAAAAAGCCATTAGGAAAATAAAATGATTAGATGCCAAGGTCTTTTTCAATTCTCTATTGAAGTGGAGATGTGTCTAAAATAATACAGCCCGACTCTGGCCGAGTTTCGCCACCCTCACAGCGGCTGCCTCAGGGGCTTGGATATATATGTTTTGGACTCGGGTTAGCTGATCAAGCTGTTGGCTTGTATATCAATATTGTTTGTACAAACATAATCCACAATAGCATTGAATCTTTTCTTTTCAAATGTAATTCATAATCTTGTATATATGATTCATGTATTGGCTCCTCGCGCTTCACGTTCGGATTATGGTCTCCACTCGTAACAACAACGAGAAGCCAATACATGAATCATATATACAAGATTATGAATTACATTTGAAAAGAAAAGATTCAATGCTATTGTGGATTATGTTTGTACAAACAATATTGATATACAAGCCAACAGCTTGATCAGCTAACCTGAGTCCAAAACATATATATCCAAGCCCCTGAGGCAGCCGCTGTGAGGGTGGCGAAACTCGGCCAGAGTCGGGCTGTATTATTTTAGACACATCTCCACTTCAATAGAGAATTGAAAAAGACCTTGGCATCTAATCCTTTTGTTTTCCAAATAGTGCATATACCATGACAGAAAGGAATCTCTCTCACAAGCCAAGATATGTTCGGTACACTCTCAGTCTTTCAAATTTACTGCTAATTCTCATCTTAATACTTGCACTAGGCCCAAGAAAGCTTCCTTCTGGAGTTCATAGGATATAATAAGTATAGGTAACATCATGGTAAACTTGGAAATTTCTTTTAATCAGACCATTGCACCCAATACAATTGGGACTGTTTCTTTATCTTTCTGCCACAGTATTATAATGGGGGGTGTAATCTGCGGCATGTGGGGGACTGGTTGATGGGGACCACTTTTTTATAGCGTTGTCCATGGAAGCAGGTTTGGTTGCTCCTCAAGAGCTGTGTTATGTTGTACATAGATCACACCTGGCTTTGCCCTCACATTTACAATGCAGTGTCTTTATAGTCCCCTTTACAAAAACATGGCACTGGTATTGCAGGCTTACTAACGTCGATAACAGGGTTTCTCATTTTTTTGCCCCTCACTGGGAATACTGGCTTTAGCCCGGGTTCCCATTCACGTTTCTTTCGAGAATGGGCTCATAAGGGGATCCCAAATTATACAACATGTTCTTACGGAAGAGGGTTCTAATATGCTGTGCGCTGAGCTCTGTTCTACATTTGATATTTCTCCGAGACAACAATTTTCTTATCTTCAACTGTGTCACTATCTTAGTTCTGCAACTAGAATTGTTTGACATTGCTGACCTGACCATCATTCAATTTCCTTTTGGTATAAAATGTTGCAGAAACCCCATAAAGGGCCTAGTTATGAGAAAGTGGCCATGAATTGGACTCGGGAACATCATGTGGGTGTATCTGGGGGCTTTATTTTTCATTTTCATTCTAAAGCATGTCAAATAACTGTTAATGTCCCATTGAGAGAAACCCAGTTTAAATGTCTATTTCAGATATTTTATTCCCAATCTCATTTGGTACCTTCTGATGTTTGCTTGAAATATCATCATATGGTGGGGTCATTGGGACACAGTTTTTGGGAATATGAGCACATTCAGTCTTATTGGAGCGAAGTCCAAAAATTGCTTTGTTTGATGATTTACGCATCTATAATTTCCCCTCAAGTCACATGAAACTGTGGGGCTGCAAGGCATTATTATTGGCTAAAAAATGTATCTTGCAAAAATGGACAACAGCGAATCCTCCCACTATTGGGCAATTGAAGACTATGCTCTTCCATATTTGTTAATTGGAGAAATATGCAGAAAAAATGGACCTTAACAGAAACAGCACAGATCTTTTTTGAATACTTGGGATTTCTGTTTGCAATATTTATCTCCTCGAGCTAGAAGTTTGATTCTGAATGATCTGACCTCGTAATGGTTCTTGCAGGATGTTCGTCACTTGGGACAATGGTTTCTCTTTATTTTTGTTACGGCTGTGCCTGCTATGTAGCCGCCTCACCACCAGAGGTCCTCCACGAGCATGTCCTTCTGGCTGGTCCACTCCTTCCTTCCTGTCTACTCTATACACCAGTCTTGTCTTTATAACCCTGTCTAGCAGTACCATCGGCGCTTCAGCATCGAGCTCGCCTGGGCTCCCTGCTCTAGCCTCCCATGCTTGGCCTTCGGGCCTTCTGTCCTGTTCTGTGTTGCCTTGCTTGCGGTGTTTGGCCTTCGGGCCTTCTGTCCTGTTCTGTATTGCCTTGCTTGCTGTGTTTGGCCTACGGGCCTTCTGACCTGACTCTCCTTGCTCTGTGTGTGTGTGTGGCCTACGGGCCCTCTGCCTTCTGTGTGGCCTACGGGCCCTCTACCTTCGGTGTGTGTGTGTGGCCTACGGGCCCTCTGCCTTCTGTGTATGTGTGTGGCCTACGGGCCCACTGCCTTCAGTGTGTGTGTGTGGCCCACGGGCCCTCTGCCTTCAGTGTGTGTGTGTGTGGCCTACGGGCCCTCTGCCTTCAGTATGTGTGTGTGGCCTACGGGCCCTCTGCCTTCTGTGTATGTGTGTGGCCTACTGGCCCTCTACCTTCTCTGTGTGTGTGTGTGTGGCCTACTGGCCCTCTACCTTCTGTGTGTGTGTGTGGCCTACGGGCCCTCTGCCTACAGTGTGTGTGTGTGGCCTACGGGCCCTCTGCCTACTGTGTGTGTGTGTGGCCTACGGGCCCTCTGCCCTGCTCTGCTGCCTTCGGGCCTATGTGTTTTATGTTCATTGTCAGTGCTGTCCTGGTTTGTCTGTACCGTTCTCTGTCAGTCTTGTTTTCTCATCTCAGTCACTTATACCTCCAGCCATTATCACTCTTACCTGCACGCTTCCTGAATTCATCCTTACCAGCACCCAGTTCCAGTTTCCTGTACACCTGTACCTGCATTCACATTCACACATACCTCCATGCAGTACCAGTACTTAAGTTCACCCTTACCTACATGCATCTGATATTAGGTATCCCCAGTCAGTGTGAAACTCCATTTGCCTATTTCACCCTTCCACTTGCCCATAGGGATCATTCATTCCTGCCTGCACCAGCCAGCATCTGGACTCTTCTGCAACCCTGCCTCTCTCCACCCAGAGACACCCCTGTTAGTGGTGTTCTCGACTCCTGACCGGAGCCCAACCGTGACAGTATGCTGAAGCCATCCATTTCTGGTGAGAGAGAAAGGACTCTGTATGCAGACGGTGAGTCTCCACGGTTTTTTACCTGCACCCTCTGTCAAACCTTAAATTATCCATATTACCAGAACTGCTTAGCTTGTCAGCTTTCTGACCAGGAACATTGGGTTTGCAGTAATTGTTTAAAAAGAAATGTTTCCATCTACCAGCAATGCTTAAATTGCTCTGCTCCTACACCAGGATGGTGGACTTGCCCTTGCCTTCCGTGTTTGTTGCCTCCAGGCAAACCCTGCCCCCGCTGCACAGCTAATGGGCCATCCGTTTCTCTCCATACCTCAGCCAGCTCGTTTACACTACGTTCTACTTCTGGCACAACTAACAAGGTTTCCACTATTGGCACCTTGCAAACTCAGGTTTCCAACACATTACTTTATAAAACTTATAACCAAGAGGCGAGTCATTTTTCAGAAAAACCAAACACTCACCTGATAAAAAAGACGTCTTTGTCTTCCACGCTAGAGCCTCAGAAGCAGGAGGAACTAATTAAGCGTAATAGAACTCTGCTTCCCACAGCTGCTCATCAGTCACGACTAACAAGCACCTTCCCAAGACGGCCCAAACCTGCCTGTGTCTTCACAAAACTGCAAGTTTCCACCACAGATTTAGGGAACCATGAGATGGGGTTTGGACTCACTCCGGTGCATCAAAAAGGGGATAAGTCTGCTCTGTTGCCCCCGGAGGCGCTGGAACCCGCTCCACCACCCCAGGAGGGGTTTGGCCTCACCACTGTACCCCAGGAGAGGTTTGGACTCACCACGGTTCCCCAGGAGGGGTTTGGACTCACCACTGTGCCCCAGGAGGGGCTTAGAATTACCAGTGAGCATCAAAAAGGGTTTAAGCCTGATCTGCTGCTCTCGGAGGGGCTGGAACCCGCTCCACCACCCCTAGAGGGATTTGGACTCACCACTGTGCCCCAGGAGGGGTTTAGAACTACCAGTGTGCCTCAAGAGGGGTTTGAGCCTTCCGTGCTGCCCCCAGAGGGGCCCGAACCGGTCCTGCTGCTGCCGACCCCGGAGGGGCCCGTACCGGACCTGCTACTGCCGCCCCAGGAGGGGTTTGGATTTACCACTGTACCACACCTGGGGTTCGAGACTGTTTCGCTACCTTGGGAGAGGTTTGACCCTGCCCTCCCGCCCCAAGTGCGGTTTGTACCTGCCGGGTTGCCTCGGGAGGGGTTTGAGCCTGCTCAGCTGCCACAGGAAGGGACTGGACTGATTGCGTCATCTCCGGAGGGGCCTGTGCCTGCCGCCCTGCTGCCGTCCCTGAAGGGGCCTGTGCCTGCCGCCCAGCTGCCGTCCCTGGAGGGGCCTGTGCCTGCCGCCCAGCTGCCGTCCCTGCAGGGGCCTGTGCCTGCCGCCCAGCTGCCGTCCCTGGAGGGGCCTGTGACCGTCGTTCTGCCGCCGCCCCAGGAAGGGTTTGGATTTCCCACTGTGCCCCTGGAAGGGCTTGACCTTGCCGTGTTCCCCCAGGAGGGGTATGGACTTACCACTGAGCCCCAGGGGGGGGTTCGAGACTGTTTCTCTACCCCAGGAGACATTTAACCCTGCCCTCCTGCACCTAGAGAGCTTTGTACCTGCCGTGTTGCCTCTGAAGGGGTTTGGACCTGCACACCTGCCACAGGAAGGGTCTGGACTGGTTGCACCTTCTCCGGAGGGGCCTGTGTCTGCCGCCTTGCTGCCTCGACTGGGGTTATGGACTACCTTGCCACCCCTGGAGGGCTTTGAGACTTTTTCACGGTTCCAGGAGGAGTTTGGGGTTATTGCATTGCCTCAGGAGGACTTTGGATCTGCCATCCTGCGGTGTTCTCTGCAAAGTTGGGACCCCGGAGGGGGAGGAGGCCTTGAAGGGAGGGTACTGTTACGGCTATGCCTGCTATGTAGCCGCCTCACCACCAGAGGTCCTCCACGAGCATGTCCTTCTGGCTGGTCCACTCCTTCCTTCCTGTCTACTCTATACACCAGTCTTGTCTTTATAACCCTGTCTAGCAGTACCATCGGCGCTTCAGCATCGAGCTCGCCTGGGCTCCCTGCTCTAGCCTCCCGTGCTTGGCCTTCGGGCCTTCTGTCCTGTTCTGTATTGCCTTGCTTGCTGTGTTTGGCCTACGGGCCTTCTGACCTGACTCTCCTTGCTCTGTGTGTGTGTGTGGCCTACGGGCCCTCTGCCTTCTGTGTGGCCTACGGGCCCTCTACCTTCGGTGTGTGTATGTGGCCTACGGGCCCTCTGCCTTCTGTGTATGTGTGTGGCCTACGGGCCCACTGCCTTCAGTGTGTGTGTGTGGCCCACGGGCCCTCTGCCTTCAGTGTGTGTGTGTGGCCTACGGGCCCTCTGCCTTCTGTGTGTGTGTGTGGCCTACGGGCCCTCTACCTTCTCTGTGTGTGTGTGTGTGTGTGGCCTACGGGCCCTCTGCCTACAGTGTGTGTGTGTGGCCTACGGGCCCTCTGCCTACAGTGTGTGTGTGTGGCCTACGGGCCCTCTGCCCTGCTCTGTTGCCTTCGGGCCTATGTGTTTTATGTTCATTGTCAGTGCTGTCCTGGTTTGTCTGTACCGTTCTCTGTCAGTCTTGTTTTCTCATCTCAGTCACTTATACCTCCAGCCATTATCACTCTTACCTGCACGCTTCCTGAATTCATCCTTACCAGCACCCAGTTCCAGTTTCCTGTACACCTGTACCTGCATTCACATTCACACATACCTCCATGCAGTACCAGTACTTAAGTTCACCCTTACCTACATGCATCTGATATTAGGTATCCCCAGTCAGTGTGAAACTCCATTTGCCTATTCCACCCTTCCACTTGCCCATAGGGATCATTCATTCCTGCCTGCACCAGCCAGCATCTGGACTCTTCTGCAACCCTGCCTCTCTCCACCCAGAGACACCCCTGTTAGTGGTGTTCTCGACTCCTGACCGGAGCCCAACCGTGACAATTTTGGTTTCTTCTGAAATGAGTTTTGAAGAATTTGAGTTCATGAGAGGGGAAGAGGAAGTTGGAAGGAGGTGGGTGACTTGGTTATTTGTATCTCTGTAGTTTTCTGTGTCAGGGTGTAGCAAAGTACACGCACTCTCGCTTTGCTTGTTAATTTGCTAAAATTAATAAACACATTTAACCATATCTTTCTGCCACATTTTCTTAGTCTCTGAGTGAGGATCTTCTTTCTTTCCAAACATGGTACTAAACAGTCATTTGGTACTGACACTTCTATTAGCAATAGCAATGCTGATCTTGTGTTTTTCTCCTTTACCCCAATTTCTGGTTTTCTTGCATCAAGCTTTTTATCTGTTGCAATGGGAATGTCCCAGGTGGTCACAACTTCTTCATTCTGTGCAATTCTCTCAGGGTAGTGATCTCAGATATTTTCTGGTAGAGTGATGTTGTAGAGATCCTTATTCAGTTAGCTGGGGAGCAGACAAGTTTTCCAGTGAAAGCTAACCTGTAAAACTTGTCACAAATGTTCAGCGGAACAAATATCCCTCTGAACATACTTGGCTAAAGTTATGTGTGTTGCCCAGCATCCCACTCGCACCCGACCCGCTCCCGGGCCCACTTACCCTTCCTCCACGCCAGCCAGTCCCGGGTCGGCCTCCCTCGCGTCTGCCACCAGCTCCACTCGGCAACGGCATTCTACGGCGACATTCCCTGACACTTCACCTCCCAGCTCCAGCCAGGCCTCACGGCGGGGTTCAGCATCCTCCGTGGTGTCAGCCCCGCCCCTAGGCACACGCGAGCAGACTGGCCAGCCTCTTAAAGGGCCAAGGGCGGGTCCCAGCTCCGCGACACATCCAGATTGCTTCCTATACAAAAGGAAGTGCCTCACATCTCTTCCTTGCCTTGGCAATCGGGTCGATCACTTAGTGATAGTAAGTTTGCCTTCTTGTGTTCCAGTGTCCTTGCTCCTGTGTCTTGATCCAGTCTTCTGTTCCAGCTTCTTGTTCCAGCGTCTCCTGTGTCTCACGTTCCAGCGTCTCCTGTGTCTCCTGTTCCAGCATCTCCTGCTCCTTCATCTCTCCATCCCTGGTAGTACCCTTCAGACTGATCTCACGGTACTGACCTTTGCCTGTTCTTGACTTCTCTCTGATTGCTGCCTGCCCTGACCTCTGCCTGGAACTTTGACTACTCTTGTCTGCCACCTGGAACCCGACCTCCTGCTTGACCTGACTATGCCCGGATTGACCTCTGTTACCGACCCTGCCTAGCTGACCATTCTGCACCAAGATTCTGGCCTTACTTCTCGCTATACACTTGGACAGTCTACTCTGGCCTCCTGCGACCTCTGGACTTCCTTGTCTGAACACCGACCGCGCACCCTTGTTCGTGGTGGGCACTCCCTTGAACTTTCTCTCTAGGAGACCCTGCGAGGCCCACCTAAGATCAGGCGGCCCGGGTAACCAAGGGCTTAACCTGAGGGAACCCCGGGTTGCTATTGGCGAGGCTCCAGATAGCCTCTGCCTCCTCCTGTGCTCCGCCTCCTGATGGCAGGCGCTCTCCGGATCCGACCAGAGGGCCGAACCAATCCTGCACCAGGCCAAGGGTCCACCTCCAGAGCAACAATGTGGGTAAATATACCAAGATAAGTTTGAATACTAAAAGGTGTAGCTGCATAGCTTAAGAATTTATATCAGGCATGGACATTGTTTAAAAATATCATTTTGAAAGCCTATAGATGCATAACATTGATTAGGCAAGCAAAAAGAGAATTTTAAAAGAAGCTTCTGTAGAAGCAAAAACTCAAATATTTTCAAATACATCTGAAGCAGGAACCCTGTTAAGGATTTGATCAGACCATTAGATTATCAAGAAGTAAAAGGGGAAGAAAAGGCCATAGTGGAAAGACTAAATTAATTATTTGCTTTTGTGTGTACTGAAGAGAATGTTGAGGGACACCCATGCTAAAAACAGTATATAAAGGGAAATTGAAACAAATCATGGTGAACTGGAACATACAATAGAGAAAATTGACAATCTAAAGAAAAGCAAATAACCTGGACCAAATGGTATAATCCCCAGAGTTCTGAAAGAACTAAAAAAAAATGAAATTGTAGATCTATTATTAGTAGTAACCTATCATTAAAGTTGTTTATTATACCTGAAGATTGAAGGGTGGCCAATGTAACATTATTTTATAAAAAGGTTTCTAGGGGTGATCAAGGACTCTAGGGATGATCCAGAAAACTATAGACCAGTGAGCTTGATGTCAGGGTTGGGAAAAATGGTAGAAACTAGTCTAAAGGACAACATTTCTGAACATATAGATAGACTTTTAAGTCAGTGACTTATAGAAGTATTTATTAATCTAAATGTTTCTCCTTCTGTCAGCAATACCTAAGTTTAAAGGACAAATGGTGACATGAAAACAACTCATTTCAATCCTGTTTGTTAGTCACAGAGGAAATGCCTAAGGGTTGAAGTCAGAAGATGTTCATTTTAAAAAAAAAGTGTAATCAGCCTTGTGTTTGATGGGCACTTGAAAGCTGTATTTCCCTTAGAATTGTTAATAAGTGGGGGAGATTGGAGTCTTATAACTGCAAGTTAAGAAATAGGTGATTCTATTAGCAAAACCATCCATTGACTAACAGCAAGAACAAGCAAACATACTGGAAAGGGAAGGTTATTAGAATTTATTATAATTTACTTTTCTTGGTCAACCTATAGACATTGTTTTAAATTTTAAATGGATCAATTATAGGCTTTTGTAAAAGACTTTAGTCAATAATATGCAAGTCACTGTATACTAAGATTTTCTAATTACCTATATACATAGATATCTATACCTATACATATATATAAAGGTATGTAAAGGAATAGATATAGATATAGATAGATATATAGAATGCTCTGCCTTTATCCAACAGATGGAGAGAGGAAGAAATACAGGGATGTAGTCATGAGGTGAGACTGTAATTGCAGCCTCCAGCTTGTTGCTGATAATAAAGGATAAAAACAGTGTTATGACCGTCAGCCACAGCTGTCTGCGGCTGACCCAACTCATGTCATGTCATGCCTGGCTCTCCACTCCTGGTGAACTCGCAGCTGTGGCCAGCCGCTGCTGTCGCATTTCTCCTGGCTCTCTGTGCTCCACGTGGTGGCTGGGACGCCGCCGACCTGTGCTACGACTCCAGGCCTCCTTAGGCGTGCACGCGCGCCATCTGTCCTCCCTTTAAAGGGCCAATGGCAGGAACTCTAGGGTCGGCCCCGGCTGATGACATCACAAGCTAACAGCTAATTTATTTAATTTGTCTTCTTTTATGTAGGTTTTAGCTGTTACTATTTTAACCAAATAATGTATTTTCTTGCTTGTCTTAATTTGTAAACTGTTGTGAAGGCCTTGCCGATGTGACGGTATAGAAATGCTAATAAACTAAACTAAACTAAACAAGCCTGAGATATTTAAGCACCTCCTTTGGCCTACGCTAACCGACTTGGCAACAAGTTCCCTGAGATTCTCTGGTGCTTGTTCCTGTTCTCCGGACCTGCCTTGGATCTCTACTCTCTGATCATGGACTCTGGCACTGGGTACCCGCTCCTTGGGGGCTTGTTCTGCGCTTCCATTCCTGGAACTCTGTCTCTGCACTTTCCCGCTCCTCGGGGTAGCCTCTTCGCTATTACACCAGAGATCCTGCCTTCATGCTTCCCCGCTGTTTGGGGTAGCCTCAGAACTACTACACCAGAGATCCTGTCTCCACGCTTCCCCACTCCTCGGGGTAGCCTCTGCATTACTAATCCAGAGACCCTGTCTCCACACTTCCTCTCTCCTCGGGGTAGTCTCAGTGTTACCACATCAGGGGTCCTGTCTCCATGCTCCCCGTTCCTTGGGGCCTGCCCTGCGTGCTTCTGCATTGGACATCCTTCCTCTGGTATTTCCTCTCTCCAGACCTGCCTAGCACTGCGATATCATTGAACTGTCTCTGTCCCCGCTCCTTGGGGCACCCCGCAGTACTGCTACAGTGCAGGTGCCTGCGATCACCTGGCTGTGAATCAGGCAGTTCTTCTACACCTCCTCTCTCTGGGCCACAACTGTGGTCCTGTTGCCTTTGTTTCCAGTCAACCTCACCTCCCAACGGTGGGGACCTGTGGGGCCCAACCCCTCAGGGAGCGTCAACTCCCACCTCGGGCCAAAGGTCCACAAAACCTGGAAGAGGTCTATATAGGCCATTCCTGGACTGGCACAAAAGATCATCGAGCAACAAAAGATCCTAGAAACACTAGCAGCTGCTATAGACAATTTGAGCACCCGATTGGACGCGGCCGTGACAGTAACCATGACGTCCCCCAAGCTCAATGCTTCTACCTCCATGCCGGTTCCTCAGCTGACCGTTCCGTTGCCGGCACCTCCACGCTTCTCTGGAAACCCCCTGATGTGTAGAGGTTTCCTGAACCAATGTAACATGCACTTCTGCCTGCAACCGGCTTATTTCCCAGACGTGATTACCAAGACCACTTACATCCTTTCTCTCTTGGATGGCAAGGACGTGGCCTGGGCTTCACCCCTCTGGGAGCATGCTGACCCAGTCCTTCGAGACCTGCCCAGGTTTCTTGCTTTATTTCGCTCCATTTTGGACGACCCTGGCAGAAAATCCGATTCCAGATCCACACTTCTCCATCTCCGACAGGGCACCAAGTCCTTGGCAGATTACATCATAGAATTCTGAACCCTGGCGTCAGAACTCCATTGGAACCCTGACTGTCTTCGATCCATTTTCCTCTAGGGACTGAGCTCTTGAATCAAAGATGAATTGGCGGCCCGTGAACTGCCTGCATCTTTGGACTCTTTAATAGATCTTGCCAGGTGGATTGACCGCTGTCTCCAGGAGCATTCACAAGAGACCCGAGCTTCCAGAAGATCTACACCAAGCTCATCCCGCATTCAACGCTCTTCTTCCCCCAGGCTGGACTCAGCTCAAAACAAGGCTGAGGAAGAACCTATGCAAATGGGTCAGAGCAAGCTTTTACCCAAGGAACAACGCCGCCGCCAACAATCAGGCCTCTGCTTATGTTGTGGCAAATCCAGACACACGTTAGCCACATGCCCCGTCTGTCTAGGAAACTCCCGAGCCTAGGTTCAGCAGAAGGACTGCTCCTAGGCCTGACTTCACCATCTCCTCCATTGACTCTGCCTGTCACTATCAAGGTGGACAATCAAGAGTTCCATACCCTGGCTCTTGTGGACTCTGGTGCTCGTAGAAATTTTATTTTAAAACAATTGATGGAATACCTCCGGATTCCCACCATCCACTCCCCGATACCTCAACTCCTTTCTTCCATCCACAGAGAGCCACTGCCTGGTCAGGTTACCCATATCACAGCTCCTATTCTTCTCTGCACTGGGTCCCTGCACATGGAGTCCATCTCCTTCCATATTTTGGACAAGGACAATCATCCTGTGGTCTTAGGCCTGCCATTGCTACAACAGCACACCCCCCAGTTTGACTGGGCCACCTTACAACTTTCTCGCTGGGGTTCCTCCTGCCAAGCCAACTGTCTGGAGCCCATCTCGCCTCTGCCTTGCCTTAGTACTTCGCTTTTACCTCCTGGCCTTCCTCCTCAATACTCAGCTTATGCAGATGTGTTCTCCAAAAAGGCCGCGAACACTCTGCCTCCACATCGAACATACGATTGTGCAATTAACTTGTTACCCAACACTGAGCCGCCGCGGGGCAGAATTTACCCATTGTCACTCACAGAGACTCAGGCCATGTCGGAGTACATCCACTGGCTAAGAGGTTCATTCGACCCTCCAAGTCTCCCACTGGAGCAGGTTTTTTCTTTGTGGGGAAAAAGGATGGATCGCGCCATCCCTGCATAGACTACTGGGATTTGAACGAGATCACCCTGAAAGACCGCTATCCTCTACCTTTAATTTCTGAACTTTGACAGGCTCCAGGGAGCCAAAATCTTCTCCAAATTGGATCTCAGGGGAGCCTATAATTTAGTTCAAATCCGTAAAGGAGATGAATGGAAGACAGCTTTTAATACTTGAGATGGCCACTTTGAATACCTTGTGATGCTGTTTGGCCTTTGCAACGCCCCAGCTGTCTTCCAGAATTTATTGAATGAAGTCATCAGGGATATGTTATACCAATGTGTTGTGGTGTATCTCGATGACATTTTAGTGTTCTCCAAAGACCTACAAAGCCACCACCATGATGTCTCTCGCATCCTCCAGCATCTCCGAGAAAACCAGCTCTATGCCAAATTCGAAAAGTATTCATTCGAGTAGGAGAACATCCCCTTTCTTGGCTACATAGTCTCCAGTCAAGGTTTCAGAATGGACCTCAGAAATTGAAAAGAATTCGAGATTGGCCTCAGCCTACAGGCCTTCGGTCCTTACAAATATTCCTTGGCTTTGCCAATTACTACCGGTCCTTCATTCATCATTACTCCACTCTGATCGCACCCCTCATGGCCATGACTCGCAAGGGGGCTAATCCATCCCATTGGTCACCCGAGGCCATGACCACCTTCCAGGACCTCAAGACCACTTTTCTCTGCGAGTCATCTGTGTCACCTGGATCTCAGATGCCCATTCATTGTCGAGGTTGGTGCTTCTGACGTGGGAGTAGGGGCGGTCCTAAGCCAGTACTCGACTACTGATACCCTACATCCATGCTCATTTCTTTCCAGACACTTCTCCCCCACGGAGTGGAACTACTCTTTAGGGGAAAAGGAACTGCTGGCTATCAAGCTAGCCTTTGAGGAATGACGTCCCTGGCTCGAGGGAGCCCAGCATCAAATCACAGTGTATATTGACCACAAAAGCCTCGAGCACTTACACTGTGCTCAATGCTTGGATCACCGTCAGACCCGTTGGGCCCTCTTTTTTACCCGATTTAACTTCCTGCTGCACTACCGACCGGCCAACAAGAATTGCCGGGCCGATGCCCTCTCCAGGTCCTTCATTCTAGAGGATGTTCCAGACACTCCATGGCATATAATTGACCTTGCTAAGGTCATCCTGACTGCCACCTTTCCAGTCCCATCTGGGAAGATGGTGGTTCCTCGTCAACTACGCCGGAGGGTCCTCCGTTGGGCTCACAACTCCCTTACTGCAGGATACCTTGGACAGTCCAGGACTCTGGCCACTCTCCAGAAGTTTTATTGATGGCCTACCATGAAGAAGGATGCACAGGCCTATGTGGAGTCTTGTCCCACTTGTGAACTCCACAAGCCTTCAGTGGAACACCCGTGGGAGTCTCTTGCAACCTCTGCCTAACCCTAGTGAGCCATAAACTCATATCATGACTGATTTTATTGTAGACCTTCCTCCCTCCGGGGGCAACAACATTATTTGGGTCACAGTAGACCGCTTTTCCAAAATGGCCCACTTTGTGACTCTGCCTGGTCTTCCATTGGCACCTCAACTCGCACAATGATTTATCTGCCATGTGTTCTGGCTCCACGGTCTTCCAAAATATATCCTTTTGGATCGCGGGGTCCAGTTTACTGCCCGATTTTGGAGGTCCCTCTGCAAAAAGTTCAACGTCTCTCTAGATTTCTCCTCCGCTTATCACCCCCAAGCCAATGGGCAAGCGGAGAGAACTAATAGGACTCTTAAACAATTCCTTCAGACCTATCTTAACCTCCAGCAAAATGATTGGTCTGACTTCCTTCCTTGGGCTGAGTTCTCCTTGAATTCACATCTGTCTTCATCCACCGGTTCATCATCTTTTTAGTAGTCTATGGACGTCAGCCTCTTACTCCACTATCGCTTCCATTTTCTATTCCCTCACCAGCAGCCCAGTCAACCGCCAAGGAGTTACATCAACTCTGGAACAGCATGAAACAGTTGCTACAGCAAGCAGCCCAAAGGGCTAAAAAGTTCTTTGATGCTCATCACCGTGAAGCTCCCTAGTTTAAACTGGGTAACAAGATGTGGCTCAGCACCCAGTTTATCCGTCTCAAACTTCCTTCGTCTCACTTTGCTCCCAGGTACATCGGTCCCTTTCCGGTGCTCCGCCATTTGGGTCCAATCACCTACAAACTCTGGCTTCCCTCCTCTCTCAAGATCCACAATGCCTTCCATGTATCTTTACTAAAACCTTTAGTACTGTCTGGATTCTCCAGAAAGCCACCTGATCCTAAACTATTGTCATCCGAAGCGGACGTGATATACCAAGTCCAAGATGTCCTTGATGTGCAGAAATATGGAAAGAAATGGGAGTACCTCCTGTCTTGGGAAGGCTTCGGACCAGAAGAAAACAGATGGGAGCCTGCCACCAATAGTCTTGATAAGGATCTCATCAAGCAATTTCATGACACACATCCTCTGAAACCCAAAACCCTGGGAGGGGCCTTAGGAATGGGGGTACTCTTATGACCGTTGGCCACGGCCGTCCGCGGCTGACCCAACTCACGTCATGTCATGCCTGGCTCTCCACTCCTGTAGCCAGCTGCTGCCGCCACATTCCTCCTGCCTCTCCGTGCCCCACGAGCGGCTGGGACGCCACCGACCTGCACTTCGACTCCAGGCCTCCTTAGGCGCGCACGCAAACCATCTGTCCTCCCTTTAAAGGGCCAATGGCGGGAACTCCAGGGTTGTACCCGGCTGATGACATCACAAGCCAGAGATAATTAAGCACCTCCTTTGGCCTATGCTAACCGACTTGGCAATGAGTTCCCTGAGTTTCTCTGGTGTTTGTTCCTGGTCTCCGGAACTGCGGTTCCTGCTTTGGATCTCTACTCTCTGATCGTGGACTCTGGCTCTGGTACCCACTCCTCGGGGACATGCTCTGCACTTCCATTCCTGGAACTCTGTCTCTGTGCTTCCCTGTTCCTCGGGGTAGCCTCAGTGCTAATATGCCAGAGATCCTGTCTCTACGCTTCCCCACTCCTCAGGGTAGCCTCAGAGTTGCTACACCAGAGATCTTGTCGCTCTGCTTCCCCGCTCCTCGGGGTAGCCTCTGCATCACTACTCCAGAGACCCTGTAGTCACGCTTCCCTGCTCCTCGGGAACTACTACACCAGAGATCTTGTCTCCACGCTTCCCCACTCCTCGGGGAAGTTTCAGCATTACCACATCAGGGGTCCTGTCTCCTTGATCCACGTTCCTCGGAGCCTGTCCTGCGCGCTTCTGCATTGGAGATCCTTCCTCTGGTATATCCTCTCTCCAGACCTGCCCAGCACTATGATATCATTGAACTGTCTCTCACTGTCCCCGTTCCTCGGTGCACCCCGTAGTACTGCTACACTGCAGGCACCTGCAATCACCTAGCTGTGATGCAAGCAATTCTTCTACACCTCCTCTCTCCTGGGCTACAGCCATGGTCCCGTTGCCTTTGTTTCCAGTCAACCTTGCCTCCCAACGGTGGGAACCTGTGGGGCCCAACCCCTCAAGTAGCGTCAACCCTCACCTCGGACCAAGGGACACGAAACCTACAAAACCTAACAAACAGTTTCTGGTAGCTGGACATTTTCTTTAGTAAGTACCTTGAAAAAATTACTTATCCAGTAGTACTGAGACAGATGTTATTTTGTAGCAAGGGCAAGTAAGGTGATTTTTAAATATTTCCTAATTTTGTTTTATATCAAGCTAGATAAACACTAATAATACTGTGCCTGCATGTTATTAATATTAGAGAACCTTAGTTTTGATGGAATATTCAGAAGATTTGTCTTGAGTTTATTCAGTATAGAAAGGAAATTTTATTTTATTTTGGAGAAGATCATCTGGTCCACATGGAGCATTATTGCAGATTCCTCAAGCTTTAGCAACTGCTTTTTCAGCTACCTGAACTGTTCAGAAGTTTGTTTAAACTATTCAACAATCACATGGGATTGAATTGAGAATTTATGTTAATATTCTGGCCAGAATTTAGGTGGAAACTTTGGGAACTCATTTTGTTATTTGCTTGAACTGGACCAAAGAGGGAGAGTAGCATTTGTTGTTTTTCTGTTATTAAGTACAAAAAGTTAATTTTCTTATTTTCTCAATGTTAATACATTCTTCTTTTAATATAATGCCATGTTCTTCTGTTTCCTACAGATTACAAGACTCTAAATGTGCATGCACTGATTTTGCTTACATTTCTTGTAACAGCAATAATTTGTTTTTTTATTTATTTCATTTTTTTCTTTGCTTCATCCTTTTCTTTATTCCCTGCTGTTGAGGGCATGTTCCTAGTGCCAATTCTAAATCCCAGAACAGAGAGGTAAATTTATTTATGTGGTCCCCTTCCTTAGATAGGAGGTTTACACATGGTTTCATGGGACAGAACCAATATGGATTTACCCATGAGAAACCTTGCCCAACCAATCTACAACATTTTTTGAAGGGATTAATAAAGGTGCGGATAACTGTGAGCCAGTGGATAATAGTGATTCTGGGTTTTCAGAAGTCATGAGATGGGAAGTCATTGTGTTAAACAGGTTAAAAGTTCTGCAGAAAATAAATTGCAATACTGAATCTTTATGGAGAGAAATTCCAGATTAAAAGGGAATAAAATAGTAGTGGGGGTATATTAATATCCACCTGGACAGAATGAACTAACAGAAAATGAAATGCTAAAAGAAATTAGGAAAGCTACCAAAATCAGCATCACAGTAATAATGGGTGATTTCAGTTACCCCAGTATTGACTGGGTGAATGTTAGGGGTGTGCATTCGTTTTGAACTTAAATGGAAAACGCAACTTATTTTTGTTTTTTAACTTAAAAAAAAGATGAGGCTTAAACGATCGGATTTCCAACGTATTCAACATAGCTATGTTGAATACGTTGGAAATCGCGATTGTTGTTCTAAATAAAAATTTAAACCCCTCACCCTCCTTAATCCCCCCCCCCCCCAAGACTTACCAAAGCTGGCCAAAAGTTCCGTGAGGGTCAGGAGGCCCCCCCAAGCTGGCCAAAAGTTCCTTTTGAGCCCAACGAGGGGTCCGGGAGCGAACCCGAGGGGAATCACGTGACGCCGCGTCACTCCGACGTGACGCCGACGTCACGTGCTCCTTGCAAAGGAGTTCAGGAATGGCGTCCTGACCCCGCTGGACCACCAGGGAGTTTTGGTAAGTCTTGGGGGGGGGGGGATTAAGGCAGGTGAGGGGTTTAAATTTTTATTTGCACATATGGACATAGACTCAACTTATGGAATTCTCCATATGTCCATATTGACCGCAAATGGGACCCCCTTTCGACTTATGGACTTATGAACTTAAACTTTTGGTCTGCACATCCCTAGTGAATGTCACATCAAAGCATTCTAGAGACGTAAAGTTCCTAGATGAAATAAATGACTGCTTCATGGTGCAGTTTATACAAGAATCAACAAGAGAGGAAATTATTTTAGACCTAATCCTCAGTGGAACTCAGGATTTCATATGAGAGTAACAGTGTTGGAGCCACTTGGCTATAGTGATCACAAAATTATCAAATTTGACTTAATAACTGGAAGCAGCACTAAAGAAATCTACTATGACAATATTAGCTTTCAAAAAGGTGACTATGATAAAATGAGGAAAGTGGTTAGGAAAAAACTGAAAGGAGCAACTGCAAAGGTTAAGATGGTAAATTTGAAATAGCCATGCGGGCGCACATCTATGTTCATATGCCGGCTCTCAACAATGGAGCTGGATGCAGGTAAGAGTGAACTGCAACTCAGGAAGAAACTGGAGCTGGTGCAGGTAAGCATGGAACTGGAACAGCTGGACCAGAGTACAAGAAAGCATGGAACTAGAACAACTGGAATAGTCCAGATAAGTATGGAACTGAAACAACTGGAACAGAGACTAAGGCATGGTCAGACTAGGACAGAACAGGACAAGGACAACACAGAACATGGAACATAAAGCCTGAAGGCAACAGTGCAGAAATGCCCTGAGGGGCAAAGCAAGGAGAGGCCTAGAGAGGCCACAGAGTTAGACAAGGCCAGGAGGCCAGAGGTCAGTAGGCCAAATAGGCCACAAGCAAGGAAGGAGCCAGAAGGCCTTAAAACCACAGGGCAAAACTAAGAACAGAAGGCTGGATAGCCACAAGGCTAGTCAAGGAAAAGCTGGGAACAGAAGGCCTGGAGGTCATAAGGCAAGGCTAGGCAATGTAGATGTCAGAAGGCCCAAAGGCCATAAAGCAAAACAAGGTAACACTGGAGTCAGAAAACCCAAAAGGCCAGAAAGCAAAGAAAGGAAATGCCTGGGAAGGCCACAAAGCAGCAGTGGCTAGAGCAAGGAGCCAATAGGAATTCGATGCTGGAGTCTGGGTGGGTGCAAGCATGCGAGAGTAGCTTGGCCAGCCAGGGAAGTGTGCTTCATGGAGGTCTCCTGGTGGAGTAAAGGCTGAAAGATCAGCTGAGGCCTGAAACCAGGGACATGCTGGAGAGTATAGTTCAGAGTGGGGCTCACCAGAACTTTCTGGTGGAGAGGAGGCTGCACAGCAGCCAGAATGGTAACAATAACTTGGTAATACTTTTAAAATTAATAAGAGAAAATATTTTTTTACTCAATGCATAATTAAGCTCTGGATTTCGTTGTCAGAGGATGAAGTGAAAGCTATTAGTGTAGCTGCATTAATAAAAGCTTTGGACAAGTTCCTGGCGGAAAAGTCCATTAACTATTATTAAGAAAGAGTTGCAGAAATCCACTGCTTATTCTTGGGATAAGCAGCTTGGAATCTATCTACCCCTTGGGATCCTGCCAGGTACTTGTGACTTAGCTTGGCCATTGTTGGAAACAAGATACTGGACAAGTCTTATGTTCTTACGAATAAATGTCTTATTGCTGATTGTGAACTGGTTAAAAGATACAAAACAGAGAGTTTATTTATTTACTTTCATTTATGAATCACATCTGTGGAACTACCCAAAGCTATGTACAGCAACATAAAAAAAATATATAACAGTGAAAACAATCAAACCTTACCATAACCCTCCCCACCCCCCATAAAAATCTCAAATAAGCCATTTCACCACTTTCTAAGCTGCTCAATAAATCAGCTATCACTCCACTCAAAATGCAGCACAAAATAACCAAGCTTTGGTCATCTTTCAACAATGGGCATGATCCTTCATAACACGGAGTTATTTAGGAAGGCTGCTCAGTATCACAAGGGTAATTCATGAAAAGGCCCTCTCCCTCATCCTCTGAAGATGTGCTTCCTTCACCAAGGAAACACAAAGTAATCCCTCCTGTGAAGAGCGTAGCTCATGAGATGGGACATAAATACTCAAGCCCAAGATCCTTCAGTGCTTTAAATGTCAGCACAATGAAATTAGGACTAAATGTTCAGTTTTTTCAATGGAAAGATAAATAGTAAGTAAATAGTGGAGTGCCCCAATGATCTGTTCTAGGACCTGTGGTTTTTAGCATATTTATAAATGATCTGGAAAATGGAACAATGAGTGAAATGATCAAATTTGTAGTCAACACATACCAATTTGTTAAATCACAAGTGGATTGTGAGAAATTGAAGATGACCTTACAAGACCTGGAGATTGGGCATCCAAATGACAGATTAAATTTAATGTGGACAAATGCAAAATGATGCACATAGGGAAAAGAAACCAAACCATAGTTATATGATGTTGATTTCCATATTAGGAGTCACCACCCAAGAAAAGGATCTAGACATCATTATGGACAATACATTGAAAGCTTCAGCTCAGTGTGTGGGGACTGTCAAAAAAACAATGTTAGGAATTATTAGTAAAGGAATGGAGAAGAAAATGAAGAATATCAGAATTGTACTTTTAATGAACGTGCTTGTTCCCTGCCTCAAACTGTGAAGAGAAGGGAAATAAATTCTTCAAATTAAATAAATAATTAATTCATCTCTATTGTCCCATAGCGTGATTGCATTTTGAGCACTGTATGCAATTCTGGGTCAATACAACTCAAAAAGATATAGCTGAACTAGAAAAGAAGAGCAACTAAAATGATAAATAGAATGGAATGGCTCCCATATGAGGAAAGGCTAAAGAGGTTAGGGCTGTTCAGCTTGGAGGGGGGATATGATAGAGGTTTATAAAATCATGAGTGGAGTGGAGTGGGTAAATGCAAACAGTTTATTCTTTCAAAAAACACAAAGACTAGGGAACATTTGATAAAGTTACTAAACAGCACATTTAAAACAAATCAGAGAAAATATGTTTTCATTCAATGCACAATTAAGCTTTGGAATTCTTTGCCAAATGATGTGGTAAAGGCAGTTAGCTTAGCCGTGAGTAGACTTGAAGGAAATCCACTAGTTATGCCTGGGCATAAATAGCCTGGAATCTATCTACATGTTGGAATCCTGCCAGGTACTTGTGAACTGGATTCGCTACTAGTGGAAACAAGATTCTGGGCTTGATGGACTCTTGATCTGACTCAGTATGGCAGTTCTTATGTTCGTATCATTCTGGCTCTGGCAACCTGGCTTTATGCAGCACTTTTCGCTCAGAGATAATTTCAATGTAATTCCTGGTGCTAATGCTTTATTTGCATACATGGAATGCTCTCTGGAGTGGATGGCTTAGCAACATGTTTCAGAAGTTGGTTACTACACAACAGGAAAAAGAAGATAGTACTCTAGCTATTATAATATTAACCAATGTAAATGAAGTAAGCTTAAGCACCCATAGATAAAATGACTTGCCCAAAGTCACACAAAAGAAACAGATACTGAGCTTGGAAGAGATCCCAGGAATTCTGGCTCTCAGTTTTATGCAGGAACCATATTACCACACCTCCTACTTTTGAAAAGGTGATAATTCACAGTAATGTATTCCAAAGGATAAAAATAAAATCAAATCTGCACTTTGCAGACTAGCTGAATCATTGATCCTGACAGCCTTGTAGTTATAGCAGAGGTAAAAAGGAGAAACCTGCCACAATGCGATTATACCACAAACTGGTTGCCTTGCAGTTTTTGCATAGTATTTTTTGTTTTATCTTCCCATTACAAAAACTACATATCCTTGCAGGGCCAGCCTGGTGACTCAGTGGCAAGTGTTGCACACTGCCAATCAGAAGATCTGGCTTCTGGTCCCCAGGCCGGCAGGGACGGGGGATTCTGCAGAGGCAGCATACCATTCACAGCTCCGGGCAGAATGAAATTTCCACCATCCTAAATAGAGGCACCTAATGGCCAGACTCTGGGTCCACATGAGCCAGGCTCTAGAAGGAATTGTAGTTTGTCACCTCTGACCAAGGTCTCTTGCTGTGATGGCTGAGCTAAGTTAGGAAGGAAATATAAAAACAGAGTGAAAAAAGCACCAGGCAAGGGAGAGTGAAGGCTCATGGCACTGAAGGCCAATAAAAAAGTAGCTCTGATTGAGCTGGAAACCCTAAGGAGCATAAGGAAACTGGAGGGGCCAATGAAAAATTCTCATGTCAATATCTAACTAATTATCACTATTTGGCTAAAGCAGAGCCAAATGGCTAATGAAACAATAGATATTAGTTATTCAAGGATGCTAAACTATTTCCTTTCAGCAAGTTGTCAAGCATGATACAGTATGAAGACAGAGTTGGACTTTGGGGTGGGCAAGATGGGCGGTCACCCCGGGCACCAGGAGCTGAAGGGCACCGGGAGCACTGCCAGCATCACCCAGCCCGTGGGGAAGGAAGAGAGTCCTGGTGGTGATGGGGCCACGATGGACCCAATCCCACCATGGCCCAAAGACAGAGGGAGACCCTGAGAGTGTGTGATGTGAGAGTGAGAGCCTGTGTGCATTTGTGTGTTAGAGCCTGTGTGTGTGTGAGGGAGAGAGAGTGTGTATATGTGTGAGAGAGGGAGTATTTGTAAGAGTATGGATGTGGGTATGAGAGAGGGAGTGTTTAAGAGAATGAACATATATGAGTGAGAGACAGCATGCATGTGTCTGAGAGCCTGTGTGTAACAAATAGATTCTGACAGTTCACAAGGCTCTCTCTCTCTCTCTCTCTCTCTAACAGACACACACTTTCACAACTGGGGAGGGGGGGGGGGTACCATCAGCTATTTTCATCCAGGGAGCCATTTGCCCTAGAATAGGCCCTGTACAAAAAGAAGGGGTAGTAGGAAACAAGTCCTGCGCTCCTGTGTCTTGCAGTGCATGAGTGTTACATTTGGCTGGCTACGGGAGTGCCCTGCAACCAGCCTTACCCAGACAGCTGTTGACGTAAGAGAGCCCATCTTCATGGCTGAGATGCTACCATCATGCTTCTTCAATGCCAGTGTGCCTTGGGCACTGTCATGCTGCTTTTGTCATGAACCCAAGAGCTCAACCTGCGGGGGAGGCAACTGATCAAGAAGAAGCTCCAGACTGTCCCGCTACAGGGCATGTTCACCAGCTGCCAGGTAGGCATTGTGGATTCACACTTGAGGCTGCGTCAACTATACAGCAGCACAAAGGGCTCACATACCCTTCATAATGAGAACAGAGAGTTTGAGGATTGCAGCAGGCTGTATCCTGTTCTTAGTATCTTGTCATTTCAAGGAGTGATCAGAGTACAGGACTGACAGAGGGAAACATAGCATCAATGAAGTTTTCAGGGAAGGATAATTGTGTCAAGATGAAGGTTAATGACAAACTTAACATTTGTCTATTCTACTATGTCATGCATTCACTGCCTAGGAGTACTGACACCAAGGGACTATGTAACTCTTGGGCAGGACGGATCCTTGAGCTGGCATTCAGAGGCACAAAGGAAAAGAGATGGACCCTTTTCTTCACCCGCTCCTTTTAGCTCTCTATGTCTCTCCCTCACTCCACAAATAGCGTCACACTCTGAGTCCCAGGATGCCAACAGTTCTACAATCCTGCTTTTTGCAACACAAGCCCCTTCTCCATCCTCTGTACATAGCACTAATAATGATCACTGCCCTTGCATCCAATAAATACACTGAGAAGAATGGTGGCTTCCAAATTCCTTACTGACAGTTGATTAGATGACTGAATGATATTTACAATTTCAATTCTATTCTCGAGCAAAGTCCATAAATAATAATACAGCAGAAAGATTAATAAACTTGCGACTCTACCTCTTTAGTAAAGTCTCTCAATTACTTTGGAAGCATTTTATTTACTCTGAATTCCTTCTTCTTATCAATTACTCCAAAATCTCAGGTTTATCAGTTTGAGGTTAGTCCAGATTACATTCTCAGCTCTTCCCACTGAAGGTGGTTAGATTGCAGCCCCAATATTTTATCTAAACTTAATCCCAGATGTAATGCATTTACTAAGTCCACTTGAATCCTCTAACTCCTTAGGCAGTGCCTGGTGGGCACTTTACTCTCCCTTGTATTTTACTTAAGATAGCAGCAAGAAAGTTCTTACTCCTTTACTGGGTATCCTATTATTTCCTTCCCTTTGTGCCATTGGCCGGGATCCTTTCATCCAGATGAATTTTTACACACTTCTGGTTCTCGAAAGACATCACTTTTCCAATGATTTGGTTATACTGAGTCCAGGATACCAAAAACCATCAGCTCCCAGAGGAACAAAATAGACTCTGAACCCAAAAGGGAGCAAAAAAGCAAGAGGCAGGAAGGGTGGAATAGTCATTTCCTCAAAACAGAGGAGACCATGCAAAATACAGTTAATTCAAAGTTGAAACTCCTCTGCATCAGGTCATTGTCAGATCTATCCTCTGAGGGAGAGATAGCACACTGCAGGTCTTCCTTACTTAAAATCCAACCTTGAAAACAGGGACATCCCAATCCACTGCAACAAAGGGATCAGTTCTCACAGGCAATTCTCCAAAAATTGCAATTATGTTCAAATCTTTATATTAAGCTTAAAATATAAACTGCTTGGTGACAGCTGGCTCTTATCCATCACCAAGCAATGAGAATTATAATACAGATTACACTTTTATATCCAACATGAGCATAGAACAGATAACGAATTCAACCCCCCCAACCCTCCAGAGGAAAAGCAAACAGAATTTCACAGGCCACCAGGAGGCTGACCCCAAAAGGAAAAATCTCAACTCCTTTCCAATAAACAAGGAAAAATGTATACAGCAGGAGCAGCGAGCTCCCATCTGCAAGAAAGTCCAACTCAAAATCCATGAGGATAGATGGTTCTTTGGGATGATAAGCAGCTAGTCACACCATCTGCAGCTCCCATATGGGGGAGTCAAACCCAAACTTCTCTTCACTAATATCTACACTGAATCTCCCCAATCAAATGGTATATTCCTTTTAGTGAGGGCTCCCTACACCCATAATCATTATCTTTCTAGAGTCCCACCCACCCCACTAGCTGATTCTTTAAGAGGACTCATTCCTTGCAACCTTATTTAAGCAGTTTCCTTTTACTCAATCTCACCTGAAACCCAATTGGCCTAGTACTACCCAATCATGTTTTAACTCAAATCCTCTAATTTGTTTTTTGTCTGTATGTCTTGTTTGTCTTGAACAGACTGTGTGTGTTCTCAGGTGACTTTGTACAGTGCTGCATGCATCTGGCTACACTCTGCAAATCATGATAATAATCATCATCATAATTATTATACAGTCGTCACCCAAAGATCAAGTCCTCCAGTATACTGGTGGAGAACCAAGAATCCACTCATTACTGAATTCAGAACAAGATGCATTGCATTTAAGAAATTCAAGGCTATCAGCCTTTTTACTTTCAGTTTTCTACAATGTTCAGAATTGGCATCACTAGCTGTGCTAACCCTTTTTTTTGCTGTTTGCACCACTTGGTAGAGCTCCTAAGTAAGCACAGAAAACAGGAACTCTTACATAACATTGGTCACAGCATCAGTTGATCTTTGGGTAGTAGTAACTCAAACCGGCAATATATCGGAAGTGTCCGGCATGCTCTAGTCCTGATTCATGGCAGCATTCGTCCTTTCAGCCGCATCACCACACTGAAACCCCACACAGAACCATAATTACTGAAAATTTCAATCACTTGTGACTTAGCAAGTGAAAGGTATGCATGTGATTTATAAAAATTAAACCCCACCAATGAAAGGAAGAAAGAATGAAATGCGAGACCTTAGTTCTGTGCTCTGTCTGCTCTAGTTGTGCTGTCATCTGAACCATTGTAAGAGTTTCCATTTTATAAAGCCTACAACATAAAACTATGGGTGGGGTTTGGAATGTAAATTCTGCACATTGAATTTATTTGATTTTATAACAAGTACTATGATTTTACCAGTGATAGCAAGTGGGCCTTAAATGTGCAATACTTTGACCCTGGCTACCAAATAAAGGTTTCCCAGATCTGATGCAAACTTATAAAGTGTTGGCGTCATTCACGCTCTCTCTTCTGGGTGATAATTACCCCATATAAAACATTTTTTTCTGAGTAACAGATGAAACAATTTCTAACGTTAGAAGATTTTATCATTTTATTTTTTTATACTTTATCTTGTAGATTCTATGATCAGACTGCCACTAAGATAAGGAAGAAATATAGATAAGAGAGAGAGGAAGAAAACAGAAGCAGAAAAACTATAGCCTGGGGAAATAAGAGAAAGCAAAACACTGGAAAGGAGTTAGCAGAACAGACAGAAATTGAAGAGTGCAGTGACAGGTGTTAGGTTTATTTGTGCTTCAGAGACACAGTGTAAAAATAAGATGTGTATCAGTGGAGAACATAGCACGCAGGCATGGCTGCATTACAGTTTACAGAAAATGGATCTGCAGACTCCAACCTAGGGAGCATTGTGCATTGGCTCAATGTTTAAGCATGAACTACTGTATAACTAAAAATGACTGTAAAGCTCCATGTCTAGCGAGAGAAGCTGAATCAGTCTTGCCTTTAACCTTTTGCAGGCATGGAGATGCAGTCTTGCTTTTCCTATGGAATTCAATAGACAAATCAGAACTATTATCTCTAAGCAAGGAATGGGGAAAAACCAGCACTGGCGCAGCTGGCTTCCTGATCACCTTATTTATAACAAGTATTACAGATAGACCGGGTAGAATTTGCAAAGTCATTTATATGCATGTAAATGGGCTGTACTAAAATAGCCTGGGGCTCAGTTTGTGTAAAGGTATGGTGCATGCGACCTGGCCACGTGAGTAACTTTTACATGAACTGGGGACATGCTTTGGGGGGGGGGGGTCAGGGAGTTGGAATTATTTGCACATGCTTTTGCATGTTAAAAAGTATGCATACGAGCAAGTGTGACTTTTAGCAGGAAAGTTTGTGCATTCCCACACCAAGGGGCTGATGCAATACAGCACGTTCGTCTTAGCGCAGTCGCGAATGCGCGATTGAATGCACATTTTCACGTGCAAAGGGAACACGACTGCAATAAGTGATTTTATGCGTCCTTAACACATGCGGAAAATCTGCGCAAATGGGATAATGCCAATGGCATGCAAATGTTAGTTAAATGCGCCAATTAGATATTCATACCCGATGGAATATCGCGTGCTAGAATTTTGTGCATCTTTAGCGAGTGTTTTAGCGATTGAAACTTTGTGCCTGCTTTACATTGGCGTTATTGTGCTGTTAGCTTCGGTGTGGGTTCTTCTTTTTTGTTTCTGTAATAGATACAGTTTATTTCTTTGTCGTGTTGACATTTTTCTTGTGTCTGCAAGCAAGAATTAGGGCAACTACATGGGCAACAGCAATTAACCCCGCCAACAGAAGACTGGAAGAAGATAATGCAGATCACACGGAGCAGGCCGAGGTAAGGAATGACTTTCGTTTTATTGAAATCATTACATTGACGATTTACTGTAGAACGTTCCTTAATTTTGCGGCTTTTAATTGACAGTTTCCCCTTGAACATTCCTTAATTTTGCGGCTTTTAATAGTGATGGTTTCCCCTTGAACATTCCTTTTTGCGGCTTTTCAATACACGGTTTACACCCTTGAATGTTCCTTAATTTTGTGGCTTTTAATACTATACTGTTTTTTAGTTCTGGGTCTGTTTGCAACTGTTTTGTAAACTGGGGATGTGGTTGGTCTAACTGTTAGAAAACACCTTAGGGTCACAGCAGCAATTTGTCTTATGTTCCTTACGTGTTATTCTGTTTCCAGGTGCAGCCCGGAGCCATCCATAATAGAGCTTTGAGGCAGCGTTTAATCCAGCCACGCACAACTATTTTAGGATTACCGGAGCCTGAAGTGGTGCAAAGATACCGTCTCAGCTCTAGAGCAATTGAGACCCTGTACCAGGACCTGCACAATGATATAGATCCCGTCGCCTCTCGCAACCATGCTGTTCCGGGACTGGTGAAACCTCTGTGTGCCTTGCATTTTTTTGCCACAGGAAGTTTCCAGAATACAGTCGGACTGGTTTGTGGGATGAATCAGTCCTCAGTCTTGCGGCACTTTCGACAAGTCTTGAGGGCTATGATGAAACGCATTCTGAAGTATATTTATTTCCCAGTGGACCAGGTGCAACTGCAGGAGATCCGGCGTGAAATTCTTCAACATAGCTGGGATGCCCAATATATTGGGAGCAATAGACTGCAGATATATTGCACTTACCCCCAGCTCGGAACAGGAGAATGCATTCCGCAATTGGAAGTCATTCCATTCAATGAACGTGCAGGTGGTATCTGATGCCCGTCAATGGATCCTGAATGTAGTTTTGAGGTTTCCAGGGAGCTGCCATGATTCCTACATCCTTGCTCGTACCTCGCTTGGAACCTATTTTCCAGAAGGGAAACACGGTGATGGCTGGTTTCTTGGTAAGTAACAGTAGGTAATCGTAGTCTTGATAGAGAACCAGATGGCACAGGGTAATGCACAAGTAGAAGTAAATTTCCTTATCCTAAAATGTTTTGTTATGACAGTGAACCCTTGACTTAAGAACTCACAATTCCTTCCAGAGGGCTGGCTGTAACTCAAGTTGCTTGTAAGTAAAAACTATTTTTTTCCATAAGAAATAAGGGAAATTCCCATAATGCATTCCATACCTCCCAAAGCACCCCTTACCTAACATTTTCATAATAAAAAAAGTGTTGTACACTGTGTATAATTACCAGAAACACCTATAATTTTCCTAGTGCACTCACCAAAAAGTTATAAAATGTGCCTAGCCTACCAGAAACAACAATTTCATACTGTACTCACCATTCAAGTTGACATCTTTGGCTTGCAGCAAGGGAGGAGGGGGAGGATTCCCCCCTCCCCACCCCCTCAGAGCACATCTCTGGCCCCCAAACACTCATTTCCCCCTCCCAGCATACTCATTACTATCCTCCTGATACCTTGCTGTAGCCAGCTGAGTGCTACACTCCCTTTCTGCTGCTGCACAGAAGCTTCCTTGGTCACCAGTGATGCTGTTGCTTGCTGCGATGCTGTGCCGGGTCTGCCTACATGCTCCTGTGAACATTTGCAGCTCTGGGTGCGCCTCAGATGGACAGGCCTCATCGACAGCAGCAGCAGCCAATCACTGCAACAGCAAAGCAGAAGTCCCACCCACCAAGCCAAAAAAACGCGATTGACAGGAAAAAATGCCCAATTAGAAGCAACTGCACACATGAGTGGATACACATGGCCTTGGCCGGCATTCAGGTTGTAACTCAGTTTTAACTCAAAACTAAAATTTGGGTTGTAACTCAAGTTGTTCGTATGACAAGCAGGTTGTAACTGCAGGGTCCACTGTATTGTGTAGATGTGTTTCCTGGTGTTTGTTTTGTCAGTGCAAAAGATTTATTACCTCTGTTATAGGTGATGCTGGGTATGGCTGTAAGTTGTGGTTGATGACTCTGCTCCAGGCCCTGCACATTGCAGCAGAAAGAAGGTACAATGAGGCACATACAAGCACTCGCTCTGTCATTGAATGGACATTTGGCGTGCTGAAAGGGCGATTCAGATGCTTGGATCAGTCTGGGGGTGCCCTCCAGAACAGTGCTGAAAAGGTTGCATGCATTATTATGGCCTGCTGCATGCTACATAACCTTGCCTTGCGCTTTGGCCTGGAAGTGGAAGTCCCAGAAATCTTGCCCCCAGATCCACCTGAACAACTGGCTGCAGAAGTGGACAACACAGCGTGAGGCTTAGAGGTTCGCAGAAGAGTCATTGAGGAGTATTTTGCATGAAGTCTTACAAGTAACCCCTCTCCTTGGATATTTCCCAAATTGTTTTATATTGGGGTTGTAATTTGAGTCTGAAAAGCTCTGAAGGATCTTCAATTATTTTATTATGTTATCTTGCTTTTCTGACTTCTTTATGGTTAATAAATAATATTTCTGCAGCTGAGTGTTTCTGTGGTTTAATGTAATTCCTTTAATCCAGAGCTCCCCAAACTGTGGGTCGGGACCTCAAATGGGGTCACAAAACCTCCAGCCAGGGTCACAAATTCCTGAAAGGGCAGCCCTCTCCAGACATCACCACCATCTGAAGTAGTGGAAATCAGCATGGGATCTTTGATCTAGCATGCACTCTCAGGTCCTGCAATGGTCCCGTCCTCACTTGAGTTTCTACGTTAACAGGAAGCCATGTATGAGGAGGGACTGGGGCCACTGCAGGGCCTGTGAACTTTTACTGGCTCAAAGATCCTCTGCTGACTTTCATTACTAATGCTGCTGCCAGTTGCAGATCAACATCAGGCATTGGACCAGCCATTGGGGAAGAGTGGGCAGAGTGTGCACAGGTCTGTGCGGGTTGTCACTTGTTCTCTATCCTCTCCCATCATCACTGAGCTTACCTAAGAGAAAAATGTTGCCCCTGTGATCAGCCTGCCCTCTCTTCCCATTAGCTGTCATCCACTTATCGCTTGAGGCCCAAAGGAAAACGTTGCTGCTGGTCCTAGTCAAGGGGATGTTTGGATGGGGGCTGTTTGCAGGGAGGGATCAGATACAGGAAGAGTTTGAGGGTTGGCTCAGTGGGAGTGATTGGCTGTGGAAGGTGAGAAAAGGGGATGCAAGAGTGAAGCTAGGGGTGAGAGTATCAACTGGGGAGGGATATGAGAAAAGAGAGAGAGGAAGGGGATGGCAGATGATCAACTAGGTGTTAGAACTCGTGAGTTAGTGGACCCTTGGTCCACAGTGAGAGATGGTACCACCCACGGGAAGGAGCCCCATGGGCCTCACTGTTGGGAGGCGAGATCAGCAGCTGCAGGTGACAGAGCCCAGAGAATGTAGGGAGAGGAATGTAGGTACAATGGCCAGAGTAATCCCCCTAGTGGTGAGGAGACGGGCAGGCCCAGAGGCACGAGAATGCAGGCTATGAGTGAGGAGGAGTGCCAAGAAAGCATCCCCAGGGGCAGAGCCACGGAGAGCATCCACACAAAGGAAGAACGTAGGCTTACCCGAGGAGTGGGGAAGCCCATGGGGTCTCTGGCAGCAGGGCCGGAGGAACCATTAGGCAAGCTAGGCCTGTGCCTAGGATGCTGAGACTTAGGGGGCGCCGTGGCAGGCAGCAGAATTTTGAAAGGGCAAAAAATACCCTTTCAAAATTCTGCCAGCCCTCGACTCGCCCTGCCTCCCCCCCCCCCCAGTGCCACCCTCCCGATGCCCCCCCTGGTAGTCCAGCGGAGGGCCCAGGAGCGATCTGCCACTCCTGGAGCCTCGGCTGCCACTAAGCAAAATGGTGCCGGTGACCTTTAGCCCCTACCATGTGACAGAGGCCAACCAATGGCACCGATAGCCCTTGTCACATGGTAGGGGCTGAAGGCCACCGGTGCCATTTTGCTTAGTGGCAGCTGAGGTCCATGGAGCGGCAGATCACTCCTGGGCCCTCCGCTGGACCACCAGGGGGGCGTCGGGAGGGTGGCACTGGGGGGGGGGGGGGGGCAGGGTGAGTCGGGGACTGGTTAACTGCTGCGGCGCCCCTTATGTCTCCATGCCTGTTCTCCAGCAGCACCGATCTTCCTTTCTTTGGCCACGTGATCAGCTAGACTGGCTGCGCCGATCTTCTTTCTGTGTGTGTGTGTATGTGATGTGATGTATATGTGAGAAAGGAATGGAGCTTCTGTGTGTGTGTGTATAAGGATGCGTATGTGAGAAAGGAATGGTGCTTCTGTGTGTGTGTGTATGTGATGCGTATGTGAGAAAGGAATGGAGCTTCTGTGTGAATGTGTATGTGATGTATATGTGACAAAAGAAATCTGCCTTTTTTTAAAAATGAAATGTGATAATACATATACCTCAACTTTTGTGCTGGTTTCATTGAAAAGTTGAATGAAAGATGAAATTACTGAATTTTAAGCATCCCTCTTTTGGAAAATAAAATTTAACAAAGTAGGTAGAAACAAATACTAAAGTAAAAAAAAATTAAAGTATTTAAAATGTTCATCTCAGCAAAATCACAACATTAAGATACTGATGCCAGGTGGGGTTTGTTTTTTTGGGGGTTTTTTTGAAGCATAATTTGAGCATGAAGACTAGAATAGTTCCAATCTGAAACGGTTGTGCTTTTTTTTTTTTTTTTTTTAAGCCTTTAGAAAATGTATATTTTTAACTGACTAAGACTGGAATCTTCCCATTTAAAAGGGAAGCTGACGAAGGATGTCTTTCTGTTCCATATCTCCCACATGAATAATCATATGACTGATAGTTTGAAGAAAGACACTTGCTTTATTGCCTGAAAGTGTAAAACAAGAGAAGCTGTACGGTGTGGGTGGCTGTCCCTTGGGAGGACAGAACCTGAAGGAAGGGTGTCATTTCGCCTTCTGATAGGAATGTGGTTTTCTTATTTAACAGTTGGGAGCATCACTTTCGCTTTTAGTAAAAGTGAAAAATGCTGCAAATCTGAAAGCAAGGTGCTTCTGTAAGAGTGTAATGTGTATGTGAGACAGGGAGGGTGCTTCGTGAATGTGAGACAGGGAGGGTGCTTCTGTATGTGTGTGGTATATATGAGAGTCAGAGACGGTGCTTGTGTGTGTCAATGTGTGTGTGCGAGAGAGATGGAGCATGTTTTTGGCTGGCTTGTGGCTGTGAGAGAGGGCATATGTGTGATGGAGTCTATTTGTAAGTGAGATAGAACATGTGTGTGACTGAGAGCTTGTGTGTAAGAGAAAGAGCATGTGTGTGATTGAAAGCCTGTGTGTATGTAAGAGAGAGCGAGAGATTGTGTGATTGAGAGAGACTGGCCAGAGAGGTGACGTGTATATGTGTGAGAGAGACTGATCAGGGAGATGACTGGTATGTGTGTGCTTGTGTATGTGTGTGAGAGAGAGAGAGACTGGTTGGGGAGATGATTGATGTGTGAGAGACAGAAACTGGTCCTGAGGGTGGGAGTGTGTGTGTGTGTGTGTGTGTGTGTGTGTGAGAGAGAGAGAGAGAGAGAGAGAGAAAAGACTGGTTGTGGTCCCTAAGGAAGAGGACTGTGAAGACAGCTTCAGCAGCTACTGCTGCTTCTCTTGTGGCCTGCAAGGGAAAGGAGTAGGAGAACTGCTGGAGAGGGTAAGTAAAGGTGTCTTTTAAGTTCATTTTTCTTGATTGACTACCATTTTAATTATTGGGTAGTATGTAATGTGTCTGCTGTTTGAAATATTTTATTGGTGTTTGGTAAAGCTTTCAAAATTTGCATGAATCTTTAATTATTGGATATTCTATTCATCAGCTGTTTTGAAATTATTTTATTTGTATGGTTATATAATTATGATTAATGATTTATATATCTTGATTTTATTGATTTGTTTCACGAGGAATGGTGACATTTTTGTTTTTCCATTGTTACACTGTATAGAGTCTGGCATGATGCGTTTTACAATTCAGTTTTTGTCTCCACATTTCTATTTATATTTTATGTGGCTTTATTCTGTATTTGGTGAGAGTCTGCCTCTGCTCCGTGTGTGAGACCATGATGAGAGATTCTGCTAGCATATAGTGTCTGTATAGGGATCTATAGCAATTGGGTTTGTTTTGTTTCCTCAGTAGGTGGTGTATTGGTATTCTAGGACCCAGTGTAATATTTACCCTTGCTTTTTCAAAGGTAGGGTTATTGTTGTTTGAGTCCTTGGTGTTATTACTGTTATGTTACGATGGGATTGCAGTATAGATTTTGAGTGTCTTTTTTGCGGGGTTTTGTGTTAGTTCACAATGTGCCTGGCAGTGGAAGGTGTTTGTGCTGCTGCTACTGTGAGGTGAGACCAGAATTTCAAAATATCTTTTAGTATGATGAGTTCTAAGGGAAACATTCAAGCTCCATTGTTTGGGGAATTTCAGTGGATGCAGAACTGGAGATGCAGGATTTGTATTGACATTCTGTTCCTTCCTATATATTCCTGACTTCACTCTCATAGCCATATAGAATTAGTTGAATGAGGCTATCAAATAATTTTAAAGTGTGAAATTGGCCAGCTTTTTAAAATTACGCAGAAGACCCTTTGGACTTTTTTATAAACACCTTTTTTTTATAACCAGTTTTAAAGCAGGATCCATGCTATAGAGGTGGGTGTGATGAAGAAATGTAATTGTGGCTCCCCTCCCCCCAACAATTCTTCTGTCTAGAGACGCCACTGATCTTCTGTGACCTTAAGCATTAGTACAAGAAGGATTAAGGGGGGATGCTGGAGAGGCACACAAATGCATTGGCCCCCGGGCACCGGAGACCCTTGGTGCGCCACTGGATGCGAGCCATATGGGGCTGCAAGTGGTGGCAAAGAGGAGTGGAGATTTGGCAGGCCATGTGCAGTGCCCAACCTGCTCATGACCAGAAAAACACATAGTCGGCGGGCATGATCGAGAATGAGGTAGGAGTCGGGGCCGAGACTGGGGGGTGGCGGCGTGACCTGGGGGGGACACAAGGGAGAAGGCTCGCCTAGGGCGCCAAATCCCCTTGCACCGGCCCTGTCTGGCAGTGATGGAGAGAGAAAGAGAGTGCTGCCCTGAGGAGCGGGGAAGTACGTCACAGTCACAGTACACAACACGCTGCCCCGAGGAGTGGGGGGGGGGGGGGGCACGACAGAGTCAGGAGACAGGAGCAGGGCCCCCGAGGAGCAGGTACCTGAGAGTGTCTCACGACAGGAAGAACCAGAACCAGGAACAGACGTCAGTTGACAGATCCAAAGGCTTCAGCAAGGAAGGAACTCGTTGCCAAGTTGATTAGGCCAGGCCCCGATGGAGCTTAAGAGACCAGGGTTACTGATGTCCTCATGGGGAGGCACCCCTGAGGTTCCCACCCTGGCATCCATAACAGGGGCCATGTGGGGGGGTGGCAGAGGTTGAGAGGTGGAGGGACAGAGGTCAAGAGGCCCTCTGGAGGGGAATAGAAGTTGAGAGAGGGGATTAGTTGGAGTGCAAGAATGGTGAGTGGAGGGATTGTTAGAAGCAAACTACACCCCCACCAATTAGGTTTGGTTGTCCTCTGGGGGTCATGTGAATTTTAAAGTGCTAAAATTGGATCACATTGGCTAAAAGTTTGGAAAGCCCTGATTTAATCCGAACTTGGAAGTTTAAGGCCCAAGACCAAGGCGTTCTTTGAGCAATCGCCAAAGGAAGCCAAGATTATAGACGTCCATGAGGGTAGCAGGAAAGGCCATCCAAAAAATCGACCCTTCTACAGGAGGCATGGAGTCCAAGGGGGATCAGGCCATAGGAATGGACACATATTACCATGGGTATATCTTAAAGATGCCTGACTTAAACCGCCGATGTCGTTCAGAAATCTGTTTGGCGCCTTTAAGGGACAACATAGTCCGACATCCACCAGGAGCCGCTGGAATAAACTTGCCCCCAGATCCACCTGAACAACCGGCTGCAGAAGTGATCAACACAGCATGAAGCTCAGAGGTTCGCAGAAGGGTCAATGAGGAGTATTTTGCATGAAGTCTTACAAATAACCCCTCTCCTTGGATATTTCCCAAAACTGTTTTATATTGGGGTTTTTATATTGGGCTGCCGATGTCAAGTTGTTTTGGTAACCTGTTTGGCATCTTTAAGAGACAGCATAGTCCTAAATCCACGAGGGGCCACATGTCTAACGATGTTCATCCCCAGCGGCATGCCTAAAACGTCCATTTTGTGTGTGTTCAAGCCAGCAGATGCAGCAATGCCCCAAGGGAGAGGTCGCTTGCCAAATTTCTCAGAGGGGGATGTGCGGCTGCTGGCTATGTTAATCATCAATGAGAGGCATCTGTTTTTTCACCCAGGGAACCGTTGCAATCAGGAGAGGGCAGTTGCTGCCTGGCTGGCACTGAGGGCGAGATTCAACACCCAAGCGTCCTACCCAAGGGAGGTGAGTATGGCTGAGGCCTTGAATTGTAGGATGGGTGTGATGGGAGGAAAAGGAGTGGCTCCTGGCCCTCCGCACCAGATGTGGGCAGCCGGATGGTGAGTATATTAGGAGTTACAGACGATTCTTACACCGCCTAAATCGATAATATAGAGGTTCATGTGCGCGCTTGTCCATTTACTTGGCTTCCCATCAATACAATAGTTTTGAGTGCAGATAATAAGGTTTATTTATGTGCTGTATATTCTCCATAATTCTTTCCTTCTATCCTTCCGTCTTTCTTTTTCCCCAACATCTTTTGCTATTACCAATTTCAGACACCTCCAGTTCTGAGGACGAGCAGGAGGAGTAGGAAGAGATGCCACTGATGGCGGAAGAGGAAGAGGAGGAGGAGGAAGAGAAGGAGGAAGACGAGGAGCCAGAAGGCCCACCCCCAACACTGCCACCCCCAACCCCACCTGATTTCTGGGCCCCACCCCCACCCCCATCTCCGCCACCCCCACCCTCAGCCAATTTCTGGCACCCACCCACAACACCACCACCCCCAATATCACCACAGCCCCATTCCCCGCCCCACCTGCCCATTTCCCACCCGTGTCCAAGAGGAACAAGGAGGTAATCATCACTTGACGAGGAGGAGCCCTCCATTCATGCTCCATCGGCGGCCCGGGACCAGCAGGAGCAAGAGGCAGCATCCAAGGATGTGCCTGATGAGGAAGGAAGGCCTTCTTCAATCAAGGCATACCTGGATGCTATCATGTCACTGCTTGGTCGGCTGGACCGCAGGATGGACTCACTGTAAGGGCTCCTGGTGTATGTGGGGGCCAATTTGGCAGAGCTGGTACCTGGCCAGCAGCAGGTAATTGAGCTTCTTTCAATCATGGCAGGAGTTGGATCGCTGATGGTCCTGTCCTGGCCCTGACCAAGTGGGCCCCTGCCGGCCCGCCAGTGATGCTCCTCCTCGTCCCCCCAGGAAACATGCCCAATCCCTGTCCTCTATCCCTACCCCCTCTATATATATATAAATATTGTAAATAGTTTATTTTTTAATAATAATAATTTATATTTTCAACATTTGATGCTTGTCCTGTTGGCTCTGCTATATTGTGACCAGCACTGGCCTCCAGTGCTGTCCCTGTAATGTGCAAGGGGAAAAGTATGATAGAGTGGGAATAGGTTAAAGGAGAGGATGATGAGAAGGGTAATTTCACAAAATGGGGAGAGGATACATGAAGATACCAGGCAAGGGGTATCAGTGGCGATGTCTAGGGTTTGGGGGAAGAGGTGAGTTGTGCCATTATCTCCTGTGTTTTTATTATCAGGCTTCCCACCTTTAATCATACTTTAATAAAGCATAAGAAGGTTAAAAATAGACATCTTGAAAACACTGTAAAAATGAGAGACATTGCAGCCTTTGAAAAACAGAGAACTAATTAATTGAGAAGACATAAATTATTGAGAAGACTAATTAATTGAGAAGACATAAATAAAACTGTCACTCTTGTCTTGCTGATGTGAAGACTTGGCTTAAAGCTTCCAAAGCCAGAACCAGTCTTCCCACCAGTGCAGTGACGTTGTTTTGATCTATAGATTCTCCCGCTGCATCTGCTGGAGGACCATTTGTAGTCCGCTCTACCCCTCCGCAACAGCAGAGTTGTGACCTTGCTGATGTTCTATTAGGTTGGTCACCATGTTGTTGGCAAGCTCATCTAGGCAAATGTTGGGCATGCCAACCTCCTCTACTTGCTGCTCTACCAGAGCCCCTGCAGTCTCTGCCAGCTGTGTTTCTGGAACATCCTCCGGAGGGGTGTCCTCCTGCAGGGTCAGTATCCAAAGTTGTTCGGGCTGCAGATCATCGACCACTTGGGTCTCAGTGGGAGGGTTGCTATCAGTGATGTCGGGGAATATGAATTCAGGTGTGGAAGGAGCATCTGAATCACCTTGCTCACCCTCATCCATGTTGTTTCTTGTCATGTCTGACACAGTGGCTGCAGGAATAGACAAAACATTCAAAAACTAGCTAGGTCGCTCGCCCAAGCACATAGAAAAAAACCAAATGCAAACATGGAAGTCATTTTGAAAATAGTACCTTCTGGTCGACCTGAGTCACAGCCGTCAGATCCAGTCACTCCATCAAGCGCCTCTGTTGAGAAGACCAGAGTGCAAGCAGGCCCACCACCTGTCCGTTTACGCGAAGCCACAATTTTGGCAGCTTTCTCCTTCACCGTGATGTGGGTGTCAAGCCACCGGTGCTGGACCTGCTTCACATCCCTGGTCCTGACCCCCTGGAGACTGACCGCTTGAGTGATCCGCTCCCAGATTTGCTTTCTGGTGGACTGTGAGCACTTGGATTTGAAGAGGGTCTGATAGTTGTCACACACACTCCGGCAGAGCTGCTCCTTCTCCGCATCGGAGAAGCGCACATCACGCACACACTTCTGTGGAGGTGGTGGACACCACTAGGACCCACCTGCTCTTCATCCAAGCTTCGTTTTCTTCCATTGGCATTCTGATGACCATCATGACCACCGGCATTTCCACCATTGTTCTCCATGTCAGTTACTTGCTGCTGAAACAGAGATAGGAAAGAAATGTATAGTACTCCAGTTAGTCGCAATTTAAATAACAGCTATGATACATGAGAAAACACATTGGATAGGTACAGAGAGAGAAAGGGCTATGAAAGAGCATGGACAGACAGAAAAGGAAAGAGACACAGGCCCCCCAGAGAGGGGGTGTGGAAGTTGATTCCACCGGTGCTGGACCTACTTCACATGCCTGGTCTTGACCCCCTGGAGACTGACCTCTTGAGTGATCCGCTCCCAGATTTGCTTTCTGGTGGACTGTGAGCACTTGGATTTGAAGAGGGTCCGGTAGTTTTCGCACACACTCCGGCAGAGCTGCTCCTTCTCCGCATCAGAGAAACGTACATTACGCACACACTTCTGTGGAGGTGGTTGGACACCACTAGAGCCCACCTGCTCTTCATCCAAGCTTCGTTTTCTTCCATTGGCATTCTGATGTAGGTCCACTTGACCACCAGCATTTCGACCATTGTTCTCCATATCAGTTACTTGCTGCCTAAATAGAGACAGAAAAGAAAAGTGTTGTACTCCAGTTAGTGGCAATTTAAAGAACAGCTATGATACATGAGAAAACAGATCGGACAGGTACAGAAAGAGAAAGGGCTATGAGAGAGCATGGACAGACAGAAAAGGAAAGAGACACAGACCCCCAGAGAGGGGGTGTGGAAGTTGATTCAGACTCCCATTTATTTGCCAAAGCTACAATTTAGCGCCTGCCTCAGACTGTGATTTTTTTTTTTTTTGCATACACACTTTTGAAAGGGCTCAGCTACTAAAATACATTATGGCTGCACGATTAAGGTGATGTAACACTTCACAAAGCAGAAGGCACTTTTATTTTATCTGATAAAGAGATACTCCACACTAGAATAGCATGATTGAAATGCTCATTGTTGTTATGGATGTGGCTAGTCTGTCCAAAAACCATTGAAAGCATTCCGAGCCTGGAACCAGAACAATGATATGGGTGTTGAGAACTTCTTTGAGGTCAATAGTTTATTTTGTTTGAGTGCAGAAATCCTTTTGCAGAGCTTTGAGGCTCTCCTGTATTCTCCAATCCAACAGTTCTCCCTCCAAACAAAGCTAGCACCATTTGTGGGGGGGCTCCCATTTAATTCTCTGTTTTCATGGGGTCCTTCCCATTTATTTATTGCATCACCACAGAGCACCACTAGGATTACAACTGGCCCTGGTGCCATGTATTTGTCATAGGGAGAGATAATGGGAAGACATCTTAGTGTTGCGCAGAAGGTTCTAATAGACTCCCATGGAGATTTACACCACAGTATATCATTAGGTCTTAGGATTCAGCAGGCTTCCATTGTATATTGCACCAAAGTATATTATGGTCTAGCAGGTGTCCAGGGAGTTTCACACTAAATTATATAACTGTAATGTTTGGTTCCAGGAGATGTTAACATGTGCACATCATGATAGTCAGCATATAACAGAGAATGACAAATAGATAAAATTTTATAGAAAAGAAAATGAGTAATGAGGTATGGTGGAACAAGAATATGTGAGGAAGGAAATTTGGCAAGAAACAGTGATAAAGGAGGAAGAAACTGGTATAAAATGAGAATGTTGCGTCCGTCAGTCGCAGACGGCTACGAATGCTCTGCCTTACCTCGTTTTCTCCTCTTTCACTCTCCTTAGGCAAGATGGCTGCCTCTAGTGCCGAGTGCAGAGGGTCTCAGCATTTCCAAACCAGCATGGGCGTCCTAGTCCGCCATGCTCACTCCCGTGGCCTCTTAGGGCTCAAGCGCACACCTCTCTGACGTGCATATACAGGTCATGGCGGGAACCTCGGGGGTGGCCCCACCGTATTATGTTAGTACCTCTGGGTATAAAAAGCCTCCACTTCCGCTACCACCTTGAGTTAGCAAGGACTTCGGTTTAGCTATTCTGACCACTCTAGGCTGCACACTTAGACACTGCTATCACTCCAAGGGCCTCGCTCCAGCAGAAGCTCTAGACACCCGCTCCTCGGAGGTCTCTCGCTTCCAGCTTCCCTTCAGGGCTCTCACTAACTAAAGAAGAAACTAACTTTAGTTAGCCCCTTCGGGGCTCTCACTAACTAAAGAAGAAAGAGAGAAAGACCCCCTCTCGGGGGTCTTTCTCTCTTTCTTCATTTCAGGATATAGGACTATTGGGTACTCGCTCCTTGAGGGCCTACCTTCCATCAAATCCTGCACTATGGACCTTTGATCCCATCATTCTACCATCAGGAAGATGCCTTAATTCCGTGAGTACCTCTACGATCTGGTGCTCCAGCTCCACCCACCAGCCACGGTGTCACCCGCACTGCGGGCTCCCACCTATTGTGACCATCTGGGTGAGACTACACTACTGAGCCTGTTGAACGTACTGGCACATCGTGGATCAGTGGCTTGCCTTCCTGCTTTACCATCTACCTACAGCAGTATAATAAAGACTATCCCTATTGTGTCTGATAGGGATGTGAATCGTTTTTTGACGATTTAAAACATCGTCCGATATTTTTTAAATCGTCAATAATCGTTAAGAGTGCGATACAATAGAAATTCCCCCGATTTATCGTGAAAAAATCGTTAATCGGGTTAGTGTCCACTAACGGGAGTTATTTGGGGGGAGGGTGGGAAAACCGGCACACCAAAACAACCCCTAAACCCACCCCGACCCTTTAAAACTAATCCCTTACCTTCCCCCACCCTCCCAAACCCCCCCAAAACTTTTTACATGTACCTGGTGTTCTAGTGGAAATCCCTGGACCGATCTCCCGCTCTTGGGCTGTCGGCTGCGCTAATAAAAATGGCGCCGATGGCCCGATAAAAAAAAAACCCACCCTGACCCTTTACAACTGATCCCTTAGCTTCTCCCACCCTCCTGAACCCCCCAAAAACTTTTTACATGTACCTGGTGGTCCAGTGGAAGCGCCGGGACCGATCTCCCGCTCTCGGGCCGTCGGCTGCGCTAATAAAAATGGCGCCGATGGCCCTTTGTCCTTACCATATGACAGGGTATCCGTGCCATTGGCCGGCCCCTGTCACATGGTAGGAGTACTGGATGGCATGCACAATCATCCAGTGCCATCGGCTCCAGCGCAGCCGATAAACAAAAATGCAATCGGGCCTCACTAAAAAAAATTAACGATGTGAATCGGAATCGGAACCGATTCCAGTTCCAATTCACATCTCTAGTGTCTGCTGTCTGAGTTCAGCCTATCACAGGGGGTTCCCCACAGGGCTCCTCCCCATGGACGGAGTCATCTCCATTGTGACCAAGGGTCCATAATGCCACAAACACAACAGAGAGCTTATAAATGTTGCAATTTGGTACAAATGGAAGCTAGATACTCAACACATATCTGATTCCAGCACTGTGTTTTCGAATTATATTGACTGTCACAGCTGGATTGCAGAGGACCAATCCAGGGAAGTCATAGATTTAGAACTAACTGAATTGTATATATATATATATATATCTGATAGCTGTCAGAGAACCCAAAAATTGGGTAAGTAACACCATTAGTATTTTAAAAGCTGCTTATCATGGAGAAGTAGTCTAGTGTTTAGAGCAGTGTGCTATGATCCAGGGAAACTAGTGTTCAAATCCTACTGTTGCTCCTTATGACCTTGGGCAAGTCACTTTACTCTCCCTTACAAAGTTAGATTGCAAGCCCCATGGGGATAGGGAAATACCTATAATACCTGAATGTAATCTGCTTTGAAGTGCCAAAAAGCAGAATATAAAAATCTAAATAAATAATGTTGCAAGCTTTATTACATAATGGCAAAGAATATCAAAACTATTAAAAAAAATAAAATTGGCACCAAAAACATACACATATATCAATTGCCCTAGTCAATCACACTGCTTGTAAACTCTCTTTAGTGTTATACATTTATAAATTGTATAAATATCAACATAAAACATTGTCAAAATATATACAGAGTGCTTGTAAGGAAACAATGAAACACTTGCAGTAGAGCTAGACTTCAAGAAAGATACTTTGTGAATTGTAAATGAGTCAAATGGAAGATACTGTCATTAAAAAGGGAATACAGTTGAATGAGCAGATCTAACAGCACTGTGCACTAATATTCCACAATCAGTAGCCATACGGATTATCAAGGATTCATTACAGTAACTGACTTATCAGCTGGCCATCAACAATTTGTGACAGATTTGGCGGCTAGAGCCCTAACAAAAAACTGTTTTCAATTCCAGAACAGTTTATTCCATCAAATCAAAGGCACAGCAATGGGGGCCACCATGGCCCCTTCAGTGGCATGCCTTTATGTATCGAAATTAGAGGAAATGCATGTCTAGACCTCTTCTTTTTGGCAATGCATTAATTATAATATGGGTCAGATTCATTGATGGCATTTTGTTTCATTTGGACCTCTTCGTTCGAACATCTTCTGGAGTCTGAAGGGTGGCTGGACCAGCAGGATGTAAATCTGCAGTTTTCCTTTTGCAAAAAAATCAACAAAAAATGTATTTTTTTGAATGATTCTTTACAAACAGGAAGACCAATTGCAAACTGCTTTTCACCACAAAAAAAACCAGTCAGAAATGAACTTTTATCATTTCAAAGCCACCACCCTACATATTTGAAAGAAAACATCCCAATGGGCCAATTCCTTCACCTTCAGCGGATATGCTACCCAAAGGAAGAGCACATCACCGAAGCAGGCAACATGAAGAACAGATTTTTACAGGGAGGTTACCCTCGTTGAATCATCAAGCATGTATTCAAACGAGCATTGCCTGCCAACAGAGACTGGCTACTACAACCATAACAGAAAGAATCCGCGCATAAATGCATTACCTTATTCCACCTGCACAGGTGAAGTCCAAAAAATCATTAAAAAAACCTTTGGAATATATTATCTGACCATTATCCTTTTCAGGAGACTATATTTTTGCGAATCTAAGAGGCTGAAATCTATGGGATATGCTTATAAATACATCCAGAGACAGACCCACATCCAGTTCAGCACCTAGGGGTTAGTTCACATATGGCAAATGTGTCACCTGCGGTCAGACAAAGCAGATCCAAGAATTTGCTTTACCTAATAGCACCAGAACTCAATACCTTCATGGACATTATACATGCAACTTACCTTACAGGTAATCTATGCAATAGTATGCCCCTGCAGTAAAATTTACATTAGCCACACCAAAAGGGCTATAAAAACCAGAATGATCCAACATGCAAGTTGCATCCGTACCAGGAAAATGGAAGCCCTGGTAATTCAACATTGGACTGAGCACAATAATTCTCTCCAAGATTTAAATTTTTTTGTCATACAGCAACTCAGCTTGACAAGAGCGGGCAATATTTCCCTTCAGTTACAAAGAAGTGAACAAAGATACATCTACCAATGGGACACAGTCGATCCTAAGGGTTTAAATAAAGCCATTGAATGGGAGGCATTTTTTAAAATAAGTATGCTCCTTTCAGTAACTCTTAGGTAAAACAAAGTCCACATTCATCACCATTATACTTAAATAGCTAACTCATTTGCTGGGTCGTTATCACCACATTGAAACAGTATAGATGTACAGTATATACAATATACCCACTTATATCTGATTTATTATTATCTATTACCTTGTGATTATCATTATTATCATTAGCATAATTTATTAATTGTAATAATAAATTCTGAACTGTTTTTTATATAGCATGTGTGTGTGTGTGTATTCATTGCAAAGAGTAAGCGCTCCATCTAGTGGCCATTATGCTCGGCCATTACACCAAGTATTACAGAATATTTGCTAGTGAAAGCTGATTAGATGCCAATGCCCTCTAAAGTCAGGACCAGCAGATTTCCCTCTCTGGAATCAATAGTATTAATGTGGCAGGGTTGGGATGGTTTGGACTGACAGAGGAAAGAGACTTGATTGCTAAAATAGGATGTGTTATAAGAGATGTGCAGTACAGGATAGAGGAGAAACAGAGATGAGGGAAAGAGTGACACAGAGAAAGGAAGATCCAATAAACAAAAGACACCAACGTGCATGAACACTTAAAAAACATATCTGCATTTATTTGTACAACACAAATGTATTTTCAAGCAATAGCAATATTTTCAAGCAATAGCTTACCAAAGGAGGAGGAGTAGTCTAGTGGTTAGAGCAGTGGGCTACAAACCAGGAAACCAGCGTTTAAGTCCTGCTGTCACTCCTTGTGACCTTGGGCAAGTCACTTTACCCTCCATTGCCTCAGGTACAAAACTTAGATTGTAAGCCCTCTGGGGATAGGGAAATACCTCCAGTACCTGAATGTAAACTGATGTGATAGCTCAGATCAAATGTCAGTATATAAAAATAATAAATACATCTTTATTGTTATTATCATTGTTAGTGGAGCCAAAGATCTCAGTGGTATTCTTAGGCTTTTGGCCAAACAATTGTCTAGGTCTTAAAAGCTTTTTTGACCCCCATCAATTGTCTTTTGGTTTTGAGTGCATAGCTTTGAGGGCCTGGCAGACTATATCAACCAGCCAAGCCATTGCTGGGCCTACACTTGAGGATTCTTGTAGACGTAGGAATGGTAAGAAGCTGGTGCCCTTCCGGTCAGAGTGGCCAGATTTCTCCCTGGAGTGCCCCCTTATACAGTACCCTTCTTTCACCCACCAAGCCAACTCACTCCACACTTGCAAAGCCCTTAACTGACACAGAAGACAGATGAGAATAAATATATTCATTCATCTGGTTTGTCTTCTCCTGAAAGTCTCTGCTCTCTTTTCAGCTTCTTTCCTGGGGTCTGGATGCTCTTCCATTTCTGGCATCAGCACTGACAAGCAGTCCCATTTGCCTAGAAGCTACAGTTTTTTGTTTAACATGCAATCTAATAATATCTAAACTATTGAGGTCATTTTTTACTTCCTACATGCTAAAATTTAGTGCTTAGCTTGTTAAGTGATGTTTTAGTATGCACATTACATTTTTAGTGCTGCATATGTTAAACATGTTTAGCTAAGTGTTATAGTGCATAAGCCCCATAGTCTCCTACGTGACTGTTTTTTATTTACTTTTTTGAACAAAACTGTGTTGTGTCTTTCCACAGCTCTTCAGAGAAGAAATTCTTTTTTTTTTCTTGTATTTCATTATCTGTGAAACTGGGTGGCATACTGCTCTTAGGTATGAATGCTGTAAATCACAGAACAATTTATACCATCAATTTAGTTTGAACTGTTGGAGTTTTTTTGGTACTGACCCTAAGGGCTGGCAGCATTAAAATGGAGCTTTTCCCTTTTATAACAAGTTGAAGTTATGTCAAGTATGCCAGTCCACTAGGTTGATTGATGCACACAATCTTCTGTTAAGATTCTTGGGAAAGTTCTAGAAAGATCCAAATATAACCTTTTCTTTCTTCTCCCTGAGGACTGAGGAGATCTGCCTTACTCATTCTTAATATGTGACTCCCTGATTGGGGGCAATATTACAGTGACCATCCCTGGTCCATAGCCTATACTGATCAGAACCTGCTAAATCAAATCCTTTGCTGCCATGAGCATCTGTGTGAAAGAAAGTAATGCCTCAGGTTGGGGAGGGATTTAAATGTAATCATCTTTTAAAATCTATGTTTGACGTTGAAGAAAAGTTTCAGGGTTAGTATAATGAGAAAGATAAGTTATGCTGAAAAAGGGTTCTGACATCTTTATGTAGTTTTCATTTCTTTTTAGTGATGTCTTATTTTTAGGTTTTGGCTCTGTTTTGGGTTTTTTTATTTATATGTGTTAAGTTAAATTTTAGGGAGGTAATTTTCAAAGGAGCTATGTGCATAAATGTAACCTACTATCATATCAATTTTTGAAAAGCCAATTTATCTTGGGAAGGAGATAAAGCACGTGATAAAGAACATTGCCTTTTCTGAAACATTACCTGCTCACAGAAAAGGAAACGAAAGGATAAATCAGATAGAAAATGTTAATTCATGGCTCAAAACATGGTGCAAAGAAAGTGGATTTGGATACATTGCAGGTTGGGGCCATATATGGAGCAGTAAAAGACTACACAATAAGGGTGGCCTACATTTGACAGTCAATGCAAAAAAAGAGCACCATAACCTAAATGCTACAACCATTTTTTGTGCTTTTTTTGCATTGATTGTTACATAATCTCAGTTTCTTTGGTTCACTTTCTCAATTGTGTGAGTTTTCTACATTTGACAGTGGCTTGAAGGATGATCCTAAATGAGAAATTCCAGCCATACAGAGATGGTGGATGCCCTGCAAGGGGCTCTGCTAAAACAAATGGTGAAGGAACCCATGAGGGAGGAAGTGATACTTGACATAGTACTCACAAATGGGGATAATGTTTCTAATGTCTGAGTAGGCACTCACTTAAGCACTAGTGATCATCAGATAGTATGGTATGATATCGCAGCGAGGATAGAGAGAAGTTGCACGAAGATCCAAGTTTTGAATTTCAAAAATACAGACTTTGGTAATATAGGGAAATACCTTGAGGAGAAACTAGAAATCTGGGAGATGATGGGTGAAGTGGAATAACAGTGGACCAAATTAAAAGGAGCTATTTTAAAGGCAACAAATCTCTATATAAGAACAATAAACAAGAGTAAAAGGAAAAAGAAACTAATCTCGTTCTCAAAGGAGTTGGCTAAAAAATAAATTAAAAAAGAATAGCGTTCAAGAAATACAAAGGATCCCAAAAAGAGATGAGGTGAAGCTGAGGGAGATAGGGAAAAAAAATTAAGAAAGCAAAAGTTCAAGTGGAAGAAAGAATTGCTACAGAGGTAAAGCAAGGTGACAAGATATTTTTCAGATATATTAGTAAAAGAAAGAAGATCCAAGGTGGTATAGTAAACTTGAAACAAGACAAGAAGCAATGTGTTGAGAAAGATGATGAAACAGAGGAAATATTAAACAAATATTTCAATTCGGTGTTCACTAAAGAAGACCATGGAGAAGGACTGCTACTGGTTGACTAGAGCATGGACGAGAATGAAGTAGACACAACTCTATTTATAGAAGAAAAGATTGGGAAAAGCTAGGAAAACTGAAAGTGAAAAAGGCCATGGCATCGGATAGGGTACATTCCAGGATACTAAGGGTGCTTAGAGATGCCCTGGCGGGTCCATTGAAAGACCTATTCAATAGATCCCTGGAAACGGGAGTGGTGCCTCAGGATTGGAAAAGAGCAGTTGTAGTCCCTCTTCACAAGGGCGTAATTTGGAGGAAGATGGAAACTACAGGCCGGTTAGCCTCACTTTGGTGGTGAGAAAATTGATGGAGACTCTGCTAACGGATATTATAGTAAACTATCTACAATCAGGTGTTCAGTTCGGAGTTAACAGTCTGCTTGGAGTTAGCAATCTGTTGTTATTTAGGAGAGTTGTGGATGGATCCTTGGACCGGTGGCAGATGACCACGCCCCCGGGGGAAGATCCCGAGAGGGACCACCGGTCAGGCTCAGAGTATGGAGACAGACACACACTAGTTCTTTTATTAGACAGTATACTGAACCAACAGAGTGAGCTGGAATGCCCAGCTGGGCTGAAGTCCCTCAGATACTAGAACAGTGATCCCTGGAGGCTGAGCTGTAGAGAAACTGAAATATAGTGAGTATGCAGGGTATGCAGAGTTCATGTACTGAACCAGATAGTAACACTCACACAATGTCTCATAGAAGCCCAGGAGCTGGAATGTATAGGCCCTCGAGGAGCGAGTACCTGGTTCCAGGGAAAGCTCTGAGAGAGCGATGGTAACTCACTGATGTAGTTGACAATGATGACTTCCAGGCAGAAGAGAGTACCGAGTAAGTCTGGGAAAGAGGGCCCTTGAGGAGCGAGTACCGGTTCCAGACTATCACCTGAAAAACAAAGGAGAGAACGAGGCCCCCGAGGAGCGGGTACCCCTAGTAAGTCCGAGGAGGCAGAGTAGCTTAGGTAGAGCAACCCTTGCTAACTACAAGGAGGCAGAGTAGCTTGGAAAGTCGAAGCGAGTCCGTAGTCAATCCTTGCTAACTCGACGTGTTAGCAAATTCTAAGACCTTATATATCCGTCGCGGGTGACGTCATCTTCGGGGGATGCCCCCGAGGTTCACACCATCGCCGGTACTTCAGTCAGGGCCGTGCCGTGCGCATGCCCCTAGGCCTCCAGGAACATGGCAGTTTGCAGCATCTAGCCGGTCCGGGGACACCAGAGGACTTTGGCAGAACAACGCCGCGGAAGCAAATCTTCCCGCGGATGAAGAAGGAGGTGCCAAAGAGGTAAGGAGGGCGGAGAGAGGGCATCGGGTACCGACGGACACAACAGTACCCCCTTCAAAGGGTGATTTCTTCTTTGGGTACCAGGCTTAGGTTTTGAAGGATGTGCGAGGTGGAACTGATGAAGCATCTCTGTCCAGGATATTGGTCTGAGACTCCCAAGAGTTTTCTTCGGGGATGAAACCTTCCCATTTTAGAAGGTATTCAAAAGTCTTGCCTCTTTTACGAACATCCAGAACTTCTTCGACTTTGTATTCTAAGTCATCTTCTGCATAGATGTCTTGAGTCTTGGAAGAAATTTCACTGAGTATGTTGTTGAATATCAGCAGCGATGGATGAGCTGCTGGGGATGTCACTGAGATCTTCAATGGAAGTAGCGAAGTTGGAGAACGTCCAAAGCCCACTTCAAGTTGTAACACAATAGTGGATCTTTTATTTTGATGAGGGGACCCTTCAGGTCTTCCACTAGATGTCTGAGAATGAAGTTGCCTCCTGCCCTTGAGTCCACTAGGGCAGGAGTCTGAACCGTGATCGGTGCGTAAGTCAAAGAGACTGAGAGAGAGAGCAGAGGAGATGTCACGGTATGGCCTAAGAACAGTCCTCCTGCAGGACTTAGGCCCATCCATTTTCCAGACGAATGGAGCATGTGGAGACATTTTGACCGGGCTGACCATAGTACATGCAAAGACCGCGCTGCTTCCGAAATCTTCTCTCCTTAGAATCAAGAATCTTCTCTCCTTAGAATCAAGTGTCCATGACCAATTTGCATAAGTTCATTAGTATCAGCAGCAGGGACTATTGGAACCACCTGTTTCAACCTGGGTAACACCCTAGGCCGGAGTTCCTTCACCTTGTCCCAGAGATGTAGATCAATCCAAGTAGCTAGGGATATTAATTTGTCCAGCGAGTCAGGTGTTTGGCAAGAGGCCAGCTCGCCCTTCAAACAGTTATCCAGGCCTCTGCAAAAGAGAGTCTTGAGACATCTGGGCTCCCAGCGTAGCTCTGCCGCAAGAGCTTTAAACTCGATAGCAAATTCAGCCAATAATCTACTGCCTTGCTTCAAATCCACTAAAGCAGAACCGGCTACAGACATTTGAGCAGGGTCATCGAAAACAGATTTAAATAAGTCCATAAATCCTTCTATGTCCTGCAAAATGGAGTTCTTGCGTTCCCACAAGGTAGATGCTCAAGACAAGGCCCTACCATTCAGGTATGAAAGGATGTAGGTGGTCTTGGAAAGAGCTGTAGGAAATAGAGACGGCTGTAAGCAAAGTGCATGCAGCACTGGTTCAAAAAGCCCCTGGTCTTCTGGATTTCTCCGGAAAAGCGGATTGGAGCCACCAGTGGTACAGCAGTTTTTAAAGTTACCTCCTGTGACTGACCTTCTTGGTTGGAGGCTGTGCATTGAACCTTCTGTGTGTGTAGCTGATGAAATGTTGCAGTAAGTTTCTCCAAGGCCTCTTGCTGCTCCATAATGTGCTGGGCCAGGCCCGGTAAGGCCTGTAAGGCATTCAGTTGTGCCGGATCCATGGAGTTAGCAATCTGTTCAGTTCGGAGTTAACAGTCTGCTTAGGAGTTAGCAATCTGTTCAGTTCGGAGTTACCAGTCTGCTTGGGATTAGCAATCTGTTGTTATTTAGGAGAGTTGTGGGTGGATCCTTGGACTGGTGGCAGATGACCACGCCCCCGGGGGAAGATCCCGAGAGGGATCTTCCCCCGGGTGGCGTGGTCATCTGCCACCGGTCTGCCATCTGGTCTGCCATCTAGTCAGGCTCAGAGTACGGAGACAGATACACACTAGTTCTTTTATTAGACAGTATACTGAACCACCATAGGTGGCAGTAGTGAGCTGGAATGCCCGGCTGGGCTGTAGTCCCTCAGATACTGGAACAGTGATCCCTGGAGGTTGAGCTGTAGAGAAACTGAAATATAGTGAGTAGGCAGGGTATGCAGAGTTCATGTACTGAACTCTGCATACCCTGCAGTCTGGGAACGAGGGCCCTCGAGGAGCGAGTACCGGTTCCAGACTGTCACCTGAAAAACAAAGGAGAGAGCGAGGCCCCCAAGGAGCTTCTCAGGAATATAGCATCATGTTGAGGATTCCTGAACCAGTGCAGCATGCACTTTACTCTTCCGTCTACCCTCTTCCTCAACAACCTCACCAAGACCAGCTACATCCTTTCCTTGCTGGATGGCAAGGGTTTGGCCTGGTCTTCTCCCCTGTTGATGCGGGCCAATTCGATACTCCGGGACCTATCTAGCTTCCTTGTGGGGTTCCGCAACGTCTTTGAGGACCCCGGGCGGCAGGCCACTTCTAGTTCCTCACTCCTACACCTACATCAGGGTTCCCAACCCCTGGTTGATTATGTGATTGAGTTCCAGACCTTGGCCACGAAGCTCCACTGGTGCGAGGATTGCCTGAACTCCATTTTTCTGGAAGGTCTTACCACCCATATTAAGGACGAATTGGCAGCCCGAGAGCTCCCAACTTCCCTCAATGCCCTCATCGAATTGACCAGCTGGAGTGGACCAAAGAACAGCAGTCCTCCAGGAGATCTTCCTCCACTCTTCTGTGCCTGCGGTGTTCCCCATACCCCTGATGGGCTACTTCACCCAAATCTCCTCCAGATAAGCCAATGCAGCTAGGCTGCGACAAGTTAGCTCAGGAGGAACGCCATTGATGCCTTCGTACAGGACTGTGTCTCTACTGTGGAGAGCCTGGACACGTCTTGTCCTCATGCGGTTCAGCGATTTCTTGGATTCACGAACTATTATCAAACATTTATTCACAACTATGCCAAACTCATGGCCACTATAACTGCCTTGACCTGTAAGGGCGCCACACCAAAGCAATGGCCCTCAGAAGCAATCACCGCCTTTCAATCCTTAAAGTCTGCGTTTCTCCGCGAGCCTTGCTTACGACATCCTGATTCTCTGTGCTCCTTCGTGCTTGAAGTCGACGCTTCCTCCAAAGGAGTAGGAGTAGTCCTAAGCCAGCATGCCCCTACTGGTACGCTTCATCCATGTTCCTTCTTCTCGAAACAGTTTTCTCCAGCGGAACGAAACTACGGAATCGGGAACAAAGAATTACTGGTGATGAAGCTTGCCTTTGAGGAGTTGCGCCCCTGGTTGAAGGGGGCCGAATTCCCCATCACCGTATACACAGATCATAAAAACTTACAATTTCTACAGCAAGCTCAGCCACTGAATCATTGCCAAGCCCCGGTAGGCACTCTTCTTTACCCGTTTCAATTTCACCTTATGCTACCGCCCAGCAGCTAAGAATACCAAGGCAGACGCTCTTTACCACACTTTCACTCCCGAGGACATCATCAAACCTCAACTCATATCATAGATCCTGCCCGCATCCTTCTTTCAGCCACCATCACTGTACCTCTAGGGAAAACAGTGGTTCCCCGCCAACTGAGCAACAAAATCATTCACTGGGCCCACGACTCCCACACTGCGGGGCATCCTGACGAGCCCGCACCCTAACCTCTGTCCTATGATTCTACTGGTGGCCCATGGTAAAGACGGACATCCGAGACTATGTTGACTCCTGTCAAGTTTGCGCACAACAAAAACCCTGGACGGGTCATACGTGGGGTCTACTAAAACCTTTACCTGCTCCCACAGAACCGTGGTTGCACATTGCCATGGACTTCTTTGTGGACTTATCCCCCTCAGAAGGCAAGACAGTCATCTGGACTGTGGTGGACCGTTTCTCCAAGATGGTGCACTTCGTCACCCTACCTGGGATTCCCTCCATACCACAACTGGCACAGCTCTTCATTCAACATGTCTTTTAGCTTCACGGTCTCCCGAAACATATTGTCTCTGACCGAGGTACACAATTTACTGCCCGCTATTGGCAGCCTCTGTGCAAAACATTTGATATTTCCTTGAATTTTACTACAGTGTACCATCCACAGGCCAAAGGTCAAGCAGAGAGGACCAACTGGACCCTGAAACAGTTCCTTCAAACTACATTATCTTGCAACAAAATGATTGGGCCTCCCTGCTTCCATGGACAGAATTTGCTCTGAATTCCCATATCTCCTCCGCCACTAAATCCTCTCCCTTCCTGTTGGTCTACGGTCGGCAGTCCCTCCCTCCACTGCCTCTTCCCTTAACAGTCCCTTCTCCTGTGGCCCAGTTGATAGTGGGGGAGTTACATCGTCTTTGGAAACAAACTCAGCTGTTCATACAAAAGGCAGGCCAGAGATCCAAGAAGACTGTGGATGTTCATCGAAGACCCACTCCACATTTCTGAACTGGTGAAAAGGTTTGGCTCAGCACAAAAATTATTTGCTTGAAACTTCCATCAATGCGCCTGGAACCTCGCTATATCGGCCCCTTTCCAGTACTCCATCAACTTGGGCCCATCACTTATCAATTACGCCTACCTGCTACCCTCAGGATCCACAACTCTTTTCATGCTTTCCTTCTGAAGCCTTTGGTATTAACTTGCCCCTCGAGAACTCCTCCCAAGCCTCAACCTTTAATTGCCAAAGAAGAGTCCATCTACCAGGTTCATGACGTTCTGGATGTCAGAAAAAGAGGTCGAAGATGGGAATATCTTCTATCCTGGGAGGGTTTTGGCCTGGAAGAGAATTCATGGGCGCCTCCCACCAATATATTAGATAAAAACCTGCTTGAGCTGTTCCATCTCTCTCATCTAGAAAAACCCAAGCCTCTGGGGAAGGCCCTAGAGAGGAGGGTACTGTTACTCTCACCGCCCACCGGCCCCACTCGCCGCAGTTTCTAGCTTCACGCAGCCGGCCAACTGCTTCCGTGCATCTCCCGCGCATATTATAAAATCGGGCGTAGATTTGTTCGCGCCAGGTTGCGCGAACAGATCTATGCCCACACGTAGTTTTTAAGATCTGGCCCAGTGTCTGCACCTCTTCTTCAGACTTGTTTTAAGCATGTGTCTGCTGTCTCCCCAAACATATATTATAGAGAAATGTAGTATAAGTTCCTTCGGAGAGCATTTGTGTCTGCCTCAGTGGCCTTCCACTTGAAACTCCTTCCGATAGTGATCTGTGAAAAATGCCTTCCAACTGTTTGTACACTGTCCCATTCTTTTTGGGTATGCCCTCCTATCAAGCATTTTTGGGGACAGATTGAGATTATACGCTATGTTGCTGACCTGTTAGGAATTTCACTCCCACTCTCTCCGAAATTTTGGTCTTTGACTGCATTCCCCTTTTACTGGTTCAAAGTATTGGGCCTCGCTTATTTCTTAAGAAACAAGATAAGAAACAGATAAGGGAGGAGGAATAGCCTAGTGGTTAGAGCAGTGGACTATGAACCAGGAGACCATGGTTCAAGTCCTGCTGTCGCTCCTTGGGCAAGTCACTTTACCCTCCATTGCCTCAGGTACAAAAACTTAGATTGTAAACCCTGTGAGGATAGAGAAATACCTACAGTACCTGAATGTAAACCGGTGTGATATCTCAATCAAGATGAATGTTGGTATATAAAAAAATAAATAAAAAAAGCAAGTTTAGTAGGGAAAAATGATTCTCCTTTGTTGGAAAGAATCTGAAGTCCTGTCATTTTGGGCATGACGTAATCACTTGCACCGTATAATGCAGATGGACAATATGACATCCCACTTCTCTCCGAATCACTGATGCAAAGATTTGCAGGTATGGGAACCATATATTCTAGCTCTACCACATAGATCCAGGAGTTTGATTCTGAATGACTGATATTCATTGGCATTGACATTGGTTCTGTACTTTGTTGGCACAGTGCTGGATTTGTCTCTTTGATTATGGGTGGAGGAGGGGGGAAAGGGGGTAATGGGTGTGGTTGAGTACAATGTTTGCATCTTTACTGTTGTTATTTCATATTTCTACTTATGGGTGCATCAGAAGCCCTGTATCCTAAGCCTTGTCTGATTGTTTACTATTTAAACCAATAAAAATTATTTGAACAAAAAAAAAAAAAAGAGTATGAATCCAGCTAGGATTGAGAGGCCCCATAGCCCCAGGAATAGAAGCTCCGTCCCTCTCTGGGAAGTTAGACTGGGAATATACTGCAAAAGGTAGGTAGTTTATTGTGAATATTCTTTAACTGTGTATATAAAATAAAGTGAAAGTGGATAAGAAAGGCTGGACACAGCATGCTTACTGCTCCAACCCACAAGATATTGTGCAACCATTCTCACAGGGATAAACTACGTGGAACAGCAGTTACTAACCTTAATAGAATGCATGGGGGTAACCAGAATGGAAGGGCAGTTACTACCCTTAACAGATTGCATGGGGTAACCTGCACAGAATGGCAGTTACTACCCTTAGCAACACATGGGGATAAACTGCATGGAATGGCAATTACTAACATAAGCAAATGCTGAGCAGATTGATGGGTCATTTGGTCTTTGTCTGCCCTCATTACTATGTTAATATATGTTATTATTAGGGATATGCTAATTCAAAAAATGTTTTGGTTCATTTATTGCTTCATTGAGGCCCACATTAGTTTTTTAAAAAATTGTTTATTTGTTTCATTAGCTCATTTGTTTTTCATTAAAAGTGTGTGTGGTGGGGGTTAATCCATTTTCATGAAACTTGTAGGAAGAAATCATCAGAAGGAAGAAAGAACTCCAAGGTACCTAGACTGTGGCAAAGTGGCACCAAAAGCTAAGATGGCGCAAAGGGCAAAGGAGAACCTGCATTTGCAGGAGTTCTCCAAGGCACCACGAGAGCAGCAAAGAAGCAGCAAGAAGGGTAAGAACACTCCAAGGCTCCAAAAGAAGGCACCAGCAACAGTGAAATAAACCTTCATGGCATCACAAAAGGCAAAATGGCATCAAAAGTGGCATCAGCACCCTAAGGCACCATGAAGGGGGAATGAATCAGAAAAGGTAGCAGAAAAAAAACCAAAGACATGCACCGATAAAAGGGCCACACAGCACAAAGTGTGGCTTCAGGATACCAAAACAACATGAGAGGTGCGAAGCAGCATCCCCAGACTGGCAAGAAGAACCCACGGCACGGTCCCCTCACCTTTCTTCAATGATTCCAACTCTTGGTTCCTCCTCGCTGGCAGTGGTGGGCCATCAGCTCCATCCTCGGACTTCCCCTGTTGCCTCCGGCCCTGCTGCGGTTCCTGGCGTTCCCGGTCCTGCTGCCATTTTTGATAAACCATCCCAGAATAATCAACCATCAAATAGTGGGTGAATAAATCTGAAATTGTAGAGGGAATGGAGAAAAAGAAGAGCTATGGAACAGATGTCATGTCATAGAAATTAAATGTGTCTTTTTTTTTTTACTTTTTTCAAATTTTTGTTCTTGGGACAAAACATCCAAGTATAACACATCAAGAAGAAATCAAGTTTTGGAAGAGCACCCCAAGACTCCAAAAGAGGGCACTAGTAACAATTACATGAACCCTTGGCAACTCGAGTGGCAACCTGACATCAAAAGTGGCATCAACACCCTAAGGCACCAAGAAGGGGGAATGAATCAGAAATGGTAGCAGAAAAGTCCCAAGGCAAGCACTGATAAAAGGCCCAAACAGCACAAAGAGTGGCTTCAAGACACAAAAGTAACATAAGAGGTACAAAGCAGCCCCCCAGACTGGAAAAAACAACTCAAGGTATAAAGTCTGGGGTACCACAGCAAGGCAACGTGTCAAAGAAAACTCCAAAGTGTAAGGTCTGGGCATAGATGCAATGCTGAGTGACACAAGTTGTAGTAAAGCAGAGTGGCATGGGAGATGCAAGTCATTCTGTTGAAGCATATTGCCTATTTTCAGATTCAGTACAAGAAAATGACATGTGATAAGAATAATTTTATTGAAATAGGCATTTATTTACGTCCCCTGCTTGAACTTGACCTAGCTTCTGGATGGAATTTTGAGTTTCCTTTGAAATGGGCTTTCTGAAGTAGATGGTTATCACATGTAGGACATCTAAATGGTTTCACTAATGAATGTGATGTGGTTTTCCTGGAAAGTGGTGAAAGCTGCTTTATTTAGAAACCTTTCCCCATATTATTTAGATGACCTCTGGCTGTTACATTAACTGATTTTCTGGTTTTGTATGAAATCTCACACACTATTCTGTTATCACATTCAGGACACTGAAATGGTTAATTGTCTTCCTACTGAATAAGGACTTTTTTGGACAAACACCACAGTATAATCAACCATCAAACAGGATAGCAGATCTAAGCTGAAATTGTGAAGGGGTTGAAGAAAAGGAAGAACTATAGAATAGATGCCATGTCATGGTAGTGAAACCTGTGTCTTTTTCACATTTTTGTTTAGGAGACAAAACACTCCAGTATAGCAAACCAAGAAGAAAGCAGGCTCCAAGAGAGGGCACCAACAAAATTATGGCAGGTTGGTACATGCCAGCAAGTCCCCCATGGTGATATTAACTGCATGGCAGGTGAGCATGTGCGAATGGTGATATTAGGGGCATTGCATATAGGCATGTGCCAGCAAGTCCCCCTTTGGTGGACCCTTGGTCTGACCCAATATGGCAAATCTTATATTCTTATGTAATTAGGCATATGGCAAGTAAACTTGTGCTAGCAAATCCCCCTTGGTAGTATTAAGGACATGGCACCTAGACAAAAGGCAGCAAGTCCCCCATAGTGGTATTAGAAATATGGCAGCTAATCAAAAGTTGGCAAGTCCCTTATAGTGGTATTAGGCATCAAGCAATAAGTCTCCTATGGTAGTACTAGGGATATTGCAGCTAGGAATTTAGCAGCAGACAGACATGACAATGACTATAGAAGGAATGCACACTTTGCACAGCACATCTCAGACATGTTCAGTCTTCAAGATCAGTTTTCCTGAATTCACAGAGCAATGATAGGTTGGTTTAGATAAATGCTTCACTGCAAGACTTGAGAACATGCCTAGCCAAGGTCTGACAAGACATAAATGACTCACTGAGCTGGCTAGTAATGACTATACTATAACAATTCTTAACTGATTGTTTTGCACTGTTATTCTCTATAGACTTTTTGTCCATAGAAATGAATTGGGGTAAAAATGAATGAAACAAATAGGATTTGTTTGATTTAGGGGTCCTTCTCAATTTGGGAACCATGTAAGAAATTAATTAGACCCAATTCATTTCATAATGCCTATTTGTTTTAAATGTATGCACATCCCTAGTTACTATTTTTTTTAATTTTGTATTTAATTGTATTTATATCCCACACCCTCCGAAGTCCAGGGCGGGTTACAACAGTACATACATAAAAATTAAAATAAAGCACATACATCAGATAAAGTGATAATATAGATAAATAACAATGTAACTGAAAATATGATAAATGAAATAGGTTGGAGACTTAAGTACAATTAAGAAAAAATAAAAATGGCAAATAAAAAATTAAAAGATTAAAAAATATAGTAAATAATTAAAAGAAAATAAAACTAATTGTAGTAAGTTATTGAGTGCATAGGTCGGGGAAAAATGTAGAAAGAGATGGTGTTTCAGGGCTTTTATAAAGGCTTTCTTGTTAATAATAAAGCGTAAATCTGGAGGGATGGTGTTCCATAAAATAGTGCCTGCTATAGAGAAGGCTCATTCTCTGGTAGAGACCAATCTAGTAATTTTTGGTGAAGGGATTTGTAAGAGTAATTTATTTTTTGACTTAAGATTTCTGTGTTGTGCCTGTTGGTCGCAGACGGCTGCGACCTCTGTTGCTCACCTCCTTTTTTCCTGCACCAGTAATTCTCAGACAATTGGCGACCTCTGCCTCTGCATGCCACTCTCCTCAGTGTTCCTGGGACGGCATGGGCAATCCCATCTGCCATCTTGAATCAGGGATTACCTAAGGCACGTGTGCGTGCGCCAGGCCCTATCTTATACACATCATGGCGGGAACCTTGGGAGCTTCCCCTCCGCATGACGTTATCTGCCTGCATGTATTTGAGCCAGCCGGTCTGAGCTACCTAAGAGTTAGCAAGGACTTCCTGCTGAATTCCACTCCTTCGGAGATGCCTTACTTCACTACGCTGAACTCGTTCCTGACCCAGAGATTCGAACACTTTAGGTACCCACTCCTCGGGAGCCTTGTCACATTCTGGCTATCCGCTCCACGGAGGGCCTTCCTGCCTGGAGTCTCTCTTCATCTACTCTGGGCTTTGTCTGGTTCAGCCCTGTGACTTCGCTACCTTCAGCTGATGGAACCTCCGGTGTATCCCGTGCCACTACCGTGTTCGTCTCAGCAACCTTCCTTGCACACTTCAGAGTGAGTACCATCTGCTATCCATCTCTACTGACCGCCTGCTCTACTCTCAACATTCTCCTGTGATTCTCGGCATACCCCGTGCTGTGGGCCACTACCGGATCTATACAGAGAAGTTCCATCGAAGGAGGAATTCCCCGGTGAACCCCGCTCCACGGACCACTACCGGGGATATCATTATTGAGCTACCCATTCCTCTGGACTGTGCCTCTCTCTTCGCACTTGGTGGGTTTTTCTACATTCCAGTACAATAAAGTCTCTTTGCTGTTGTGTCCATCTCAGCCGAGGCCATGCCTTTCGGGGTGAGTCCCCACAGGGCTCCTCCCTGTGGGTGGAGTCAGATCTTACCCCGATCCATGGTCTACAAACATAACAGATTATAACAATCTGCAGGGTGTGTAAATATGTAGGGATGCGGAGATCCAGGTAGTATTATTACTGTAAATGAGACTATGAATAATTGATAAGGTTTTATATTAATTACGCCATTTTATAGGGAGTCAATGAAGTTTGTGAAGTGTGGGGACTATGTGGTCAAAAATACTGTTATTGGAAAGAAGTCTGGCAGTTGAATTTTATGTTGTACTCTTAAAGTTAACTTTTAAAAGCTGGGTGCATGCCAAATACGGGAGATGTGCACACATCTAGCACAGCTGCCCACATGTGTGTATAATGTGAACTGGTATGATGTACCCACTAATGCCGGTATAAAAAAGTTTTTAAATAAAATAAATAAATAAGTACCGATGTGCAATTATCTTGCATCAGGAAAAAAAGGGGCTTAATGTGGGTTGGGGCAGGGGCATTCCTGGACGGAGCCAAGAGTTTTGCATGCAAATAGCTATGTGCCTGGGTGCGAGCGCAAATTTACTTTGACTATGGAGGAGGTATAAGTCTTTATTTATTTATAATGTTTTATATACCGATTTTTTTTATACTAAATGTAATCAAAATGGTTTACAATATAGCATACATAAAATCACAAATAAATAGTGCAAAGTAAGGATTAAAAAAAAACTTAAAATAATACAATTCTTAAAAATAAAGAGAAAGGACAGCTTGAAAGCTATTAGAAGACAAATAGAATGAGAGCAGTAAGGCTCAACGCAGTTCAAGAAGGTGATATAAGAGAGGCACAATTAAATGGCCTCGTTGATGTTAAAAGCACATCTAAAGAGATAGGTTTTTAAACTCTTTTTAAATTCTGTCCTGCTATCAAGGTGGTTAATATTATCTGGGATAGAATTCCAGAGATGAGGCCCAGCTACTGAGAACGTGCGGCGTCTCGTTATGTCTACTCGGGCAATTTTGAATGTAGGAACTTGCAAAAAGGTTTTTGGGATGAACATAAATTTCTAGAGGGTCTATAGATGCGTAGTTTAGAGCTGAACCAAGAAGAAATGTCATTGTTTAATAAATTATGAATGATGGAAAGAATTTTGAATTTGCTCCTCAATTCAATTGGTAACCAATGTAGAGAGTATAATATAGGTGAGATGTGGTCTCCTCGTGACTTACCAGTAAGGATGCATGCTGCTGAGTTTTGGATTAATTGTAGCGGCTGAACAGCATTTTGATGGAGATCAAAAAGCAGGACATTGCAGTAGTCTAGATTACTGAAAATTAAAGATTGCAGAACTGTTCTGAAGTCTTGATGAAAAAGTAAGTGTTTGAGACGTTTCAGCATGTGTAGCTTAAAAAGAGTTTTTTACTGTTAGAGATATGTGGTGTGACATGGAAAGAATGGAGTCGATTATGTCTCCAAGGTTATGGGCTTTAGATGCAATTGGTAAAAGAGTGCCATTGAGATCAACTGCAATCGGACATTGGAATGGAGGATAAGGGGTGGATTTTAAGAGCCCTGCTCGCCTAAATCCAGGGCCCTGCGCGCCGGTGCGCCTATTTTACATAGGCCTACCGGCGCGCGCAGAGCCCCGGGACTCGCGTAAGTCCCGGGGTTTTCTGAGGGGGCGTGTCGGGGCGTGTCGGGGGCGGGCCCGGTCGGCGCGGCGTTTTGGGGGTGTGTCGGCAGCGTTTTGGGGGCGGGCCCGGGGCGTGGTTATGGCCCGGGGCGGTCCGGGGGCGTGGCCGTGCCCTCCGTACCCGCCCCCAGGTCATGTCCCGGCGCTAGCAGCCTGCTGGCGCGCGGGGATTTACGTCTCCCTCCGGGAGGCGTAAATCCCCCAACAAAGGTAAGGGGGGGGTTTAGACAGGGCCAGGTGGGTGGGTTAGGTAGGGGAAGGGAGGGGAAGGTGAGGGGAGGGCAAATCGGAGCGGCCTCGGAGGGAACGGGGGTAGGCTGCGCGGCTCGGCACACGCCGGCTATACGGAATCGATAGCCTTGCGCGCGCCGATCCAGGATTTTAGCGGATACGCGCGGCTACGCACGTATCTACTAAAATCCCGCGTACTTTTGCTGGCGCCTGATGCGCCAGCAAAAGTACGCCAATTCGCGCGGTTTGAAAATCTACCCCTAAGTGTACAATTTCTGTTTTTGAAGTGTTAAGCTTCAGATGATTGTGGGAAAGCCAGGATTTTATGGTGTTGATATAAAAGGAAACTAAAGATAGAGTATTAGACCACGATTTTGAATATGGAACGAAAAACTGGATGCCGTCTGCATATATTTTGAATTGGATATTAAGCCTGTCTAAAAGATAGCATTATGGTAAGAGATAGATATTGAACAGAATGGGTGAAAGTGAAGAGCCTTGTGGGACTCCTGAGGGACTGGAGTATTGCGAGGATGCACACATACCTATATGGATTTGATATTGATGATTAGTTAAAAAGGAATTAAACCAGCTGTAAACCGTGTAAACCGAGATATCAATTGACTGCAATCTAGATAGTATATAAAGTGATCAAGGGTGTCAAATGCTGCCGAGATGTCTAAGAGCATGTCATCCATGATTCTGTAATGAGGAAGCAATCCGTTTTTTTTCTGCCAAAATATCATGAATAATGGTAGCCATTTTCCAAATTGATTGTATGTTACAGAGCAGTAACGTACAAAACTATTTCCAGGCCTCTATAAAGTGTTTGAGGGGTCTGGGTTAACTGGGGGGGAGTGCAGGCTAAAGAACCAGGGTGGTTTGTAGGATCTAGCTCTAGACTGGGCAAACTGTTAGACGAACCGGTGAAACTGGTCATGACTGGACAAACTGTTAGATAAATTGTTGAAACTGGTCATTGACGCACATCTGTTACAAAAGTTCCCTCACTTGTGCATCGCAATGCTGACTCACACAGCTGTGCATGGGCAAGCTTAAAATTAGGAGCATACATATGCATGCCAGGGCTATTTTATAACATGTATATGTATGTGTGTGCAGGATATAAAATTGCCACATATCTGGCCATATACCCGTATGCCCATTTGAAAGTTACCATCTTTGTGCGTATATTTACTAAAGATGTGTATTCATTTTTTCCGAATTGGGAAATTTAAATGAATTTGTCCAATTCAGCATGTTTCGGGGGGCCCAGAAAATGATCGGGATTTTCCCATTTTTCCACGAAAATTCGTTTTTTGGATTAGTGCGCGCTAACTCCCGTTAGCGCGCACTAACAAAAACTAACAAAAAGTAACAAAAAATAACAAAATCTAACGGTTTTTGTTAGTGCACACTAATGGGGATTTAGCGCGCGCTAATGGGAGTTAGCGCGCACTAACTCAAAAAACGATTTTTCATGAAAAAAAAACCCCGAACCACAAAAAACATTTCCTGCAGTGGCTGAAAAACGAAGAACGACACGAACACAAAAAATGATTCACATCTCTAAGATTTAATTTACACGTATACCCTGCCTCCCCAGGCAATTTTCAAAAGGACATTTACATCTATATAACTGGGTTTTATGCACATAAATGACTTTGAAAATTTACCCCTCAGAATGTATTAAAGCAGTGGACAGATGGATGGGTGAAATTAATTTGACCCTCGATCGTAAAAAAACTGAGGACTTCTAAGCTATTTGTTTGTCACTCTCAGATCTGTCTATTTCATTGCAGATGGTGAGACATTAATCCCTTTAAAGATTGAAGTAAGAGATCTTGGAATCCTCCTTGACTCCTAATTATTATTGAGGTTCAGGTTATAGTGGATGCTCAAACCTCTTTTTCTCATTGAAATTGGTCAAAAGACTTCACAATTCTTTCTTTTAGCCCCAGGATTTAAGAAATGTAATGCAGTCTGTGATCCTGACTTGGAAGGACTATTATAAATCAGCATATGCAGGCCTCCCAAACTCTCTGCTGAGAGCAGCACTTCTGCTTATCCAAAGCGGGGATATCTGCATCATAATGGGATGCAGGCATCACGATAGCATGACATCCATACTGAGAAACCTCCATTGTCTGCCAATCACCTAAAAAGTCAAATTCAAAATCATTGTACTGAACCAAATTTTAGTCAGATAATAAAATAGCCATCTAAAATATAGCTGGCTAAGGCCTGGATTTACTATCATCGCCGGGCTCTCTGAATCCCGCGGTACAGGGGGGCAGGGGGCGAAACGGGGGGGTGGTCCTGCGATAAAAGATTTAGTTATTTGGCGTGAAATAGGCAGTGATATGGAAGCTTACTGTTTTGCCATCAGCGCCGTCTTCGCAGTGTCTGCCCCGGTGCCACCCCAACTCCTCCTCTTCCTGTCTTGACGTCGCCCACATTTAGTGATCGCAGGCGAAACGGGACCTTTCACACGCGATCGCTTTAGTAAATGACCCCCTAAATGCCCAAATATTCATTTCGCCTGATAACTTCTGAATTATCTATCTAAATGTATACTTTTGTAAACCGTTATGATGGCTCAACCGAATAACGGTATATAAAACTCATCAAATAAATAAACAAACAAACAAATAAATAAATAAATGCTTCTGAATATGGACCTCCCAAAGTTACACTTGACCATGTCTAAAGCTTTCTTAAATTCCTTGCTCATGATTCCATTCACTGTGGCGTGTTAACTGTGTTGTATATATTAATGATATCTGTGAAAAGGCATACCTTCCTCTTCAGTATTTTTGCATTGCTGCTTCTGATGATATTTGAATAGAATTAGACTGTGGTGAATTCCATTTATTGCCTTCAGTCAATTTATTTTATTTTATTTAGATTTATATTCCACTTTTCGCACTTTTTTCAGCACTTCAAAGTGGATTACATTCAGGTACTGTAGGCATTATCACTCAACAGTTTCTAATCCCATTTACCTGCACCATGCTGCTCAGCGTGTATAAGTCTCCTTTCTAGTGCAATGTAGACCCCATCCAGTTCTCTCTCTTGTTCTAATTCCATGGTCACTCAGTCCAAGAAATGGATCTGATTTATTTGATGTGACTTTTTCTTTTCAAGTCCATGCTGCTTTGCATGCTATAAACTGCTGAATTTAAGATATCCTATAATCCTTTCCTCACCATGCAAGTCAGACTTGAAGAGTTTGTAGTTGCCAGCCTCCTTCCTGCTCTTATTATTATTAGGCTTTATTAACCATATTTCCTGTGGAGGGACTACATCTACCCATTTCCATATCTCTGGAAACATTCCTGTCTACAGTGAATGACTGAACAATATATTTGAAATATTTTGATTTAATAAGCTTTTTTCACCATAAATATAGAACAGGAGAAATGTCTTAGTGACTCATGCTTTAAGGGCCTTGTGGTATAAATAATTTTCTTTTTTTTTTAAGAAAATAGGAGAATGGCAGTTTTGAATGGGGCCCCTAAACTCCTTAATATTCTAGAATGAATCTTTCTGGAATGTTTGCTTATTCACTTTGGGGTGAATTTTAAAAACATTTCCCTGTGTAAAATTAGCATATACAAGTGTAAATTTGTACTCATGTTCATGCTATTTTAAAACCATTAAATGTACGCATATATTTTCAGTCTCCCTGCTGAATTTACATGCAAAGGAAGGCATGGTCTGGGGCATTCTGGGGTGGGGCCCAGAGCTACGTGCACAAGTTGCTATTTTATATGTACATATATATATGTATATATAAAAATCAGGGCACTTAAGAACCACAATGGGTGCTATCTCCATAATGAACATTAACAGCTCTTTTAATGAGTGTTAACATGTTTTCAAAATTCAGTACAGGAATATTCAGAATATATTTGCATTTCTTTGATCTAGAAACCAGATTGAATTGCATATTATGATTACAGTGAACATTAAACCTGTTTATTTGTTTTAAAGATATAACTTTTGAACCACTGAATTTAAAAGCGGCAGGAAATTAGAAAAGGAAGAGGATAAAGAACAATATCTGGGGGGGGGGGGAACAGAATCAAGGAAGTCAATCAGATGCAAAAAGACACAATTGAAGGAGAAAGTAGCTAAAACAGCAAAACTATAAGACATGACATTTTTAAAATATTTAAGCACAAATCAGAAGCACACTCGTCTCACAAATAACAATATCCAGACACAGAGAGGAAAAAAAATCAAAATTTCACCAACCACTACCCAAAAATTATTTTACTAGTGAGTACAACGTCATCAGACTGTTGTGTTCCGCGCCCGCGGACAGCCGCGGGCGTGCCCCCCCCCCCCCCCCCACCTGACCGTGGCGGCAACCCGCCACGGCAAACGTCCAGAGAGGAGCCCTGGCCCGGTGCCGCTGCCCCCATGCGTTGGCACGGGCCCTCGGGGTACCCACATGCTGGAGAGCCGTCCTAGCCTCCCTGGTGTGGCAACCACAGCTTCTCCCCCGCGGATGGGATTCAAGATGGCAGCCGCCATGGAATCCAAGATGGCCGCCGCCATCTTAGGCACGAGGCCGCGCCCCCTCACTGAATTTAAAGGGACCTGATCCCTTTAACGATACTCACATGCTTCCAATGATCCAGAGCAGAGGAAGAATTTAAGGAGGCTTCCTCTGCTCATTCCTTGACTTGGCAACGTCTCCTGTGAGTGTTGTTTGAGTCTGCTTGCTTCGGTGAGTTCCAGCATCTTGATTCCCTGTTACGTCTTGGTGTTCCTGGTTCCTGACTTCGGATTGGCTGACGGCGATTCCTGGTATTGACTTCAGACTGGCAAGCAACGACCCTCTGGCACTCGGCTTCAGACTTCTTCTGGACTACCGTCTCCAAGGGCCCACCTAAGTCCCAGCGGCCCGGGTCCCTACGGGCTCCTCCTGGGGGGACCGCAGGCTTCCAGGGCGAAGCTCCAGTTGGCCTTTGCACCGATACCCTGACCTCTCTAGGTCCACCTAAGTCCCAGAGGTCGGGTCCCTACGGGCTCCTCCCGGGGAGACCACAGACCACCAGTGGTGAAGACCGCTCATCTGCTCATCTCTTTGTCCATCTCCACAGTAGCTTCTGTCTTCAGTGCCAAGGGTCAGCTGCTCTCCTCCTCTGTCCTTCCTCGCCACCCGACGAGAGAACCTACGGATCCTCCGCAAGGTGTAACATTCCCTCGTCGGCCCAAGGGTCCACAAGACTGAGCATAACACAGACTATTAGTGCTACACTTTTAATCCACTGTCTCTCGCCATGCAATGGCCTGCAAACAGAATCAGCTGCTTAAAAGCACTGTATTGTAATCACTTGACGTTGCACCTCAACTATTAACCACCCATTAAACTATATCCTGAGCCCAAATTCCGTATCCAAACAACAATTTTTTATTTTTCTTAATTTGACATATTTAATATTTTAAAAAATATACTTAGCTCTCACTGTAGCGTTCCAAACACTGCCCCAACATGGACCATGTTTCGGCTGTTTCCAGCCTTCATCAGGGGACACCTCGTATCAACATACAATCCGGACGCCTCTTTACCCATACTTATTAAGCTAAAATAAAAATACTATTAAAAACATTCCCACCACAAACACTCACACCACATGTATTTCATATCGCGTACAACCCCGCTATCCATTATATGACTTACTTAAATACCCACAATCAAACTCCTCAAATGAACAGTCAAGTGACTGTTCAAGTGTAACGTTTTGACTGTTCATTTGAGGAGTTCATACTGAGTTTAAGTATAGTAAGCGGATGACGGCATGCAGTGGGGATGCCCCCGAGGTTCCCGCCATGCTGCGTACAAGAAGGGGGCAGACGCACGCGCTTGCATGCCCTAGGTTACCCCAGATGCAAGATAGCTGCCAGGAGCACCCACGCCGTCCCAGCCACGCCATGGGGGTCGGTGTGTGGAAGCGGAGGCGGCCATCCTCCCCAGACTCTGTGCTCTAGGAAGAAAGGAGGTAAGCAACAAAGTTTGCAGCCGCCTGCAACCGACGGGCGAAACAGTCCATTTGTACTGGTAAAGTGTATTTATACATATAAAACCCAGTTTTAAATGTGTAAATGCTTTTGAAAATCAGCCCTGTGTATGTCTACTCTACCAACATTCACTCGTATATATGGTTATGTATGAACAACTGCAATGCATTGAAAGCACATATTTTTCATATGTATTTTAGAAACATACGAATGTATATTTAGCATGTGAAAAAATTACAACTTAGTTGTGTAAAACTCTAATTACATGCAGAAGTCAGTATATTTTAAAATGTGCATGCATAATTAAAATCACCAGTTCACCCAGTCCTTCTCTAGGTCATCGAGACCAGGCCTGGATTTGTCAATAAGCACACTAGGCCCGTGCCTGAGGCAGCAGGCTGGCTGAAGGATGCTGCCTTCCAGCTGTGCTGAATCTCACTCAGCAAAGTATAACCCACTGTTTCCTGATCCAGCCCTAGCCCCTTCCCTCCCAGGCAGCATGCAGGAAACAGGAGGGGAGGAGATGAACCTGGAACAAAAATAGCAGAGCAAAGGAGAGCTACTCTGCTCACAAATCTAATCCATCCCCTCCTGCCATTTAGGAGGTGCGGAAGGCATGAGCCTAGAGCAGACAGAACAAAGGGAGATCAGTTTGGAGAGGTTAGGAGGGGCTGAGTGGGGGATCATTATGGGGTGAGGAGTGAAGCTGGAGGATGAAAGGGGATCAGCTGGAGAGTGTGTGTCTGTGTGTGTGTGAGAGAGAGAGAGGAAAATGGGGGGAGGGAGGCAGTATTGTGTGTGTAAGAGAAAAGGGATTGGTGCTGGACATGTGCTTGCTGTTGCAAACACGGGGGTGCGGTTGCTTGTTCTGGGGAGATGTGAGCCCTTGGACCATGGCATGGCTCAGGGAGGAGCCCCAAGGCACACCCTGTGGGAGGTGAAAGAGTCCACGCACAGGCTAGAGCTGGAACAAGGCTGGACTAGAGTCGAGGCGTTGAATATCACAGGAACTATACAAGGCAGGCTCAGGCCTCCACTAGACCTACACGCACAGGTGAGACCTAGCAACACAATGCTGGTCTTAAGAGTAGCCCTCCGGCCACTCAGTAGCACTTCCAGACCCGCCACTTGAGAACGATTAGTACGTGAGGCTAGATGAAGGCTGAGGGCAAAAACATGACAAGACATGGAACTGAACAAAGTCTCGAGGAACTTGGAAGACTCAGATTCAGATTCAGGATTCAGGCACTAGTACAGGGTGCCCTACACAGCCGCTCGTGGCTGGTCGCGGACCACGCTGAATTGGAGCAGGCTCTAGCTTGAGTCTAGGGCATGGACAGAAGCAGGAAGAAGGAACTCCGAAGACCAGGAACAGGATTCAAGGTTTCAAGACTCAGGATTCAAGACTCAGAATTCAGAACTCGGATTCAGGAACATACCTTGGTGTTAAAAGCAAGGGCCTTCTGGAGCCTTGCACTGTGGACATGAAGACAGGCCTTGTGCCACGAAGCGCCCTACACAGCCCCCATGGCCTGGTCACGGACCACGATGGTGGCACACCAAGAAAGGTGGACAACAAGGAAACCTGAAAGCAGGACGGAGAGCCGGAAGCTAGAACATCAGGACCTGGACTGGAACATCAGGAACATGGAACATCAGGAACACAGAACAGGCAACAAAGGAGCTCCATCAAGGAAGACGATCAGGAACATCCACAGGAGACCAGGAACATCTAGGAACATCTAACATGAAGGCCATCAAGACAGGTGAAGACCACGGAGAACCTTGGATGGAGGAGGAACCACAGGCAACCGTGAGGATCCATGTGAAAGCAACAAGGAAGTGGAAGAAAGCCCTTTTATAGGGCTGAAGATAGCACAGGCTGATGACATCATCTGTTGGGGCTGCAGGGCTTTTCCTGCCACTGGCCCTTTAAATAAAGTGCAGAGGCACACGCACCTGGAGGAGCCCGGGGACAGGCAGGAGCGGAGCAGCAGCATCGGCGGCGTTCCTGCCATATAGATGGAGTGAAGCACAACAGCTGCGGCACCAAGGCCATGAAGAGGAATGTCCCGGCAGCAGCTCCATGCCACAGAGGAGAAACAATGGCAGCAGTGGCTGCGAAGGTGGAGGGAAGTCAATCGGGCGCCAGCCCGATCGGTATGGCAGGCAACACAGGAGGTGAGAGGGGCTGCTCGCAGGAGGGACCCCGGAAGCAGCGACCGTAACACATGCCAGACTGGGCAGAAAGTTAGAGAGAGGATGCAAGGCGAGGCAAAACCACAACATGTAGGGACACCTTCCTCCTCCTTCTCCAATTTCCTTCTGCCCTCTCCATTAATCTTGGAATCTATCCCCTGATACTAGAACCTCCTTTGCTTCCTACCTCTCTCTTCCCCCAGATCCTGGAATCTACCCCAACCCTTGCCACTTCCTCCTCCCCTTCAAGAATCCCAGAACCTACTTTCTTCTTCATCCTCTTCCCTAATCCCAAATCCCTGATCTTCTCTCATCCAGATCTTCATTCTTCCCCCATCCAGATCTTCATTCTTCCCCATTCCTTTCTCCCTCTCATCTCCTTTCCTCCCCATCCCCAGTCTTTTTTTTCACACTTGTCTTCCCATCCCTAGTCCTCTCACCTCCTCACCCCATGCCTGCCTCTCCTTCCTTACTTTCCCCAACCATGGTCCTTTCTCCAACCCTGAGGCTCTCTTCTGTTCCCTGATACTTGAGATCCCTTTTCCTCACGCAATAAAAATGTTGTAAATTATTAAATTTATTTTACTTCTATTCTGCATTTTCTTAAATATCAATGTGGATTACAGGATACATACATAGTAATAACAGGCGATATAGTTGCAACAACCAATTCCACATTATGAAATAAAACAATTAATTGAAAACATCTGAATATAGCATAAATAAATATACTATATTCACGAAATAAATATAAATAAATAAATTATATCGTTGCAAGCAAGGTTGGAAAACTTTATTTTTATAATGTAAAATAAAAGATAGAAATATTTGTCAATGTGCTTTAGAATTTTCAAATGTTTGCCACAAAACCTACCCCTGAACTTGGGCAGGAAATAGTAAGGCTGTGCCTTAGACCTATTCCCGGCTGTCCAACCTTATGGTCGTGGCTTAGGGGGTGACGGATGGGGGTGACAGCACCAATAGTGCCTAGGGGGTGGCAAATCCCTAAATCCATCATTGATTGAGACCTTCCTAGTTCTTCATTCTGAACTTCCTCCAGTTCACCCAGGCCTCCCACCTAAACAGTAGTAAACAATAGATGAGTCTGATATTAATTGTGCAGGTTAGCAGGTGTAAAATTGCATGAATATGTTGAAAATATACATGTAATGTACATGCAATTCAATCTGGTTTCTAGATCAAAGAAATGCAAATATATTCTGAATATTCCTGTACTGAATTTTGAAAACATGTTAACACTCATTAAAAGAGCTGTTAATGTTCATTATGGAGATAGCACCCATTGTAGTTCTTAAGTGCCCTGATTTTTATATATACATATATATATGTACATATAAAATAGCAACTTGTGCACGTAGCTCTGGGCCCCACCCCAGAATGCCCCAGACCATGTCTTCCTTTGCATGTAAATTCAGCAGGGAGACTGAAAATATATGCGTACATTTAATGGTTTTAAAATAGCATGAACATGAGTACAAATTTACACTTGTATATATTGAATTTTGAAAACATGTTAACACTCATTAAAAGAGCTGTTAATGTTCATTATGGAGATAGCACCCATTGTGGTTCTTAAGTGCCCTGATTTTTAAAAGCATTTATGTGCATGAAAGCCGGTTTTATGCACATAAATTCGTTTTCAGAAAACTGCCCTGAGGGATTGTGTGAGTAAAAGTATGTGCAGGAGAGATTCCACACGTACACTTGCGCACACTGGAAAGAGGTGTTCCGGAAGGCGGCGTGGAGGCAGGGATAGCATTTAGGCGCATACGCTTGAGTTTAGAATGTATGTACATAAATCTACTCGCACTCATTTATACCTTCTGGCAAGTCGGTGTAAATGTGTGCCCATATTCCGCCCTGCGTTCTGCACTTACATGATAATTTTCATTGCGGACTTTTTGTCACAAGGTGCTGGGCTGGACCCAGGGTACACCACTTGAGGGATGGTAGAGGATGGCAGGGCAGGACAAGAGCCGGTCTGCCACCTACCCAGCCCCGTCCACCGCAGGTTGAGCCCTTGGGTTCTGGGGGCCGGTAGAGCTTTGCTGCTGTGGTAGGACATAATGATGAGTCTGGTTCAGGCAAGGCTGAGGACAGAGACAAACTGGAGACAGAAGACTGGGTATTGGGATAAGCAAGGGCTTCTGACAGGATAGACAGAGACAGGGCAGGACTGGCCAAAGACAGGACTGGATACTGAACTGGTACTGGGTGCAGATATAGACATGACTGCAACTAAATGGGACAGACACAGGACCAGGGATGTGAATCGTTTTAGGACGATTAAAATTATCGTCCGATAATTTTAATATCGTCTTAAACCGTTATGGAACACAATACAATACAGATTCTAACGATTTATCGTTATAAATCGTTAGAATCGTGAGCCGGCACACTAAAACCCCCTAAAACCCACCCCCGACCCTTTAAATTAAATCCCCCACCCTCCCGAACCCCCCCCCCAATAACTTAAATAACCTGCGGGTCCAGCGGCGGTCCGGAACGGCAGCGGTCCGGAACGGGCTCCTGCTCCTGACTCTTGTCGTCTTCAGCCGGCGCCATTTTCCAAAATGGCGCCGAAAAATGGCGGCGGCCATAGACGAAAAAGATTGGACGGCAGGAGGTCCTTCCGGACCCCCGCTGAACTTTTGGCAAGTCTCGTGGGGGTCAGGAGGCCCCCCACAAGCTGGCCAAAAGTTCCTGGAGGTCCAGCGGGGGGTCAGGGAGCGATTTCCCGCCGCGAATCGTTTTCGTACGGAAAATGGCGCCGGCAGGAGATCGACTGCAGGAGGTCGTTCAGCGAGGGTTCCGGGGCCTCGCTGAACGACCTCCTGCAGTCGATCTCCTGCCAGCGCCATTTTCCGTACGAAAACGATTCGCGGCGGGAAAATCGCTCCCTGACCCCCGCTGGGACCTCCAGGAACTTTTGGCCAGCTTGTGGGGGGCCTCCTGACCCCCACGAGACTTGCCAAAAGTCAAGCGGGGGTCCGGAAGGACCTCCTGCCGTCCAATCTTTTTCGTCTATGGCCGCCGCCATTTTTCGGCGCCATTTTCCAAAATGGCGCCGGCTGAAGACGACAAGATTCAGGAGCAGGAGCCCGTTCCGGACCGCTGCCGTTCCGGACCGCCGCTGGACCCGCAGGTTATTTAAGTTATTTGGGGGGGGGTTCGGGAGGGTGGGGGATTTAATTTAAAGGGTCGGGGGTGGGTTTTAGGGGGTTTTAATGTGCCGGTTTTTCGATTTTTCGATTTTTCGATTTTTAACGATTTTTAACGATTTTTCACGATATTTTACCCCCCCAAACGGCAACAATACGATTCCCTCCCCCTCCCAGCCGAAATCGATCGTTAAGACGATCGAGGACACGATTCACATCCCTACACAGGACTGCAAAAATCAGAGAAGGGACTAGACAAGACTAGACACAGACAGGTAACACAGAACAAGAAACATAAAGGCCTGCAGGCAGCCAATACAATACAGATTCTAACGATTTATCGTTATAAATCGTTAGAATCGTGAGCCGGCACACTAAAAACCCCCTAAAACCCCCCCCCCGACCCTTTAAATTAAATCCCCCCCCCCCCCCAACCCCCCCCCCAATAACTTAAATAACCTGCGGGTCCAGCGGCGGTCCGGAACGGCAGCGGTCCGGAACGGGCTCCTGCTCCTGAATCTTGTCGTCTTCACAGCCGGCGCCATTTTCCAAAATGGCGCCGAAAAATGGCTGCGGCCATAGACGAAAAAGATTGGACGGCAGGAGGTCCTTCCGGACCCCCGCTGAACTTTTGGCAAGTCTCGTGGGGGTCAGGAGGCCCCCCACAAGCTGGCCAAAAGTTCCTGGAGGTCCAGCGGGGGGTCAGGGAGCGATTTCCCGCCGCGAATCGTTTTCGTACGGAAAATGGCGCCGGCAGGAGATCGACTGCAGGAGGTCGTTCAGCGAGGGTTCCGGCGCCTCGCTGAACGACCTCCTGCAGTCGATCTCCTGCCAGCGCCATTTTCCGTACGAAAACGATTCGCGGCGGGAAAATCGCTCCCTGACCCCGCTGGGACCTCCAGGAACTTTTGGCCAGCTTGTGGGGGGCCTCCTGACCCCCACGAGACTTGCCAAAAGTCCAGCGGGGGTCCGGAAGGACCTCCTGCCGTCCAATCTTTTTCGTCTATGGCCGCCGCCATTTTTCGGCGCCATTTTCCAAAATGGCGCCGGCTGAAGACGACAAGATTCAGGAGCAGGAGCCCGTTCCGGACCGCTGCCGTTCCGGACCGCCGCTGGACCCGCAGGTTATTTAAGTTATTTGGGGGGGGGTTCGGGAGGGTGTGGGATTTAATTTAAAGGGTCGGGGGTGGGTTTTAGGGGGTTTTAATGTGCCGGTTTTTCGATTTTTCGATTTTTCGATTTTTAACGATTTTTAACGATTTTCACGATATTTTACCCCCCCAAACGGCAACAATACGATTCCCTCCCCCTCCCAGCCGAAATCGATCGTTAAGACGATCGAGGACACGATTCACATCCCTACACAGGACTGCAAAAATCAGAGAAGGGACTAGACAAGACTAGACACAGACAGGTAACACAGAACAAGAAACATAAAGGCCTGCAGGCAGCCAAGCATGAAGCCCCAAAGGGCACTGGATAGGGAGTAAAAGATCAAGAAGGCCCATGGGCAACAAGGCAAGGCAAGGAGCAGGAAGGCCCATAGGCTGGAAGGTCAGGCAAAGAGTAAGAAGGCCTGTAGGCCACAGGGCAAGGAATCAAAGGTAATTCCCTGAGAGGTTAAGAAGGTTCTGAAAAGGCAGGGTTAAATGGAGCTTGGGTATGGTGCAGGCAGAAAGGAGGAGCTTGGCAAGGCTGGAAGCTAAACTTGCTAAGGAATCCTGGTGGAGAGAAGGCTGCATCACAAGCTGAGTCAGATGGCCAGTGAATAGATGGTTCTGGTAGCTTAGAAGAGAGTAAACTGGAGGCCTCTGCTGATGGGGAGGTTTCCCAATAGGCTGGATCAGGGCACGGTGAAGCTGCATGACAAGCAAAATCATGACAGTACCCCCCTTTAAGACCCCTCTTCCTGGAACCCTTTATCTATGGGGGCTATATCTAGGCAGTCAAGGTGAGGCTTGGCAGGGTAGTTGAATGTTTGGAACCGCTCCCTATTCTGGGCACACTGTATCTGGATGGGCACCCTATTCTGGTTGGACAGCATCTGGGTTGGTGCTCTTTTCTGGGTGCTGAACAGTTAGATCAGCATCTCCTTACTAAGGCTGAATCATAGGCTCAGAGCTTTCTTGAGGCTGAAGAGGAAGCTTGGGCTCCCCCAAGGATACAAGGCCGACTTGAGTTCCTCCCAGAGTGGCAAGTTTGATGGGCTCCTTCAGGAGTGGCATGACTGGACTGGGATCTCTCCGAGGCTGGAGTGCTGGGACGGGCTCTCCCCGAGGCTGGAGTGGCATCTCAGAGTCTTTCTTTAGCAGGAATGAAGGACCAGAGTCTCTCTGAGACTGGGCTGGCTCAAAGATGTCCAGGGACTGGGTGACTTGGCCCAGATCAGTCAGTTGCAGGGCTACTGTTTCAAGACATCTTGGTAGCAGAACATCTGAGGCAGCACCTTCCTGGTGCTGGGTTTGATCTTGGATGGTGCCTTCTTGTGGGCAGTCAGGCTCAGGATTAGTGCCCATTTCATAGAATTCAGGATCTGGAACAGTGCTCCCATCTGGCCATTTGTCAAATCTCAGAGGCTGGGCCTCTGGCTCCTGGTTTCCTTAAGGTTGAGTGTGTGGGACTGCAGCTCCCTGGGGCAGTGTAGCAGAGATCGAGTCTCTCAGGCACCTACTGACTGGAAAAGCCAGAATGGATTCCTACTGGAGTTGGGACACTGCTGGAAGTGACAAGGCTTCAAGTAGATCAGCTGTTTTCTCAGGCTGGGGAGACAAGACAGGACATTTAGGAGACAATAATGCTGTTTTTGCACAGCTCACTGGCAGACAGGCAACACTGGACACTTCTAGAGGTAGAATTGCAGCAAGAATAGAAGCAGAATTCTGGCATGGATTCTGTATGAACTGGGATCCTTTAGTGAAAAGTCTGAGACACCAGGTAAAAAAAAATGCATGCTGCTTCCTTAGCAATCAGTGGCTTGCTGCATCTGGCTGTGTTATTCAGAGCTCTGGAGGCAGAATTAATTAGGTTCCCTGGGGACTGAGCAGTATTATGCAATACTTTCACTTCCCCCTGGTTACCTGGGCTGGATTTTTTAAAAAAGACCTTCTTCTCCTGATAAGTAACTTAAGTCTCTAGGACAAACTGAGCCATTTCATTTATCTTGGCCAGTTGTGGATTTCCCTGAGCCTTGGCTGTGCTCTTTTGTAACAGCGTATATGGTGGCAGGTCATGGTAAGGGCAGTTTGGAAGGCATTTTTGCAGAATCAGACAATTCTTGCTGCTTCTCCTCAATCTCTCTGTGGTATTCAACACTGTTGAATTGTCTTTGGATATGAATGGCCCAATATTGGTCTGATTTAAATCCTTCCTCTACTATTCCTCTCAGAATAACATGCTGAAAGCTGTGTCATCTCATCCCCATTCTCTCTTCTGTAGAGTACCATGGACCTCTATTTATAACCTACGCTACTCATTATCTATTCTAGAACATCAAATCACATACTACACTTATGGTAGTATGTGATTTGATGTTCTCAACCCCCTCCCTTCCACCCCCCTCCACTCTATCCACCCAGTTACCTCTCCCCTTTCCTTTTTAGTCTTGGCCCACCCCTCCCACCCTACTCAGATTCCCTTCGCCGATCAACCAATCAACTGTTTAGCACTTACTCTGTTAATTTGGTTTAACTAGCTCCATATAGAAATGTTATAATAGTTCTAGTAAGTAATATCGTTATTCTATACAAATTCAGATGTAATGTCTCTCGTTGTTCTAAGGTTCTCTCTCGTTGTTCTAAGGTTAATGTATGTATTATGTTGTTCCAATGTAAACCGGAGTGAAGGCAGAATGCTATACTTCGGTATATAAAAAATCCTAAATAAAAAATAAAATAAAAATGGTGATGGTATTCAGTTTCTACTATCTCTTGGTTCAGACCCCTCAGAACAATAGAAAACTTAAATTAATATCTGGCAAAGATTTTCAGCTGGCTATGCCAGAATAAACTAAAGCTCAGTTAACAAAAGATAGAATTATTTTTGGTGGGGAAAAAAGAGCTAATCATAGTCTCAGGTGACTTTCAAAGTGACAACTATTCCCTTTAGCTACCAACCATAACTTGGGAGTCCTATTGGACTTTGAGCTTGGCTCCAAGCCTCAGTTCCAGGCTGTAGCTAAAGCCATGTTCTTTCAATTATGTCATCTCTACTCCTTCATAGATGGCCCTGCTTTTTGCTGAGTCATTAAGGACTTTATGATCTCCTGCCTTGACTATTGCAACTCATTCTACATTGGGATCCCAAAACAAATTTGCCCCTTGTCTACAAATGGGTAAATCTTATAGAACTCTGCACGCAAATGCTGTTGAGTGCTAAAACGTCTGAGAGGTTCACACGTTCTTAAACTTCCTACTTTGGCTACTGATAGTTCACTGAACAAAGTTTAACATTTTTGTTCTGGCCTTTATAGCCCAAAATAGTTAAGCCCTGCTTTAACTGAGTCACTGTCTGAACTCCTGCACGATTTTCTGTTCATTGATGTCAGAACCTTAAGTGTGCATGGTAGACCCTTCTTAACAGAGCAGGACCAGGCATTCAGCCTGGTCTAACTTAAGAGAGTGCAGAAAACAAGTCAGCTTTCAGGGCGGTTCCCCTGAGAGCAAAGATAAGAGCTGAGCCCAGGTGGGCTTCTCCAGAAGGCAGCTCCTGTAACTTAACTGTCTGATTTGTGAGTATAAGGGCAAGTTAGTCCCTTTAACATAACTGACCTACTTCTGTGTGACGCTATAATTGAAGAATGCTGATGTGTTTTTGTTTGTACTATAAATAAAAACCATTTAAAAGTTGCAGATTGCTTGTGCTGTACCACAGGCAGTATAACAAATTATTAAACTAAACTACCAGAGTGCAATTCTAAAACTGTGGGACTCCCTTGCTTCTCAACATCAAACTAGAAATGAACATATTAACATGGTTTGTTGAAACTGCCTTCCCACCTCAAGAAGCAGCTTCTGAACCTCAAACACCCTTATCTCATGGGTATAGAACCCTGATTCTTATAGACTTCTGCTGCTAACACCTACAACTCACTAGATCTATATTTCTAATTTTTTGTCACAACTGCTCCCCCTTCAGTGATACCTGTCCTAATTACACTGCAAATGCACTCATGCATCTTTGTATGCTATTCTACTTTATGATCCTTACTTTATGCAAACTCTAGTTTGTCACTCTCTCATGCTGTATTATATATTTCTATTCTGTTGTAACACACGTTGAGATCACTTGATGAAAAGTGTGAAATAAAAAAACAGTGATAAAGATAAGCAGGACCTGACTGCAGGCAAGTGGAATATACAAATCAAGTTTCAGTTAAAAACATATCAAAAAATTCATCCATAGAGAGTTATTTTCAAAAAATTCTATGTGGCCAATATACATATATATATATACATACATATAGCTGCTGAGAGAAGTACTATGAACTGGAACATATCAGGTACATGCAGATTATAAAATACTTGTATATCTACCCCCTAAGAGACGCTCGAATGTTTGCAACATACGAATACCTGCAATGCATTGAAGGGACAGTTATCTGGCTAACTTTAGAACAGGAATTTTTCCAACCGTAGTTAGCCAGATACAATTAAGCCTCATATACTGTTGCTTTGTCACTGGGGATTCTATCTCTTTCTGCAGGTTGAACCCAATTGATGTGGGGAAAACACACCTTATAACAGCTAACAATATTTTAAAGAATAACTTTTCTCATGCAGCATGTGGGGAGGCAGAATTATTTAATGGAGAATTTGTTCATTTGACTAAAGGAGATCTGCATTACCAATAGGTAACCACAATAGGAATTCCACAGGGAGGGTAACTTTTAAAGTGATTTCCACAGATAGAACAGTGTTTACCCACAGAAATGGCTCTACAGTACACAAAATCGCTTGCCTGATATGTGGGGTGAACCTACGTGCATAGATCCTGTTCGTATGTAAGTTTACTGAGTGCAGTCAGTCCTGGAAGCAGAGCTGGGGAGGGCTTTAGACAGGTGCATACTTTGGGATTTTCAAAATTGTGCACAGAAAATTTCCTGAAACTATTCTGTATACATAACAGCAGGTGCAATTGTGTGCAGGTGACTTTTGTGGGATAATTTTCAAAGCAGAGTTATGCATGCAAGTCCACTTTGAAAAAGTGTATAATTTGCACAAGTTTCTTCTCCCTAATTTAAGCAGGCTGTTTGAAAATTACCCTCATAGGAGAAAATTGTGTGTGTATATACATATTTAGACATCTTCTCTAACAATCAACATGTAGCGGGCCTATGCAATAAAATGTAGAGAGCATATGAAGGCCATTTTGCAAACATTAAAAATAGCATGCTGTCCATAAGACCAGGTTAATATGCACATTAAGACAGTCTTCCAATGTGTTAACATGTACTCCGTATAATTAGTATGTATCTAAGGGATCCAAGATAGTGACATACTGTAAAGCTTGTTCTTGTGTAGAGTTTCCTACCTAGTCCTGCGGCTGGCACAGTTCATTGATTTCTTAAATTGTTTTCATGGGGAAGAAAAGTTAAGGTCAGACTAGGACAGCCCCACCTGGCAATGTCGCAGGGTACATTGGATAGCTTCGTTCAGTGGGTGGCTGGCCAGGAAGGGGAGTATTTCCCATTGCCAGGCTTATCGAGGGAGTAGCTGCCCAGATGGACTTGGACACATATTTGAGCCTTCCTGTTAGATAGCCTCCTTTTGCACCAGGTCATTGAGGCAGCAGTGCCACGGGAGGAGAGCTGGCATGGACAGATGATGTTAGGGATGTGAATCGTTTATCTGACGATTGAAAATATCGTCCGATATTTTCAATATCGTCAGATATCGGGGGGGTCCGCGATAGGTAACCCCACGATTTATTTAGTGGGTTTTTTTATCGTTATGGGGGGTGGGGGTGCGGGAAGAAAGGACACAACCTAAAAACACAACCTGACCCTTTAAAATGAGTTTGTTAGTATCCCCCCACCCTCCGGACCCCCCCCCCAAATTTTTTAAATACCTGGTGGTCCAGCAGGGGTCCCAGGAGTATTCTCCAGCGCTCGGGCTGTCAGCTGCCACTAATCAAAATGGTGCCGATGGCCCTTTGCTCTTACCATGTGACAGGGGCTATCGGTGCCATTGGTCGGCCCCTGTCACATGGTAGGTGCACTGGATGGCCCGTGCCATTTTTAAAGATGGCACCGCCGTCCATTGCTCCTACCATGTGACAGGGACCGGCCAATGGCACAGATACCCTGTCACATGCTAAGGGCAAAGGGCCATCGGCGCCATTTTGTTTACTAGCAGCTGACGGCCCGAGCGCGGGAGAATGCTCCTGGGACACCCGCTGGACCACCAGGTATTTAAAAGTTTTTTGGGGGGGTCCGGAGGGTGGGGGGATACTAACGAACTCATTTTAAAGAGTCGGCTGTATTTTTTGGTTATCGGCTCGGGTGCAGCCGATAAAAAAAACCCGATCGGACTGCAAGATAAAAATTTCACGATGTGAATCGGAATCGGTTCCGATTCACATCTCTAGATGATGCTGAAAGCACCTCTTCTGGGTCAGGTATCATGTCTCTATCATATTGGGGAGAGCTGGGGCCAGAAATTGCAGAGAAACATGTTTAAGGTCCTGGAGGTAGCACAGATCTAGTGCAGGTGATGGTAGGAGGAGATGTGCCTGCCTTGGTAGTTAACCAGAAGATTTTGGTTACTGCATCCACGATGAAGAATCATCCTATAGAGATAGCAGCTGGCAGGAGCAGGCCAAGATTAGTGAAGCCTTCAGTGGTTATGTTGGATTCTTTGTGGAATGTGCTGATGAATATGGAGTCAAAAGTGTTCTACTGAAATAGTTACAGTATGTATTCGGGTACACCGGTTGTACACAGCAATATGCTCAAATATCCAGGGATTATAAAGCTAAGACTGAGCGTCTGAAGCATTCCCTTGCTAAAATTAAGATTTTTACTGTGGCCATTGTTAGGAATAAAAACCCTGAGGGATTACTGAGAGAAGGAGCTGCCTCTGCTGCTGGATGAAAACACATTGCAAGTACTGCTGTTTGGAAAATCGTGACTTACAGCCTGTGTGGGAGAGTGATTGCGAGTTGAATTGTTATATTCCCCATGTGTTAGAATACTTAAAACATCTTAGACCTTATTTTGCCTGTTTGTACACTTGAAATAAAAAGCCCTATACTTTAGTTTGCCTGTGTGTTTGTTCCCTTCCTCCATTCCTGACTCCCATCCACCCCAGGCAAATTCTGTGATTTAGAGAATAAGGAAAGGGGATTTTTTTTTCACAAGAGTTAAATTAGAGATTTAGATAAAGAAGGGAGTAATTCTGACCTAATAAATAGATGAACTGTTCCCTTGCAAATTATTGACTAACAAAGAAAAAATACCCAAAATAAATTTGAAGGATTTTTCATTAGATTATATACTCCTACTCCCTTAGCAACTTTAAATAATAACTCAACAATATCAGAAAGCAGACAGCAATCCAGCAGTGACATAAAGGGTGGTCAGTCTTTTGCACCAAGTGCCACATGTATAATTATAACATCTACCAGCTGCCGAGAGATTACCCGTGCACACTCGGTGCAAAGATCTCCTGGCTCTCAGAGAACAAGGCCGATCTCTGAAGGCTAGAGTGGCAGATCTGGAGGAACAGACAGAAAGGTTCATAGAGGAGACCTGAAAAGACATAGTAGCAAAGTCCCAACTCCAGTCTGATAGTCCCTGTGCTGTCTTGGTGGTGCAAGGTTACCTGGAAGGAAACCATAACCTCGGTGAAGGAAGACGTGATTCTATAGCTAGCACCTGCTCTTCAGGTGATATTTTGTCCTCTTGCACTGAGGATAGGCCTCTAATGGCTTATGCCCAGGAGGGAAAGGTTGGTACAACCGTCATAACTAGCGATTCAGTCATTAGGAATATAGATAGCTGGGTGGCTGTTGTATGTGAGGAGCAAGGTTACCTGGAAGGAAACCATAACCTCGGTGAAGGAAGACGTGATTCTATAGCTAGCACCTGCTCTTCAGGTGATATTTTGTCCTCTTGCACTGAGGATAGGCCTCTAATGGCTTATGCCCAGGAGGGAAAGGTTGGTACAACCGTCATAACTGGCGATTCAGTCATTAGGAATATAGATAGCTGGGTGGCTGTTGTATGTGAGGATTGCTTGGTAACTTGTATGCCTGGAGTGAAGGTGGTGGATGTCTCGCGTCACCTGAATTCACATTTTAGACAGTGCTGGTGAGAAGTTGGCTGCCATGGTTCGTATTGGTATGAATGACATAGGAAGGAATGAGAGGGAGATTCTGGAAGCCAAATTTAGGTTTTAGGTAGAAAACTGAAATCCAGAATCTCCAGGGTAGCATTGTTAGAAATGCTCCCCGTTCCAAGCTCAGGACCTCAGAGGCAGGCAAAGATCCAGTGTCTCAATGAGACGATGAGTGCAGAGAAGAGGGCTGATTTCTTAGGAACTGGGCAACGTTTTGAGAAAGAGAAGCTTATTCTAAAAGGATGGGTCCTCCTTAATCAGGGTGGAACCTGGTTGCTTGCACTAATGTTTAAAAAGGAATTAGAGCAGCTTTTAAACTTTCTATTAAATTGCTTGATGTAAAATATTGAAATGCATGATAAAAAAAAAAATCCATCTGATCTACCTCGGCTTTAACATCCTCCTTATCAGAATATCCTAACTTCCCAGTTTTAACAGTATTCTTTGAAGAAAGCTCTCTGCAAACCTTGCACCATGATCTAGTTAGTTTAAAAGCTCCTGTCTCCTTTTTAATGATTACACCAGCAGTAAAGTTGGAGCCCATCCCTTATGGAATAGAGTTCCCCCTTCCCCAAAATGTACCACAGCTCCTATGAAATCTAAAGTCCTCCTCCTGGCTCCACCGTCTTATCCACACATTGAGACTCCAGAGCTCAGCCTGCATCCGGGGTCTTGCACGTGGAACTGGGAGCATTTTTGAGAATGCCACCCTAGAGGTTCTGGATTTATGCACGTATTTAAACACATTTATATGCCTTTCTATCTGGACAAGTAGTTCAGGGCGATTTCAAAATAAAAACATACAACAATTATATGACATACATCTCAAGCACATACTGTATATTAAAACACAAAAAACAGCTCATTAGAAAAATCTACTGCTTAGCAGCCTAAATTTTCTTATGCTGCCAGTACCCACATGTGCCAGGACAGACGGCGCATTCCCAGCACTCTGTAACATCCTATCTAAGTGCTTGGGCAACGTTGAACTAAATCCAGTTCAAATAAAAAGCAAGATAAATTATTCTTCCAGCTCTACCAACTGAAGCTACAGAGCACTTCAATTACCGGGACTCTCCAAGTAAGATAACTGTAAGTATTGTCCGTCGTTTCAAATATTCAGTGCACATGTGATGCATGGAAGGACCGTTACTCTTGTTTGTGTGTGTGTGTGTGTGTGTGTGGGGGGGGGGGGGGGGGGGGTGTTTGTGTCTTTGTTCTTTGCTGTTTTGCTTAGCTGTGGAAGGGTCAGTGCAGCAGGACCCTGACTCACATGTGACTCTCAGCTGATTTGCAAGATAAACATTCCCAGGAAGACTCACAGAGGTACAGCAGACAAGGCCACATAATCCAAAAGCAAACTAGAAAATGATTTTATTACATTGCACATTTTCAATGTGTTTAACAGCATGCCATTGTTGTCATTTCTTTACAGCAGAATATTTATATATTCTATACCACACAGCACTGTTACTTGTGTATATATGCACCTTTCTGAACCATGTGCAGTTAAGCACATTTTGGGCATTCTATAATTGTAGCAACTGTTTACAACTACTTAACATGAATTGCATTACTGTTAATTCTGTACTAGATTATGGGCACGTTGTTAAGTTTGCATTGAATTTATTGCCTAATCCATCAGCTGCAGCCATCATTGCTCCCATCTCTGTGCTCATTCCTTCTCTCAGATTGCCACCCTGGCAGAAGCGTGCTGGGGCCTGATAGGCTGAAAAGAGCCAGTGGGAAGCTTGTACAGAGCACGGCACTGTGGAGCTGTCAAGTGCTCATATTCCCTGTGACAGATCTATCCCTTCCTCCCTCCCTTTCTACAGGAACCTCAGGGGAGGGGGTGAGATTGCAAGTGTATGCTGACTCCCAGTCTTCTGCTCAACACAACAAACCATGCTAGCGCTTTTTAGCTGAGCAGCATCTCATAGACCTCAACCATACCATCTGCAGTTTCCAAGAGGTACTCCTGAGGATTGTCCATCGATATTCTATGTTACTTCAGTTAATAAATGTTGCTTCTAGCACTGCACTATATAATAGCACTCTGTTGTGTAACAACTAACTTGTCCAGACTGTAACCAAGAGCTTCAGTATAGTGCCATTGCGAAGATCATTCATTGTTAATCACATTTTTTTTTTCACCTAGCAATTTCCTTCTGATTTTTAAGGCTTCCAGCTTAATTGGAATCAGTTCTGGGATCTTATTTATTTATTTATTTATTTTAAAAAAAAAATTTTAAAAAAAGAAACAATGTATATTCCGCATACATCCACTGTTTGTGGTGGATCACATGATAAAAACATATATAATAAACCCAAACAAATACCAATACATCATAAATACTGGAGTTCCTTTACAAATCTGCTGTTCAGAAACAAAATTATTTCTTGAAAAAAAAAATACAGACAATATCCCTTCTTAGGACCATACGAACCAGGACCACCTGGTACTGAATATGGCACCTGGGATCTGGCATCATCTGCCTTCATTCAGAGATACCAGGGGACATTCTTCCCTATTTTATATCTCCTCTGAACTTAGTGTAGTCCAGTCATTGCAGGAACAGTCTTGCAAGTGGAGGTCACGCAGCAGAACTCCTTCTGAAACGCTGCAGTCATGAGCTCTAAATCCAGTCACTAGGTATCACCATTGCATGATATCTTTGACTGCTTTCCCCAGTGATAGATTTAGGATTTTGCCACCCTTAGGCACTGTTGGTGCTGTCAACCCCACCTATCCTCCCCCAAGCCACAACAATATGGTTGATGAAGAGGCCTAAGTCAAGCCTTACTGCTTCCTGCAGCAACTCAGGGGTAGATTTTGTGACAAATATTTGAAAATTCTGAAGCACATTGACAAACATTTCTGTCTTTTATTTTACATTACAAAAATAGAGTTTTCCAAACTTGGTTGTGACTATATAATTTATTTTCTTTTTATTGCATGAGGAAAAGGGATCTGAAGTATCAGGACACAGAAGAGGTCTCAGGGTTAGAGAGAGGACCAATGATGGGGAAAGTAAGGAAGGAGGAGAAGGAATGGGGTGAGGAGGAGGTGAGACGACTAACGATGGGAAGAGAAGTGTGAGAAGAAAAGGACTGGGGATACGCAGAGTGAGAAGAGAATGAGGATGGGAAATGGGGAAGATTAAAGAAGTGGATGGGAGAAATATCAGGGATTTGGGATCAGGGAAAAGGATGGAGAGGGAAGCAGATTCTGGGAGTTGCAGTGGTTGAGGGTAGACTCCAGAATCTGGGGGAAAGAGAGAGGTAGAGGCAAGGGAGGTTCCGGGATCTGGGGGATAGAGTCTGAGATTAAGGAAGAGAGGATATGAATTGCGCTGGGTATGTGGAGGGGAAGGAGAATGGAGAAGGGGGGTGGCAGGTGTCCCTATGTACTGCGATCTTGCTTCACCTTGCATCCCCTCTCTAATCTTCCACCAATCTGGCATACACACAAGCAGCACCAATCCCTTCTCTCTGACACACACATGCACTGCCTCCCTCTCCCCATTTATCTCTTTCTCTCACACACACATGCCCTCCAGCTGATCCTCTTTCATCCTCCAGACTCCAACCTAATCCCCTAATGATATCCCACTCAGCCCTTCCTAACCTCCCCAAAATGAGCTCCCTTTATTCAATCTGCTCCAGGTTCATTATCTCACTTCCTGAATGACAGGAGGAGTGGGTTTACATTTGTGAGCAGAGTAGCTCTTCTTTGCTCAGTTATTTTTGCTGCAGGTTCATCTCCTCCCTTCCTGTTTACTGCATGATGCCTAGGTGGAGAGGGACTGGGGCTGGATCAGGAAAAAGTGGGCTGTTCTCTGCTGAGTGAGATTCAGCACAGCTGGAAGGCAGCATATCTTCAGCCAGCCTGCTGCCTCCCAGATTTTAGCCACCCTAGGCACAGGACTAAAGTGTCAATCGACAAATCCAGACCTGCTTTCTTCTTCTCCCCAAGAAGATGCGAACACTGCTTCTGCTGTGCCCCCAATCCCAGCCCACCTGGGGAGTGGAAGAGCTGAGGCAGGAATCAAGACCAAGTCTCTCCAGATGGAAGTACTGCTATGTGTTATGATGGCCCATAAATTTTTAGTGATGTTTTGTAATACTATTGACTTGAAAAAGCAATAATCAACACATCAGGTGCTGTTTTGTTGGTAGTACTGCCACTAAGTTCTATAAAATCTTTGTGACTAAATGAGACATTAACAGATACAAAAGAAAAAAAAAACATGTCTATTGCTATAACTGAGTATTTGTTATAGAATGGAGTAGCTAATTGTTAAGCGTGCCCCTAGTGTTCCCCTATTTTCCTGTGCTGGACCAGTCTAGACGCCTGGTCTACCTTAAATGCCTTAAAGAGAGTATGCTCTATGGGCGGGATCCTGCGGAACAGGTGGCTCAGAGGGCATGATCAGAGACTGGGGAATAAGAGCTGGGATCCAGATGGGGATAACTAGACCAGGCCCAGGTCTCCGGGAGGAAGGCAGCTCCTGTATGCAATACTGTCCAAACCCTGAGCTAAGATGAAGCAACACACTGTAAGTAAAGAGTACCCTGTCTGAGGAGAAGACAGTCTACTGTTGTGCATGTGTTAAGTTGTGAATAAAGAACATGTTTTAAGAAAGGCTAGAGTCAGTCTAGTTTGTCTCCAGGCCTGTGGGAATCACCGCTTGTTTCCACACTAATCTTATGCCCAATATTTTATTATAATTCTTTAGCTTCCAAAATCAGGGTGAAATTAGACTCACTTTGGCTAATGTGGTGGGAATTTTAAATATGAAACTTTTTTTTTTGTATCATTTTATATTATATATAAAAAATGCTACACATTTTTTGAAACATTTATATTTGTATTTTAATAATCCCCTTTAATCTCTTTTATGTTCACTTTAAAATATTTGATCATTTTAATTTCAAATATTTTGAATTTCATTTTGAGAACAACCTTCAAAGTTAATTATGTGGGTTAAAAGTGATTTAAGTTTGAAATATGGTTAAATGTACTTTTACCACAAACAAACAGTGGATCGGTGCGCAGATAACACACAGATGAGGAAATCAAAAAAATATAATTGTGCGCTGCGTTAGCATTTAATGTGGTTGCATATGATCAAGGAATTTTTAATAACTTCAAGGGGATGAATGCATCTCATCATAAATAAACTGTAAAAGTCCTTTCAAACAGACTCTCTGACTGAAACACAAATATAGACCTATTACAACAAAACCCCAAGCATTGAACAGGTTGAACAATTTCTCAGTAATGAATTGATATTGAACAGTTCAGTCTCCCGACCTGGGTCCGTGTTTCGCGAGGCTGCATCGGGAGGGCCAAGTTCAAACTGAATAGGTATCAGGTATTCTCTGTGAACAAAATAAGTCAAACCAAAAAGATGCCAGCAGGCTAAATGTCAACAATAATTATAAGGGCACAAAATAAAAGTCTCCTTTAAAGAAATGAGGTAAATGAATGTAGGCAGAAGAATTTAAAGGGAAAAAGTGATGGGAACCACAAAATGGCTATATAAAAGGTGAAGTTGTAATGACTGCCGCGGGAACAAAAGTGCACGGTAACAAAGGCACCGCAAAATATGTGTGTAAAGACAGCCATGAGTAAGGCGAAAAAGAACAGTTTAATAAAAAAAAACCAACTCTAATTTTTCTCCCAATTCCCGTATCTTCCCCTTATTTTCATTCATATCATATTCTTCATTCTTTTTAATGATGTATATGATGGGCTCCATCTCTCTTTCTCTGTTGGATTACATTTTCACTTTGTTTCTGTTTGTACATGCATGTTTATCTGATGTATTACAAATCTTCCTTATTTTCTAGGCATTTATTTTAAGCCCACAGTCAGTATCCTTTCTAAAATGAGTTCTCTATTTGAATCGGGTATGTAACCCCATTTCTATCCATCTATTTCTGGGCATTTTCATCTGTCCTATTTCACCTTACTCACGGCTGTCTATATACACATTTTGCTGACATTTAGCCTGTTGGTGACTTTTTGATTTGGCGTACATCCCCATCTTCCACTTGTTAAGCCATTTTTAGAACGTTTGTTGTGTCCTCTGCTCACATTTATTCTAAGGCTTTCTATCCCTTTAAAGCAGATACATGATAGTCCTTTAAACTAGTTTCTTTTCCTTCAATATTCCTCCTTACACTGCCTTGTTCTGGTGTTATCTCTCACATAGCTTTTCAATAATGCATATGTGTAATCTGCTTAAGAACACTGATACATTGGGGGAATCAAGATGGCTGCCGAGTAAGAAGCAAGCTAAGAGGGTCATTTTCTATCCGTATCGCACGTGAAAAGTCCCTTTTTGCTTGTGATAGCAAGCGGGGGCAGAGTCGGGGCGGGGAGGTGAGGAGTCAGGGTGGTGAGGAGGCGGACACGGCAGTATCTTTGCTGGCGGTGATAAGGTAAGCCACGTTATCGCAGCCAGTAGCGCGCCTAATAGCACCACCTTTCACAGTGGCGCTATTGGGTGCGAAAGCCGGCAGCAATAACACCGCGGTGGTGCGATCGCTGCTGGCTTTCGCAGGCTTGCCCCCCGCCCCCCCCCCCCTGCCACTGGATTCTCCATTCTTTGCGAGAATGGAAAATCCAGGCCTAAGAGCTCTCTCTCCTGGTCCGAACATATTTCCTCATTTCAGTAATTCCTGGATTAGATTTCTAAATATGCCTCATACCAAGCACAAAGCTAAACTTCGTGAGATCATATGTACATCTTCAGAGCCAGATGCAGGCCAACAAAGGATTGAGACTTTCTTCGCTTTCATGCCAATTTTGCCAGGAGCAAGGGCCACTGGGGTGGAGGGTGCACAGCAGGCACCTCCCCCCTTGGCTGAGGAGATCTTGCTTAGCCCCGGCGCTCCAGCTACACTGTCCCCACCATGTGGTTTGGCTTCATTGAGCCATGCTTCAGCTCAGCTTCCCTATTCGAAAGACAGGGGAGAAACAACACTACAGCAAGGAACTTTGGAGGCTGCAGGAACAGCTTTGGATAATGTTTCAACAACTACGGATAATTTAGCAGCTGGCTATGACTTGGAGGTCAAAGAAAGAACTGTGATTACTGCTGTAAAGCTTCCCATGGGGGAATTAGATTTTAACACCGTACCGAGCGACGCAGGGGTGATTCCAGGAATCACAGAAGTTTTGCCAGCATTAATAAGACCGACAGTCATTACACTGGATAATGTGTGGATTGCATTACAAGCTATAGAGGCAGCTATTGTCTCTTTGACCAGAACACTTCATGAATCTAATAAGCAAGGGCTAGAAGTGGAAAAAACGGTCCTATTACATGAAACCAGGTGGAACTCCATAGAAAATAAAATTTCTTCTGTGGAAAAAATTCAGCAAGGACTGGTACATGCCGAAATGAGACATACACAAAAGTTGGAGAATATAGAGAACTCTCTTAGGAGTTTTAATGTAAGGGTCCTTAATTTCCCTCTTGTTAAAATGCTACCTTTAGCAGATATCTTTAAGAGCTACTTGTCTAATGTACTGAAGATTCCACCTAAAGTGTTGCCTATTATAACCAAAGCTTATTACCTACCTGCACGTGAAATGGAGCCTCCAGGACATGCGACGCAAACTCAGAGATCATTGAATATTATCAATGAACTGGAATTATCTCAAGATACTGAAATCTCACAAAGAGGGACGTTGTTAGTGTCTTTCGACTTTATGAATGACAGAAATATGGTTCTCAGGTTTTTCCTTAGCAATAGAAACCTATTATACCATGGGCGGAAGGTATGAATCTACCCAGATATTACCAGAACAACCCAGGAATTGGAGGAAAAAATTCTTGCTATTAAGATCTGAAGCATTGTCATGTGGCTCTAGATTTGTTCTACGCTATCCATGTAAATGTGTGTTGAAATATCAAAATTCTAATTACGTCTTTTTTGAACCATCACAATTACGATCTTTCCTGGACTCGCATACTTAAGGCTCATTTAACTAAGCTGGTATTGTTTAGAAGGCTGTGGTTAAATGCTTCTTGTTTCTTTTTCAATTTAGATGCATTGATACTGCTCAATTTTTCCTTTCTTGGTTCCCACATTATTTCCTAAATATAATGAGGTATATCTTTTTCTTATTATCTGTAAATGAAAATTCCTGTATTTTGGAACTTATATGAGCCCCAGTTGCTGTACAAGTTATACTTGTGTCTTTTTGTGTAAAATTGCAATAAAAATAAAATTAAAAAAAAAAAAAGAAAATTGATACATTGTCTTTCATTTACACATTTAACTGATATACCAAAATTTTCTTTATACTTCTTTAGGGAATTGTTACTTTGTATCTAAGCCTGTTATTGGTATCCCCATAAAATACATTGCATGCTGTTCTTTTTGAATCGGGTATGTATGATTTTCTTATACCTCTCACTTATGCCTATTTTTGTGGGTTTGCAATTTAGGGGTCGATTTTAAAACCCGCATGCGTGCGTCCATGTGTGCGCGGTTCCCAGTGTGCGCACATTGATGCGGCTGGTTTATAACATGTGCATGTTGGCGCGCGCATATTATAAAATACGATTCCGCGTGCACATATGTGCCAGATTTTAATGTCTGCGCGTGCATGTGCGGGCAGGTGGCCTCTTCTGTGCTCAGTGGGGGGGATTGTACAAAACAACATGCGGCGACGGGAGTAGGGTTTTCCCAGTTCCCCCCCAGTCTGCTCCAATTAAGGAGCAGACTGGGGGGGAACTTCTGTATCCGCCTACCTTTCCTACCTTTTCCCCTATGCTCTCCTCCCTGACCCCTAACCCCTAACCCCTACCTATTAGATTTTTTTTTGTTTTAATACTTACCTGCTTCTTTGGAGCAGAAGTAAGCGGCGTGTGCTTCCCCAGGACAGGGCCTGCTGTGCCGGCCTGCCCCTTTGAGACAGGACACCACTTCTGCACGTACGGGAGGATACACATGTGGCTGGGCCATTTTTAAAATGTGCTCGGTGCGTGCACGGCCCAGCCATGCGCATATCTCCCGGTTTTAGCACTTTGAAAATGTGGGCATTAATGTCTTATTTTACTTTATCTTATTTTGTTCACAGAGAATACCTGATACCTATTCAGTTTGAACTTGGCCCTCCCGATGCAGCCCTGCGAAACATGGTCCCGGGTCGGGAGACTGAACTGTTCAATATATTTTATTTATTTATTTAACACTTTTCTATATCAATTCATTACTGAGAAATTTTAACACTTTTCTATATCAATTCATTACTGAGAAATTGTTCAACCTGTTCAATGTTGGGGGTTTGTTGTAATAGATTTATAGTTGTGTTTCAGTCAGGATCTCTGACTGAAAGGCCTTTTCCATTTATTCATGACGAGGTGCATTCATCTCTTTGAAGTTATTAAAAATTTCTTGATCATATGCAACCACATGAAATGTTAACGCAGCACGCTATTATTTATATATATATTTTTTTAAACATACTTTTAGCCACCTTTGAAAGAGGTGTTCCCAGGGACATGTTTTGGGGGTAGGGAGTGGGAGAGTAAGATAAAAATACATGTAAATTGCATTTCGCAGTCTCCATGCATTAGCTGCCATATAAAATCTACCTGCGCAAAAAGCAGATTCAGAAGGCCGGAAGTGCTCTGCACCCCTGACACGTTAGAAGGGGAAAGTCCATGGCTAACAAATACCCACGGATGGTTGCAAAATTGCTCTTCTTTAAGTATTTTGATAAGGTCATTGCTAAACTGATCTGAAAAATTTTCTTCACAAGTGTCAGTTTGTTCGTTGTGGTGTGTAATCTTGTGTCTCAGGGGGAGGGAGGAGGCAGGGTGTTGTTTTGATCTTTAAAGTCTGACCCATCTGACTCTCTTCACATTTTTGCATTGCATAATATATACTACGTTAATCAAAGAGCCTGACTATAATCCTTTTATCCTGAATGCATTTTCTACGTGGGTCACTGTAGGATCCGGTGCTATGTGCTGGCACCAGCTGCAGCTCTGTATCTTGCAGGGTTTAGTGCTGTCTTCTTCTCTTTCAATTTCTCCCCTAAATTCATCAAAATGCTGTAATGTCGCAGGCCTAATGCCCGCGGTAAGGAAACGGCGCATTTTTAGGGCAATTTTAGATTTACTGTGCCAAGTGGTATCATAGCGCTTCACATAGGTAGTATCACATGCGACCGGATTTTAAACCCCCCCTGCGTGCGCCGAGCCTATTTTGCATAGGCTCGGCAGCTCGCTTAAGCCCGGGACGCGCGTAAGTCCTGGGGCTTCGCTAGGGGGGGGCGTGTCGGGGCCAACGTGTCATTCGGGGCGTTCCGGGGGGCGTGCCGGGGGCGTGGTGCAAGCCCGGGGGCGTTTTGGGGGCATGGCCGAGGCCTCCGAAACGGGTCCTGGGCCGGGGAATTGCGCACCAGCAGCCTGCTGGCAGGCGTAACTTTTAAAACACAGGTGGGGTTTCGATAGGGCCGGATTTTATAAGATACGCAGCTACGCGCGTATCTTATAAAATCCCGCGTACTTTTGTTCGCGCCTGGTGTGCGAACAAAAGTACGCGCGGGCGTAGATTTATAAAATCTACCCCATGGTGCGGTAAACTTTTTGTGCCCTGCGATACTTCCTATTTTGCATCTCATGCTAAGAGAGAGAGACTCTTAACAGGGTACCATCAAGCTATGGCAAGATAACATAGTACAAAATGTCATCTTTGTGAGACATTGCTCACGCCAAATGACATCACATTTTCACAGAGGTGTACTGTGCTGTTCGTACTTTTCACTCTGCCATGAAAACTTGTCCCCTAAACCACCACTAATATCTCACCTCCAGCTGTTAGCTGCCCCTCCTATAGAGATGTAAGTACTTGACTACTATGAAGGCCTTATAGATAGTCAGTGTCTTTCTCTCTCTTTCTCAAATGGAATTCAAAAAATGTATCATGGCATTACAGCCATATCAGGCGTATCGCACAGCTTAACACCAGGAAAAAAAAGGTGTAGTTAACAACCATATGTTATTGCTCCTCATTTTCATAATTCCTCCCTAATCCCGCTCCTTCCCAAAATTTGCATTCACGCCATACACTAGAGCTCTTATCACGTGCGTTAACATCATAACGCATTTTGATGAATGACCCTGTCTGTCTGAAGCTTTTCATTTTCTTTCAGTTTAGACAACTGCCAGGAATCAGCCTAGCTAGGATGTTGTTTGTATTATTTAGTTCTTTTGCACTGAAGTGATAAAGACAGTACGACTATTGAAAACTAGTCACAATAATATTAAGTTTGTCAAATAAAAAGATAGGGTTGTGCAATTTGTTTGTTTACCTTTATTTTTACATATCTAAGTGAACTAACACACCAACCACACTGTAATTCATTTTGAGAATTAAAATCTCTGCTGAGCATTATAACAAAATTTACTATCTTCAAGGAGATATAATATGTGTTTCACTGAATTTTATAGACAGTAGTTTGGCACTGCAATGGCAGAGAAGATACCTCAAAAAGATGCAACATTACCTAGTTTGCAATAAGTTTGCACAATGGCTGTATGTTTAACACTGATCTGGCAATGTGCTACCAATAGGTTATATAAAACATAATTATGAATACTGCGCATGAGTGTTATAATTTGGAAATGTACTCCTGCCTGAAAAATTACAAAATTTTACTATTCATACCAGAGCTATGTTCTGTACAACAGTACATTGTAACTACAGAATTTCAACCTTTTCTCTGAAAGCATCACAAAATTCTCCCTCCCCCAAAGCAATACGTTTCCAACTGACCACCAAAGAGGCATATCAATATGTGATGTGCTGCTAAATCAATGACTCCTGCTACCAACAATGCATTACCTATACATTTACTGTGAAGGTGAATGGAAATACTTTGGTAAGGCAGTGCCGTGCTGGCCATGAAAAAGCTGCAGCTTTCCATGGACCATCTGTGGTTATTTACAGCATCTCCATTCCTGCATGCATAACCAATGGTAGATTATCCATAGCTGTCAACGGCTTGCCTACAGATTCTCCCACCAGCTTGCAGTGCACATGACCTTGCACAGCTTCCGGCCCGCTGATTCACTCACGAAATCACAATTAATGAAGGTGATGTCAGTGAAGTCGATGAAGGTGAATGATGTGGAGAAAAGGGAGCCTCAGTCAACAAGAACAAAATAACTCCTCTACCACACACACACAAGCAAGCATGTTTCTTTCCTTTATGATAAATTCTTGGAAATAGACATGTTTAGCAAATATGGATGACAGATCAATTGTAATTTATTTTTTTTAACACTGTATCATCATAAAGAAAACTGGTATAAATGAAAAAATCTATTTCAAATATCTACATCTAAAATTTTAGGCAGTGAAAAAGCACTTTGTTGACAAGGAGTGTGGAATGATGTATGTTAATTGTCAGAAACTGCTGAATGCCTTGTTTAGTTGCCACAAACAAATTCACATATCAGAACGAACAATACTGCTAAATATTCCTTTGTTTCTTTTTTTTTTTTTTTCTGTTTTTGTATCTTTCTTTTTTTTTTTTTGTTAAAACTTACTGGGGAAAAGAAAACAAATCAAACCCTGGCACCCACCCCCCCCTGGAAATTCATACATCTTTGAAAATTTTGAAACCGAAGCAATATTTAGAACCATTGAAGAAGAAACACTGTGGCATTGGTGTAATATACACAATGCACTCTTTTTTTTTTTTTTTATCTGTAATGTACATCAAATACTTTACAACAAAGCATTAACAAAAGGCAAGAAACACCTTGCTGTACAGAGTAAACCCCGAATGCAACTTGAAGCCTAGATGATTCACAATGAACGAGGAGAGTAAACAAAATGTGAGAAGCTGTTCCCCCTAATTGTGTAAACTTTTCAGTTTCTTGTGCTTAACAATAAACCACCTTAGTCCGCTTCAACTGCCATTTGCTCCCTTCTCCTTCCTTCATCCACATTCACTATACAGCAGTCTCCTTTAGACTCTACAGGATAACGATAAAAATTATCCTGCACTACGCATATACATATATATATATATATTTATTTATTTTTTAAATTCTTCCTAAGGATCCATTTTCCAAGTTTAACTTTCAATCTTTTAGCCTTCTACAACATCTTAATCACATTTTTCATAATTAGTTATGAGGGCCTTCCTATGGAACAGGCTTTAATAAACTAAATTTGCAGGAAAAAAAAATGTCTTGTGGTATGCATGCACATGCACGGTTCCTGGATCCTTGCTTCATGACCAAGTTTCAAACCCAGGAGTCTGGAGAGGCTGGATAGTGGCTTGTTTCATAGTTAAGTTCACTGTAGGGTCGAGCAGCAGAATAGAAGTCGACATAGTTTCCAGTGGATTTTAGTCCCAGGTGCATGTTGTACTCGCTGGCTGGCGGGCGATGGTGCACCTGATCCTCAAAGAAGGACTCGTCAAAATTTCTGGTTGAGTTCTGAAATGGTTGGTATGCGTCGTAGTCTTTCCTACTGGGCTCTTGTGGGACTGGTTGTGTGGAAACCTGAGAGAAATAAATGAATACCCATGACTCTCTGGAAGTTGGAATACGGAAGGCAGCACTGAAAAGAACTATCAAACTTGGTTCCCAATGGCAGAAAGACAAATCTTCTACAGCAATTAATTTGTCCAGAACAGTCTGTGTTTAGCCTTGCCTTGTTATAAACCTTGTTCTTTGTGTCTTCTCCTTCACAAGCAAATCTGTCCTGAATTCCTGCTGCAAAAGCTTCCTGGCCACTACTTGCTCACTCAGGGGTTGATTGTAAATGGAGTGCGTGCCCATCTGTGGGTGGTTCCTGGCGTGTGCATGTGGACACGCTAATTTTATAACATGCACGCGTTGCCGTGCATACGCAGGGGGCGGATTTTAAAAAGCAACACGAGGTGACGTGAGTAGGGTTTCCCCAGTTCCCTCCCAGTCAACTCCGATTAAGTAACAGACAGGGAGGGAACTTCCCTATACCCTATCTAACCTTCTTACCTTTTCCCCTCTCCTCCCCACTACCTAACCATTAGATTTTTTTTTTATTTTTTACTTTACTGCTCCTTCGGAGCAGCCGGCCGGCACGTGCTTCCCGGAGACAGCAACTAATGGCGCTGTCCTGGCCTGCCCCCCGCCCCTCCCTGCCCAGAATCTGCCCCAGCCCTCCCCTTTCTTGAGGTCCGGCACTTCAGCACGTATCAGGAGTTACACGCGTGGCAGGGACCCTTTGTAAAATGCACGCGCCTAACTCCCAAAATTTACGTGTGCAGGCTTCTGAAAATTAGGGCTTCAGTTTTGTCACTTCCATGAAAATCTGCTGCTCTGTCTCAAGAGATCGGCTTGCCATACTGCACATTAAAATGCATCTGAGTAAGATACTGGCCCGTCTTCATGCACTGCATACTGAAGATGTCTCCTCAATCACAAATTAACTCTAATAATAATAATTCATCTTATGTTTTCAGAGATCTTATGAGGGATGAAAAGGACTATATTACAGAAGCTGGCAGAAAAGAAGACGTTTCAAGAATGTTATAAAAGATAACAAGTGCATGGATTCACCCTTAGGAAGCTTCTAATATTAAGGTCAAGTTTAAACAAATGATATAGTCTATTATGGGAGAGCAAGAAATGGTGCAGAGCTAGGACTGCACATCGCTCTATGCATAGCTCTGTGGTTTGCTTGAAAAGAGAGGTATCATCATGTCAGCATGAGCCAGCGAGGCAGTAAGAACAGCTGGCTCCATATGTGTACTTATGAAACCAACTACTTTTAGGGCCAGGGTAAAGGAGAAAGGGCCTTCTTAGGACAGAGGCCTTGCATCCCAGATTTTGCTTGCTATTCAGTCATTGCCAGAAAGCAGAGGGCACCTACATACCAGGTTTAAGACAAAATAGATAACACAGATATGACAATAAGCAGGCCATTGTTTTACTTATTTTGAAGCCTGACTAGATCCTCCTTTGATGTGTACTAGACTTTTGTGCTTATTTTATTTCAGTTGTATGCCATTAAAGAATCATGAATGTTAACAAGCTAGCATTTACATGGCTGAAATACCTCTGTGTGCATGCTTTACTTTGCAGTGACCCTTTTATGAACACCACCATAAACAAGATGAAATATTCCCATAAGGTATTGAGGTTGATGCAAATTGTGCTGCAGTATACTGTACCACAGCTGTAATTTGCGTAATGTGGCCTCTGTCTTCATTGCAAAACTCTGTTTAGCTTGGCTGATTATTAGGATATGTATGCTTGACAAATGTAGCAATATACATTATGTAAATAAACACTGATTTATTTAAACAATTTAGCATATTCATGTACTGCTCACCCAGCACAAACGTAGCTGATTTTCTAAGACAAGGTACCCACGTACATTCTCTTTCAAGATTGGCTTTTAAACAGCCAAAAGTATGTCTGTACACTTGAACAGTATTGAATGATGGTGTGTAGTACACTCGTTAATAGCATGTCTACAATGTCTGCACATTTCAGAAACTTAACAGTCCTATGCATTAAAATCATCCATTGTACCTGAAGACTAGAGGATGGCTAATGTAACCCCAATATTTAAAAAGGGCTCCAGGGGCAATCCGGGAAACTCAGACCAGTTAGCCTTACTTCAGTGCCAGGAAAAATAGTGGAATGTGTTCTAAAGGTCAAAATCACAGAACATATAGAAAGACATGGTTTAATGGAACAAAGTCAGCATGGCTTTACCCAAGGCAAGTCCTGGCTCACAAATCTGCATGACATTTTTGAAGGAGTTAATAAACATGTAGATAAAGGTGAACTGGTAGATGTAGTGTATTTGGATTTTCAGAAGGCATTTGACAAAGTTCCTCATGAGAGGCTTCTAGGAAAAGTAAAAAGTCATGCGATGTCCTTTCGTGGATTACAAAATGGTTAAAAGACAGGAAGCAGAGAGTAGGATTAAATGGACAATTTTCTCAGTAGAAGGGAGTAGGCAATGGAGTGCCTCAGGGATCTGTACTGGGATCCGTGCTTTTCAATATATTTATAAATGATCAGGAAAGGAATATGACGATGGAGGTAATCAAATTTGCAGATGATACAAAATTATTCAGAGTAGTTAAATCACAAGCTGATTGTGATAAATTGCAGGAGGACCTTGTGAGACTGGAAAATTGGGTATCCAAATGGCAGATGAAATTTAATGTGGATAAGTGCAAGGTGATGCATATAGGGAAAAATAACCCATGCCATAGTTACACGATGTTAAGTTCCATTTTAGGAGCTACCACCCAGGAAATAGATCTAGGCTTCATAGTGGGTAACACATTGAAATCGTCGGTTCAGTGTGCTGCGGCAGTCAAAAAAGCAAACAGAATGTTGGGAATTATTAGAAAGGGAATGGTGAATAAAATGGAAAATGTTATAATGCCTCTGTATCGTTCCATGGTGAGATTACACCTTGAATACTGTGTACAATTCTGGTTGTCGCATCTCAAAAAGATATAGTTGCGATGGAGAAGGTACAGAGAAGGGCAACCAAAATGTTAAAGGGGATGGAACAATTCCCCTATGAGGAAAGACTAAAGAGGTTAGGACTGTTCAGCTTGGAGAAGAGACGGCTGAGGGGGGATATGATAGAAGTCTTTAAGATCATGAGAGGTCTTGAACGAGTAGATGTGACTCGGTTATTTACACTTTCGAATAACAGAAGGACTAGGGGGCATTCCATGAAGTTAGCAAGTAGCACATTTAAGACTAATCGGAGAAAATTCTTTTTCACTCAACGCACAATAAAGCTCTGGAATTTGTTGCCAGAGGATGTGGTTAGTGCAGTTAGTGTAGCTGGGTTCAAAAAAGGTTTGGATAAGTTCTTGGAGGAGAAGTCCATTAACAGCTATTAATCAAGTTTACTTAGGGAATAGCCACTGCTATTAATTGCATCTGTAGCATGGGATCTTCTTGGTGTTTGGGGAATTGCCAGGTTCTTGTGGCCTGGTTTGGCCTCTGTTGGAAACAGGATGCTGGGCTTGATGGACCCTTGGTCTGACCCAGCATGGCAATTTCTTATGTTCTTATGTTCTTAATTCTGGTTGTCGCATCTCAAAAAGATATAGTTGTGATAGAGAAGGTACAGAGAAGGGCAACCAAAATGATAAAGGGGATGGAACAGTTCCCCTATGAGGAAAGATTAAGAGGTTAGGACTGTTCAGCTTGGAGAAGATTCCAAAGAGAACAGGGGAACTCTGTCCCATCCTAGACCTAAGGACCTTGAACAAGTGTTTCAAAAAAGAAAAGTTCAAGATGGTTTCCCTGGGCACCCTGATTCCCCTCCTACAAAAAGGGAACTGGCTATGCTCCCTTTATTTAAAGGATGTCTACATTCATAACGAGATCTTCCTAGGTCACAGGAATTATCTCAGATTTGTGGTGGGAAAACAGACACTTCAAAGTGTTGTCGTTCAGGCTAGCGTTGACCCCATGTGTCTTCACAAAATGTCTGGCCGTGGTGGGGGCGCACCTCTGAAGACTGGGAGTACGTGTTTTCCCGTACTTGGACAATTGACTGGTCAAGAGCTCCTCTCGGATAGAGGCCAATCGGTCCTTGTGCTTGGCCATCCGAATGTTGGAGTCACTAGAGTTTATCATCAACTACTCAAAGTCCCATTTCAGCCCATTACATCAATTGGACTTCATAGGAGCCCTGCTAGACATGGCTCAGGCAAGAGCCTTCCTGCAGTGCTCCAGGGTGATCACCTTGGCGTCCATAGCAGCGGTGATTCAACAGAGCCAGCAGGTTCCAGCTCAGCACATGTTGAGGCTGTTGGGCCACATGGTAGCAAATGTCAGTGTTACTCCCTTGGCATGCTTACACATGCTCAGAGCCCAAAGGACCCTGAGATTGCAGAGGTGCCAGGCCACACAGAACCTCCGGGCTCGCATCCAAGTCGCTCCATCTTTCTGAGACTCTTTGTCTCTCGAATTTGGAATGGGAAATATCTTTCTAAACTCCCCCTACCCAAATTGTCCTAACCACAGATGCATCCACCTTGAGTTGGGGAGTTCATGTAGAGGAGCTTATGGTCCACCCAGGAAACACGCGTCAGATCAATTTCCTGGAGCTCCGGGTGATCAGGCATGCACTATGGGCTTTCAGAGATCGGCTGTCCAAGAAAATTATCCTGATACAAACAGACAACCAAGTTATGATGTGGTATGTCAACAAGCAAGGAGGCACAGGGTCATACCTCCTGTGTTAGGAAGCAGTCCAGATCTGGTCCTGGGCCCTGTCCCATGGAATGGGACTCAGGGCCATATATCTGGCTGGAATGAAGAATGTGATAGCAGGCAGACTGAGTCGTACCTTCAGACCCGAGTGGTCTCTGGACCAGGGGGTAGTGAACCGGATCTTCTACCTCTGGGGGTGCCCGGATGTGGATTTGTTCGCGTCCCCCTGCAACAGGAAGTTGACTCAGTTTTGCTCCCTGTACAGGTAAGATGGCAAACCAGACTTGGACACCTTTACCGGACATCGGGGCAAGAATCTTCTGTACGCGTATCTTCCGATTCTTCTAGTCATGAAGACTCTCTTGAAGCTTCACGAGGACCGAGGGACTATGAATCTCATAGCTGCTCAATGGTCGAGGCAGATTTAGTTTCCACTCCTTTGGGATTGTTCATCCGGAGACTGATCAGTGTGAGGACTTCTCCAGATCTCATCATGCAAGATCAGGGCAGTCTGCGGCATCCCAACCTCCAGGCCCTGTCGCTCACAGCCTGGATGTTGAGAGGTTAATCCTACAGCTGCTTGATCTTTCTGAGGATGTGTCTTGGGTCCTGGTGGCTTTCAGAAAGCTTTCCACTAGAAAATCCTACAGATTGAAGTGCAGGAGGTTTTCTCTGTGGTGAGAGCAGAAGGCCCTAGATCCGTTCTCCTGCCCCACGCAAAAACTGCTTGACTACCTTCTACACCTATCAGAGGCTAGCTTGAAAACCAACTTCATTAGAGTTCATCTCAGTCCAATTGGCGCATACCACCAAGGTGTAGATGGTATGCCTATCTCTGTAAACTATATGCGGGGCTTGCTTCAATTGAAGCGTCTCCTAAGGCCTCAGACTGTATCTTGGGACCTCAATATGGTGTTAGCTCAGCTGATGAAAACTCCTTTTGAGCTGCTGCACTCCTATAACCTGAGGTATCTGACCTGGAAGGTCATATTTTTGGTGGTGGTCACTTCAACGCGCAGGGTCCAGCGAGCTCCAGGCCTTAGTGACTTATGCACCTTACACTAAGTTCCTGCCTTAGGAGGTGATGGGTTTCCATTTTAACCAGTCAATCATCCTGCCAACATTCTTTCCTAGGCCCCTTTTACACCAAGGAAAACAATCCCTGCACAATTTGGATTACACGATACCCTTAGCCTTCTATCTGGAGCGGACAGAAGCTCATAGACACAGTCCACCCAACTTTTCATTTCCTTTGATAGGAATAGATTGGGAGTTGCCATTGCCAGACAGACACTATCCAGTTGGTTAGCAGACTGCATCTCCTTCTGATATGCCCAGGCGGGACTGCAACTTGAGGGTCATGTCAAGGCTCATTCTGTCAGAGCCATGGCAGCATCAGTGGCCCACTTGTAAGCAGTTCCCTTGGAAGAGATCTGCAAGGCTGCAACATGGAGTTCTCTCCACACATTCACATCTCACTACTATCTGGAATGGGATGGCCGACATGACATTAGGTTCAGCCAGTTTATCCTTCACAATCTCTTTGAGATGTAGAACCCAAGTCTCCCTGCCTAGGGCCCATTGTTTGAGTTCAGGCTGCCTCTTCTTCTGTTACCAACAGAACTGTGATTGTTGTGCCCGTTGGCATCTTGTTGGTACTTGTTGGTCCCTTTTGTGTTGGGGAGCAGCCTGTAGCTAGGGATTCACCCATGTGTGAGGACTACCATCCTGCTTGCTCTAGGAGAAAGCAGAGTTGCTTACCTGTTACAGGTGTTCTCCTAGGACAGCAGGATGTTAGTCACCCCGCAGAGTTGGGTTTCTCCTATTTTTTGTTTAATTGTTATAATTCTATGTTATGAGACTGAAGAGGGATGCTGCGTTGAATAAGGCATGCTGGGCTCCATCCGAGGATGTCACCCATGTGTGAGGATGTCACCCTGCTGTCCTTTTTACAAGTAAGCAACTCTGCTTACTGTTTGAGTGCTGGAAGTTGGAGCTGTTCTGGTATGTGAGGTTTACTATTTATGTAATTTCTATTCAGAGAGAGTATTCTTATCTTTTCCTTGTGTCATTCTTAACAATAAAGTAATACGGGGTCTTTTTTATTTTATTTCTGCCGTGGATTGTAATGAGCAGTGTGTCACACATGTGAGCGTTGTCCGTCAGGTGTGTCACGATGGGAAAAATGTTGAGAACCACTGCTCTAACTGAAGATATAAAAAGAGAAGTCTTACACGTGTAAGAGACTGATCATCTGAGGAACAGTCTCTGGAGGAGCCAGGCCGTCTGAGCTGTTTGGAGAAGATTCTGGTGCCACCTCCAGTGATGTCTCTAAACATTGAGAAGAGGGAGGAGCAGCAGAGGTTTCCATTAAGTCTCAAGTGTGAATTTGATATGTGAGAAGTGAAAAAAAAACCCAGGACTTGAAGGGAAGAACTGGTGTTCAGTGGGTAGCCCAAGGTAAGGAAAGGGGTGAAGAGATTAAGCAGAGACAGTATTTAGGAAATAATGTTGTGGTAGTATCCAGAACCACAGAGGACCTAGGAAAGAGTGACTTCAGGAATGGTGGAGGAAAGAATCAACAGGAAGAGAAGGATGAGAGGAAGAAAAGAGATGGTGTGGGTAAAGATTTTTAAGTCTATGAAACAGGTAAAATGGATATTGAGATAGTTCTGTGATTTAACTTGAATGTTCTTACTAATGCTATTTTTTTATTTCTGTAATAAATTTTGGTTTTTTTGGAGCATAAGCAAGATATGGACATTAGACTTGTTTTGGAAGTCCTTAGCACAATTTATTTTTACAGAGGAATCTGCCCTTAGCCCACTCCAGAGAGAGAGTGTTCTCCACCCTGTCAGGGCCTCTCAATCGCTCCCCAGAGCTGGGAAAGAAATCCCATGGGAAGGAAAGGGTGCATGGCTAAATGAAGATTTGGGTACTTATCTGGTTAAATTCTAACTGATAATAAGTTAACTGACTAGAATTTAGCTAGTCAGTTAACTTGTTAGGGGCATTCTGGGGGCTATAACATTTAGGCATTAGGAATCATCCTTGCAAATAGGCAGGAGAAAGGGAGACAACTTTAAGCTTTACTACCGGGGTCCATAGGTGCCGCGAGCCCATCAGGTTTTCAGGATATCCAAAATGAACATGCACAAAATGCAAGTGCATGCAGTGGAGGTGGTGCAACAAACGCATCTCATGAATATTCAGTGTGGATATCCTGAAAATCCAACGGCTCATGGCACTCGAGGATTGTAGTTGCCTGCCTTTGCCTTACTAAGTTGCTTTTTACCTTTGAAAGAAATGCCTTGGTTCAATACTTATTTGATATAGAAGGTCCTGCTGGAATTCAAAAACAAGATCCCTCAAGAGAGGATCTTGAGGGATCACACTTTTCAGTTCATGCTTGTGGTCAGTTCTTAGAACTAGAAGCCAGTGGGACAAGTTAAATGGCAGTAATGAAAACCTATGGTAAATTCAGAGAACTGGACTTCAGCATACTTTACAGCAGTCTCTCATAGAGTATTGTCCCCAGGTTTTGGCACTACTCACAGTCAGATTTGATGCAGGGATGCCAACACCCACCCTGCTTCTATCTTCTGGTAGAGATATAAGAATGCTTGCTACCTGTGAATAGATGGAATGGAAAATGAATTTAAAACAGAATAATAATAAACATATTCAATGCTTTATAAAGGTTTCTCAAAGTTTCCGTGTAGTGCTTATTTGGACAGATGCCCATCTTTCTCTGCTGGGGATGTCACCTGTTCTTCTTCTCTCACTTTTTAACAGTTATGACAACTTTCATGTAGTCTAGAAGGCAAAGGCAGTGGCACTGGCTAGTCTCACTTTAAGAATCATGCTTTTTAAATGTTTTACACATTATTTTAACAGGGTAAGAGATCTCCACTGAATAGGTGTCCTCTGTTTTTATATTTCAAGAGGTGGTATCTGCAAATGCCACATTTTAACAGAGACGCTCCTTCTAGAGGATTTCAACTTAGCACAGTAAACAGCTAATATTCTAAATCTAAAAATGCTGCAGCTAATAAAAATTGTCTCACTGCTAAAGAAAAAGTACAATACACACTGGGTCTGCCAAAGGTCCTACAATGAACGCCAATCTTTCACAGGGGAGGTGAAGAATCCCAAGAGAGACTTAGGTGCCTGCGGCAGGAAGGATGAACAGCCTAGCTGCTGGGTGGAGGTGGGTGGTGCATGACTAGCTGGTTCCACCTACGGACGAAGAACCATTTGCATGACCCCCACCGTAGCAAGACTGGAAAGGGCAGTCTATGTGAGGCTGGTAATCTCAATTATATTGGAATGAGAGAAATCCGGGAGTAAGAGGTGGCAGAGAACATTATGAAAGGGGGAATGGAGACAGAATTCAAGGGTGAGGGGAAAGGGTATTAACAGTACGAAGTGTCCTGGTTTCCCCTGCAACTTCCCTCCCCCACCCCACCCCCACCAGAATCCGTCACTCCTTTCCCTTGCGAAGAAAACTAAACCAAATTTGGTTTGAAAGTTGGTAGTTCTGTATAAAATCAACTTGGTTGCTAGCCTAGGGTTAATGATAATATTGGACTTCTGCATAAAGGCAACCAAAAAGTTACCCTATTCTGCAATATATTAAACATTAGAAAGTTTACTTGCATATATTAAATGAGTTACATAGCTCTTCTTAAATTATATCCAGCCGTAGGTTCTAGCCACACGCTCTGTGTTAGGTACATTACAAAGAGTGTTAACCCGCAGGCTGGATGGCTTTCAAAGCCATTTCCGTGGGTAAAACAGTGCTTTTCCAGGAGCAATGATGCTTTTACAAATTGCCCGCCCAATGTGCAGGTAGATGTTGGAGCACAGGGTCCGAACATGTGTACTTTTACCTGCAGGGAGCAGAGGCATTCCCAGGGGCGGGTTGGAGAGGGATTGGCACTTACATGCACACTTCTGTTTCCAAAAGCTTGCATGCATTTTCCATGGGGGGGAACCATCCAAACTCATTAGCCAGTGCAAATGTGTGCGGGTAATTCTGCTGGATGATTTTCAAAGGGAACATACCCTTGCAGTTCACACCAATGTGTGGTCACTTTGAGCAGCCCGCGTAACTGTAAAATATGCGATTACTTTGATCCCGTGTACTTTGCAGCCAATTTTCAAAAAGAAACTACCCAGGCAATATCTTGTGAAATTAACAAGTATCAAATGTGCATGCGAAAGGTGCCCCTCCCTCCATTTTGCTCCTGCTACCTGTGCTGGCGAGTGAAGGGGGTAAAATGGTAGGCGTATTGTTTTCTTCGCCCAACCGAAACATCTGCCACCCCGGGAATGTCCCTTTTTATCCTGGTTGAGAGTACGCCTGCAGCCTTTGTGTATTTATAGGTCTCTGAGCAGGACGACTTTCAGACAAGTCATTTTAACCGGGTAAGCAGCTTTGAAAATTGCCTCCAAACTGTGAATCTTCTGTCAGTTGCAGGTTGACTGTTTCAATCCTGGTTGTGGATACCCATATACTTGTGGGAGGGGAGGAGAAGGGGATTTTCAGAAGCAGTTTCCACAGGTGAAAGAGTGCTTGACCTGCAGGAATGGGCTTTTTAAAGACTGCCTGATGAACAAGCCAGTACATTTATACAATATGTCCTGTTCGCATGAAGATTTACCTGGATTAAGCAGATGCATTCCTGGGGCTGACAGAGTTGGGGAGAGATTTGCAATTAATTACCCACAAGTGGATTTTGAAAAGCATGCGAGTAAATATCCATCAAACATTTCTGCATACATTGTAGCAGGTGGTAATTGCCTGCAGATAGATTTGATGAGATAATTTTCAAAAAGGTCTTATCTGCATAAATCAGCTTTGAAAATTGATGTTAACTTAAGCCTGTTTTTGCCAACTTACCTATGCTTGAAAGTTACAGATGAAGATATTGATATTCAATAGATTTACCCAACGAAAACCAGGTTTTAGCCAGATAGAGCTTACCCAAGCAAAATGTCCTCCCTTTATTTGTCTAACTTGGTGTGGTAAAATCAGTGAGTTTTGAGTTGGAACTGGTCCCTTCACTGACAGGGAAAGGGACAATCATCATTCAGAACTCACTGACAGGGAAGGAACCAATATCCATTCAGTACTGAGTTCTGAACGGGGCTTGGCCTATTCTCCTTGGAGTGCAGTAAATAAAAGGTGCTGTCAGCTGTCAACATAACTGGCGCTTCCTTTTCAGCCCTGCAAGAGGAAGGTAAGAGGCTCTCCTCCTTCAACTGAGCTTGATGCATACTTTTGAGGAAGGTGGGGATCTGGCCCACCACATTTTTTTCATGTAGGGGATTGGAACGCCACTGGCCCACTACTTGTCGTTATCTTTGGGGGAGGGGGGAATCGGGGTGCCCCTATTTTATTTTTTTCTCTGGCATTATCCAGTTAACTTTAGCACTGACATTTTGCCAACTTGAAGCAATTGGGATTAATAGTATTGTTCTTGCATGGTTTAGCTCTTTCCTTAAGTTAAGAAAACAGCGAGTTTTTTTTGCAAGGTGGTTACTCTTCCTGGGATGAAACTCCCTGTGGTGCTCCACAAGGTTCAGTTTTAGCCACAGCTTTGTTTAACATTTATATAAAGTTTGCATTTACATTTTTAATTCTAGATGTTCTATGTATCCGACTAAGGAATTATATTTCCTGCTTGTTCAGTTTGCAATGTAAACCGGCCTGATTTGCATTTTATGCAAGAAGGTCGGTATATAAAAATTAAAAATAAATAAATAAATAAATATGAGACCCTTGAATTCTTTGCCTAAATCACAGTCTATAACCTTTAGACATTATGCAGATCATCGACAAATGTATTTTCCCATAAAGAAGAATTTGTCAGCTATCCTAACTCATATTACAGATTGTGCTCAACTTATTAATGACTGGATGCTTAGGGACCATCTGTTATTGAATGCTCGGAAAACTGAAGCAATATGTTTAGAAAAACATAACACTAGCTCCTTGCCATTATTAAACATTGAAATCAAGTTTTCAAGTTTGGTGCAAAACCTGGGTGTAGTTTTTGATAGTTGTCTTAATGTTAAGGCTCATTCGCATATCAGTGCTGCCCAGATGAAGTGAAAATGCCCCCAGAACCATCTCTTTGTCTGCCCAGCTAAATTTTGTGCAGGTAACAAGCACAAAAGTTATCCTGACAAAACCCTTTGAATATTGACCTTGCGTTTTCTGATTCAAATGATTTAAAAATGTATTTTAAAATTCAGTCTCAATTTAATATATTTACCTGGTTGTGTTTGATATCGTCAGTAGGTGCCCCATAGGAATTTCTGTACAGTGTGGAGGTTCCCGTGTTTTGTGCTAGAACACAAAAATAAAAGAAATGAGACATGCAAACCATTAATACTGTAACTGAATACTTTAAAACACATGATTCTGGTTAGATACTCTTTACTGCACATTGTTACAAAAGTCTTCTGAAATAAGTTAGCAATGACAAATACTTTATGACTTCTGGTGAAAGAATACAATTCTGCTCTTATGTTTCCTATTAAAATGGTTGAATTTCATACAGCGATAACTTTAAACCCTGCCAACTATGAACAACAGGAGAATTGTGTAGTAGATTTCCTTACATGTTTGACTCTTTAAATGGTTGCCTTTCTGACGACTCTACCTACTTATTACTATGTACATATAGTATAAAATAAAATCAGACAAATAAAATGTCTGTGTTAGGGCTGGGGGAAGTGGCTAAAGAAGAAACTGGGAAGCTTGAGAAGTAGTGGTATCAATTACCTGGTATGAGGTGAGTTAATTATAGAGGCTGCACTTGGAGAGGGTGATTTTGAAAGGAACTTCTGTGGGGAAAGAGGTGCTCTCCCCTCAGAAATGGCCCTTTAGAAAACTGTGTGACTCCTAGGCCTGTATTTTTATGTGCATAGGAGAAAAGCGTCGGTGGGATTCGGACTTCTGCACATACTTTGATTTTGAAAAGTGTGTGTAAATTCTGTTGGCAAAACTGAATGAACCACATAGCAGGGGTAAATCTGTGTGCATAGTTTTGCCGGGATAGTTTTTGAAGCAGATTTACTGTATGCCTGTAAGTCCTCTTTGAAAACTGATGTAACTTCTGCGCAAATTGGTGATGCCAAATACACACACACACAAGTAAGTACTTTCAAAATGCATACTTTATAAAATACCTGTCTCTACATTTCATTCTGAGTGTTTATTTGTGCAGTGTCATGATTATTTTGCAAATAAAATATACACACGTATGTTTATAACATAGGTAGAAAAAGTATGTGTTTTCTTGCATTGGAAATATTTGCGTGTATTGAAACATACACACATATTTCTGGAGCAGAAATATGAGGTATTTTATAAACTCTGTAGCTCCTACCATGCAATTTGTAAAATACCAGCATTAATTGATGCGGGAGTACTAGGGAGCGGTCCCAAATCTGGAGAGGTTAGTGTGCCCTTGGACCTAGCGCAACTGCAGAGAGCTCCGTAGAAGCACCGAGGCAGGTGAGACATGCCCAAGCACAGGTGGACAGGCTGAAGACCAGGGACTCTGACCTCTGCCGAACCTGATGCATCAGAAGAGACCCAACAATGCAATGCTGGTCTCTGGGGTAGCCCTCTGGCCACTCGATAGCCCTTTCGGACCTGCCGTACGGGAACGGCAAATGCATCAGGACGGATAGAGGTCGAGGACAGGCGATGGTAGTGGAACAAGACGAAGACTCTAAGACAAGGTCAGACGAAGACACATGAGGACATGGTCAGACGACAAGGCTTGAAGACATGATCAGACAATACTTGAAGACATGATCGGGCAGAGGTACTTGGAGACATGGTCGGGCGAAACATGAGGCAAGAAGGCACGGCTAAGACAAGGTTAAGGAATGGCTACGTCAAGGCTGAGGAAAGACGAGGACTCTCGATGAGTGGACAGACGACAGCAAGGTAAACCTCAGGATGGAGTGGAATCTGGATAGCACGCTAACTCACACAGCTGGAGAGGAGGCTTCAGTGGCCAGGCAGGCCCTCAGGTTTTCCACTGACAGCACAATCCGCCGGAGGCTAGGCGAAGCTGGAGCCCAAGACATCGGAGAATAAGGCTTCGAAGAGAGGAGCCAGAAAAGGTGAGCACCAGAAGGCGGGACATCTGAAGACAAGTTGACGAGGTCATCTGAAGACAGGATATCAGAAACATCGAAGACAAAGACATCTGAAGGCAGATTCATCTGGGGTATCCAAGACAAAGACATCAGGACCTCAAACCTCCAAGGCACTCAAACAAGAGCAGCGAGGAGGCACTAGAAGACAGGACATCCAAACGCCCAGCCTTCCGGACTTCGGACCTGCTGGGCACTAAATCAAGAGCATCATGAAGGCACCGAAGGATGGAACAACTGGACGTCTAATGACTAGGACTACTTCAGAGGAAGACATCTGCGAACAGGAGCATCTAAAACAGAGACATCAGGGGAGACAGGACATCTGGAAGCAAGATCATCTGTAGATGGAGACATCTGAGGACTAAGACATCTGAGGACGGGGACATCTGAGGACGAAGACATCTGAGGATGGAGACACGGGATCTGACGAGAGACCAGGACATCTAACAAAGATGAAGATGAAGGACCAGGAACCACAAATGAAGACAAGGGAATTCCCACGAAGAACAGAATGCCTTGAAGAAGCAAGACAGACTTCAGAGCCCCCTGGACTGAAGAGCTGGAACAACGAGTCTAGGAGCAGGCAGCTCCTTGCGAAGGAAACGAAGAACTGAAGGCTGAGCCCTTTTGTAGGCTGAAGAGGAAACACCTTGATTGCATCACTAGGACGAGCCAGGAAGACTGCCCACAGCTGGCCTTTTAAACAGGCTGAAGGAGCGCAAGCCTCGTGCCTAAATAGGCAGGAGAAGGATCTCTGGAGAGAGGCGTTCCCTGCTGCAGATTAGAGCAGGTAGTGGCACTAGGCCGTGAAGCAGGGCCCAGCATCGGAGGCGGCTTCCTGCCGCAGGAAGAAAGGCTGGGGGCGGCTCCAGCCTTTCTTCCTGCCGCAGGAAGAAAGGCTGGGGGCGGCTCCAGCCGCATGGAGACAGCAATGGTGTCGGCTGCGGCCTCCGGACCGCATGGGAGCACCATCCAAGGGCAGCCCCCAGGCCGCATGAGGAAGATGGTTGGCGTTGGTGGCCTCCTGGCCACATGGAAGCTGGAGAACGGCGACGGCTCTAAGCAACATGGGACATGCCAGTGCAGGGGAGACATCGGCGGCCACCAGGCTGCGAGAGCAGAACGATGGAGGCGGCGTCAGCTGCTTCCAGGCCGCACAGGTGGGTGATGGCGGCTTCGATCACCGCAGAGCTCAGGAGAGCATGCAACTGGCAGCAAGAAAAGGTGAGAGGCTGCTCACCTTTTCTTGCTGCCTGACCGCAAGAATCATAAACCGTGAGCAGAATCATAACATTAGTCTTGGCACATCTATTTATGTGCATTAAATGCTGTATTACAGATAGGTTTGAAAATTGGCCAAGTGGAGATTAATGCTGGTATTTATAAATTGTGCGGCAGGAGCTGCAATTTATAAAATACCGTTGTATTTCTGCTTTCGATAGTATGTGCGAATGTTTCAGTACATATGATATTTCTAATGCAAGAAAATGCATACTTTCTCTACTCACACGCGTATATTTTAAGTGGCAAAATAATCATGACACTGTACAAATAAACATGGAGGCAGATATTTTTCTAAAGCATGTGCAAGTTTTGGAACCAGCAGGTTTGACAATTCCTCCATCAGTCACCTAGACCCTCTAGCACTGTCACCCTGAATCCCAAGCAGTTCTTCCAAACCTCCCACTCAAAAACTGCAGACAACAGACAAATCCAATTTCACTTGTGTGAGTCAATTAGCGGGTATTAAAGTGTAGAAATAAGATCAGAAAGGCATACATATATATCTTTTACACAATAGTAACAACCATGCATATTTGCTAAGCTACCCCAGACTGCTCCTTTTTTCCCCCCAGTAAAATGTATGTGTGAAATGAAAATATGCTCATTACTTTCATGTTTATAAAATTGCAAGTATGAACTTTTTTACATGTGAATCCCTTTGAAAATTACCTTCTTCACAGGGCATTTGGTGAGTGGTGGTGAAGTACCCATGTGTGTGCCAGTTTCCCTGTGGGGCCCCGGTCCTGCTGCTTGTATGCCATTGCACGGTTAATGGAACCACTCTGCTAAGAGAGCTGACTAGTCTTTACGTTACCTAGTAATAGATGGCGCTGCATTGGAAAAACATACGGTTGACATCAAGGGGGCAAGCCTAATATCAGGGAATTGTGCAGCTGGCTTGGAGGGGAGGCTTTCTTTGTAGGAGGTCTTTGAGAGATCGGTGACATTGGAGAGCTATGTGTGCTAGAGATGGGAAGAGGTAAAGAATGCCCCTAGAAGGTTTCTATTTTGCAATCTTGTTGACTGGGTGTGTGATGCACAGGGAGATACAGTAACTTCCCTAGAGTCTCACGACTCAGGGTCAGTGGCAGAGGACAAGTTTTGAACTCATGGCTCAAGACATCTCCTGAATTATAGGTCAATCGTTATACCAACTCCTCCCCGCCCCTTCCCACACACACAAAATAAAGTGGTTCTACTCATTATCACCATGCAATATGCTGAGTTTATACATATCACTGAATACTTTGTATGCAGTCAGTATGAATATTCTGAAAACCAGACCTGTTTTGGGGGGAATCATGCAGAGCAGAGTTGGGAAGAGTTGCAGAAGTGGAACTTGAAATGAAAATGCTGGCCTGTACTTACTTTGGGGTACACGAGTTCAGTTTGCTTTGAACAAGATCTATTATGTGTAGATGTGGTACAAAGAAGCACCAGTGGTTTAAGAAGAAATATCACTTCTGCCCACTTTTTAAACAATTCCACTATCAGCACATATGTATCGCTAGCCATCTTCGTTCAGGTCTTGTTCATGAATTATTTCTATGGTTACCTATTTGTATAACCAAATTTTATTATTTTTATTACTTTATTGTTCTGTTCTTGTATTACTCTACTATTGAAAAATAATGTACGGTTTGCTGTAATGTAAACCGCTTAGATCTCTATCCGATTGTATGGGCGGTATAATAAGAATTTCTAATAAATAAATATTAAGACTTGAGTAAAAAAATGCATGCTGAAGTCAGTGCACATTTTCTTTACTCACATGTTAAAATGAGTTAAGTCCCGATTCAGTAAGCTAATGGTACACTAAGTTACAGGTAACTAATAAATGAACCCAAAAATATGCACACAAAAACATGCTTAGATGTGAATTTTAAGACCCACATGCGTGCGCATATGTGCGTGCATATGCCAGCTTGTGCCAATGGACATATCCACGAATGGTACAAAATCTGCTGTACACGCGTACATGTGCGCTCAATTTTATACAGATGCATGGAAATGCTGCCTCTACTGTGTAAGTGGGGGTAATTTTATAAGGGGTGCGTACTGAGACGACTTACCCTTTTCCCAGTTCGCCTAGTGTAGGGATAGTATTTCCTAATCCCCATAGTTTTAAAGTTAGACCAGACCCAAAAAACCCTGCTGACTATCGGTGATTTTTCTGTCTTACACGCCAGCAATAGCAGGAGAAATGTTACGTGGTAGGGACTGCTGGCGTGTGCTTGTGGGTGCAAGTATTTACGCATACATCTCTTGGTCTTCCCCCGAAATGCCCTAGCCCCTTTTTTGAAATGTCTTTTTTGTGCGCGTCCTGAGAGATACACGCATACATGAGCGCTTCTTAAAATCCGTGCGGTGTGTGCTGGCCCAAGACATGCGCGTATCTCCCTGCTTTGGCGCATGTAGGACTTTTAAAATTCGCTAGTAATCGCGCATAAAACATAGTAATAAAACATGTTTTACGCACAGAAAACATTATTTTTGAACAAAGTGTCTTCCATGAAAAAATCTTGAGTACAGGACCACGGACTCCAGGTCCAGCCCCATAGACTAACACAATCCCCAGAAACTTTACTTCATCTCTGACTAGGAGTTAAATTTATAGTGCTAAGAAAATATGAGCTAAGCCTACACACATCTCTGCATTGGGTAATAATAGCTAATGCCTTGATTAACATGGGATTTGCATGAAGCAGCACTAATTCATGTGCACAGTTTTACTCAAGTTTGTGCACACATTTTCTGTGCTCTTATCTCCTTATTAATTTGCGAACAACTGCACATTAACATGTGTACACAGCCAAGCGCACCTTACTACAGGGAGGCCTTTGTTTGCATTGCTTTATTTTTGAGGCAAACCTGGAGTTCATTAGGGATCTAAAGAAGCAAAAAAAAAAAAATCTAAAAAGAAGTTCCACCCAGAATTACAAAAACCTTCTTTCAGGATATGCACATTTGCAATCCACGCAAATATCTGAAGCCCACCACCACCTTTGTCGGAGTTATGTTCCCCCTAGCATGTCCTTAAAATTTGGTGTGGACAAGACACCAAGTCAAAATGCTTTTAGGGGAGCACACACACACACAGAGCGATTTCATACACCATTTTTCTTTTGGAAAGCAGGCTAAAAACCAAAAGAAAATACCTTTGAATTAAACAAAAGGAGACAAGCAGAAAATAAACAGAAATAACAGAGCCAAGCTGTGTACACTGAGCAACAGAGGTGTCACTGTTGCTTTAGAACATTCTGACACAGCACATTGAGAGGGAATTCTTGGCAGGAGGTGGGTGGGATGGGGGGAGAAATGGAATGAAGAGAGCTTGAAATGAAAAAGTACAACCAATCAATGGAAACAATGAAGAGTTGATATATCAACATCTCAGCAATATAATTAACTATAGCTGAGCTGGTCTTGGTGTGTGAGCTGATCGCTACCTCACATCCCTACTTTACAGATAATGCCGAAGGGATAAAGGGGGCAAGAGCCTACATTCTAGACAAAGTTCAAGGTATTCCTGTCATTTCTCCCTCTCAGGTCTTCTAAAAAGAGCACAATTTTGGAAATGGTTCACTTCATTTCTCCACCTCTCTCCCATTTAACTCTCCTTCAAGCATCAGATAAAGTTGAGCGATTAAATGTCAAATCACAATGGTCGCATAGCTGATGACATTTTTTTTTTTTTTACCATTGGTTTTCTTAAAAATAAATAAACAACAATACAATCAGCTTTAGGACACAGCCAGTCTTATTTTCCAAAGATTCCATGGTTTTATGACCACGGTGGGGCACAGTGGGGAGGGCCGGCAGAAAAGACAGTAATCAAAAATATATTTGGAGGAAATAAAAGGATAGTTTATTTATTTTGTCTCATTTATTTCCTGCACTCTCCCATGGATTGAGGCGGGTTGCAAATTAAAACTTAGGAACAAATAATTACAAACAATTGACACTACAATCATACAGAATATAAAAAAATAGTAAATAGACAAAAACAAAAGTAATCTGGAGCAGGAAGGCAAAGTACCTTGAGAGTCAAACGTTGGAGCACACTGGTCTTAAGTGAAAGCTTCATGGCAGGAAAGCATCTTCAACTCTTTTTTACGCTGTTTCAAACCAGTGAGTACTCTAAGGTCTTCTGTAAGACATTTCCATAGGAATGGGCCTGCCACGGAAAAGGCCTGATCCCTTGTTTCAGTTAAGTGAGCAAACTTAGGTGAGGGTATTTCCAATAAACGTTATTGGTAGAGTGGAGAGAATGAGATGGCCTATAAATTCTTAAAAAATGCATTGAACCAAAGAATCTCAAAATTGTTAATTATTTTATGTACTTGGGTAAAATTTTGAATCTAATTCTCCATATTATTGGGAGCCAATGTTCTATAAATGCTTCCACACAAGTGTTACTCTTTGATAACTCCGGTTATGATCTGCTCAGTCTGTGAGGTGCATAGCTGAGAGAAAGAAGCTTGAACATCTGTGGTTTTGCAAATGACTAAAATTTGGAATTCAATGAATCTTTTGAAGCTTATTGTTGGTTTGCAATAAGATAAATGAGGATTAAACATAAAGAAGAGAGAATACAGTTTTCAATTTCTTGTCATAAAAATCCTTATTTCTTGATCTGCATTTTAAAAATGTACTTTGGGACAATGTTGATTTCAGTCAGTGTTAGCTGGCACATTAATTGTAAACAAACCTGCTTGCTCACAAAAAAAAGCTCCTAAGCGGATTTAAGAATCAGGCTGTGTAGGGGCCCAGTAACACTGGCTCATGCCTGCTTCTGTAACATGTATCATTTCGAGGGAATTATGGACAGCCAGAGAAAATTGTAAAAGTCAGTTACACTTGAAGAAACAGCTGACTGCTGCTGTCAAAAAGTCACACAAGAAAGAAAGGGAAAAAAAGAGAACAGGGAGCAAAGGATAAAAAGACAGAAAACAGGCACATACACACAGACCTTTTTCAAGCTGTCAGCTCAGAAACCCTAGCAAATACAGTAGACTTTTCCAGCATTTGGTTTGTTACCTGTATTCCTGCAGGGTTCATAGAAAAATCTCAAGATTCAAGTTATCTTCCTGTATTTTCATGATATACTCCATGGCCTGTGCATCATCCAAACTTTCAGAATGTCAGAACCATAAACCATCCATGTCAGTATGAAAAAATCCACCGGAGCAGCATCAATACATAAAACCCTACTAACTCGTCCAACATCCTGGCAAAATGTTTCTAGCTGAAGGAAGGGTTTTATTGGCCAACACCTTTTACCTCTTTACTATTATTGTAAATTTTAACAATTGGGCACACAATTTTTGAAAATGCTTATCAATCCTTGTCAAAAACAAGAGGAAGGTATGAAAAACATGAAGACGGATCTAGCGAAGCTTGAGGAATGGTCTGCCTCCAGCATATGCAAACATATTTCATGCATATTCATTGCGGATGACCTGAAAATCAGACCTGTTTGTGGCACTCCAGGACTGGAGTTGCACCTGGTCTAGAATCTGGCAGCTACAATTTAATGTTAAAAAATGCATATATTTTGACTGGAAAATCAAATGGAGCAGTACAGTATAGAGGGTGAAATTATTATGTGCATAAAACATGAGCAGGATCTGGAGATGACTACATCTGATGAACTCAAGGAGGCCAAACAGGTGACTAAGGCTAAACATAGGGAGAGGAATGATCAGCAGGAAAAAGGAGATGATATTGCCTCTGTATAAACCCCTGGTAAAGTCTCACTTTGTACGAATCTGGAAACCGCATCTTCAAAAGGATATAAACCAGTTGGAATTAGTCCCGAGGGTGGCCACTAAAAGGGTCAGTGGTGTTCATTGTAAAGCACATGGGGACAGGCTTAAAAATCTAAACATGAATACCCTAGAGGAAAAAGAACTTGGAAAAAACTTGGAATAGAGGAGATATGACAGAGACATTTAAGTACCTCAAAGATATCAATGCACAGGAGGTGGGTTTCTTTCAATGGAAAGGAGGCTTTGTAATGAGAGGTCAAGGGATGAGGGTAAAAGGGGACAGACTAACGAGTAATCTAAGGAAATATTTCTTTATAAAAAAGGTGGTTGATACATGGAACTGCCTCCCAGTGGAGGTGGTGGAGACATGACTGTATCTGAATTCAGGAAAGCATGGGGCAATCATGGGGAATCTCTGAAGGACGACAGAGATTGTGGATGGGCAGACTAGATAGGCTGTATGGTCTCTTTCTGCTATCATGTTTCTATCTGTATGTGCAGGCTCCATAAGTGGCTACACAGGACAAAAACACTATACCATTCAAAGGATTTAAGAAACATACACTGGTGATCACAGAAATGAAGTGTTTTAATAGATGTTTTAATACAATACAAAACAAATTGAACACTTCTTGATCAACTTAAAACAAACTTAGAAGGAATAATGAAAAAAAAAAAAGAAATAATTGGACAAAATACCTAGTTACCCCATTTCTTGGCTTAGCAAAAACCGATACCCTTCTTCTTCCTATACTTTTGGCACCAACTAAGCATTTGCCCTGTGAGCAAGGCTGGTCTGGGAGAGCACACCAAAAGTCTATGTGTATGTACACAAAGTGTTGTTGATTTCTATGCACAGAGCTGGATTTTAAAAAGGTTACGCGCGCCGGGCGGGGCAGTCCGGGGCGGGACCAGAGACCTCCGACACAGCAGCCATTGTCACTGTGTTGAAGGATCGCATGCCGGCAGGCTGCCGGCGCACGCAACTTGCGCTTGTCCAGAGGCAGGCGCAAAAGGTAAGACAAAGGTCGGGAGGGGGGTTAGAGTATGGCTGGGGGGAAAGGTTAGGGGAAGGGGTGGGAAGGTCAGGCTAGAGGGAAGGCAATGGGGGAAGGCAGCGTGGCTTGGCACGCGTAAGGTCCACAATTGTGCACCCCCTTGTGCGCGCCGACCCCCGATTTTATAACATGCGCGCATTTTATAAAATTGGGCATACATGTGTGTGCGCCGGGTAGCACTCGCACATGTTCGCCCATGTGCACCTTTTAAAATCTACCCCACAGTGTTTAATTTGGTGTCCTATTAGTTTACTCAATGATATAGCTCATAATTTGCCTCTTCTACTCAGAGGTACGGTGACATTCAAACCGGCGCGTGGGCACATGTGCGTCAGCGAGTGCCCAGGGATGCAGCCATTTTATAACTTGCACACTTATATGTACGAATATTATAAAATAGCCTGGCCAAGCACACATGTGCGCCAGATTTTAAGTGGGCATATGCATGGGTACGCAAATCCCGCTTTTTCCGTGTAAGCCGTGGGATTTTAAAAGGGGCGTGCACCCACGCTACTGCCGGTTTACCAGTTCACCCAGTTAACAGATAGGTCCTTCAAACCCCTCAGGTTTGATAGCCTACATTCCCCCCAATTATGCCAAACCCTTTAAACCCCTCAGAAATGGCTCAAACCTTTTTATTTTATAACTTACATGTCATCTATAACAATTAATAATGAAGCAGTGAATGGAAATTTCTAAAATTAGAACATAAGAAATTGCCATGTTGGGTCAGACCAAGGGTCCATCAAGCCCAACATCCTGTTTCCAACAGAGGCCAAACCAGGCCACAAGAACCTGGCAATTAGCCAAACACTAAGAAGATCCCATGCTACTGATACAAATAATAGCAGTGGCTATTCCCTAAGTAAACTTGATTAATAGCAGTTAATGGACTTCTCCTTCAAGAACTTATGCAAACCTTTTTTGAACCCAGCTACACTAACTGCACTAACCACTTCCCCTGGGAACAAATTCCAGAGTTTAATTGTGCGTTGAGTGAAAAAGAATTTTCTCCAATTAGTCTTAAATGTGCTATTTGCTAACTTCATATAGTGTCCCCTAGACCTTCTATTATCCGAAAGTGTAAATAACTGATTCACATCTACTCTTTCAAGATCTCTCATGATTTTAAAGACCTCTATCATATCCCCTTCTCAGCCGTCTCTTCTTCAAGCAGAACAGCCCTAACCTCTTCAGCCTTTCCTTATAGAGGAGCTGTTCCATCTCCTTCTTTTTGGTTGCCCTTCTCTGTACCTTCTCCATCACAACTATATCTTTTTTGAGATGCAGCGATCAGAATTGTACACAGAATTCAAGGTGTGGTCTCACCATGGAGCGATACAGAGGCATTATGACGTTTTCTGTTTTATTAACCATTTCCGATTTAATAATTCCTAACATTCTGTTTGCTTGTTTGACTGCTGCAGCACACTGAGCCGATGATTTCAAAGTATTATCCACTATGATGCCTAGATCTTTTTCCTGGGTGGTAGCTCCTAATATGGAACCTAACATCGTGTAACTACAGCAAGGGTTATTTTTCCCTTATGCAACACCTTGCACTTGTCCACATTAAATTTCATCTGCCATTTGGATGCCCAATCTTCCAGTTTCGCAAGGTCCTCCTGTAATGTATCACATTCTGCTTGTGATTTAACTACTCTGAATAATTTTGTATCATCCGCAAATTTGATAACCTCACTCGTCGTATTCCTTTCCAGATCATTTATAAATATATTGAAAAGCATCGGTCCAAGTACAGATCCCTGAGGCACTCCACTGTTTACCCTTTTCCACTGAGAAAATTGACCATTTAATCCTACTCTCTGTTTCCTGTCTTTTAAGTAGTTTGTAATCCACGAAAGGACATCGCCTCCTATCCCATGACTTTTTAGTTTTCGTAGAAGCCTCTCATGAGGGACTTTGTCAAACGCTTTCTGAAAATCCAAATACACTACATCTACCGGTTCACCTTCGGCCATATGTTTATTAGCCCCTTCAAAAAAATGAAGCAGATTTGTTAGGCAAGACTTTCCTTGAGTAAATGCATGTTGACTGTGTTCCATTAAACCATGTCTTTCTATATGCTCTATGATTTTGATCTTTAGAATAGTTTCTACTATTTTCCCGGCACTGAAGTCAGGCTCACTGGTCTATAGTTTCCTGGATCGCCCCTGGAGCCATTTTTAAATATTGGGATTACATTGGCCACCCTCCAGTCTTCAGGTACAATGGATGATTTTAATGATAGGTTACAAATTTTAACTCATAGATCAGAAATTTCATTTTTGAGTTCCTTCAGTACCCTAGGATGCATACCATCTGGTTCAGGTGATTTGCTCTCTTTAGTTTGTCAATCTGGCCTACTACATCTTCCAGGTTCACAGTGATTTGGTTCAGTTCATCTGATTCATCACCTTGAAAACCATCTCCGGAACTGGTATCTCCCCAATACTCAGCGACCGCTTTCAGCGCAACATTTTTGCATCGGCGTCAAATAATTTTATTAGCATGCAGGGTTTCCAAAACCAAGCAGGTGATTGCCCTTAATGAAAAAAGGCTGGTGGCCTAGACATAAGGGAAGCACTTAATTTTAGATAAAGGGAAAAACCCTTAAGCCCTAATTTTAAAAAGTCCGTGCACACAAAATTGGGGGATATGGACGTGGCTGGGCCATGCGCACGCTGAGCACATTTTAAAAATGGCCTGGCCATGCGCATATCTCCTGATATGTGCAGAAGTGCTGGGCTCGATGAAAGGGGTAGCCTGGGACAGCGGCTATTAGGACCTGTGCTGGGGAAGCACATACTGGCGGCTGGCTGGTACGCCAAAGTTACTTCTGCTCCGAAGGAATAGTAAGTATTAAAAAAAATGTGCCTACATAGGTAGGGGTTAGGGGTCAGAGAAGAGAGGGGAAAAGGTAGGAAGGGTAGTTAGAGGGATAGGAAAGATCCCTTCCAGTCTGCTCATTAATTGGAGCGGACTGGGAGGGAACTGGGGAAGGCCATATTGCATCACCGCACAATGTTTTTAAAATCCCCCCGTTGCGAGCGGGAGAGGCCAGCCGCCCACACATGTGCGTGCTGACTTGTGCATATTATAAAATAGCCATGTCCATGTTTGTGCACCTGGAACTGTACACACATGGACGCCCGCACGGTTTTTTAAAATCGACCCCTTAGCCTTTAATCAAAGGAAAACGCTGGACTTTAAATACAGCAAACAGCAGCTGGCTTTTAACACAACTGAAGCAGGCTTTTTACACTCAGTCCAACTTTCAAAACTACGCACGGTACACCATTTATGCGCACAAGTGGACACATGGAGATTTATGCTAGTATTTTATAAATTGTGTGGCTGGAACTACACTGTTTATAAAATACCACGTATTTCTGTCCCAAAACTCTACATTTAGGTGTAGATTTTATAAATTTACGTGCGCGCGAACAAAAGTACGCTGGATTTTATAAGCTACGTGCGTAGCCGCGCGTATCTTATAAAATCCGGGGTTGGCGCGCGCAAGGGGGTGTACATTTGTGCAACCTGCATGCGCCGAGCCCACGCGCTGCCTGTTCCCTCCGAGGCCGCTCCAAAATCGGAGCAGCCTCGGAGGGAACTTTCCTTCTGCCTCTCCTCACCTTCCCCTCCCTTCCCCTACCTAACCCACCCCCCCAGCCCTATCTAACCCCCCCTACCTTTGTTGGCAGATTTATGCCTGCCAAAAGCAGGCTTAAGTCTGCGCACGCCAGCGGGTTGCTGGCGCGCCATCACCCGGCCCGGGGGCTGGTCCGGAGGCCACACCCCCGTCCCGAACCACCCCGATACACCCCCTCCCGCCCCTTTTACGGAGGCCCGGGACTTACGCGCGTCCCGGGGCTATGTGCGCGCTGGCAGCCTATGCAAAATAGGTGCGCCGGCGCACGAGTGCCCTGTGTGCGTAAATCCGGCCGGATTTATGTGCGCAGGGCTTTTAAAATCCGGCCCTTATTGTTTATGTTTGTAATACTTGTATTGCAGGAACATGTATATTTTCTGTACCTGTTTAAAAAAAAATACATGCACATATTTTACATGCATAACAATTGTAACAATTCATGCCTAATAAAACAGAATTAAACATGGAGGTAGGCATATTTTAAATTATGTGTGCACCCCATTCTGAAAATACTTATTTGTGTGTGTGTACTTGGAAACACTATTTCAGAGATACCACCACCAAGTCACCTAGATCTCCTGTCCAAAAACTGCAGACAAAAGACACGTCAAATCTCAATCGTTCGAGTCAAGTAGCAGGTGTAAAAGTGTTCAGACAAGTCTGATAATGCGCATATATCTCTTACAAAATAACAAGTTGTGTGCGTACTTATGAACCCAGCCTTGCCACACCTCTAGACCACCTTATTTTTTCACTGTTAAAATTTACATGCAATACTGCAAGTATGTGTGTACTGACAAGATTTATTAAATATGATGTGTGTACATGCTATTTACGCATGTATGTGTTATTTTTATGTAGAAATACATGTAATTCTATGAAAATTCACTTGTCTAAGCAAAATAAAAATTCTTATACCTAGTGTAAGAGTCCTACAGAATCATCTGCTGCCCAAAGAAAGAGATCCCAGTCAAGGTTTGTTTAAGGTTCTTTAACATGTAAGGGTAGCTAAAGCCCAGAGGGAAAAAAAATCTCTTTTCTTATAAAGTTTTCCCTTTGCTGGCTGTTTGGGCAGCAGTTCTGTGGGAGGATTTCCACACTCTGGCTCTCTCCCTTCTGCATCAAGAGTGGCTTTTATAGAAGAGGAGGGAGAGCTGCATAACTCAGCAGCTCTCTTACTCTCTTTCTCTTGACTTCATGTTTCATGAAGAGTATTTCTGGCGGAGTTACTTGGAAGGGTCGGTAGTCTAATTCACAGATATTCATCCAAAAAGAAGTAATGCTCTTAAAAATTGATATATATGTGGAAATACCACTATAAATGCTCTATTAACCTTGTCTATCCTCCCACAGACATGGCCACAACCAGCTAAGCACCATAGCTCATGTGCACTTTTTATTTGTTTCTCAGAGGGTCAGATAAAAATATATTTACACCTTCTTTAGGATGACCTGAGGTTGGAACATGGTCACAACTGCATTGCCTCCTTTGGGGTGAATGTTCAAAATTATTTATGCACATAAAACATAGGTTTATGTGTATACATGGATTGTTCTGTAATTGCTGGGGTTTATAATAAAACCTGATTTCATAAATACTTTTATAAGCTCAAAGAAGAAGCACTCTGGGGTCCATAATTGGGGGTGGAGTTTGGATTAATGCGCATTCTTTCGATTTTAAAAAGCGTGCAGATAAATTAACATGCATGAGTGACGCCCTGCAAAGAGCAGGTGTAATTGTGTGCCGGTGACTTTCTGCACATACTTTCGCATAGCTTTCCAAGTGAATTTATGTGTATCACTTTGCTTTGAAAATTGGTTTAATTTATATGCGTAGCTGCTATAAAATGGTTGGGCTGAATATTGCTTGCTCAGAGTGGCTCGACGGACACATAGGCTTTCACAGTTTGCCTAGTATTTACAAGAAAAGGTGGACGTGTTTATGTGAGGGAAGGAAATCTGTGTGCGTACATTCCATTTTCAAAATGTATTTGTGCTATTTTGCCCTTCCTCCCCCATTGTTCACTCAAATAGCACGTGTAAAGAGCATGAATTGAAACATCCACATGCTGCAGCATGGACAGTGTGAGAAGTCATGATGAGGGCCCCGGCAGCAGTGGCAAGTAGAGTGGGTGTCCGTGATGGATATGCGGTGCCCACACACGTAGATCTTGAACCCACTGACGGAAGTCGCCTTGGATTTAGACTCTTCCATTTTAATATTCTATCTCTCTCTCTCTCTTTTTTTTTTTTTTAAACAAACGTAGCACTTTAAAATCCGTTTTGAAGGGCTGCTGAGGCACTGCCATGAAAAAAGAAATTTCTGATAACAGAAAATATACCAAAAATACAGAGAGAGAGAAAAAGGGAATCTGTCCACATTGTAGCTCTGACGAAGAAAGACTAATAGGTTAATGAGGAGGCAGCCATGCATAGGAACTCCCGCACATGCTCAGAAACACCTTATAGCTGGGTCCGAGCTGTTGAATATCATCAATTGGTCATGACTGATTTAATTATGCTTGTTGACAGAGAATGCTTTTAATGTCCATACTGTACACTTAATAATTTTCAAAGAAAACCCAGGTAGTTTCTCTTTGAAAATTTGTGTGAAGTGTGTGGGTTAAAGTGCCATGTAGTTTGCATTACACAGTCTATTTGAAAAATTTCCCCTTCATGTCCCATGTGAGTGACGGAGTGATCTAATGGCCTGGTTAGAGCAGTAGGCTAAGTAGGGAAGCCAGAGGTCAAATATCACTTCTCCCACTAATGCTCCTTGTGACCTTGGGCAAGTCACTTTGCATTCCATTGACCCAGGTGTCAACTAAGATTATAAACTCTCTCTGGAAGGGACTTGCTTATATTTCAGATACAGTAGGTAAGTAGGTAATTACATTCAAATTTTGGGGGTCATTTACTATCCTGAGATTTTATCGTAGGAGGGCAAAATATTGCAGGGGGCTTTCCTGCAATATCTGGCTCCTCCCTGGGAAAATATTGCACTGCAATTTTCTTTCTTGCAGAATTTTTCAGTGAAAAAAATATTACAAAGATAGAAATATCGCACAATGGCAGCCCCCTTCGCTTAGGGTCGTTATAGTCTTAAAGGACCAGCAGTAGTCCAAAACACCCCCCAACTACGGTAGGTAAAATACCTCTGAGGTCTGAGTAGACCCCTGTAAACCCCCCTGGCCACTGCTGCGGTGGCACACAGTTCAAAAAATAAAATATTGCTCGAAGTGTTGCGTGGCAGTGCCCCGCCCACTGCCCAGGTCCCTCCCCTTTAAAGAAAATTTTGTCCCCCTGGGTTCAGCCCCCCCCCCCCCCAGGTTTCCTACTCCCCACCACTCCCTCCAACCCTAGTCCCCCCATACATTAGAAGAACTCCCTGGTATATAGTGCACTCCCAATCCTGAGACCCCCTTAAGTCACAAGAAGTCCCAGGCTTCTAGTGGGGTCCCCAACCCCCTATACCTTTGAAGAAATCCAGGATGTCTAGTGGGGCATAAAGCATCCCCTAAGCTCCGAGCTGGTCAATGCTATCTTTCAAAATGGCGCTGGCTGGCCTTTGCTCCTATCACATGGGGGGGGGGCGGGGGGGCGGGGAGCTTTGGGGGAGTGAGTTTGGCCACTAAACAACAGGGAGTTCTAATCTATGAGGGGGCCGGGGGATAGCGGGAAGGGGTGGGGAGCTAGGATGCCCTGGGGGAGGGTTGGAAGAACTCAGGTGATGGTTTGAAGCTGGGGGGGGACGGGGACTGGGACATTTTCTTCACAGGGGAAGGGTTTGGGCAGGGGGTTGCTGTGTGGCTCTTCAAGCAATTAACATATTTTTTTTTTTACTATGGGCCATCTTGACAGACAACAGGAGGCAGTGGGCAGGGGTCCTGCCCAGAACTCCTGGGGGCATTTTTGTACATTGGGGGTTGTTTTTTTTTTTTACGGGCCATGTGGCCCTTTAATTTGATGCATGGAGGTATCTGGATTCCCCTTAGCATTCTGATGCCTCCATGGTACAGTTGGCTACAACTCCTCAGTTGGCACTAAATTTTTGGGAAATAATACAGCTTTGGCCACCTGCATTATTTTATTTGCATAGGTTTACCTATGCCAGAGGTTCCCAAACCTGTCCTGGAGGATCTCCAGCCAGACGGGTTTTCAGGATATCTATAATGAATATGCATGAGATAGATTTACATGCTATAGAGGCAATTCATGCAAATTTTACCACATGCATATTCATTGTGGATATCCTGAAAATCCGAGTGGCTAGGGGTCCTCCAGGACAGGTTTGGGAACCTCTGACCTATGCATTAGCTGCTTGGTATGCATTAGGAAATTTTATGCATGCAAATGCTTGCGAAGCAGCTAATTTCATTAGGGGGCAGTTTTTTAGGTCAAATATGCGATAAACACTGTTTTTTGTGCATTAATTGCTGATTGCGGCTTAGCAGATGTACCCCTTTGTTTAGCTTTTGGGAAAAACTGGAATCTTAGCTGCAGGTAACTTCATTTATTCTACCATCAAACACCTCCAAATAATTTTTACCCTCCATCTTATTTTTAAACACAATTTTCAAAGTACCCTAGTCTTTTATAAGCTACTTGGCTGACCCTTACACCTATATTAGTCTATATAACATTTATAGCACTGTAATTGCATTAGTCTAAGTCTCCTTATTTTTTTCAAGCACAGCTCTGCACCCTCTTTCTCTTTCTGCCACTCATTCACTTGCAGTTCGTACACTTCTAGGCATTCTGGCAAAACCTTTTACATATCTACACCTCTCAGCTACATCTATGGAACTAGTGAACCACAAGATTGCATGGATAAGCCACACATAAAACTGGGATACTGCAGTGCTACATTAGCAAGAAGGACTCACCCTCACTGACTACTCAATACAGTAACTGAAATCAGATCTCAAGCACCCTAGTTGCTGTAAACGTACATCATTTTATCATACACCTATACATCATCTTCACTTCCAAGTTGTCACATTTTTCCACACACAGTCCAGCATGAACAAGTTACACAAGAACTGACACCACATACCATAAATATATCAATAAAATACAACTTTTATGTTTAAGTATCTTTATTGAGTTTCACATATAACCAACAGTGTCACAAAGCAAACAATGCGGTAACCATAAAAGAGTACATCAATAGTGGTGTCAACAATTATACAGTAGAAAGATAACAGACCGCCCTCCCCCCACCCCAAGTAGCAAGCTCAACTCTGAGCAGAGAACAAAGAACACTAAGCGGAGGCTGATGGGTTCTGCTCAGCCTCCCCTTGTTAAGCCGTTGAAACCCCCCTCCCCTCACCCATAGGCCATACTACGGTATGAAGCATAGGTACAGGTAAAAGAACCAAGAGAATCACTTAGTAGCGGGCTGGGGCAGATCGTTTAATATTAAGCTGTGCGCCCTGTGTGGCAGCGATTGGATGTAGCCGTCCCATACGGAAAGGAAAGGCCGAGCTTTATGAGTAACATCTATTCGTTCCGCCACTTTTTCAGCTTGGCGTAAAAGGTGAACTTTTCTGTGCTGGCTCATGGGATAGTGAGAGGGATGGTGTATGATTGGTTTTCTCTCAGGTAAGATATTGCTCTCTGGTGAGTTGGTATGCCACAGATGCTCCTCCAGCCAGAAGAGTAGCAATGTGGCATGGTGCAGCTGTAAAAGAAAGAGACAATGTAAGAAACATTCATTGTAAATCCTTTATCAAAGTAATCATCTTAAAGGCACAACAGAAGGAGAGAAATGACAGATGAAGGAAACAGCCAAGGTAGTTAATGAGAAAGAGAGGAATCAGAATATATGACATATGACAAAGTAACAAGAAAGTATCCCATAATGTCTGATCATATAGCAAGGAAGGAAAGGAAACTGAATCATAAAACCAGGATTATATGAGATTACGTGTAGAACAAGTCGGCTGTATGCTTTTTGATTTCCAGCCACCTAAAAATATGCACAAAAGTTCATAACACGTACATTTAGCTGCATAACAAAGAGCATGCAAATAATTTTATACTTCACTTTACAAAAGGTAAAGATATATGTGTACATTTAGCCATATAATAATCCCATATTCCAAATAAATGTATACATGTATTTTGTATTTGGAAATCTTGTTTTGTAAGTGTTTGAAATTACATGTGTAACCTTGCAGTTAGGCGTATTACTGAAAATTTGCCCCAGAACACGCATTCTAAGAATGCCTTAAAACCCATGATTATGCACAATGGAAAAACACTCACCGCAATGGGGAAGGAAGACCTCTCAGGACACTACCTCTGTGATCCAGGACTTTGCCAGGAGGACCAGCTGAGGAAAGTAGGGAATGAGTCTACAATGGATAGGGAGCAATGCGATCCAGCAGCTGCCCTTCTCAGGGTCAGTCAGGCAAACATCAAAATGAACGTAATTTTGTAAAGGACATAACATGAAGATATTGAAAATTGAGACATGTTAAATATAAGTACAGTAGACAATCCCTAGAAAACACATAAATATTTTAGTCCACGTGTGATCTATCTCCAAGGTAAAATATAGTATAGAGAGAGATAAGTAGCAGACGCACCCCTGACCTCCCAATTCTGAAACAGCACGTCTCTCTGGACCCTATCTGACTTCCATCACATACAGTAAAGGGCTCTGGCTCTCTGTCTGGCCCCTCCGAATAAAATCTGAGGTTCCAGCTACCTGTCCAATTTGCTCCTGTCCCCCCCACAAAGAAAAATAATGCCTAGATCGCCTTGTCCAAATCCCCATCCTCTTATATTTCCTGCTTTGGACTATTGCAATTCGCTTTATACTGGTCTTCCTTGCAAACTCCTTGTGGGCCCTTCAAACTGTCCAAAATTCAGCTGCCCATACACTGACAAGAACCAGTGTAAGGGATCACATTACACCAGTACTTTGCTCACTACACTGGCTTTCTATTTAATGGTGAGTGAAATTCAAACTTGCTAGGTTCATATATAAACTGCTGAACATCATCAATGCACTCTGGACTGGTTCTATATATATTACCTATTTATATTCCTTCCAGATCCCTAACATCCACTCCTAGGGATTTGCAGGAGGTACCTTCTGCCTGACTTGTACATTTCTTGAACACGTGACCGGGCGTTTTCAGTTGTTGGTCCTCTATTCTAGAATTCATTGCTCGAGGAGCTTTGAACTATGATCAACATGCAGGCATTTATAAAAGCCTTAAAAATGTTTCTCTGTAGAAACACTTTTGATTTAGCAGACTAGCCATATATTCCTGATACCTTTTACACTGGACTTCCCCTTTACTTCTGTTATTCGAAACAGTTGACACTGATAAATGATTTTTTTGCCATTATTGTCTCTCTCTGCCTCTTTTTGTTGCCTCACCGATAACTTTGTTCTTTCACTCTGAAATTGTTACTTATATTATGTTTTATATACATAGGGGTACATTTTATAAAAAAGCGCGAGCGCATACTTTTGTTCGTGCACCAGGTGCACCATGTCAGCACATGCAAGGGGGTGCACATTTGTGCACCTTGCGCGCGCCGAGCCCTGCTCGCGCTACCCGTTCCCTCCGAGACCGCTCCGAAATCGGAGTGGCCTCGGAGGGAACTTTCCTTCCACCTCCCCCCACTTTCCCCTCCTTTCCCCTACCTAACCCACCCCCCCCAGCTCTATCTACACCCCCCTACCTTTATTCCCAAAGTTACGCCTGCTCGAGGCAGGTGTAACTCGCGCGCGCGGGACGGCTGCCGGCGCACCAGATTCCAGTCCGGGGGCTGGTCCGGAGGCCGCAGCCATGCCCCCGGAATGCCCCCGGGCCGGAACCATGCCCACGCCCCCAGATGATGCGCCTCCGCGACACGCCCCCCACCCCGAGGAAAGCCCTTATGCGCGCTGCTGAGCCTATGCGAAATAATGTTACCTACGCGCGTAACCCTTTGAAAATCTACCCCATATTGTTTATGTTTGAGCTTTTTTGTGTATTATTTGTACACCGCCCCTAATCTTGCAGGGCGCGGATTATAAATCTTTTAAAATAAACATATAAATACCTCCTGCAGGTGTCTGGATACGATAGGGGAGGGGAATCAAAAGGGGGCTGAAATCTGAGACTTTATTGAAATGGAGTGTGGGTGCCCCTATAGAAGCCTTTGGTTGATTTGGAAGTAGGTGGGAGTACTTTAGCTGGTCCACAAAGGGGCTTCTTCTAGGTCAAGATGGGAGGGATCTCTTGTGGTAGCTGTCCCTTGCACTTTGGGCCATCTAATGTGAGGGATCTTGACACGCACACATTAAGAAGTCCATGCTTCATTTAGCATGGACCTTTTGCCCTTATGCATGCTGTGTATTAGCTTAACGAACTGAATGTTAATGCTCTTTTTACCATGCATGGTAATAACATTTTAGTATGCGTATGAAAATAATTTTAATGTGATATTTAGTGACTCAACTCCTGTATGCCTTTAATGGTGTCAGTATTAAACAAAATTACTCTTTCCATGTCAATCAGATTGTGTATTTGTTCTTATATAAAATCTTGAAATATTTGTGTGCAGAAAATGGGCACCCAGTCGCGTGTTAATCCATGTGCTAGCCACTGTGCATGGTATTGCATTGGCCCCTTAGTTTGGTTGTATAGTTATTGTTTCTACTGCATTCTACAACACACTCAAATGTTGTCCAAGTTGATGGCAACTATTTTCTTACTATTGGCTGTTTCCACTGTGCATATAGACACATACTCCCAATTTTCTAAATGTATTTTTAGAGAGGCATTATTTTTTTCTAATATTCCATCATCAAAAAATATGAATGAATTTTTTAGATATGTAAATCAATTTCATTAGAATTTTAGGGACAAATGAGTAAATATGAGAACTGTATTAATTTCTAAACATATTTAATTTAATCTAAAATCCGATTTATAGTCTACCTTTATTGACTGATCAAATCAAATAACATTTAAGTTCCGTACGTATTATATACCATCAACCTTCAAAATATTTCCTATCAATTTATACCTTCAGAAATAAAACCCTTAGAAAAAAGAAACTAGATAGAATATTTTATTATTGTTTTAACTTAGTAGAAATACCTTTTGATTTGGATTTGCAGCAGGAGTAATTGAGCACCTGATCTCCATCCAGGGCCTTAGGGAACTCTGTCCGACCCACAGAGGCACTGACCTAGTTGCTGGTCTGGACTCATTGGAAGAAGAGCCAGGAGAACAGCTATGCAGGCTGATTCCCCCCCCCTCCCCCTTCTGCTGACTTCATCTACCTGTGCCCAGCCTTTAAAGATCAGCTGAAGACCATGTGAGACTGATTTGCAGCAGGAATGAGAGAGTGCCTGACCTCCATTCAGGGTCTTCTTCTCCTCTGCCCAACCTCACAGCAGCACAAATGTGCACCCCCTTGCACGCGCCGACCCTAGTCTTCAAGCACTAAGACTATAGTCTAGACTTCATCCTAGATTCCCGACTCAACACTGAAGCCCAAACACTATCGGTAACAAAATCGACCTTCCAACTGTCGCATCTCTGCTCACTTGTTTGATGACCCTGCCTTTGAAACAGTGGTTCAAGCCTGTGTAATCATCCACTTAGACTATTACAACTCCCTCCATGGTGGTACCCAAAAAGCTAAACCATAATCTACAGCAGATACAAAACTCATCAGCATGAACCAAGCTAAATGCCTTTAAATTTGAATGAATTACCCCACTAGTGCACCCTATTGAAAATCCTGGTGTCAAGAGGGCTGGGGTCAGGAAATACCCTCTCAGGAGCAAGGCAGGATGACAGGACAGAAGCTAGATCTGTCTTCTGCCTAGTCAGCTCCTTCCTCCCGCAGGTTGAGCCCTTGCGTTCTGGGTACCAGTAGGACTTGGGTACGCCAACTGAACATCATGTGAAAGCTGGGCTAGTCTTCTGCCTAGCCAGCCCCCTCCACACTGGTTGGGCTCTTGGGTGCCGGGAGCCAATTGGGCTTAACTGGATAAGCAGGTCAAGGCAGGGCAGATACAGGCTGGACGTTGTGGGCAGAGACAGGCTGGAAGTAGAGGTCTGGGTGTAGGTACAGGCAGGGAACTAAGGGCTGGAGATTGGAACAGGCAAGGAATTGGATACTGGAGCAGGCTGAGGACTGGATATTTAGCAGGGACTAGGCTGAATACAAATAAAGGCTTGGGCAAGGCAAAGCATACTGGAGACTGGACTGGCAGGGCATGACAAGACTAGACAAGGGCAGGACTGAGACAAGGCAGACAAGGTTAGGAACAGACAAGGAAAACACAGAACAGAGAACACAATAGCCTGAAGGCCACTAAGCAAGGTAAGGCCTGAGTGGGCCTCAGAGCAAGGCCTAGGGTAATGGCAGGCTCAAAGGCCAGAAGGTAATGATAGGCCTAGAGTAAGCCACAGAGCAAGAGCAGGAAAAGGCCTAGATAGGCCACAAGGCAGCGTAATATCTGAATAGGCCACAGAGAAAGGTACTAGGAGCAAGAATGCCCATAGGCCACAAGGCAAAGAGTAGGAAGCAAGAAGGCCAGAGGCCACAAGGCATAGAACAAAGTAGAAGGCCAGGTCAGAGAGCCAATAGTGACTCCATAAAATGGCATCTAGGTTCTGCTAAGGCAGGGTTAAATGGAGCTGGAGATTGGGTGTGGTCCAGGCAGGAAGGCAGAGCTTGGCAAGATTGGAGATAAAACTCACTGAGAACTCCTGGTGGAGAGGAGGCTGCCTACAGGCTGAAACAGATGCCAGTGAATAGATGGCTTGGGTAGCTTGGAACAGAGATCACAGAAGGCCTCTGCTGGTGGGAAGGTGACATAGCAGGCTGGATCAGGATACAATGAGGCTGCACAGCAGACAAAATCATAACACCTGGTCCTGGCCTTCAAGATCCTTTAGGGACTGGCACCATCCTATCTTGACAACCGACTTCTCCTGCAATACCCTCCTAACTACTAGCTCACTACCTCAAGCCCACCTAGTGATACCAACCCCTGAAGAAATGTGATTTTCAAACACTAGGAAGAAAAGTTTCTCAGGATCAATTCCCTACCCTCTGGAACTCTTTACCACTAGAGGTCTGACTTGTGCTTGACTTCCTTAGCTTTAGGAAGTGATTAAAAACCTGGCTATTTGTAGCAGCCTGTAACCCACAGGCAGACTCGATCCTGCACAGTCTGCACCTTTTCTGACTTGAATAAGCCGAACTAAAACACACTCATTCATTTCCACCTACTTATATTTACAGATTTTTTATTACTGATGTATTTTACTCTTATTGTTGCCAAATCTTGTTGTAATATATGCATTTATAATATTTTACATAGTGAACACAACTTATACTTGTTGAATACCATTTCCTAATGTAGTCTATTCTCATTGTAAAGCCTGAACTACTTGTAATATCCACTTTAAAATATTTTAAATTGTGAACTGTAAATTATACTTGTTGAATTTTGCTCGTCGATGTACTATATAATCATTGTAAAGCCAAGGCCTGCTATAACTCATTTTGAACTCCTCTGCTGGAAAAGTGTGATATAAATAAACAAAAATGATGATGAAACCACAGTCCTGGCTATGAAATTTATTAAAAACAACAAGGGGACAACCTTGTGTTGTAGAAGGATTTTATTGTTAAATTTTATTTTCTAGAGCCCGACTCCGGCCGAGTTTCGCCAATTCAGGCTGCATCAGGGGCTCATGTTGCTTCAGATGGTTACATAACTACATAAACAATCTTTCATGTAGTAATAAAGTAGTAAACAAAGCTCCTTCCTAAAACTGAGCATTGGTTTCCTGATTCTGCTGACAACCACCTCTCCCCTGATGCAGCCTGAATTGGCGAAACTCGGCCGGAGTCGGGCTGTAGAAAATAAAATTTAACAATAAAATCCTTCCCCTTGTTGTTTCTTGCCTTGGCTACGTGGGCCTGCCTTCCGATTTGTTTTATATGAAATGTATTAGCCAAGAATGGGGGCATGGTGGGCTAATAAAAATAAATGGCCCACGCTGGATGAGGAAGGTGGGAGAACTCACAATACTTCAATTCACCTTCCGTAATACCCAGGAGAGTTTGTGGTATAATCACCAAATATTCTGGGTATCAAAATGTCACAAAGGTTTCAGCAGTTGTGGTATGTCTTAACGTAAGTGCATTCATTCCATTTGTGTGAATAAGAGTATGCAGAAAATAGCCCCTCACATAAATCATGAATCACACAATGATACTTGGATCATCTTTGATTGTTTTCTTTCCTTCACTGCCAATGTCTTGCTTTCGTTGTTTTCTCCATGGATCACTAATCCACTTGGGAAACATTTTCTACAAAACTTTGCTGACTCTCTCCTTTACTGGTCCAGGTAGACAGAATTTCTCTTAATCTATGCAAAGTACAGTCCTCAGTTAACTATCTTGAAGTATCATTCATCAGGTTTCCTCTCAAGTTTTAAACACATTCCATGACAGCTGAAGACAAGCTATTTCAAACTGGTTTCCAGCTGATTTCAAACCTCACTGGGTAAAAGCTTAATAAGGTCGGCACTATATCAATCAGTTTAAAACGCCTAAATCTGATCAACTCTAGTGCAAAATATCTCAATTTTAGAAGTTTCGACCAGATTCAGACCTATTCTGCCTATGCATGCTGCCTGCATTAGGGGTTTTACATGCTGGAGAACTCATTTGGATTTCTCTGGTGCGTAAATATCCCTCTATGCCAGTGGTTCTCAACCCTGTCCTGGGGACCCCCCCAGCCAGTCGGGTTTTCAGGATATCCACAATGAATATGCATGAGAGAAAATTTGCATACACTGCCTCCATAACATGCAAATTTTCTCTCATGCATATTCATTGTGGATATCCTGAAAACCCAACTGGCTGGGGGGGTCCCCAGGACAGGGTTGAGAACCACTGCTCTATGCAGTCTGTAAATGCTGGCAGTAATGGTTTGAATAGGGCCTACAGAATTTTCAGTCCTACCTGTCATGGTGTCTTTCCTGGAAGTGTGCTCTCCTTTATTTCCATGGTAGGTGGCATTGGTTCCAGTTGACTCATAGTCCACTTTCCTTTCTTTCATGCTGATCATTTCACGCGGTGAGGCTGGGGCACTTGCTAAATAATTAAAATGTGTTACTGTAAACATAATTTATAGTGGGTATAAAACAGCACAGAATTAATACCCAAACTTTGCTCATGTTTATTAAGCTGTGTAAAGTGTGAACAAAAAACGTTAGATAAAACGAGAAGGAAATAATCAGCGCTAGCTTTATTGTATCAGTTTTAGGGCTTATCTGTTGGAAAATGATATTTCCTTGCTCATGTGCTAGTGATCCTTTTGTGTTTATGGCCGATGGTTGTTGTGTAGGGCATACGCTTACTCCCACTGGCAATCTCAATCACTCTCTTGCACACAAAGTTATCTCTTGCTGCACAACCTATCTGATGTCCTTTGAGGGCAAATTTGCAGTTTACATTGTTGCCGTGTATCTGGATCACTACCTTCAAGAGCACACATTTTTATTAATATACCTTTCACTTATAAAGTTTACTCATCTGATCCTCTATTGCTTTCAAAACACAAGCTATGATGTATATATGTGATTTGCTGTGTTAAAAAAAAAAAGCACAATAGAATTATTTTTTTGGGGGAAATAAACAACCAACCCATTTAGCAATTAGCAATGGATACCAATAATTCTAGTATATAAGCAAGGTGATTCCAAAAGGTTTTCAGGTTTCATCCTGTTAGTGTGACCCAGATCCTATGGCTTACAGTCAACATGGACTTCATGAAATCATTCAAAATAAGTAGGTGTGAAGACATTTGACAAACTGATGAAATATCTGTACTTGTGTGTGAAATATATACTGTACTTATTTTATTTTCACTTTTCTAAAATAAATTACAGTCACTAAATCCTAATGAGTCCTTTGTTCCTTTCATTCTTATATACTCTTGTTTATAAATGCATCTGATTTAAATCATAAGGTATAATAGTGATCCCAAGGCACTAAGGAGATATTCAGTCAATCAAACTCAACAATTCAGTGACATACCCCACTGCTGGTATTTCTGATGCAGCTTCAGTGCATTGTTCCACTGCAAGCTGTGGAGTAATCCTGCCCTGTGGCACGTTATAAAATGTAAAAAATTACGAGGTTGATTTTAAAACGAATGTACGTGCGCCCATACACTTGCGTATTGGCCCCGCGAGTGAAGATATGCTAGAATTTGTAATCGTGCGCACACTTACATGAGTATATTTTAAAATGCACCAACTGCACATAAGTATGTTCCTAATTTTAAGAGTTTACTCCAGCACAGCTAGCGCACGTGTGTTTTCAATAGGATCATGTCGGCTTTTACAAACGTTTGTGAGCGAATTTTAAAACATGCCTGCACGAGGCACACTGCCACTTTTCCACTTGGTCCACCAGTTTGTCCAGTTCATAGCGAGGTCTTTCAGACCCCTCTGGTTCTTCATCCTGCACGCTGCCTGGCTGATATGGACCCCTTCCCTGTCTTTTAAGCCCTCATCAGGAGAAGCAGTAAAGTCACGTGGATATCTAGCGTACGTGCACTGCGGGTTTTGTTTTAAAAATTCGGAGTTTCGCATGTAAGTCTTGGCCCCGCCCTGGAATGCTCATGTCCCACCTCTTTTCCGCCCTCTTATTCCTCATGGCCACACAGATACATATGCGCGTATTTTGCGGCTTTTTTAAAATCTGCATTGTTCGCACGTGGCAAACAGACGTACGTGGGCATTTTTGCGCGAGCAATGCTTTTAAAATCGACCTCTAAGTGTATATATATATATATATATTACAAATTTATAAAGTACTTACAAATCTAAAATTTGTAATGAAGTTAATAGGTGCTGCTGGGGTGTGTGTGTGTGTACTGCTGTTTAAACACCGTCACTGTGCATCTAAACTGCTCATCTCGCAGTCGTTGCAGCCAAACCGGCACATACAGGCTGACAGCCTCAATAGGTGGCGCAGAAAATATTTTACCATTGAACTTACACAAAAGCCATTCTGTGGGCAATCAAGGAAATCACACTTGTAGAATTAAGCAAGCATGACCTTCTGTGGCAAAACGCCACATCACCATGCAGCAGTGTGAATGTTGCTGGATGCCACTGTAAATGTGATTAAACACAACTATGAGATGTTGATTGCATCATTTTTGTGATTCGTGGCATACATCCATGCAAAATAGGACTATCAAAGGTTGCATATTGTTTTCAATAGGATTTGAGGCTATGTAAGTTGATGTAGCACTGAATTCTACAAACTGTTTTTATTAATATAAGCAAAGGTCACTAACTGCATGAAAAAAGTTTTCCAGTAGCAGAAATATAGATAAGATTAGTTTTCACCTACACAAAACCACTCTCAACTTTTCACAAGATAGAACATATAACATGGAAGTATCTTTCGTCTTTAAATAATCTCCTCCCCCCACCTTCCTCCCAAAATACCTGTGTGGAAATCCAAGGGTACTGACCTAGATAGCAGAATAAGCAGCTCTAGGTTTCTAGACACTGTCACAGATTTGTTTGGTTATCTATACTTTTATCTGTGCTAAAAAAAAAAAAAGCAATAACTTGAAATCAGTCATTCTATCAGTAAGGAACTCCCAAGGGTAAATCTTTATTAAAGGAATGTCAGCAGTGTCACTCTTACTGGATGCCACAGCCAGGAACAAACCATTGCATTACAATGGCAGATGTGCTAAAGTCTCTAGGGGTAAATAGGTTTTTTCATAGTAGATATATTAAAGGCAAAAACTGTCACAACTACAAGCCTACATTTACTTCGGTTGCCAATGAAGGATCATCAGACACAAAATGGGTGAGAAAAGGGAGAGGGTGAAATGGCCTCACTGTGTCATAACTGTTAACATATCATCTCTTGTCCTCCCATGGGGCTGTGAGAAATTTCTCAGTTTTCTTTAACCCACTGGATGCAGAAAGGACAGAAGCACTTGTATTATGAATTTGTTGCATTAAGGGATGTTTTCCCTCTGCCTTTCTATGGACTCTGCTGCACCGAAGCCTACTTGCAGTATGAGCAGATCTACTGTACCGTGCACCTGTGGCAAACAGCAAACAGCTCGCTTTACTGGGACTGCACCAGTCAGTGGGACATGGGGGAACACCAGACAGAGCAGCCTCGAACTGTTACTTGCTAACAAATAATGTTTTAGAATATATACACTAATATGCTTTTTAAAGAAAACAGCTTAAAGCTGGCCATTTCTGTTTAAACAGGAGAGAAAGAAGGAGGCAAATTACACTGGGCAACAAATTTTCACAAAAGTCATGTTACGGAAATGAAATTAGTCAATTCTTATACATTTCCATGTGCTAAACATGAATGTGACTGTGAAAATGCAAAATTGGCTCTAGTTTTTTTGTAATATGCAATAATATAATTACATCTTGAATTGTATGCCAATAGTAGGAGACCTACGGTTAATACCGTTTGAAAAATGAAGTCATAGACTACGTCTTAGATTTCTTTGCTTGTCTCTTGTACACCTGTTTGGGAGCATCTCTGCGGAGTGTCCAGCAGTAGTCAGCCAGCATGAATATTTCAAATGCTCACCCTTTCTGACTGGGCTTCATATAGTACACTGCTGACGTCAGCTTACTCAGCAGCAGCATGGCAGTAGAACTGCATTGCATCAGAAAATGATGTAATAAACTCTGGATGATGTGTGCATGATGGTATTGTGCAGTATGATGCAATATTACATCATTCTAGGCTTATTTACAGTCCTACTGGATAAATTTACATGACTAAACATAGAAAGTGAACTATATTAAATATCTTCAAAACGAGAGCCAATAAAAACTTTTCATGGTCATATTCGTGTTCAGCACATCAAGATACCACAGAGTAGGACCTTTTTAGGTCAGTAACACTTTCATTGTTGCCCAGTGTTATCTGTATCTCCTGTGATTATATTGGAGAGTCCTGTCAAATTAGGACGCAGCTTTTAATTCTTACTGTTTAGACAGAAGACACAATGATGTCTGCCGCTGTTGGAACAGTTGCTGTCCTTCAGCTTTGTTGAATGTGTCTTACTCTTTACTAACCAGACAACACATTTCCTTCGCTGGTTACTGTGGTTAGTATCAAGTCCAGAAGAATTAAATAGTTAACAGGTTTAATCTTCAGAAGGTTTCCGTGTGGAAAACCAGCATATGCACAACTAAGCAGTTATTTTGGGGAAACGTCGCAGGTGCGCGCGCGTACTTGTGGTGTCACGCGGAAATGTTAACGGAAAATAAAAGGGGCAGTGCAGGCAGGTTGCGGGACGGGGAAAGCACACACACAAGGTGCTATTTTGTAGGCGGCACACGCACATGCATTTCCAAACTTGTTTGTGCACTTTCACACCTGCTAGGCAAATCGTGGCACTGAAACTGCCGTTGTCCTTTTTCTGATGTTTTTGGATGGGAAATTTGGCTAAGTGGACGGTGGTCAGGGAGATGTGGAGGGGGGGGGGGTGTGTGGGTGAACTGGTGGAGGTCTGGGTGAACTGGTGATTGCAAGTAAGAGCACAAGTATTTTCAGAAGCAAAGTATGTGCATTATTTATATAGCACATAGGTTATTATATGTACATGTTATATGTGGGCATTTGTAGAGAAAGTATGCATTTTTCTGCATTATAAATATAAGGGGTAGATTTTCAAAAACGGCGCGTTGGCGTACTTTTGTTGGCGCTCCAGGCGCAAACAAAAGTACACGGGATTTTAGTAGATACTCGCGTAGCCGCGCGTATCCGCTAAAATCCTGGATCGGCGCGCGCAAGGCTACCGATTTCGTGTAGCCGGCGCGCGCCGAGCCGCGCAGCCTACCTCCGTTCCCTCCGAGGCCGCTCTGAAATCGGAGCGGCCTCGGAGGGAATTCGCTATCACCCTCCCCTCACCTTCCCCTACCTAACCCACCCCCCCGGCCCTGTCTAAACCCCCCCTACCTTTGTTGGGGGATTTACGCCTCCCGGAGGGAGAAGTAAATCCCCGCGCGCCTAGACGCAACCCGGGGGCGGTTCCGGAGGGTGCCCCCGGACCGCCCCTGGCCGCCCCCGGACCGCCCCTGGCCGAAACCATGCCCCCGGGCCCACCCCCAAAACGCCGCGTCCCGCCCCGAAAACGCCGCACTGATCGGCCACGCCCGACACGCCCCCCCCCGAAAAACCCCGGGACTTACGCGAGTCCCGGGGCTCTGCACGCGCCGGTAGGCCTATTGAACATAGGCGCACCGGCGAGCAGGGCTCTTAAAATCCGCCCCTAAATGTGTACTAAAACATGCATGCATAGTTTCAGGACAGAAATATGTGGTATTTTATAAACTGTGTGGCTTCTGCTGCCTGGTTCATAAACTACTAGCATAAATCACTGCAGGCCCACTTACATGCTTATTTGGTGACTTTCGCAGACTATTGAAAACAGGGATCAGGGTGTTCAAGACAGCTAAGCTTGAGAAGAGTAAGGATGTGGTAAGATGTGGGCTTCCTGGAATTTGTGGTGTGGTCTTATAATTTTCTAATGATACTTATTAGCACTCTCGGGCTTTGTTATCTTGAAAATAAATACTTATGCCTATTGTGAAAGTCAGAGTAGAAACAATAAAAACCTAAAAAAAAAAAAAAAAAAGAAAAAATTGATATCAGAGAAGTGATTTGAGGGAAGGTAAGCGAATCCTTCAGCACGGTCACATTATCAGCAACACTAGGAAACCCTGAAGTGGAAGTTGTCCTCTCTCTCCCCCTGGAGGCGAAAAGAATGACCTCTGTGATGCACCCAAAGCCTGTCAGCTCTGAATGTCAGAGAACTGTGCCTGGGTCTGCGGTGGTGCTGTGCGCAGCACCTCGGCTGACCCAGAACCCCAGCATGCAACCAGACTAATAAAGGTAAGAGCAGTATGAAGGAGTGTGAATGCTTAAAGCAGAAGAGGATGAAGAGCTCAAGAGAGAGGGAAAAGATCTGATGAGATGAAAGTCCAAATAGATATTCTTGGTTATTATGGATAAATGATGCATAGAATTTTGCTTTTTGTTTTCTGAAGTGCATCTCTACAAATAACAGTAGCAGTGACATAATATAGGAGATGTTGGCAGCCAATGATCATTTGGGCTTGCTCAGTTGCCCCTGCCTATATTGCTCAAGAAAGCATCTGTGATCACATACATACACACAGACATATACATATTAACCAGTACAAGGAATGACTGAGGCACTGCATAGTGATTGGCACACGAGTTTTCTCCACACTCACTAACAAACATGAAGCATTTGCACACAAACGATAGTGCCAGAAATCACTGATATGCCTTTCTTGTAGGTAGAAGCCACTGATGAGGGCAGGAAAAGAAAACAGGAAGAGACTCACCTTCTCAGTGGCATCTACTTGAAAGGAAAGGCACATTGGCATCCATATGATGATCCCCACCACCAGCTTCCTCCTTTTCCTCCCGTCTTCTCACCCGTTGCCTAACTTCTCTCACCTCCTTCAGGTCTGCTTGTGCTCGTCTTCCATCCCTCCTGAGTAGAGAGTCCCAGTTTTTTCCTCCCAGCAGCTATGTAGGAATCTGGCTCCTCAGGGCCCTCCTCCTCCCCACGGTGTTTTCTCCTCTTCTTTTCTTAATCCTTCTTCCCCACTTTGTGCATGCCCTCACTTTTTGCTCTCCCTCTCCTCTCTTTTCCTTATGGTTGGGTTGAAGCTAGCACAGTTGCTGTGCTCGGTGGCACAATCCAAGTAACACAGGAGAGTAGGCAAGGAGGAAATGATAATTTCACGTGCTGCTGCTCATCTGTCCGGGCTCTATGGCAGCCAATAGGCGTAGTGGGAGGAGGTGGGAGAAGAGTACAGAGTAGGATTTCCTGCCTGCCCCCTTCCGCAGCTGCTAAATTCTGCTGTTGGTGCTGCTATTTTTACAATAATTGCAGGGCTGGACTGGCTGTTGGCCTGCTTGGCAAAAGGTCTTCGTGCGAGCCCCTTGAACGCCACCGGTTGGCGAAGCCTTAACACCTCACGATGAATTACCATAAAAAGTGAATGAAAAACCTCCGTTTGAGATGAATTATAACATCAGGTGCAGCATTGCTAGGTGACTAGGATTTTAATTTCTTGCAGACATTCTTTTGAAGGCTTATTGCATATTCAAGCCATTCAAAACAACTGCATGTTTACAAACTTAGGAAACTGAATGGGTGCACAATTTGGGAAAATCCACACAGGAACTTTTACGAGGTGCTCCCAATATTACATAAAAGTGTCCAGTCAGGTGTGACCTGGCTGGCAAACTATGCACAATACAAAGGGAATTTTGAAGTGAACTCTGCAACATATTATTCTACTCCTGACTCCACATTAAAACAACAAATTGTAAAAAAAAAAAAAAAAAAAAAAAGTATGCTCCTTACTCATACTGCCTGGTTTACATGGGAGGGCAACACTCAAACTGCCCACACTGGTGCAAACTCCGTGGGTAGTTTTGACCTACAGGATTTGCACCAATTACCAAAGTGAGAAACAATGTGGATAATTTTGCTTTGATTATTTCCCCAGATATAAAAGTTACTCCCAGAGATCGTCACCTTTTTCAAACCAAAAGTGTGTGGGTTTTGTAAATACAAAACTGCACATGTTGCTGCCTCCCCCGACTAAACCCTGCCTGCACCTCCAAACAACGCAGGTCAATATTTCATGCATTCTTGAACAACATGCAGCATTTTACCTGCAAGGAGGGAGAGCAATATTCAAAGAGCACCATTTCCACGGCTAAAATGCTGTTTTGTCGACTAAATATGACCTTTCCCTGTGTAGAAAAATATTTTTAAAATTTCTCTTCCCATGCCATCATAAAAAGTCAAAGAGAGAGTAAAAAGGAAGAGGGTTTTAGTGTTGCTCATGGGTTGTCGTAGAATTATTAGCAAAAAAAAGTAGATAGATCTAATGAAGCCCCACTTCTAGTATTATCCCTGAAGTTCACACTCGGTCCCGGGGCTAAGTCCCTGTACAATCCAACAGCCCGGGCACAGATTCTCTGAAAGGTGGTGCTGGTGCTGGTGGGGGAGGGCAGGGGGAAGAGGATGGCCCTCCAGGGCCCATTAGCGTAAAGGGAAAAACTGTCCACTGGATGCAGGACTGGTGCGAGGCTAGAAGGTGCCCTAGGCGATTTCTGCCTTGTGCCCGCCCCCCTCATTCGCGCCGCCCCTGCTGGACCGACTCCTCCTACCTCATTCGTGCCACAACTATGCTTCTCAAGGCCACGAACAGCGCACGCTGCTCACGGCCCAATGAATCTCTACTCCTCTTTGTTGCGAGCGGGATAGGATCCGCTCGCTGCACCACCTGGTTGCTCTTCGGCGCCCCCCCGGCACCATAGGCGACCGCCTAAGTTCGCCTAATGGACGCGCCGGCCCTGACTGGATTTATGTTGCTGACTAGATGTAGGTACCAGAATAAATAGATGAGACAGTCTAGCTGGGTGTTCCAACTTAAAGTTTACTGCAGATTTTTCAAAGTAATTAACTGGCACCGTACACACTTGACTCCGATTACATCCATGTCCCAAAGTTATTCTCAAACAGCAACTCTATCTGTGACTGTGTCCCTTGGCACTAGATTCCTGAAATGATCTCACCCTCCAGGTCATGGAAAGGCACGTATCCCAGGTGGGCGGAGGTCTCCTTGATGTGGTGCAACCCCTTCCCAGACAATAACTGAGGTCCACATGTATTTCAGATTCTCCAAACTCCCCCATCTCCTCTCTTCTCTTGGGACAGAGACTGGCTTAGGGGTCTTCCAATGGATGAACAGCTCTTATTCACAGTTCTCCCCTTCATATGGTAAACAGGGGCTCTTTCAAATAAAAGGTCCAGTGCAGCAGAGAAAAATTACTCTACTTTTTCCCCCACTCTTGGACAGGCAGGGTAATGGCAAACTTCCTCTGGAAACAAAAGACAAAATCTCCACAAAAATATTCAGAGGCCAGCCACTGGGTGTGAGATGGAACAAAAGAGCTTCTCTCATCCTGATCCTTCCCAGAGACAGAGAGGGGTTTTCCCAGGGGTGGTGCTAGGTACCTAAAAGATGCAGGGCACCTGGCCCATGGGTCCTTCCCGTTTCCCCCCATTCTTAGATGCTGATAATTAAACTGAAGACACGAGGGTAACTGGCTTAGCTACCTATCCCTTTTCACTTCTTTACCCAATCCCCTCAACACCACCTCTTGACTTTTCCCTACCCTTCAACTTCCTCTCTTACACCTATCTCCCAGCAAAACTAACCCAACTGTCCAGTTTCCACACTCCCCGCCACCCCCAGTCCTCACTCAGCCTTTAAGCACTATGTGCAATTCTGGTTGGCACATTTCAAAAAAGACATAGTTGAATTGGAAAAGGTACAGAGAAAGGCAAGAAAAATGATAAAGGAGATTGAATGGCTCTCCTAGGAGGAAAAGCTAAAGAGGTTGGTTCTTTTCAGCTTCTAGAAGAGATGGCTGAGGAGAAATATGATAGAGATGTATAAAATCATGAGCGGAATGGAGCAGGTAAATGTGAATTGCTTATTTACTCTTTCAAAAAATTCCAAAACTAGGGGACATTCAATGAAGTGAATAAGTAGCATATCTAAAACAAATTGAAGAAAATTAATTTTCACTCAATGCACAATTACGCTTTGGAATTCATTGCTGGAGGGTATAGTAAAGGCAGTTAGTGCACATAGATTTAAAAAAGGTTTGGACAAGTTCCTGGAGAATTCCATAAACTATTAACAACCAGATAGACTTGGGGAAAGCCACTACTTATCCCTGGGTGTAAGTAGCATGGGATCTATCTACTGTTTGGGATCCTGACAGATAGTTTGTGACTTGAATTGGTCACTATTGGAAACAGGATACTTTCTTCCCATTCTCCCAAACAAACACTAAGGGGCGGATTTTAAAACGAGCGCGAATAGCCTACTTTTGTTTGCGCTCCAGGCGCAAACAAAAGTACGCTGGATTTTAGTAGATACGCGCGGAGCCGCGCGTATCCGCTAAAATCCTGGATCGGCGCGCGCAAGGCTATCGATTTCGTATAGCCGGCGCGCGCCGAGCCGCGCAGCCTACCCCCGTTCCCTCCGAGGCCGCTCCGAAATCGGAGCGGCCTCGGAGGGAACTTTCCTTTGCCCTCCCCTCACCTTCCCCTCTCTAACCCACCTGCCCGGCCCTGTCTAAACCCCCTCCTTACCTTTGTCGGGGGATTTACGCCTCCCAGAGGGAGGCGTAAATCCCCGCGCGTCAGCGGGACTCCTGCGCGCCGGGACGCGACCTGGGGGCGGGTCCGGAGGGCGCGGCCACGCCCCCGGGCCGCCCCGGGCCATAGCCACGCCCCCGGGCCCGCCCCCGGAACGCTCCCGACATGCCCCGAAAACGCCGCGCGGTTCGGGCCCGCCCCCCGACACGCCCCCCGACACGTCCCCTCCGAAAACCCCGGGACTTACACGAGTCCCGGGGCTCTGCGCGCGCCGGTAGGCCTATGTAAAATAGGCTTACCGGCGCGCAGGGCCCTGCTCACGTAAATCCGCCCGGTTTTGGGCGGATTTACGCGAGCAGGGCTCTTAAAATCCGCCCCTAAGTCTCTACTTTTCCTGCCCCTCAATTCTCAAGTTCTCACTCCCATTACAATTTTCTACAATTGCCCCCTCAATTCCCAGGTCCCCCCTCTACCCTCCACCTCAATTCCCAACTACCCCTTCCCCCAAACCCAGGAAGTTTAAAAACAGCATCAGACCTTGCTGACAAGCTGTCACCATGCCTTTAAAAATAGCATCAGTCAGGTGGTGCAGAGACTGGGAAAGAGTGAGGAGAGGGGCCAGCAGGACAGCCTAGGTCAATGGCATCAAACAACGGCGCTTCCTTCTTTTCCTACCTTCCAGCATTTCACACTAGCGCCAGGGCTGCAGAAGTGTCTCTTCTCCAAGCTGAACAGCCCTAACCTCTTTAGACTTTCCTCATAGGGGAGCTGTTCAATCCCCTTTATCATTTTGGTTGCCCTTCTCTGTACCTTCTCCATTGCAATTATATCTTTTTTGAGATGCAGCGACCAGAATTGTACACAGTATTCAAGGTGCGGTCTCACCATGGAGCGATACAGAGGCATTATGATATTTTCCGTTCTATTAACCATTCCCTTCCTAATAATTCCTAACATTCTGTTTGCTTTTTTGACTGCTGCAGCACACTGAGCCGATGATTTCAATGTGTTACCCACTATGATGCCTAGATCATTTTCCTGGGTGGTAGCTCCTAATATGGAACCTAACATTGTGTAACTATAGCATGGGTTATTTTTCCCTATATGCAACATCTTGCACTTATCCACATTAAATTTCATCCACCATTTGGATGCCCAATCTTCCAGTCTCGCAAGGTCTTCTTGCAATGTATCGCAATCTGCTTGTGATTTAACTACTCTGAACAATTTTGTATCATCTGCAAATTTGATAACCTCACTCGTCGGATTCCTTTCTAGATCATGTATAAATATATTGAAAAGTACCTGTCCAAGTACAGATCCCTGAGGCACTCCACTGTTTACCCTTTTCCACTGAGAAAATTGAGCATTTAATCCTACTCTGTTTCCTGTCTTTTAACCAGTTTGTAATCTCTCTATTTCACTTCCTGTTCTTCAAAGTTCTTTCATTTCCTATATCTTCTCTCCTCTTGTCTTCTTCCCTTCCTTCCCTATATCTGTCTCTGACATTGATCATTCCTTTTCATTTGTTTTCTCCATTTCTCTCTTTCTTGATTATCTAGCCTTTTATAGCTAAATTTCATCTATTCTCCTTCCCTTTCTCCTCCTCCAGTCTTCAATCTCCCTCTTTTCACCTCTTACCTACCACTCTTATCCTGTTTCCAACCATCCATTTCCCCCTTCTCTCCCTAACCATCTATTCCCCCTCTTTCATCCACTCCCTCGTTCCCTGTTTCTGCCATCTATATTTATCCCTCTCTCACCATCATCTACCTTCCTCTGACTCTGGTCCCCTCACCAACTTCAGTGGAAGGCGTCACTCACTCCCTTTCTTCTGCCTCTTACGCCCTACCTAGCTTCCTATTTCTGCTTTCATCTCCTCCCCAGCTCCCCTATTTCCACCATCTCTGAACCCCATCACACACTTGTCCTTCTCAACATAAGAAGTATCATGCTGGAACAGTTCAATGGTTCATCAAACCCAATATCCTGTTTCTGACAGTGGACAATCTGGGTCATTTGTAGGTATCAGAAAGACCACTTCCCTTTTGCTCATTCCCAGACTCCCTCTCTTCTGCCTTTGCGGTATATTTAAATATATGTATGTATGTTGCTTTGTTATGCTGTCACCCTGTGTCATCTTATTGATATTGAACAGATTGAGATCTCTACATGGTTTGGAGCTCTCCCTCCAGTCTGGTTAGCCTTTGAATGATTCTGAGCTCCTTATTGTATCTCTCCTATTTTGCTTTGTCTCTCTATCTGTGTTTTAGTGCCTGCACTCATTGGTTCCTGAAGGAATGCCTGGGTCTGTTCATTGGTGCCTGAAGGAATGGCTGGGTCTGTTCATTTCCTGCAGAGACTTTCAGTTATAAGAGGCTCCTGGCAACCTAGCAGCTTTCCCTAAGTCTTCCTCTACAAGCTCACTAAAGCATCGCTTTTTCACCTGTTTATTCCTATCCTGCTACTATTCACTAGTATCTACAGCTTCTATCAAAGTTGCAATTCTCTCCTCTGACTACTGGATTTTCAAAAACTTAACAGCTGAACTGGACTCTGCTGTCTGTGAGGATATCCTTGATACTCTAACATCCACAGTGAGTCTGAAATGTTCAACTTTCTAATAAATGTTATTTGGTATTCAAGAACTGAGTTCTCTGGTATTTGAAGCTGGGAAATGAAAAAGACTGCCTAGACACTCAAGCTAAATGAGTCAGAACTGGGCGCAGTACGCCCTCTATCTCTCAAACCCTCCCCAGCCCCCTCCAGGTCCTTTCCACTTTTCTGCACTGTCTCACACCCCCAGGCCATCTAATACACCCCTACTCATACCTCCCACCAAATTGCCTGGTCCTTGCATCTCTGAGCACCCTGCCCAATCCCTCAATCCTCCCCTCCTTCTAAACTCTGAATCCATGCATTTCCACTCTCCCACTCAATCCCTTCTTATCTCTCCCCTCACCTTCCTTCCTCCTTCCTTGCCTTCATTCTCCCCGTCTTTCTCCTTCTTGTACCTCTCCTCACATGTCTGATCTATCTCCTTCCTTCTCTCCTTTCTTTTTCGTTGTAATTAATATTTTTTTCAAAGAACACATACAACTTCCATATGTTTTATAACATACTATTAAAACCATCACATAAAGTTTTTTGATATATAGAAAAACAGGTACATAAAACATGTGAAACACAATATCCTACCTATCCCAGGCATCCCATCAATCCCCCCACCCCTTACATGTCTCCCATTCTTTCTTATGATCAGCCTTCCCATTTCTCTCTAGCACTCTCCTCCCCCAGCTCTCCTCTTCTATCCCTCCCCTTCCCCCATCCTACCATCCCAACCTCCCACTCTTTCACATCTTTCTCTTCCCCCTCCCATCTCCTCCCACTTTTTTGTATCTTTCTCTCTCTCTCCTTCTTCCTTGATTTGCCATCCCAACCTCCTGACTCCGATGTGGGGTGGCTAGCCAGACTGGCAGTAATATCAGCACCCTATCAATGGAGCAATCGTTACAGTACAGGCCACAGGGACTCACAGCATGCTCAGTATTGCCAGTCTCCACCGCCCCCTCCTTCTACTCATGTGCTTCCTGTTTCAAAGTGGATGAAGAACCAAAGTAACATTTTGTCTTTTTCTTCTTTTTTTTTTTTACTTCGGCAGTTGAGACGCAGGTCTCATATACCCACATCTAATGGGTGCCCCTGGATTTTCCCTCCATGTGACAAGACCAGAGGATCCAGGGAAAAACTCTAAAAAGTAAAATCCCTTAAATCCTCAAGCTGCAAAACACCGAGGCATCCTTTCCAGCCAGGGTGAGGCCTGAAAGTATACCCTGCCTCCTTCCTATGCCTAACCCGCCCAAAATGATGGGGGTCCAAAAACAACCACTCCTTCTACTTAGACAGCTAAGTCAAAACACACAGTGACCTTCCACTCTCTGCCTGCATTTGGAGCTCTCCATTCCAGCCAAGCTCACAGGGTGTACAGTAGGAACTGGTAGACTCCTCTCCTAACCCCATGTCCTAGACAAGGACCATTCAGTGGCGATCCCTAGGGGGTTTGTACACTAATGTATGTTATTAAAACAAAATGATTAAGGTTTCCTTTTTACAGTTGGAATTTCAGTGCCTGAGGCGATATTAGTTTTTTAAATAAAGTTCTTAATTAGGTTTTACTGCCTATTAAAAATTAAATTTGAATAATGTATCCATTCTGGAGGAACTAATCACCTTATCCAAATTCATTTTTAATTATTAACAGAGCCACAAGGAAAACGTATTTAGACACACTAATAACATCGGCAAATCAACAGTTATTTCAATTATTACCTGAGTACATAAGCATTTCAATTAATAAACAAATATACATTGTATTTATTGTTGCTTATACAAAATACCATTTGAATATTCTAACTTTTAGTTGTGGAGAATATTGTTCAAGTTGAATTATTCTTTAAAAAAAGCCACACAAAATCTTTCTCATTGGATATTTTGTTCTTCCTGGCTCTATGAGACAAAGTTGTTTTTTCATATAACCAGAGACAAAGAATGTTGTAAAGAAAACTGCAGAGGAGAAAATGTAAGAGAGAAAAGAAGTAGTACAACTTTAAGAAGGAGGGGGGGGGGGGTGTGGAGAGCAAGAGGCTGCTGAGAACTGTAGTCTAGGGCAGTGGTTCTCAACGTTTTTCCCATCGTGACACACCTGACGGACAACACTCACATGTGTGACACACTGCTCATTACAATCTATGGTGGAAATAAGAATAAAAAAAAGGCCCGGTATTACTTTTATTGTTAAGAATGACTCAAGGGAAAGATAAGTACTCTCTTTGAACAGAAATTAAATAAATAGTAAACCTCCCATACCAGAATAGCACCAACTTCCAGCACTCAAACAGTAACCACCTTACCTAAGAAAAGGCAACACTGAAAATATTACACCAGGCTTTAAAACTCCAATACTCCTCCTATTAGTAAAACGGAACAAATCAGGCTAATATAGAGTCCTTCACAGAAAGTACATGCCAGCAGAATACCTCACTTCAATCCCATGTGCAGACCCTCACCTAACAAAGAACAAAGAGACCATAAAGCATAAATAGAAAAATGCAGACAAAAACTGAAAAAATAAAAAATTAATCGCAGTAAAAACATACTAATAAAAAGAAGAGATTATTTCAAAACAACAGATTTATTTATTTATTTATTCACTTAGAGGATTTTATATACCGATGAATGTTGGGAACATCTCATCGGTTTACATAAAACAACATATAGCTAACTGAGCTTTACAGAGAAACTTGGAACCAATAAACAAAAAGGAACGAATACATAATATTACTAACAGAGAGATTCATCAATTAACTTACAAAAGGGCATCAGTTTAGAAAAGGGGGAGAAATAAAATACAATATAGAGAAAGAAGGAAGGAGCTATTTAAGGGAAAAATGTGTGGTTAAATAAAGAGAAAAGAAGTTAAATTACAAGTGGCAAAAGACCCAAAGGGAAAGCGTTATGCAAATGCTTGCTTGAAGAGGCAGGTTTTTGATTGTGTTTGAATTTTTTTGGGCAGGGTTCCTGCCGCAGAAAGGGAGGGAGTTTGTTCCAGAGGGCAGGCCCAGCTAAAGATAGTGATGAATGGAATATCCAATAATTAAAAACTCCTATAAAAATTTCCAGATACCAATAAAATATTTCAAAACAGCAGCCACAAAGACCCAGTAATTAACAATAATGATAAAAAATGCTCTGCTCTCCATACCTGGGAATGTTGATTTCCAGGTGACCTGAGATTGTTGTGAATAAACAGGGTGAGAGGAGGGGAGAGAAGGTTTGCTTGCAATTTTCTCCTCTCTCTCAGTCACACACAAGCTCTCTCTCTCACACATGCTCTCAATCACACACAGAAACACATGCTCTCTCTCTCACACACACACCACACACAGGCTTTTAATCACAAACTTACACATATAGGCAATCAAACATACACTAAAACATATAGGGGCAGATTTTAAATACTTGTGCGGGTGCGTACTTTTGTTCGCACAGCAGGCGCGAACAAATGTACGCTGGATTTTATATGATACGCGCGTATCTTATAAAATCCAGGGTCGGCGCGCGCAGCCTGTTCCCTCCGAGGCCGCTCCGATTTCGGAGCGGTCTCGGAGGGAACTTTCCTTCGCCCTCCTCCCACCTTCCCCGCTCTTCCCCTATCTAACCCACCCCCAGGCCCTATCTAAACCCCCCCCTTACCTTTGTCGGCAAAGTTACGCCTGCTGAAAGCAGGCGTAACTTTGCGCGCATCGGCCGGCTGCCCCGCTCCGTGGTCCGGTCCCGGGGGCTGTTCCGGAGGCCGCGGCCACGCCCCTGGAACGCCCCCAGGCCGAAACCACGCCCATGTCGCCGCCCGCCCCCTAAACGCCGCGTCATCCCGCCACGCCCCCCGCTATGCCCCCGACAGGAAGCCCTGGGACTTGCGCGTGCCGGCAGCCTATGCAAAATAGGTGCGCCGGCACGCAGGGGTTTTAAAATCCGCCCCATAGGCTCTCAATCACAACCTACATACATACTGTTTCTTTCACACACACGGTCTCAAACAGACATGCTCACTTATTCTCTAGTTGCGTGTCTATGTGCACCTGACATTAAGCTTGTGCGCACTCAGCAGTGTAAGTTGGCTTATAGATGCGCAAGTAACTGTATTTTATAACAGATACACGTCCAGCCGAAGACCAGTTTCACCAGTTCGTCCACCAGTTTCTCTCTATATAGAAAACAATAGGGCAGTCGAAATATATGCTCAAGCGTTCAATCCTATTCCCTAGGCCCCTGACTCTGCATCTTTTCCAATCCAGAAGGCTCTCCCCACAATCTTCTCTACCTCCACCCCCAAAGCTCTCCACACATTCCCCTTCCACCTCCCCTGTAAAGCTCTCACTAGACCCTCTCCCTGGCTTCCCTGAGCCTCTCTACCTGGCCATGTTCATTTCTTTTTTTGCTCCTAGAAACTCTGCCCCTTGCCTTTCCCTTTCCTCTGCATTTGCAACCTGAGGGGTGGGGTGGAAACTCCACCCTTCCCTGTTCCCACTCTCCTTCCCTTTCCACTCCCATTTCTCCACCTCACTCCTTCCCTTCCTTCTCATTCACCCCTCCCTCCTTGCCTCCCTTATATATCCGCTTCCTTCCCATTCACTTACTCAATCACCCCTTCCCTCTCACCTTGCCAGCCTTTCTGCACTGTTGTGCATATCCATATCCTTCTATTGCTAGGGCCTGGGAAACCCTGTCAGCATTTCTGCTGCTGTGTATCTCTTTAGTCTTCTTGTGGCGGAGCCTGGGAAACCCCACCAGCTTTTTGCTAATGCACCACTGCCGCATATGAAAAAATACATCCTCCACAGGCCAGACCTGTCCAGGAGGGGGTGAGGGGAAGGTGGCAGCTTGGTGACTCTTGTCATATGGTCAACTTCCAATGCATGGGGCCAGTCTCATGGTATAAGCTGCTCGTAGGATGAGACTGGCTCCTTGAACTGGATGTTGTCACTGTGACAAATGCTACCTGCTCTTACTATTGCCCTGGAGAAAGGGAAAGAAGGAAATAGTAACACACCCACTCCTTTTACTGTTGGGGCACCCTGTGCAAGTACATGGCTTGCACAACGGGTCATGCTGGCTCTGACAGTAAGTAGCAGAGCAAGTAGCAGATTGTACTGTGTTTCAGCAACTGGGTGGAGTGGGCTGGAGGTGCTGGGATGACTAAACAGGGATTAAGAATGCTGGAGTTGAGTGATTATTTTAGGATATTGTCGGCATTTCAAGAGTTGGTCTCGGATAATATGCGTCAACAACAGTCCCTATCCCAGTAGCTCATATGGCAGTTTCACTGCAGGAAACCTGGTTGGTTGTTACAAGAATGTAAATTTCACTTACTGGGTGTGTTAGTCAATTTTTTGCCTTTTCAAATGATACAACCAAAACATTTCAATCTCAGGATTTAACATTTCCTCTTATGAAAACCGCCTGTAGGGATATTTGGAGAAGATGATTTCACTTCAGTCTGTTCATTAAGGGCAACGTGAATTTATGACATAAAATAGAAATGCTAGAAAATTCTACTAGAAAATTGAATATCATATTCATTAATTTTACAAAATATTCTATGATTTCCTCGAAGGATATATTAAATAAATATTTGGTTGAAGTGTTGACTTTTCCGGTGGAATGACTACTACCTACTGTGAGAGTCCAATATATGCCGACCCCAAAACCAGGCATGCCTGGAGGTACTGGAGCATCAGATGCCCTAAAACAAGTTGGTAGTTTAAATCTGACTACATTTTTTGGAACAATCATAGGAGGAAGTGATGACAAGGACCAAAATTCTTGATGTTTATGAAACAAGACATAAACTGGATTCTGAAAGTGTTTTCTTTGTTACAAAGATATATTCCTTTGTAATCAGAAAGTTGGGGTTTTTCCCTGGCCTTTGTAAAACAGCACAGTCTAACAGAAAAGTGTTCCTTGCCATGCTTTCCACCCAGGGTTGTCCTGATGGGGCCTGAATGTTTCCTCAAGTTTCCATTGAAATGTATAATTATTAAGGGGCATGCTTTGTTGTTTTTGACCCTCCTCAGATGAGTATGTGTATGGAAGATCAAGAAGTTCATAGTTCAGGAAGAAGGCTTCTATAAAAACATTTATGATCTTGACTTAATATTAGAATGGCATTCTCCTGTGTAAAAGAACTTCTCCAGAATTGTGGTTAGGGCTCTGTGCGCACATCTCAAAACGTTTCAAAAAGGGGAGGGCAGGTCATGGTCTGGGTGGAGTGTGGGAGTTTCAGGGCATGGTACAGAGATGTGCATGTAAATACTTATGCGCCTGGGAGCATACCCAGGTCTAGTGGCACGTAAATTTATTTCTGCTAGGGAGGACATGTAAGATTAAGAAAAAACCAAAAACCAGCCATAACAGAAGTGATTTAAGGATCTGGGGTAAATGGGGGGAGTGCAGATTGTCTTACCAGGGGAGTTTGGAGAACCTAGTTATAAACTGGGCGAACTGGTGAAACTGGCACAATGGTGTGGACATTTGTCCCTTTTAAAATTCCCTGACTTATGCAACAGAAAAGGGATTTACGCATATAGGTGTTCGCCCATTTAAAATTGGGCGCACATATGCACGCGGACAGGCTATTTTATAACGTGTGCACATATATGCACACACGTTACAAAATGGCCGCTTATCTGGTGCATGCCAATGCACACATGCCAAAGAGTGCTCACATGCCGGCTTGAAAGTTACTGTCTCTTTGAGGGTAATTGTCCATGGCCTGCATAGAATTGACATCTGCATGCATGCCTGACTTCAGTGCTGGGAAAAATCGTAGAAACTGCTTTAAAGAATAAAATCACAAAACATTTAGATAGAGATGGTTTAATGGGACACGGCCAGCATGGATTTACACTAAAGGAAGTCTTGCCTCACAAATCTCCTACATTTTTTTGAAGGGCTGAATAAATATGTGGACAAAGTTGAACCGGTAGATGTGGTGTATTTGGATTTCAGAAGACGTTCCACAAAGTCCCGCATGAGAGGCTTCTAAGAAAACTAAAAAGTCATGGGATAGGAGGCGATGTCTTTTTGTGGACTGCAAGCTGATTAAAGACAGGAAACAGAGAGTAGAATTAAGTGGTCAGTTTTCACAGTGGAGTGCCCTAGGAATCTGAACTTGGACCGTTGCTTTTTAACATATTTTAATATATTTATAAATGATCTGGAAAGTGGTATGGCGAGTGAGGTGATCAAATTTGCGGATGACACAAAATTATTCAGAGTAGTTAAATCTCAAACGGATTGTGATAAATTGCAGGACGACCTTGCAAAACTGGAAGATTGGGCTTCCAAATGGCAGATGAAATTTATCGTGAACAAGTACAAAGTGATGCATATAGTGAAAAATAACCCTTGCTGTAGTTACACAATTACCAGTTTTATTAGCTTCTTAACCCTCCAATTAACCTTCCTCCCTTTTACTTTATTAGCCCCGACCCTTCAAACCCACAGACAAGCTCGATTTTTTAATTTTAAAACTTACTCGCCCATCCACAGCAGAAGTAAAATTACACGGTAGGGGACCCCGGCGCACGCTTGTGCGCGTAAATACTGAAGCACACATTTTAAGTGACTTTCCCAGAACGCCTATGTCCACCCAGACCATTCCCATGTCCCAATCCTGTTATTAACTTTTTGATTTGTGCATTTATTGGGAGATATGTATGCACTTGGGAACTTCTCAAAATCTGCACGGCGCACGCTAGCCCGAGACATGCGTAGATCTCCCAGCTTTGGCGTGCGTAGGGCTTTTAAAATTCCCCTTTATATCTGTATCTATCTATCTATATATGTAGTTTTCTGTGTTTCTTAAGCCCAATTCATCAAAATCTTTTCTCAAAGACAGAGAAACATTTTTTAGTGAATCAAGTCCTTAATTTTAAAGTGGTGGATGCTTAAATATACAGAATCAAGACCTTTAAAACAAGCATTAATTCTTCCATAATCCAGTAATGGGACTTGTTTTTTTATTGTACTAGTAGTTACTCATGCTTTCTGTCTAGCAAAAATCAGTTTTTTCTCAATTCAGCTGAAGGAAACTCCAAGGAAGGTTCTTGGTCCCACTCCCCGTTTCCAAACCCCTCCCCTTTTGAGAAAGGAAAGTCATCTCCCTCCCCCCCCTCTATCTTCTCAGTACTTGCTAGACATCCCTGGTGGTCTAATGGAGCCCCGAGCACTCCAGGAAGTGGGGCCACCATTGCGTCGTGTTTTCCGGGCCAATTAATCCATGGTATTTTTCCATTGGAAAATACTGCAATTTAATAAATCGGCCCCTTAGATTGTTAAGCCATCTGTGGACAGGGAAATCCTACTATACCTGATTATAACTTGCCTTGAGCTACCAATGAAAAGATTTGAGTTAAATATAAACAAAAAAGTACCATTTTCGGCTATGGGCGAGTTCGTGTTCTAGAAATGATCCCTGTAAGTGATCCAGTGGCTTAAGTGGAAATATAAAGAGCATGGCACAGGATCTGATTCATCTGAATGTCCACAGAGAAGCACAAGAAGAGAGTTAAAATCCTGTGGTACCTATTATGATCAGTAAATTGTTATTGAGAAATGGTGCTATTCCTTTAATGATGCACCTTACTTTGGAATAAGAGGGAGAGAAGCACGAAGGCAACACAAGACTAAAGCAAACCACTGAAGTCATGGCTAGACGAAACATAATTTAGTGACACTTAAGGACTCCATTAGCATGTGCTGTACCTTCCCGGAGCTGTACTACAGCACTTCTGGAAATATGAGCAGTGCATGACAACCAGATAAGTACTAAATGCATTTGTTCTGCTCATGGCTGGCTGGATGATTACCCAGGGGTATTACGTTTCTGGCAGTAGGAATACGGCTTTCCAGATATTAATAGTCCTTAAATCATGGAAAATCCTGGCAACCAGTACCACAGCTCAAACAATGAATTCACAGGCAAGACAAGTAGTCCCTGCAAAAGTATGCCTGCTATCCACTTGCATAAAATATTCAGCCATCACATTTTCTTCATTTTTTTGTGAGAGGAGGAGAAGTAGAGGGGGTTAATATATAGAGAATGTATGTAATCAATGAGATGGTGATTTCCTTAGTGGTGAATGCCCCAACCTACATCAGGAGAATTGTTCAGTCTCTTGCTGCTTTTATACAGAAAAACCATTGTATAAAAATCTCAGCATAAGCTTGGATTTGGAAGGGGTGCGATTTAACAATAAAATGCAAAAAAAGTTAATATAGAGTTTTTAAAGCCAGAGTTAAAATCAACATTAATGGACCTATGCAATAGCTATCTGAGTTGGTAAAATGTTAACATGTAGGGTAAAATGTCACATACCATGTGATACAATAAGTATTGGTGACTGCATGCTAAAAGACTCCTTCAATAACAGCTTGCTAAGAGCGTGGACACTAGTACCGAAGTTGCAGCACACAAATACTGTGTCTTAAAAACCCCTATGCAACCAGTTGAACATGAAAGGGCAGGTTAGTAAGGGGGATTTCTTCTCCCCCTAAAATGAGTGCATCACAAGCCTCCATGGTGTGCCTGACCCAACCATCTACGGACAGGGGATCTGCATTCAGACTCAAAGGTGTTAAGTGATTCAGTTCCAGGAGATTTTAGGGTAGTCCTGGATTGCCAACAGCACCACCATCCAGATGCATTATAATACCTGCAGCACTGAGTGCAAATGATAGAAGGAACTACAAATACCAACATATATTGGAAATGTAAATTTCAAAAATGATCTCCCTGCTTGAACATTATAGCAGAGAAGGTGAAGCTAGATTTAAAAACAAAAATTGTGATACACTGTGCCCTGTTTGCATAGTGGAAAGGTGCATTAAGTAGAGGGCGTTAAACACCTACTAGCAAAAAAAAAAAAAAAAAAAAAAAAGTAGCAAGAGGTCACCAGTGACTTAACTATCAGGGCACATACCTGCCAGTTTAAGCTACTGCTGCTGTTTCTCGGTCTCCACATGCCAATTGTCACTAGGGTGACCCTATAACTCCATGCCAAAGGGGATGGGATGATCCAGTTGCTGAATTTATGGACTTGTAGTTGCTTCTTAAAAAGATAAGAGCTACATTCTCATGTATGCAATAGTGGTAAATCCAGGACTCGATCAGTTTTTTTTCCTTTTGAAATGAAGCAGTACAATCACCCTGTCTCTGGAACAGACTCGTGTAAGGTGCTGAATTCACAGATTAGCACCCGGCATCTTCCACACTTTCTGATAAAGGAGGCAGATAATTTCATTCTCCTCCACAGAACACAGTAATGAGGACTCTTTTGCTCATGCTGTGATAAATAATCCTTTCCTAAGAGCAAGGAGGACAATTTTCAGAACCATTTGCGTGGGTAGAAAACATTTTACCCGCTTTAACTGGCTGCCTGAAAAATCGCCCTCCCTCAATGTGGCCATAAGCCTGCGCATTGTCTACAACATGAAGGCTTTTAGCCATGTTGAGAGGAAGCGTTTTTGTGTGTGTGTGTGTGTGTGTGTGTTAGATCAAGGGAGGAAAAGTACACGCATAGGTGACATGTTTTTCAAATCAGCAAGCGTACCCTTGTAGTCAAAATCTATCTGCAGAAAAAACAACAGGTGTACCCATGGCAAGTTCCAAAACAAACGTCTGCACACACTTTTTCTTTGAAAATTGGTGCAAAGACTGTTAGGTGTAAAAAAAGAAAAAAAGTGGTCTTTGCCCCAGTGTGAGAGGTTTGACAATTACCCCTAAATATACAGATCTAACTGATTATCATATGCGAGCGATACTGTAGGAATCAAAAGACACAAGCTTCCTTACATAACAAAGAGATCTATTAAGTAATGGTTTACTTTCACAGTGACTTTATTTCCAACATCCCGTCTTACCTGAACGATTGTTAGGTGACATGCGCACTGGAGAGATGGAGGGAGTGCGAGATGAGGAGTATGGTCTTTGTCGGTCTCTCTCTATGGTTGAAGATGAGGCTACAAAATGATATTGTGACCATCCATCCTGGAAGAAGACATCCCAGAAAAGGAAGATTAACCCAGCACAATCTCCTTAATGTGAAAATCATCTAAGGCAATTTTTTTGATCATGTGAACCGCAGAAATTGCACTAGGTATATATGCATTTCCTCATTCTTATACACATCCTGCAGACTTACACATGCAACACATTGGTTTTTAGTGCTAATTAAAACTGAGCTGGTATTATTACATAGAGCCCTGTGGAATGCATATAAACTGAAACAGTACTGGTGGTAATATCCATGCCAATATATAGTACTGTGCATCTGTAATGCCAAATTATGTTGATTTTTTGATTAAGAAAAATGTGCTCAACTCAAAACCATCAACCAGAGCTGGAAAATTCCTAAGCACCATGTTATCCAGATGCCTAAACACTGATTCCTGGCACCTGCCACTGGCCTAGGCCTAACAAGAATAGATGTCATCACTGTTTCAGCGGGGCCACCATGACAGGAGGAGCCACCACTGCAGATTGGGACTATATCCTGTCCACACAGATGAGAGACTGCAGAAAGTGGGGTGAGACAACAAACTGAAATATTAAACAAAACAAAAATAAACTAAAACTATCAAACAAAAATCAAGAAAGCAACAAAAATAAAGTAAAGAAGACCAAAAATGAAAAATAAGCAATAAAAAAATAGCAAAAAGCAAAAAGAAAAGAGCAAAAAGAAAAAAAGTGATAACACAAAATATTTTGCCCTAGTTCTTAAAAATGTAGGCTGGCATTCATGTTTTCACAATATTTTTCCACCCCTGCCATCCACATCCTGTTTCTCTGGGGATGGCCATAATGAAGGTCCTCTCCAGGAGTAAAATTGTATTTTACCCATGCAAATTGTGACTTTAATTATTGTGCATCATCAATGTAGGCAAAATTACCCACTTTGTGGAACAACATGCATAATTTTGCCCACATTGTAAACAGATATTCCTGGGAGTGTGAAGGTGGTGGATGGAACAATGTGCATAGTTTTGTATAAAGCGGAGATGCTTGACTGTAACAGGTGTTCTCCGAGGACAGCAGGATGGTAGTCCTTACACATGAGTGACATCATTGGATAGAGCCCAGCATAGAAAACATGTCAAAACTTCTAGAACTTTGACTATGCCTCTTTGAGCATGCTCAGCATGCATTATATCATGCATCCAAGCGGGGTCCCCTTCAGACTTATAATATAGAATTAAAGGATAAAAAAAAAAGGAAAAGAAACTCAGGTAGTGTACACCCAACTCCGCGGACTAACATTCTACTGTCCTCGGAGAACACCTGTTATAGGTAAGCAACTCTACTTTCTTCAAAGACAAGCAGGATGGTAGTCCTCACAAATGGGTGAATCCCTAGTAACAGGCTGAACCCCCAACATAAAAGGGGACCAACAAAAACCTAAAACAGGTGCCAATGGGCACAACAAAAATGGTTTTGTTGGTAACAAGGGGAGTAAGCCTGAACACAAACAGCGGGTCCTAGACGGGAACAGAGTTGGGGTCTATACCTCAAGCAAGTTCTGAAGGACAGATTGGCCAAACCTACAATCCGACCATCCCTATCCAGATGTGATTTGAATGTGTGGAGAGAACTCCACATCGCAGCTCTGCAGATCACCTGCATTGAAACGTCTTGCAAGTGGGCCACCGACGCTGCTATGGCTGTGACAGAATGAGCCTCGACATTGCACCTAAGATGCAGTCCCACCTGGGCATAACAGAAGGAGATGCAGTCTGCTAGCCAAATAGAAAGTGTCTGTTTGGCAATGGCGAGGCCCAACTTATTCCTATCAAAAGAAACAAAAATTTGGGTGGACTGTCTCTGGGCTTCTGTCCACTCCAGGTAGAAGGCTAAGGCTCTTTTGCAGTCCAAAGTGTGCAGGGCTTGTTTTTCTTGGTGCAAATGGGGACTGGAAAAAAAATGTTGGCAGAATGATGGACTGGTTAAGATGGAAGTCCAACACCACCTTAGGCAGGAACTTAGGCTGCATATGTAAGACCACCCTATCATGGAAAAATGTAAGTGTAAGGTGGATAACTCAGTAAAGCCTGGAGCTCACTGACACTGCATGCTGAAATGACCGCCTCCAAAAATAAGACCTTCCAGGTTCAGATCACAGGAACGCAGCAGCTCAAAGAGAGCTTTCATCAGCTGAGCTAATACCACGTTGAGGTCCCAAAAAACAGTGGGAGGCCTTAGAAGAGGTTTCAACTGAAGCAGGCCCCACATAAAACATACAACTATAGTCTGTAAAGAGATGAGTATACTATCTACACCATGGTGGTATGAGCCAATTGCATTTATATGATCTCTAACAGAGTTGTTCTTCATGCCAGCTTCCAATAGGTGTAGAAGTTAGTCAAGCAGTTTTTGTGTGGTGCAGGAGAAAGGATCTAAGGCGTTCTGCTCACACAACATGGAAAACCTCCACCACTTCAGTTTATAGGATTTTCTAGTGGAATGTTTTTTGAAGCCACCGGGACCTGAGACATATCTTCCGAGAGATCAAGTGGTTGCAGTATCAACCTCTCAACATATAGGCTGTGAGCGACAGGGCCTGGAGGTTGGGATGTCACAACCTGCCTCGATTCTGTGTGATGAGATCTGGGGAAGTCCCAAGACTGATTGGTTTCTGGATAGACAATTTCTGCACGAGTGGAAACCAGACCTGACTAGGCCAAGGAGGGGCTATGAAGATCATAGTCCCTTTGTGCTCACAAAGCTTGAAGAGAATATTTGCTACTAGTGGAGCTGGATGATACGCATATAGAAGACCCTCTCCCCAATGCCGGGTGAGAGCATCTGAGGCTGGTTTGACAAATTTTCTGTACAGGGAGTAGAACTGCAGAATTTTCCTATTCAAGGCACCACAAATAGAGCTACATCTGGGCTTCCCCAGAGGTGGAAGGTCCAATTTTTTACCCCTTGGTCCAGAGACTATTCGTGGGGTGTGAAGGCACGATTCAGTCTGGCGGCCATCAAGTTCTTCATTCCAGCCAGGTACATGCCCTGAGCACCATATAGTGGGACAGGGCCCATGACCATAACTGAACTGCTTCCTTGCACAGAAGGTATGATCCCGAACCTCCCAGCTTTTCGACATACTACATTGCTACTTGGTTGTTAGTTTGTATAAGGACAAAATGTTGGACAGCCTATCTCCGAAAGCTCATAGCACGTACCTGATTGGCTGGAGCTCCAGGAAGTTGATTTGGTAGATATGTTCCTGGGTGGACCAAAGACACTGAGTGCTGAATTCATCTATATGGGCTCGCCAGCCCAGGGTGGACACATCTGTAGTGAGGACAATTTGGGTAGGAGGACTTTGGAAGAATATCCCTGGATCCAGATTTGAACACACTCACCAACAGGACAAAGAGATAAAAAAAAAATGAGGTGACTCAGATGCGATCCTGGTGGTTCTGTGTGGCCTGCTGTCACTGCGACCACAGGATCCATTGGGCCTTTCACATGCGTAAACATGCCAAGGTAATGACATGAACTGTCGCGGCCATATGGCCCAACATCCTCAACTTGTTCTAAGCTGATACCTGCTGGCTCTGCTGGATTCCTGCTGCAATGGTCATCAGGTTGATGGCCCTTTGCTGAGGCAGGAAGGCCTTGGCTTGAGCCGTGTCTAGCAGGGTCCAATAAAGTGCAATTGAAGTGATAGGCTGAGATGGGACTTTGGGTAGTTGATGATGAACCCTAGTGACTCTAACACCAAGATGGTCGAGTGCATGGACCCATCGGTCCCCGCCAGAAAGATGCTCTTGACCAGTCAGTTGTCAGGATACGGGAAAATGTGAACTCCCACCTTGCGAAGATGTGCTGCTGTCACGGCCAGGCATTTTGTAAAGACATAGATGTTGCGCCCATCGGTCGCAGGCGACTGCGACCTTTGCATCTCACCTCCTTTCTCTATGCAGTTCCAAGTCTGGGGAGAATGGCAGTCTCCGCTTCCACACGCCGACCCTCATGGCGTGCCCAGGATGGCGTGGGCACTCCCGGCAGCCATCTTACATCCGGGGTTACCTAAGGCACGTGCGTGCGTGCCTGCCCCCTTCTTGAACGCGTCATGGTGGGAACCTCAGGGACATCCCTACTGCATGACGTCATCCGCTTACCATACTTAAGCTCAGCTGACTTCTTGCACTATGAGTTAGCAAGGACTCCGGTCCTGCTATTTCCGCCACACTGGGACTCCATCTCACTATTCTACTGGATGATCTAGGTACCTGTTCCTCGGGGGCCTTGCCACACTCAGGGCTATCCGCTCCTCGGAGAGCCATTACTCTCTGCTTCTCTGTTCCAGTGAGTTCCTGCATTGTCCTCGTACGACCCTTGCTGTTCTTGTTCGGACCTCCTCGGTGCCTGATCCTTCATCTACTTCCACAGTACTGGCATGAGTACAGAACCTGCTCGTCTACCTTTGTGGCACGGATCCCCGGGTTACCCCGCCTGCAGGCCTCTACTGGATCTCTCCAGTATTGTGCAGCTTACCATCAGCTTCCGGCCTACCCTGCACTGTGGACCACTACCGGAGTGCCAGCACAAGCTACGCCTAGATAAGGTATTCATCGGACTACTCCATGCTGAGGATTCTACTTGGACCGACCAGCTGCAGGTCATCCTCTCGGATACTAACTCTATTGATCCACATCTCGGATCCTCATTGGCTGTATAATAAAGTTATTTCCTCTGTTGTCCATCACTGCTGAGACCTTGTCTGTTGTGGTAAGGGCCCACTGGGCTCCTCCCTGTGGGCAGAGTCTTCACTCGCCACGACCCAAGGGCTCACTTCTCGTTCAAGGCACACAGAACGTAACAATGGAGCTGACACAAGCCCATATGGCAGTACGTGGGACTGGAAGTGTTTTTTTCCCACCACGAATCAGAGATACTTCAGGTGACTTGGGAATATCTCGATGTGTGTGTATGCATCCTTTAGATCCAGGGAGCATAACCAGTCCCCTTTTCTTTTCTTATGAAAAGTCCTCCCATTTTCTTTGGTATCAGGAAGTACCTGGAGTAAAATCCCCTCCCTTTTTGCCATGGTGGAACGGGTTTGACTGCTCTGGCTATTAAGAGGGAGCAGAGCTTCGTTTTGAGTACCTCCTGATGCGCTACTGGGCCCCAATATGGGTTCGGAGGGCAATTTGGTGGGGCATCCAGTAAGTTTAATCGGTGCCCTTGGTGGATGATGGACAGAACCCACTGGTCCAAAGTTACACTGGGCCACTGGTTTGCAAAGAACTGTAGCCTTCCCCTGATCAGTGGCTCCATCGCTCCGGCTACGGCAACTGGGCTATACTCCCCATGATCCAGTCAAAACTCCCATCCCTGGAGCTGACTGAGGTGATGGCTGAGGCTTTGGGGCTCTTGGTTGCATAGAAAGGCTGTGAGAGCCCTGGTGTTGTGGACAGGAGCAAAAGGATGGAGGATAATACCTCTTTGGGTGGAAGAAGGACCTCCTAGGACCCAGTCTTGCTGAACTCCTAGTTGAGGAGAATGGGTCTGGAGTACTGGTGGAGAGTTGCTGAAGGGTCATATGGTGGTCCCAGATTTGGCTCACCATGTCCTTAACCTTATCTCCGAAGATATTCTCTCCTGTGCATGGCATGTTAGCGAGTTGCTCTTGGACATCTGGTCTGAGATTCGAAGCCCACAGCCATGCAAGTCTGTGGGCATTGATTCCCATTGCAGAGAACCTTGGTGCCATTTCTAAAACACTGTATGTTAACAGGACCTCTTTTTTCCACACTGCAGGTCCTTATGCACCAGAGACAGGAGTGTGTCTTGATGCTGGTGAGGCAGTTGCTCAGCAATGTCTTGCACCTGCTTCAAGAAGTTCCGTGTATATTGGCTCATGTAGAGCTGATAGGCAGTTATGCAAGCAATAAGCATAGCCCCTGGAACACCTTTTCCCAAGAGCATCTATCACTCTTTGGTACTTCCCTGGGGGCTCCAAGGAATGGGTCCGAGAACACTTGGTCTTCTTGAGAGTGGATTTGACTATTACCAAGTGCAGGGGCATCTGACGCTTGTTGAATCCGAGAGCCTTCTGGATGAAATAAATTGTGTCTGCCTTCTTATTGATGGAAGGCATTATGAGCAGGTGCTTCCACATCCTTATCAGTAACTCCACAAGGATCTTATGCACTGGGACTACCATGATCTCCTTGGGAGGCTCCACGAACTGGAGGTTATCAAGCATTTTGTGCCTGCTATCCTCTTCAGTAAGCAACTGAAAAGGTATGGTTTCTGCCATCAATCTAACAAATCCTGCAAAGGAGAGGTCTTCTTGCAGGGACTTCTTTCGCTCTTTTGGTGGAGATGGATCTGAGGGGAGACCCTCAGAAGCATCATCAGAGAGCCCAGTGGAGTAATCCCCACAGGGGCCATAGGTGCCCTTATCCCCATTGCCATCAACCAGGGAAGGGGGCCTGGGCACTCTGCCTTCATATAGTGGTGCAGGCAATGGTGGAGCTGAACTTGGGGGTCATAGGCACCGGTGCCTTCTTTGGTCTTGGGGAAGCTTCCTCCTCTGAGGAACTGGCGACAACAACTGGATTGGCAGGGAGAGGCGGCGGTGCCCCACAGGGCACCGATGCCAGCTGGGTCAGTAACACACCAATCAGCACATACAGAGATTCAAGCAATGGCTCTAGGAAAGAGTGTGCTGGTGTCGTTGATGTCGCGGCCCTGCATTGCCTTCTCCATGGACATCTGCCCTGCATTGCCCGCTCCATGGACAGCTGCACAGGCCTCTACAATTCCTCCTAAAATAGCACCAATGCCAAAACACAAGAGGAGGATCAGTGGCTGGTATCGGGACCGAAGGAGTCCATGGTGCACTCCCAGTGTCAATGGAGGATTGGCTCTCCTTGTCATGGGGTCAATTTGGGGGCATCGCAGCAAAAGCTGGTGTATCCCTGTGCCCGGCACCGTGCATTGATGGGGACCAAGGCCAATGCTTCTTTGGCTTTCCTCAGTGCTCAGCATGGTCCTTCCCTGATGACGAGGTCAATGACAAGAAACCTGACTGTCTCAACCTGGAGGATCCTGATGATGGCCGATCTCTGGCACCCCTTTCAGTCGACAATGATGGAACTAATGGTCCTCCAATGTTGACGGCTGGTGTCTGATGATGCGGCTCTGAAGTACCTCGATGCTGATGCCTCTGATGCCGATGGATTGGACTTCTTCAACCCGAAGAAGTGTTCCATCTTATCGAGTCGAATCTTATGTCCCTTCGGAGTCATCTGGGTGCATCTGCTGCAACCTTGGACATCATGCGATACCCCAAGGCAGAGGACACACCTATCATTGGTGTCTGTGATTGACATAGTCCTAGTGCACTGGGGACATCGCTTAAATCCCGAAGTGGACGTGTCATCATAAAACAAAAGGGAACCAAGATCGAAATCAATGGCAGTAGCCATCGATGACTGGTGGGCACTGAACATACTGCCTCTCCAGGGGTATAGACACAAAAGAAAACTTACTGTGAAATGTTGAAAATCCTACCTAAGACATTAGAGAGGGAACCATTGGGGACCCTGCATTGACCAAGAGAGGAAGCAATCCTAAAAACTGGGAACATAAGAACATAAGAAAATGCCATACTGGGTCAGAACAAGGGTCCATCAAGCCCAGCATCCTGTTTCCATAAGAACCTGGCAAGTACCCAAAAATGAAGTTTTCCAAAAACAGGCCTAGTACTGTCACCTGATTGTGAAACAGCAGGCTCTACAGGAAAAGAGTCTGAAAGTGGACCTCCGCATGGATGCGTGGTATAATGCAAGCTGAGCATGCTCAAAGAGGCATGATGAAAGTTCAATAAATTTTAACATAAGTTTTTCGTGCCAGGCTCCATCTGATGATGTCACCCTTGTGTGAGGACTATCATCCTTCTAGTCCTCAGAGAATCAAAACTACATGCATTGTGTTTTAGTCAAAAAAGTAATCTGCAGTGAAAGCAAACACAAATCCTTACAGGTAATTTCTGAGGGGCAATAATCAAAGCAAAGGTATCCCACACAGTTTGCACCATCATGGATAGTTTGACTATTGCCCCTTAACTGTATAGGGTTTGTTGCTCAGGCTGAATCTTCTCCTCTCTAAAATAATATGCCATTCTTTGTCTCTGAGTGGAAATAATGTTATAAAAATATTACTAACGTGTTTCAAAGAGATGCAAGTAAGCTAAAGTGATAGGTTTCCCTGCTACTTGATAAAAGGGAATATTTATGCCCTGAACGTTGCAAACCACCAATAGGCTTGCTCAGCCTTTCTAAAAAGCTTGGGTGTAAAGCTCCACATTATCCACACAGGAAACAATCATATCTCTATCTCTCAAATGTACATTTTATAGTGAATGTTAACCTATTACAGCTGGCTTTAAAGAGTGTTACCAGATTTAAAGGGGAAACCTTTTACATTTTATCTTGAGGTACACAGGTTTTTGGAGAAGTCACATACCTGTGTACCTCAAGGTAAAATGTAAAAGCTTTCCCTTTTAAATCTGATGTGAGACTTGCTTGAAAGTTTCTTCTGATGCAGCGCCAATGCGAAACACGGCCATGTTGAGGAACTGGACACCTTATAACTATTTGATTGCAGACTGTACTATTCATCCACCACATTCTAATAAACGGATTACTTTGAAAAATGAACAGCTTGTAAGGGTTTGCCACACATTCTTTTCTATTGGACTTATGCTGCATATGTTTGCAGTATACTCCACCTTTCTTCTTGTGCAAAGGATATTATTTAACACTATCTTTATTGTTAGTACAAAGAGAAAGCAAACAGAAAGGGGAGGGGAGGGGAGGTAGGGGGAAACAACAGTGAAAAACCAGAACAATTTCTAAAATTTAGGAAACATTTGATAAATTTTCCTCACATTCTTTCCTTTAACCTCTGTAACTTATATATGGTCCAGAAGCTGTCTCTCTAAAAAACTTGGCGTTATACTTACTGGGACAGCACACTGAGACTCATAACAGCCTGTATAACCTACACACATACAGTTGTACTTCCTGTACTCTCGGGCACTAAATTGAGCAACAAATTCTCTTATGGCCTGCTTTATTAATGCTTTACATCTAACCTTGCCAGTGTTTTTTCTCTTTCCTACTTTGTTAATTTGGATCCAAATTTTAGTTTTTGAAAGATGTCCTTTTGGCATAATTCTCTGGAATTTGTTGCCAGAGGATGTGGTTAGTGCAGTTGGTGTAGCTGGGTTCAAAAAAGATTCCTTTTAATTTTTTTCTTATTTCCTCTTTTTAACATAGTATATCTATTTATTTAGATTTTTATATTCCACTTTTTGTACTTTTTTTCAGCACTTCAAAGCAGATTACATTCAGGTTCTATAGGTATTTCCCTATCCTTTTAAAGTTAAATGCTACTGCAGTAGTTTTCCTTAATGTCCTTACTCAGTGAATAAATCATATTTGATTGCATTATCATCACTATTGTCAAGGAGCTCCACCACTGTTACCATTTACACCAGATCCTGTGTCACAGTGAGTATTACATTTAGAGTAATGCCCCCTCTTGTCGGTTCCTGGATCAGCTCCTCCATGAAGCAGTAATTTATAGCATCTAGAAACTTGATCTCCCTAGTCCCTCTTTATGAGATATTTACTCAATGTTACTAACCCACCTCCCAACCCTTGAGGGAGTGAGGCTTTCTGTTATCATTTCACTTTCTACCGTATATGTTCATCCTGAGCAGATGGAAGGAAGTGTTCTCCCACCACTATACTCTTCCTCAAAATACTTGAAACTTCTATCCTTTGAGATTCCACATTGCATTTTGTCTCCTGCTATCTTTAACATTTAGTGCCACTGCTCCACCAATTTAACCTGGTCTATCTTTTGATATAATTTGTACCCTGTTATCACAGTATCTCATTGATTATCCTAGTTTCACCAGGTCTTCGAGATGCCTATAAAGTCTACATCTTCATTTAGTGCCATACATTCCAACTCTCCAATCTTATTTTTCAGACGTCTGCATTTGCATACAGACAATTCAAATGTTTTTTTAATTGAATTCCCAAATTTCTTAACAGTTGAAATGGGTAGTTTGGAATTATTTCTCTCTATTTGCTCTTTATTTAAATATAACCGGACTACTTCTTCCTCTTTCACAATCTCTGTATCGGGATGGGAGGAAATTGCCAGGGTGTTTTTTTCTGTAAAGAATGGATGGGTGGAGACTTGCATTTCTAAACACTGGGTGGAGATCATATGGTTGGTTGGAGGATTCTTCTTTATGTGCAGAGGGGAATGGGAGGAGAAGTCCATTACCTGCTATTAATCAAGTTGACTTAGAAAATAGCCACTATTATTACTAGCATCAGTAGCTTGGGATATACTTAGTTTTTTGCCAGGTACTTGAAGCCTGGATTGGCCACTGTTGGAAACAGGATTCTGGGCTTGATGGACTCTTGGTCTGACCCACTATGGCAATTTCTTATGTTCTTATGAGTGTTGGGGCTGAAATTTTGCTTAATCTGGCCAGTCTTCAGTTATCCTAAATTTGGAGGCTTAATATTGAGAATCTGCATTGAGTTCCTAACTTGCTTGCAATAACTGGCCTTATCCAACTTTTGGCCCCCTAAATTTAGGCGCCTTGTGAAACTAGGTACCTAAATTTATGCAATCAGCCAGATGTTTTCAAGTGGATTTATTTAGCTTCCTAACTTTGAATTTTAGTTGGCTAAATCCTTTTAAAATTCACTGCACAGTCAATCCTTATGCCACCAATTTCTTTTCCAAGTTCCGTCCTACATGTCCCTCTGCCCACACTAACCATTTTTAAAAATTCTTATGCTAATACCTTGCTCCCTCAGCTCCTATCTCTTCTGCCTCCTCCTGTTCCCCATCTCTGAGAACCTTTGTTTTCAGTTTTTATTTTATTTTTTTCCCAGGAATTCAGCAGCATTATTATAATGAAGAAAAATGGGAGAAAATCAATAGAAAAATATTACTCATTTTATTTATATTCCACTTTTTGGCACTTGAAAGTAAACTACATATGTTTCTTTATCTAAGCTTGTATCTGAGGCGTTAGAGGGTAAAGTGACTTGCCTAAGGTCACAAGGAAAAGCAAGAAGATTTGGAGCCCTGGTTTCGCTGGTCTGTAGCCTGCTGCTTAACCACTAGGCTACTCCTCCGTTGCCACTGGGTTTTTCTCATTTTTGTTTGTTATAATAAACACTGAAAAATTACTGGGAGAAATAAAATAAAAACTGAAAATTAAGGTCCTTATCTATCTCAAACCACCCAACCTCCTTTCCCCATGTCTTCCACTCCCTTCAGTTTCCATCCCGCTCTTATCTATATGTATGTTTTGTTTTTTTTTACCAACCTTCGAACATTTGGATATATAAAACAAAGCATGAAGTAGATTACAAATGTACATACACACCATAGGTTACATCTGCAATAACAGGTTTTTAACATAAAAATCTGAACAATCAGCAGTGAGAAGGTGATGTACCAGTCAACATATATCGTATCCATTCAGATAATAGTTCTGAGCTTGTAGATTTTTTTCATATGAGACCATATTGTTTAACTTCTAATCTAGTACAAGATGTAGCAAGTTCCATACATCTACATTTTTATACAAGGGTTAGCACTGAAGCCTAACCTTGAGGCATTTTAAAATGGTGCCTTTTTACCAGGAATTAAGACCTCAGATCTAAGAGGTTATTTTGTTATTGGGAAGTTCTCAAGGACAGCAGCAACACGGTCATTTTTTGTTTTCATAAAGCAGCAGCTTTCCCTCTTTTTTAGCTAGCACTTTGCAAGGTCTATATTCAAAAGCATTTAGGGGGCTAACTTAGCTGGCTAAATGAGTATTTGGGCACATATCCAGCTACATTCTAGCTGGCTAATAAGTTAGGAGGCTAGAATTTAGCTGTATAAGTCAGGGGAATTTCCGGGGGGAGGGGGGAGAGAAGTTGAGTTAGCTGGCTACGTTAACCAGCTAACTCAAATATTCAGAGCCAGCTGGATAACTTAGTAGCTAAGTCTAGTCAGGCCAAATAGCTGCCCTAAAGTTAGGCAGCTAACTTTAAAGATAGCCGGTTATATTCAGTAGTGCAGATACACTACTGAACATTCCTCTAAAGTTAGCTGGTTGTGTTTATCCAGCTAGCTTTGCTATCTGTACTGTATCTGAATATGGACCTCCTGGTGTTTGGGCAACATGGAGAGCAAGTTTGCTTACTTGTGAACAGGTTTCTTCGCAGACAGCAGGATGAATCAGCCATAAGGCATGGGTGATGTCATTTGACAGTGTCAGCATGGACCCAGATCTCAGAACTCAGTAAATGCTTTCCTGAACACGCATGGAAGTTTCTGCACATGGAAGCTGCCTAGTGAACCCCTCAGCCTCTTCTAGAAGATAAGCTTTACCAAGGTAGTTGACTCTCCAGGGAGGCAGGCAAGTATTAAGTATGGTTGATTCATCCTGCTGTCTATACAGAACCTTGTTTATAGATAAGCAAACTTGCTTTCTCCATTGAAAAACAGGCATCAATCAGCCATAACACATGGAGAGTCCTAAGCTTGAAGAGCATCTACTGGCCCCAGCAAGGGGCCTACTGGGTGAACAGTCTGCATAGAACTACATGTGTAAGTTACTGTCTCTTCAGAACATGTTGTCTAGACAGCAGTGGGATGTAAAGATGTGAATAATGTCTTCAATGGAAGTGGCCCTGAAATGACTTACCAAAGTCACCATGGCTCTCACTTGATAAGCTTTGACAAAGTATGTAATCTGTAAGCTAACCAATGTGTAACCGTGTGCTATACAGTCCATTAGCCAATTAGACACAGTTAATTTGGCAACTGCCCACCCCAATCTACTGGGATCAAAGAACATGAAGAGTTGAGATGGTTGATTCTTCTTTAGGTAGTACATGAGGGCTCTCTTGCAGTCCAAGGAGTGAAAAGCCATTTCTCCTTTGTGTGCATGTGATTTTGGAAAGAAAAAAGTTAACATGCTAGCTTGGATGATGTGGAAAGCAGATACCACACTGGAAAGGATTTTGGGTGAGTATGCAGGACGGCTCTGTTGTGAAGAAAACTGCAGATATGATAAGTAGGAAACCAGAGCCTATAATTTGCTTACTCTTTGAACCAAGGTGACGGTTACAAGAAACAACACTTTCTAGGTAAGAGAATTCAAGTCCACAGACTCAAGGAATTCAAAGGAAGCTTTCATGAATTGAGCAAGGACTATATTGAAGTGCCAGGGATTTGAATGTTTACTAAGCAGAGGCTTAGAATGTCATAAACCTTTCATGAACTTCAATAACAATGGGTGGAGAGAGTTTAAAGCCTCTTCCATCTGCTAGTTATACATCATAATGACGCTGAGATGAACTTTAACTAAAGAGGTGCTAAGGCTGAAGTACAAGAGAAAGAACCATTATTGAAGCAAGCTCCTTGGATCATAGAAGAAGAGCATGAGCTAGCAGATCCAGCAACATGCCGAAAATCTCTTTCACTTGAAACTATAGGATCTTCTAGTTGAATACTTTCTAGCTGAAGTCAGCACATCCTCCACTTCCTTAGGGAGACATAGAACGTAGACTACTGTACATTCAACATCCACACTGTGAGAGTGAATGACAGCAAATTTGGATGGCAAGGCCTGTCGCCCTCCAGTGTGACAAGAGTCAGAGACATCCCTAAATGAATCGGAGACTAAACTGGTTGACTGATCAGATATGGAAACCATACTTTTCATGGTCAGGCCAGTGGGGACACCTGTGTCACATTAGGGAGAAGAAACACCTGAGACGGTGCAGGAAGCATCCACAGAGGTAATGGAGCTGTAGGTGGAGGCAGCATTATAGGTGGTGCTGGACATACAGGGCAGCTTTCACCAGACTAATAGAACAACAGCTAGTGGAGGTTGAAACCAGGGAGAGACAGCATCCAAGGGTCCCTATAGCTGTCAGGGAGTGGTCCATGCTAGCTGTAACTGGCAAAGAGGCATACACTGAAGCACCTCCCTCAAAATTGAACTAATGGTAGTCATTTCCTCCCATAGAACCTGTGTAAAACCCTGTAGCTCCTCTTGCAGCACTTTCTTTTTATGCCCTGCATGTCCTGACATAGGCCAAGAAGGAGGTCTGCCAGCCTATCAGTTTTGTCAAGCATGTGGCTTTTGGCTGGAGTGAATGATAACTACTTATCTGATCTTGGTGAATAGCTAGGCTCTTCCCCTTCCTGTCTACTCTCTCATTGCCCTTATGTTCAAAGAAATCATGAGAATGTGTCTCAGTATAGGTGGGGAAGGGCTTGTCCTCCAACAATGCTTCCTGCTCCTCAGCTCCTTCCATGTCCATTGCCTAATCATCTTTGACCCTCCTCTTCAGACTTGCTCTGTGCTTCGAGACTTTCAGCAGGCACTCTAGAATGATGCTCAGTCCTTTCCAGATCACAAGACCAGGCCCATAAGAACCATGGTGTGTCTCATCACCTGCATAAAAATAAAGTACGCAAACTATCACAACTGACTCTATCAGGCATTCTCTTCAGTCTCACACTGGATCGCCCTTGCAGACATGAAGAATAGCCAAAGTGGACCCACTCAGTGACCACCTGCTGCAAAACTGCCTTCAAGTCCACCACACCCTAGGGTCTCAGTGGTTCCATAATGCTGGGTTTTGCAAAGACAAACAAGCATGAACAGACAGAGGGCTTTCTGCAAGGTGCTGCCCATGAATGCAGGCCCTATCAGCCTTTTGGACATAGACTGTAAATATCTCTCTATATATAGTTAGTTAGTTGCTTAATAATAGATCCTATATGCAAGTACTTTAATGCCTTTTTTACACAGACTGATCACCTTGTCTTGCTTCAGAGCGTGAGGTGTCTTTTTCACCAAACTGTTGCACGGCAGCTTTTGATATGGTGCTCAGGACCATCCAATCTGCTGCTGGTTGAATGTTATCTGGCTGAAGGGCCCTTCAAACTTTATTTTTGTCTGTTTTTCCTTGACCTTGCGTCTAATGTCTTGCCAGTTGTGGCTGAGGTTTGAACATTTCTATTGCTATGGAAAACTGTATTTAATTTATGGAAGATTTTCTTTCATGTCTGCACATTTCTATGAGATCCTACTTCCCTGGACTCCTTCTGATACAGGATGCTCTAAACCTTCATCATTTCTCTTACAAGAAGGTCCCCTTCCATGACTGGAAGTTATGCTTCCTAAGCAGGGGTCCTTTGTCTCCAGGTATAGTACTATTAAGCAATGAGCTTCAACAACCTTATACTTACCTAAAGGCAACAAAATTCCATGTAGACGAAGACTAGTTTACATACAGAAAATTAACGCATATATTTTTATAAAATACATATTAGAGGTCCATATTCAAAAGCCATTTATACAGATAATATAATAGTTATCCATCTAAATGGCTTACCTGGTTATTTTCAGCTCTTATCGGGCTAAATTCTAGTTGGATAACTAATAACCCAGCTAGAATTTAGCCTGGATAAGATGGGGGCGTTCTAGAAGCTAGGACCAAAATAATTGGACAAAAATATTCGAGTTAGCTGGTTATCTTCTGTGGCTAACTCTGGTCGGGCTGTAGGTCTGTTCTAAAGTTAGCCGGTTATATATAACTGGTTAACTAGCACAATCACACAGTGGATGAATATGGACCTCATCAGTATTTAGCACAGAACTTGTATACGCATTCATTTATCTGAAAAGCATGTATACAGGGTCCCGTTTTTGGTGTATATGTAATTTATTTATTTAAATTTATTTAAAAACTTTTCTATACTGTTGCTAAGTTAAATACCATAGCAACGGTTTACATGTAGGCACATATTTAATGAGGGTAAAAGCGTACAATAGTACATTCTAACAGGTGCCGTTAAAGGTTCGGTTACAATATATCATTAGACATAGACATTTAGCGAAGTAGTTCATGACCAGTTGTACCAAGGTACTTACACGGGTAGTTTTATCACACATAGTCTTATAGTTATGTTTGTTATGGTGTAGAGTTCATAGACTACGGTAATCTATTGTAAAGTTCTACGTACTGTGTGTCTGTGCCTTTCTGTTTTTTTCCTGAATAATTTCTCTCTATTCTTTCGTCTCTTTGTAAAATGCTTGTTTAAAAAGCCATGTTTTTAAACTTTTCTTGAATGTCTTTAGATCACTTTGTAGTCTGATCTCTGGAGGCATTGTGTTCCAGATTATGGGTCCTGCTAGTGATAGGGCTCTCTCCCTCACTTGGGTGGGTCTTGCTGTTTTAACTGATGGAATGGTTAGGAGTGCTTTATTTGCTGATCAGAGGTTCCTGTGTGGAGTGTGTACCCGTAATGCTGTGTTTAGCCAATCTGATTTCTCATCATATTTTTTTGTAATATTTTCGTATCTATGTGTATGTAAGGTTGGCTAATATGCTAAATCTAAGGTATGTGTGGATGATGACCTAATTATCTGAAGCTTTTCCTCTATTATTTTGGTCCTAGCTCTTCACCACTATTGCTTGTATTTTAGCGGAGATATGAGATCTTTCATTCATATTGTACACTCATCTGTGTTATCTTATGGCTAATTTGTATCAGAAGACTTTACATTCTTGAGGTCCAGAGGGTTAACTTTGCTCTATGTTAACAACATATTCTATATTCATTAATGTTAATGTCTGGCTGGGAAGCCACTTCTAATCTTGTTTCAGGTGATTTCACTAGGACTCTAAAGGGTTGTTTTGTGTGGGTCCTTCTGCATTTTGGGGGAAGTAGGTGGGTAAGGTGACGTGGAGATGGTTACATCTAGGAATTCCTGATAACTCATATGTAGCCAGTCACCTGTTTGTGTAACAGTAGTATTGGTGATGCAGACAAGAAATATCCCACTAAGACTATGCCTCTGTTTGTGGCTTTGCTGCACGCACATCTGTCACTTAGGGTAGATAAAATCTAAGTCGTGACATATAAATCTGTAGTGTTATGGCCATTACAGCAAGGGCAATCAGAGGAGCTTTGTAAAGAATAATAATCAGGAGCTGAACTGAAGCTGCTGTAAGAGTAGGAGAGTGGAGGATAGAGGCTATTGGAATGAGCTGGATGTATAGCTACATGCAGGCCAGTATGAGGGTGCGAGAGTGAGTGCAGTATGCTGTTCTGAAAGGGGCTTGACTCTGGGATGACATGGTATGTAGCATGCAAAAGAAGCCACATATATAATGCAACAAATATAATAATTTTATAAATATTAATTTATTATATATAAAATGTTCTAACAAAAAAGGTAAGGAAAGGAAAAACTAGGGACATAATTTTTTACATAAGAATAAAGGCCCCAGGAACCTCTGGATGACAGGTCCTGATAGGCTGGGGACACTTGTGGTCAGCATATACCCATTAGCTCAAGAGTAGTCATGAGGCCCTCTTGAGCATGGACAGAGAGCTGAACCACTGCCCAAGCCTCCTGAGGTCAGCTTGCATCTTGCCGATCACTACCCGTATCCTCTGGACAGTGGTACTCATAGCCTCTGGGCTTGGAGTAGGCGCTCCAGTTGCAGAGTCAGCCTCTGCAGCCACAGAGTGATGCTTTGATGCAAAGGGAAGCTGTAGATGACATGCTCACTTCCCTCCCCTGAAAATGACAGGGAGCCCCCTCAAGACCTGCTGTCTTGAGGTTCCAAGGAAAAATGGGAAAAAGGCTTTTTTTTTTTTTGGGGGGGTGGGAGGGACAGGAAGAGAAAGGGCCAATCCAGGGGGAACAGGCAGGAGAACCTGATCCCAAAAAGGCCTGGGGCTGCCATATGGTTAGGGGTCTGGTTGGTGTGCTGCTGCAAATGATGGCTGATGGCCACCTGCAACAGCTTTATTGGAAGGAGGGGCCTGGTCCACTGCCTCTTCCTCCTCTTCTTCCGAGGAAGAGCTGGTGTCTGTGAAAAGAGAGAAAAATGTAAGGCAAGTCATCAGCTGGTTTGTGCAGGGGTGTGATGTGCAATAGCACAGAGACTGAAAGAGTCAGTTTCATTTAAGGGAAGGGTGGAAACAATGGAATGTGATCTTGGCTGTGGGATAACATCTGCTATAAAGGGCTGCGAGGCCACAAATAGATTCTAACAGAAACAGAGGCTTCTGTACAGCTGACCTTTACAGAATAACGTCTATTTATTGATAACAGATCAGAGGTTGGTCCAGTGCCAGGGTGGTTTCTTTTGGAGTGTGCCTTAGATTCCAGTGCCTCAATGGTGATGATGCAATCACAAAGCCAAATGCCCCCACCCTCTTCAACATTTACCTTCTCCCACTCTGTCATCTACTTACTAACCTCAAGCTCACCCATTTCTTATACGCGGATGACATTCAAATTCTCATCCCTATCACGGAGACCATACAAAAAACCATGGCCTACTGGAAAAAATGCCTATCATCCATCAACGATCTTCTAACCAGCCTCAATCTAGTGCTAAACACCAAAAAAACGGAAATTCTCATAATAGCACCGGAGCATTCTACCCCGCCAACATCCTGCAACTCTCCAGACACCTCAGGATATTCCACAGCACCTCAAGTCAGAGATCTGGGAGTACTACTAGACAACAGACTCAGCCTCAATAAATTCATAAATAACACTACAAAAGAATGCTTCTTTAAATTACATGTGCTAAAGAAACTTAAGCCCCTTCTACTCTACAGGGATTTCCGCACAGTACTCCAAGCCATCATCCTTACCAAATTAGACTACTGTAATTCACTCCTGCAAGGCCTTCCAGCATACACTACCAAACCACTCCAGATGGTTCTGAATGCTACTGCAAGGATCCTTACCAATGCCAAAAAAAGGGACCATATCACCCCAATCCTCCAGCATCTCCACTGGCTTCCCATCAAATATAGGATTCAGTTCAAGACTTGCACGATGATTCACAAGGCACTACATAACATCTCCCCCCTCAACTTAACTTTCCAGCTTCAACTACAATCTTCTAACAAACCAACCAGAAGGGCATACCAGAACAGAATGATCACCCAACCTGCAAAATCTACCCTGAGGAAACGTGCTCTATCCACAGCAGGCCCGTCTCTCTGGAACTCACTACCACCGGACCTCCGCCTTGAACCGTGCCATACTACTTTCAAAGTGAAACTCAAGACTTGGCTTTTTCATCAAGCTTTCCCAGAGAGCTAAAAGCAAGAAGAACAAACTTTCAGCCTTGTCTTACAGCATTATTGTAATGTTCATATTGTGTCAGTTATATGTTTCAAGTTGTTTTCTAAGTTGTTCTCTAAGTTGATCTTAGCTGTTTCATAATAGATTTTACCTTGATTATTATCCATTCATTATATTCGATATGTTCCATGTAAACCGCCTCCCCGGCGATAGTTATTTCTGTTAAATGTGAACCGGAGTGATATGTATTGTATACAGGAACTTCCGGTATATAAAAACCAAAAATAAATAAATAAATAAAAGCAAAGGGATCTTGTTCGAAGGGACGTACAGAGATTCTATGGTTAAAGCACATGGAGTTGGTATTAACACTCTGTGACTGCAGTAAAAGTGGGGCCTCATGGCAACACAGGCCATAACCCATGATTTGGCCACCATTCTGCTGGATGGACACCTATGGGTTCTAGAAGGATGGCGCCCTAGGTGCAGGAGGGATACTTCAAGCTGTTGGTTGTGACAAGATTCTGTTGGCTGGCAGGACAAAATTGGGGTATGTGATAAAAGCAGCAAATGAGAAAGACTATGTGAACTTATCTCTGGCCTCCCCCAGCCTGATGTACACTTGCTTCAGCCATTCCCTAAAAGCACTTATCTCCCGGGGGTAGAAGTCTCCACAATTAAATTCTCTACTCAGGCCCTGCCAGGCTTGGCTCATGTGCTTGGCGGTGTGCCTCAGGCCTCTGATGGGGAACAGTTGGTTCTCATTTTCAGCAATTAATGTGGCCAGTCTGGCTCCATCCCTGGCCAAAGGTTTGGCTTGAGAGCTAGGGAGGTCATTTTGGAATGAGCTTACCGCAGCATAACAGGAAATAGGCGTGCACTCAAGAAAAAGTACGCTTGTAATAAACAATCCGAACATGCGCAAAATATTGTGCATAATGAAATATAAGCATGTCTTTGGGGGGACAGAGATAAATGTATTTTAAAACCTGTGTGGATGGCTCCAGGCAGGTTCTAAAATACAGGATCAAATCTTCATGGACCTCTTGTTGTGTCCGTCGGTGCCCGATGCCTTCTCTCCGCCCTCCTTACCTCTCTGGCGCCTCCCTCTCCATCCGCGGAAAGACTGGCTGCTGCGGTGTCCATTTGCCGAGGACCCTCGGGTGTTCCCGGACCGTCTCAATGCTGTAATCGCCATGTTTCCTGGAGGCCTAGGGGCACGTGCACGACGCGGCCCCGATTGAAGTACCAGCATTGGCGCAAACCTCGGGGGCGTCCCCCGAAGATGACGTCACCCGCGACGGATATTTAAGGTCTTGGAATTTGCTCATACATCGAGTTAGCAAGGGTTTCGCTACCTAAGCTACACTGCCTCCACGGACTTACCAGAGGTACCTGCTCCTCGGGGGCCTCGCGCTCTCTTTTTGTTTTCAGGTGACAGTCTGGAACCGGTACTCGCTCCTCGAGGGCCCTGATCCCAGACTCGCTTCGTATACTCTTCTGCCTGGAAGTCTTCACTACCTACTATATCAGCTACATCAGTGAGTTACCATCGTTCTCTCTGAGCTTTCCCTGGACCAGGTACTCGCTCCTCGAGGGCCTATACCTTCCAGCTCCTGGGCTTCTTTGGGACATTGGGTGAGTGTTACCATCTGCATACCCTGCCTACTCACTATATCTCAGTCTCTCTTCAGCTCAGCCTCCAGAGATTGCTGTTCCAGTATCTGAGGGACTACAGACCAGCCGGGCTTACCAGCTCACTACTGCCATCTCTGGTGGTTCAGTATACTGTCTAATAAAAGAACTAGTGTGTGTTTGTCTCCTAACTCTGAGCCTGACCGGTGGTCCCTCTCGGGATCATCCCCCTGGGGGCGTGGTCATCTGCCACTGGTCCAAGGATCCACCCTCAACTCTCATATATAACAACAGATTGCTAACTACTATCTGATTGCTCCTCCCATCAGGCATCAGATCAATAACAGATTGCTAACTCCTAGCAGCAGATCAGTAACACCTCTATATGTGTGTGTGTATATGGGGCTGCGCAGGCATTGAAATTTAGGCTCTCAGTTGCAGCTTCAAATACTGAACAATACTTCAAGATGTGATAATGTTGGCAAAAATCTTGAATCAAAACGTTTTCATGTCTTTGGTTGCTGAGAATATTTCATCTGATACCATATCCTTTTATAGGCACAGAATGAAAGGTCCTTTGAGTTTGAAAGATAGATCAGGTATTTATGAAATGTCTCTAACCAATTGTTTTATAGAGACTGTAATAAAGTTCAAAGTGAATTCTTTTATAAAATGAGAACAAGGATTTTTAGAGGTTCTGTAAAAGGTGACATTATGTCCAAAACTCAAATACATAAAATTGACTCTTATCTTCCTTATGTAAAGCCAAAAAAGTGCCTTGATTCAGTTTTCAAGGTAGGTTTTCTTTTTGTTGAACTTCAATGAAACTATTTCCATCAACATCTCCAAATGCTATTAGTGTTTAAATATTTAAACAAATTTTTAAGAGCCAAAAGGGTGTATTTCCAATGTAATGCAAAAATAAATACTGTCTGATGTGCTGACTACTTTCATTAGTTTGTTTCAGCTCTAGTGCCTCTAATGAAATTTAATTAAATTGATTTGGATAGTTAAAGGTAGATAGAGGGTCTCCTGTGGAGAAGAAGAACTATCTTTAAAAGCAAAGACTGTGCAAATGCATTACCGAAGCCAATTTACCTGACACAGCTGACTCCTAACGAAAGGAAAACTGAAATGACTTGACAAATTGGAAAGAAATTTAAGGCAATTTTGTTGCATAATTTTGTTACATGCCATTGTTAACTGCCAGGAGTTAATTAATAGAAAGGAACTATATGTACAAGTATTGCCAAGACTGCTCGACCCACATGTAAATATTCTTTGTAAGCATTAGAAACGGATTGACTTACTTGGATTCCATCACTATTTAATATATACATGAAGGGGTAATTTTCAAAGCCATTTACATGCAGAAAACCTGGTGATTTATTCATTATGTAATAATGCGACCCAGGGCTGAGTGAATGTAAAAGTATGCGCGTATCCCGGTTATGTGCTTACTTCTATGCTTACTTCTATGCGCATTATGCAGATGAATGCCAAGAAGCAGGTCTGGGGGTGCAGACAGCACTTAAACACATACTTGTTTATTTTAAATAAGGGCACACAAGTTACACAAGTGCAACTTTGTGTGAGTGAATGCATGTGTGTATACTTGGCCAGTAACCTGAATATTTTCAAAACGAACTTATATTCGCAAATTTGCTTAGAAAATAGTCATGAAAGTCTATGTGTACAATGTACATGCAAACTTTACCACTATGTGGGCTGCTTCAAAATTACCCTCAAACTGTATTAAATGTATGTGCCTCCCTCCCCCCTTGGTCCAGACAATGAATTATCTCTATGCTTGGGGTTTCTGTTGTTACAGGTTCCATTGAAGTTGAAGAATGTCCAGGGCCTTCCTGGCAGGAGGCTTAGCGGCTGTGGGAGTTCTCAGTGTGGACTTTGTTTAGATCACATGACGCTGAAAATCAGCAAGGTGCTCCGACGGATATCAGCAGGAGTGAGCAGACTTTTATGGATGCCAGAACCCCGGTGGACCTGCAGAGGCCAGTGGAGAGTGAGATTTGCAAGGGTGATGCTGTGGGGGGGGGGGGGGGGGGGGGGGGGGAGGGCAAGGGAGCGTGGGGGCATCAGGATGTGCAGGGAAGAGGAAGAGGTCCAGGCAGCATAAAGTGTCATCTCCCTCTCCCTCCTCTTCATCTTCCTCAGTGATTCGACCAGCGGAGTGGGGTGCCTCGGGAGAGGGTCTTGGACAGGACATGGGACATCCTGCGTTGATGGCACTGACAGAGTTATAGGAGGGTGTTCCCAGGGGGCTGAGGAGGAAGATGAAGAAGCATAGATATACTGATATATTTAAAAAATTAGAAAAGAGGAGAGGAGTCAAGAAGGGAAAGAGGAAAGGGAAGAAGAAGGCTAAAGAGCACATTGCCCTTAAGAAGATCCTGAGGAACATTGTGAATTGGGTCTGATGTTTCCTCTGTCTAGCTAGTGTAGTGGGGCATTTTGATCCTTCGCAACACGGGGCTTTGTTAGCATATGCTGTCAGTATTCTAAGAGCATTTAAAGACTATGAAGGGTGGACTTGGTTGAATTATGATGAGCGGTTTGGGGATAACATGGAGGGGGAATGCTTTATGACAGGGGTAGGTAGGATATCAATTTATGGTTAACAGAAATGACAAATAAAGGGCATGGAGGAGGTAGTAAGGTGGGAGGTGGAAAGTGGGGGGGATGCAAGGTAGTTGCTTCCAAGTGTCTGGGGTATTTGGGAAAGCAGGCAACCTTGTTAAGTCACAGGTGGGCTGTTCAGTCATGTGCTGGAGATATAATAAAACATCATGCTTATTTCCCGATTGTAAGTTCCAGCACGCCTGCTTGCATGCAGAGAGCAGCACCCGGCTACCAAGTGTGTTAATCGTCCAGCCAGGGGAGCTGGAAGAGGGGCCAAGTCATTAAGTCTTGGTGTTATTGGCCCGACACCATTTTTTTTTAATGCAATGCTAGAATGATTGGGGCCAAATCTGTTACCGGAAGGGTTTAAGGGAGTGTTCCCAATCCCATATAAAGATCCGGGATTCTGAAGGTGCATCCTGGTTAGCCTGGATTGTTTAGTAAAAGTTGGAGAATGAGCTGAGTTTGGTGGGGTTAGTGGGGCCTTTTGTTTCTCCTCCTTTCGCAGCCATGCATTTGTCTCCTTTGGCAGATGTCCCAAAAAAGGAAAAGGGGAAATACAGATTGATACTAAATCTGTCTTTTTCCCACTGGGGCTTCAGTGATTAGGGATAGGTGCCTGGTTCTTTATGCCTCTTTCGATACTGCGGTGGCGTTGGTTAGAAAGACAGGTGGGACTCACTACTGGGAAAAGCAGATATCAACTTGGCTTTTCGTTTGTTACTAATTCACTTGGGCAGTTTTTATTTGTTGGGTTTTTCTTTTCAACGTGGTATTTTGTGGACCGTTGTCTGCCAATGGGGTGTGCTGTGTCTTGCAGTTACTTTAAGGTGTGGCAGTTCAATTTACAGTCATGGATAGCATGCTTCATTACTTGGATGATTTTCTTGTTTATAGGACCGTGCAGTCGAGCTGTTGTTCAAACCTTTTGTGAGGGTTTTTGGATGTTTCTCGGTGTTTCAACATTCTGATCGCTCATGGGAAGACTGAAGGGAAAACTTGTAGGATTACCTTATTAGGGATAGAATTGAATTTGGATGACATGGTGTCGCAACTGCAGATGGATAAGGTTCAGAAGCTTCAGAGGTTAGTTCACAAAGTGGAATCAGCTAATAAAGGCCTGGATTTATCAAAATGCACTGCTGGCGCTAACCTTTAAAAAGGACATAGAACAGCTTTTAAACTAGAACAAAGGGGAAAGCCGACAGTCGCTCAGCAGTGCATGGTTCGGAGAGAGGTATCTTCAAAGGATACTAATGATGCATTAGAATTAGGGCATCCTGACAGTGAGGTTCCAATAATAAGAAAAGTAGTCCAAGTTCCTAAAAACTCACCTGAGCTAAAAAAATTCTAACTTATCCCTATCAATTAAAAAGCAGAATGAAAATACAAACAAAAAACAAACTTTGAAATGTTTGTATGCTAATGCCAGAAGTCTAAGAAGTAAGATGGGAGAATTAGAATGTATAGCAGTGAATGATGACACAGACTTAACTGGCATCTCAGAGACATCGTGGAAGGAGGACAACCAATGGGACAATGTTATACCGGGGTACAAATTATATCGCAATGACAGAGAGTAGCACCTGGGAGGCAGTGTGGCGCTTTATGTTCGGGATGGCAAAGAGTCCAACAGGATAAGCATCCTGCATGAGACTAAATGCACAATTGAATCTTTTTGGGTAGAAATCCCATGTGTGTCGGGGGAGACGATAGTGATAGGAGTATACTACCATCCACCTGGTCAAAATAGTGAGACTGACAGTGAAATGCTAAGAGAAATTAGGGAAGCTAACCAAATTGGTAGTGCGGTAATAATGGGAGTCTTCAATTACCCCAATATTGACTGAGTAAATATATCATCGGGACACGCTAGAGAGCTAAAGTTCCTGGATGGAATAAATGATAGCTTTAAGGAGCAATTGGTTCAGGAACAGACGAAAGAGGGAGCAATTTTAGATCTAATTCTCAGTGGAGCACAGGATTTGGTGAGAGAGGTAATGGTGGGTGGGCTGCTTGGCAAAAGTGATCATAATATGATCAAATTTGAATTAATGACTGGAAGGGGGGGGCAGTAAGCAAATCCACGGCTCTCGTGCTAAACTTTCAAAAGGGAAACTTTGATAAAATGAGAAAATTGTTAGAAAAAACTGAAAGGAGCAGCTACAAAAGTAAAAAGTGTGCAAGAGGCATGTCATTGTTAAAAAATACCATCCTAGAAGAACAGTCCAGATGTATTCCACACATTAAGAAAGGTGGAAAGAAGGCAAAACGTTTACTGGCATGGTTAAAAGGGGAGGTGAAAGAAGCTATTTTAGCCAAAAGATCTTCATTCAAAAATTGGAAGAAGGATCCAACAGAAGAAAATAGGATAATGCATAAACGTTGGCAAGTTAAATGTAAGACACTGATAAGACAGGCTAAGAGAGAATTTGAAAAGAAGTTGGCCATAGAGGCAAAAACTCACAGTAAAAACTTTTTAAATATATCCGAAGCAGAAAGCCTGTGAGGGAGTCAGTTGGACCAGTAGATGATCGAGGGGTTAAAGAGGCACTTAGAGAAGATAAGGCCATCGCGGAAAGATTAAATGATTTCTTTGCTTTGGTGTTTACTGAAGAGGATGTTGGGGAGGTACCCGTACCAGAGAAGGTTTTCATGGGTAATGATTCAGATGTACTGAGCCAAATCACAGTGAACCTAGAAGATGTGATTGACAAACTGAAAAGTAGTAAATCACCTGGACCTGATGGTATACACCCTAGGGTTCTGAAGGAACTCAAAAATGAAATTTCAGACCTATTAGTAAAAATTTGTAACCTATCATTAAAATCATCCATTGTACCTGAAGACTGGAGGATAGCTAATGTAACCCCAATATTTAAAAAGGACTCCAGGGGCGATCCGGGAAACTACAGACCGGTTAGCCTGACTTCAGTGCCATGAAAAATAGTGGAAAGTGTGCTAAATATCAAAATCAAAGAACATAGAGAAATACACGGTTTAATGGAAGAAAGTCAGCATGGCTTTACCCAAGGCAAGTCTTGCCTCACAAATCTGCTTCACTTTTTTGAAGGAGTTAATAAACATGTGGATAAAGGTGAACCGGTAGATGTAGTGTATTTGGTTTTTCAGAAGGCGTTTGACAAAGTTCCTCATGAGAGGCTACTAGGAAAAGTAAAAAGTCATGGGATAGGTGGCGATGTCCTTTCGTGGATTACAAACTGGCTAAAAGACAGGAAACAGAGAGTAGCATGAAATGGACAATTTTCTCAATGGAAGGGAATGGGCAGTGGAGTGCCTCAGGGATCTATATTGGGACTCTTACTTTTCAATATATTTATAAATGATCTGGAAAGAAATACGACGAGTGAGGTAATCAAATTTGCAGATGATACAAAATTGTTCAGAGTAGTTAAATCACAAGCAGATTGTGATAAATTGCAGGAAGACCTTGTGAGACTGGAAAATTGGGCATCAAAATGGCAGATGAAATTTAATGTGGGTAAGTGCAAGGTGATGCATATAGGGGAAAATAACCCATGCTATAGTTACACAATGTTAGGTTCCATATTAGGTGCTACAATCCAGTTCAGTGTGTTGCGGCAGTCAAAAAAGCAAACAGAATGTTGGGAATTATTAGAAAGGGAATGGTGAATAAAACAGAAAATGTCATAATGCCTCTGTATCGCTCCATGGTGAGACCCCACCTTGAATACTGTGTACAATTCTGGTCGCCGCATCTCAAAAAAGATATAGTTGCGATGGAGAAGGTACAGAGAAGGGCTACCAAAATGATAAGGGGACTGGAACAGCTCCCCTATGAGGAAAGACTAAACAGGTTAGGACTTTTCAGCTTGGAGAAGAGACGGCTGAGGAGGGATATGATAGAGGTGTTTAAAATCATGAGCTGTCTAGAACGTGTAGATGTGAATCGGTTATTTACTCTTTCGGATAATAGAAACACTAGGGGGCACTCCATGAAGTTAGCATGTGGCACATTTAAGAACATAAGAACATAAGAAAATGCCATACTGGGTCAGACCAAGGGTCCATCAAGCCCAGCATCCCGTCTCCAACAGTGGCCAATCCAGGCCATAAGAACCTGGCAAGCACCCAAAAACCAAGCCCACTCCATGTTACCATCGCTAATGGCAGTGGCTATTCTCTAAGTGAACTCAATAGCAAAACTCCACTATGTGGGTTAATCATATAACCACAAACAAACAAACAAAAGAAACCCACCTCAATAATCTTTTGTACTTATGAGGAGCAAAACTGCTTTATGATATTGAAATATTACAAATAACTAACATATCCTACTCAGTTTCTTTTACACTGCGGAATCGGATACGCAATTCACTGATGGTTCCGGAATCTTCCAGGGTCAGCTGGGACCCAGAACCTCTCAAAGTGTTCAGAAGCCAAAAGACCACCAAATGCAACAGCAGTACATTGCTGCTACCCTGAACCCATTCAGAGGTACTGTATAGACTCCTGTATAGGGCGATCTCGTGTATAAGTCAAGGGGCGACTTTGAGACCGAAATCCATTGAAATCCACTGGCCATGAGGTTTAAAATGAGCGATCTATCAGCAAAATAAGAATTAAAAAAAAAAGTCTTGTCCATATTAAAAAACGGCACGCAGTGCACTAACCCTTCAAATGTCATTAAATACAAAGCCCACCCACCATCCCGACCACCCCCCCCCCCCAAGACTCACCCAGTACCTGGTGGTCCAGCGGGGGGGCCCAGAAGTGATCTTTTTTTTTTCTGTCAAAATTTAATTTAAAAAAGAAACACCCCAAAACCTGCTGCAACCCTTCAAATTTCATTAAATATAAAGCCCCCCAAGGTCTCCGGTGCTCTAGTGGGGGGCCCAGAAACGATCTCCTGCTCCCAGGCTGTAGGCTGCCAGTGATCAAAATGACGCCTGACAGGGTTGGGGCGGGTTTGGTGGGGGGGTTGGTTGTTTTTTTAAATGAAATTTTGACGGGAAAAAAAAATTCCAATGCAGGGGTGGACCAAAATGGCCCACCTCCAATCCAAAAATAAAACAGGCACAAAAAAAAAAAAAAGAACTGCACAATTCTATTATGTGTAAATAAATTGATTCACTAATCGGAGAAAGTTCTTTTTCACTCAACGCACAATTAAATTCTGGAATTGTGGTTAGTGCAGTTAGTATAGCTGTGTTTAAAAAAGGATTGGATAAGTTCTTGGAGGAGAAGTCCATTACCTGCTATTAATTAAGTTGACTTATAAAATAGCCACTGCTATTACTAGCAATGGTAACATGGAATAGACTTAGGGGCGGATTTTAAAAGGCGCGCGAATAGCCTACTTTTGTTTGCGCTCCAGGCGCAAACAAAAGTACGCTGGATTTTAGTAGATACGCGCGGAGCCGCGCGTATCTGCTAAAATCCTGGATCGGCGCGCGCAAGGCTATCAATTACGTATAGCCGGCGCGCGCCGAGCCGCGCAGCCTACCCCCGTTCCCTCCGAGGCCGCTCCGAAATCGGAGCGGCCTCGGAGGGAACTTTCCTTTGCTCTCCCCTCACCTTCCCCTCCCTTCCCCTACCTAACCCACCCGCCCGGCCCTGTCTAAACCCCCCCCCTTACCTTTGTCGGGGGATTTACGCCTCCCGGAGGGAGGCGTAAATCCCCGCGCGCCAGCGGGCCTCCTGCGCGCCGGGCCGCGACCTGGGGGCGGGTACAGAGGGCGCGGCCACGCCCCCGGACCGCCCCGGGCCGTAGCCATGCCCCCGTACCCGCCCCCAAAACGCTGCCGACACGCCCCCGAAACGCCGCGACGACCGGGCCCGCCCCCCCGACACGCCCCCGACACGCCCCCCTCGGAGAACCCCGGGACTTACGCGAGTCCCGGGGCTCTGCGCGCGCCGGGAGGCCTATGTAAAATAGGCTTCCCGGCGCGCACGGCCCTGCTCGCGTAAATCCACTCGGTTTTGGGCGGATTTACGCGAGCAGGGCTCTGAAAATCCGCCCCTTAGTTTTTGGGTACTTGCCAGGTTCTTATGATCTGATTGGCCACTGTTGGAAACAGGATGCGGGGCTTGATGGACCCTTGGTCTGACCCAGTATGGCATGTTCTTATGTGCTTATGATAGGAAAAAGGGGCGTGTTTTATGGTAATAGTCAGTTTATCGCAATTTGCACTAATACCTATGCGAAGCACTATCTTAGTGCAAATTGCAATAACTTTTTCACACTTTGCGATAAGTGCCAGAATTGATGTATTTCCTACATACAACCACTGGGGGTACCATGGAGAGAGGTAGAGAGTCCATCAAGCTAGATTGAGAGAACATTGCTCAAATCTCATCTTTGGGTGAGTTTCCTCACTCCGAAGGTCATAAAATCTTCACAAGAGAGCACTGTTCTGTTCGTATGTCTCACTTTGAATGTCAAAGTGGTCCCTAACCACGACACTAATACCTAAACTTCACCTTGAGTTACTAGGTGGGCCTCCCATAGAGATATAAATACCTATCTAGTGTGAGGGCATCACAGCTAGTCTCTTTCTCTGTCTCCCTCCTCTCTCTCTCAATAAAGCCTTTCACACAGCTTTATTTATTTATTTGTTTGTTTGTTTGTTTGTTTATTTATTTATTTATTTATTTATTTGAAGTCTTTTATATACTGAGTTATAGCAAGCTGCCTTCACTCCGGTTTACATTTTAACATCTCATTACATTTACACAAATGAAAAAGGTGTAGTTAAAATTCACATTAAAGCCATGCAATACAGCTTGGCAAAGCTGTGAGCCCAGCCCACTTGGCCAAACTTCCCTCCCCTTTTTCTCATTTGCATTGCACCAAATGTTATGGTGCTTTCGCATGCGCTAAAGGCATTTTTTGCATGCGAAAACACCATATAGCACTTTGATAAATGTCCCCCAATGTGACTTGGAGGCTTATGCAGTCATTGATAGGATTGTTGAACTTCGCATCTAGGGTTATTTCCATGGGATGGGCTTTCATCAGGCGATGTCAGCGTTGACAACCGGAGTCAAAGCGGGGCATCATTTTGTTCAGGTATCAAGGAGAATAAAGGAAGAACTGGGCATGTGGATGACATTTTTGTAGTCCTTTAATGGTGACTGTATCATGTAGGATGAGCAAGTGGTTAGCAGGGACCTCGAATTTATTCCACTGTGACAGGCGTATCTGGTTTTGGAGTATATTGGTGACTATATATTGTACTTTGGAACCTACCGAAGTGAAATAGTCCCTTAGTTAAAGAGGAAGGTGACTGACGTGACAACACTCCAGAGTAGTATTTCCCAATTCTCTTCTGGAACCACACTTAGTCAAGTTTTCAGGATTGCCACTATAAATGCAAACACAGTGTTGCTCTCTGCTTCTACAGCAGGAGGTAATGTGGAAAAGAAGATTAGTATTCAGACAATAACCAACAAGGACTAAACTTCATAATCTTGGTAAACAAATAAGCATGGGGGTAGCTTGCTTATTACGGCGGTTACTACCCTAAACCAATTAAGCCTGATACATCACTTTGAATACATATACAGTGCTGCTCTCTGCTTCTACAGCAGGGGGAAAAAAGTAGAAAACAGGATTTATATTCAGGCAACAACTAACAAGGACTGAACTTCACAATCTGAATAAACAATCGGGGTAGCTGCTTATTACGGCGGTTATACCCTAAACCAATTAAGCCTTGTACATCACTTTGAAAGCATATACAGTGTTGCTATCTGCTTCAACGGTAGGGAGAAGTGAGGAAACCAGGATTTGCATTCAGACATCATCCAATAAGGCATCGATCTGTGCAGCCTGGGTGAACAAGCATCGGGGTAGCTTGCTTGATGCGGCGGTTACAACCCTTAACCATAAGCCTTATGCTCACCTTTGATGCAACTCCAACATTACTCTCTGCATCAATAACAGGAGATGGCAGGAAATTTGAATCAAACAGTTACCAACAAGAGCCCTGAAGTTGGTGGTTGGTGAAACAGATAAGTATGGGAAAATAAGAGTCAAAGCTTGCTGGGCAGACTAGATGGGCCGATTGGTCTTTTTCTGCCATAATTTCTATGTTTCTATAAATATATGTGAAAGAGATTTGCATACAGTGGAGACCCAGTATGTGCAAATCTCATGCATATTAAGAACATAATAATTTGCTGAGCATATATCAAGCACAGTATTCTGTTTCCAACAGTGGTCATCCAGGTCAAAAGTAGCTGCCAAAGTCCCCAACAGTAAATAAATCACATGCTGCTATTGTGCAGTGATAAATAGTGGCTATTTCTTAAGTCTACTTGGTTAATAACAGTTTATTGACTTCTCCTCCAGGAACTTTATCAAACCTTTTTTGTACCCAGCTACACTAACTGCCTTACTCACATCTTCTGGTAATGAATTCCAGAGCTTAATTGTACACTGAGGGAACAAGAATGTTCTCCAATTTGTTTTGAATGTGTTATTTACTAACTTCATGGAGAGTTTCCTAGTCTTTGCATTTTTTGAAAAATTAAATAACCAATTTACATTTACCTGTTGTACTCATGATTTTATAGCTCTATCATATTTTCCACTCAGCCATCTCTTCTACAAACTGAACAGCCCTAACCACTTAACAGCTTTTACTCATAGGGGAGCCATTCCATTCCCTTTATCATTTTGGTCACCCATCTCTGTACCTTTTCCAAAGTAATTATTCATTGTGAATATCCTGAAAATCAGACTGTTTAGGTGTGTTTCATGGAGAGGTTTGGGAAACACTACTCTCAAGGACTTATCAGGAAATAGAGACAAGAGAACAGATTCATAAGAAGAACCAGAAACAGTGCTAGAAAAAGGTCCTAGACTTTAGCAGGGTTGACTTCAAACAATTAATGATTATATTAAGGAAGCCTGCTCAGGAGTAGAATATTTAGGAGGTGCACAATAATTGTAGACAGCAATAAAGGAGACTACTGAAATGGTGACAGATCTTTGTGACAGGTATTTTAGCAAGGGGAAGAGAATAAAGTGTCTACTTTGGTCCACTAAATAATTAGGAGAAAAAGTAAGAGCAAAATGTTAGCAGTGATTATTCTTTAAGAAGATGAGAGGAAATATAGCCAGTTATCTTAAGACAACATTTCAACCAGAACTTAATTGACAAATTCTCCAACTCAGCCAGGCCTCCAGGAATATCCACTTTTTCAGTAACTAAATATAGCCACCAAGTGAACATAGCCATATTTAGTCATTCTATAGAAGAAAATTTTCAAAAGCTTGTGTCTAGTCAGCCAACCCCCAAAAAGGAATGCTTTATCATTCATAAATTACAATCAGATACAGAAAGAGGAATCAGCATTAATCGGCCAGTTCCAATTACACATATAGCTGACCTAAATTTAACCAGCTAAGTTTAAAGGGGGCAACCTCACTCGCATAAATACCAGTCTCTAATCAGTCAAATTTTGATTGGGTAGGTTTAGGTAAATTTTCAGCTGAAAAGATAATTGTTTATGTTTGGCTGAAAATCCTCCTAAAGATAACTTTATAAACTTGGCTCATTATCTTATCAGCTCAGTGAGTTTTGGAAGGCACTGGCACAAAAAAAAATCAGATAAGGGAATATGACCTGAGGGGATACATCCTAGAATACTGAAAGAGTTCAAGAAGGAAAGGACTAACCCTCACAGCTCTGTTCAGTTTATGACTGGAAATAGAGGAGGTTTCAAAACCCAGAGAAGGATATATGTTGTACCACTTCCTAAGCATGGGAAGAAAGAGGAAGTAGAAATCTATAGACCTATTAGTCTTACATACGAATTGAGCAAAGTAATAGAAATATCACTGAAAGACAGAAGAACACAATAGTTTAAAGCCTTAAAGGATCCTAGACAACATGGTTTTACAAGGGGAAGATGTTGCAAAACAGTCCTGATTGAATTATTTGTTGAGGTGAGCACAGTAGTAAATCAGATCTGACACTGTTCCACACAGAAAACTGGTAAACAATCTAGCCGGTCTAGGAGTTGGAAAACAAATAATAAACTAGGTTGGGGAGTTGGCTAGCAACAGGACTCAGACTGAGGTTCAATAGGGTCCACCCTAGCAAAGGAAATATGACTAGCACCGTGCCCCATGTTCAGTGCTAGGCCTAGTCCTTTTCAATGTCTTTACTAGTGTCAATGTTCAGACATCAGTTCTGCGAACCGACTAGGTGGGTAGATTTTACCCACCCAACCAATTCTGGATTTTCAATGAAAATCTCCCAGGATTTTTTTTTTATTTGAAATTCTGGCATAATTGTGTACCTGAGGGCTATCCTAGAACCCCCTTCCCCCAGGGGTAAGTTCTCCACACACAAGTTATTTTTATCTCAGATTAGACATCCAGTTGCCAAAGAAGAGGAATGCAAATGATCCCTTTCTACCTCCCCTGTTCCCTAAAATGACTACCTGGTCTACCCTGACCACCCTACGAAAATAGCACTTATGATTCCACAGGGTCTCTGTCTTCATTGGCAGGAGGGACATGAGAGCACGCCAGCAGGCCAACTGCTGACTGGTACTGCCTACTAGTGCTTCAGCATAACACACATGGGATTCATAATGCAGGTGCTTTTGGCCACACGGAAAAGGGGTATTCCTTTGGGCATGATTAGCTTGGGTAAGACAATGACATTCTTGGCATTTTAAAAAATATGTAAGCTATTTTATTCCTCCTAGGTGGCTCTCACAAATAGCAGGTGCAAAATACAGAGGTGGTTTTAAAATGCATATTTTAAGCTAGCTAATTTTCAAAGGGAAACTAACTGCATTGTTTCCATTTTGAAAATTAGCTGTTAGCATAGTAAAAGAACCTGAATACTTTGCAATTATGTGGGCCGCTCAAAACTACCCACATAATTGGGATTATTTTTCCCTATGTGCGTCACTTTTGGGCTTGTCCACATTCAGTTTCCTCAGCTAATTATGAGCTCAGTTTCCCAATTTTGCAAAGTCTTCCTGCACCTCCTCTTAGTCTGCTCCTGTTTTAACTATATTGATTAACTTTATCTCTTCTACCAATTTGATCATCTTACTCTATTTCCTTGACGTCAATGTGTGGATATTCAAAGAGCCACTGAGTGGTAAATTTAACCAGTTAATTTTGTCCAGATATTTAGTTGCAGCTAACTGTTCAAAATTGCGACTGAATATTAGGATAAACCAAATCATGGAAAACATGTGGAGCTAGATTCAAGGAAGTCATAGGTGGACAAATGTGGCTGGTTACCGCTGAATGCTGCACTAACCAGTTAAATTTGAATACCCCTACCCTAGGCATGCCTCAATCCTCCCCATTTTTTGGTCCAGCTAAACCTGGGGGGAGGGGAATGGATTTTTAACAGGTTAGTTTGGTTTCAAGCCTATTTTTAGTGCATCTTTTGAATACTGACCCCCAAATTAGGGGGGGGGGTCTAAAGTTATGCGGCCTCGTGTGGCCGTATATAAATTTCAAAAAAGAATATATCTGGTTAAGTTAGGTTCCATTACAAAAAACAAATCACTGCCTGTCCCGTGCCTCCCTCGCACCCGAGTTGCCAAGTCCCTACGGGGCCAAACTTTCAACTCCCTCAAAACAGCACATTTAATCTTACAAAAAATTATTGGGACTGGGAATCCCTCCTCCCCCCCTCTCCCTGCATCTACTTCGCCTTATACTAAAAAAAATTCAATTGGGTGGCCTCCAGAGTCCCCACACAATGCCTCACCAACCCTTTCCTTTCTCCCCTACCCCATACCTTTATTTCAAGTTGCTCTCCGGGATCGAGTATCCTTCTACCGTGATCTGAGACCGGCTGTTCTGGGGACTCTTCTGCCATTGCTAGGCTTCTATGATGGAATCGTTTAAGAAGTTCCCTCTGAGTCTCTTCCTGTACTAGGAGGGAACTGGGGTAAAGGCCTATTCCATCGCCGCTCGATTCTACTAAATTTCCCCCACTTACACCCGCAAGACGGCACTCGCACACACATGCGTGAGCCAATATAAAATCGTTTGCGCAGGTAGCAGATTTTATAACATACGTGTGTCGATGCGCGCAGGTTATAAAATCAGCACGCCCATGTGTGCGTGCTGGCAATCGCGTGAACATAGAAGCCCGTACAAAGTTTGAAAGTTACCGTCCCTGTTAGAATCCCTCTTCAGTAGTAACTTTAAGCTATTATGTAGTTGCTCCTAGCAGATAATTAACAGGTCGATACAGTAACGTGCGGTTAAAGATTCCCCGTCTGTAACGTGCTGGGAGCGCACAATACAGACGAGTAAGGCGATCCAGCGATACAGTCTCCAGTTTCACGCGTCCTTAGCGCTTCGTAAAATAGACACTTAACCCTTTCCGCACGCAGCATGTATATGATGTGTAAATGAACGAATTAGCTGTATAATGAAGGAATTAGCTATTCCCCTCTGATACTGTAACGGGCGCTGATATTATCTCCTTAGTAACCCGCTGTTTTGCCGCGGCCTTAACATGTTAGTTTACCGCCTCCCCCTAGTAGGTGTTAGGACTGTGAGTCTAGTAACAAATCCATCGACACCGCTTAAGATACTCAAAAACAATAAAACACAATAAAAAAAAAAAGCGATACAGAGATGATCGAGAAAATGTAATGCTGTGGGACACATAAAACCTGTCAGAAAAAAAATAAAAATTTTTAAATACCTGTCGGAGGGCCGCGTGGGTCCAGGCGGCCGGCGGGATCCGGGGGGGCGGGTGGTCGCGTGTTAAATCTAGGCCGCGGGCGGGTGGGCGCCTGTTCCAGGCGGCGGCGGGTGGACGCGCGTTAGTTTCAGACGGCCGGCGGCGGGAGCCGGGGGGCGGGTGGTCGCGTGTTAAATCTAGGCCGGGTCGCACAGACGCGCATTCATCCAGGCGGAGGAGCCCATCCTCCCGCGGCCTAGATTTAACACGCGACCACCCGCCCCCCGGATCCCACCGCCCGCCGGCCGCCTGGACCCACGCGGCCCTCTGACAGGTATTTAAAAATTTTGTTTTTTACACTTCCTGGTGCCTGTCATTTCAAATGTCATTTGAAATGACATTTGAAATGACAGGTACCAGCGCACCCAGGTTACTGTATAGGCGCTGTATTAAGCGCCTATACAGTAAAATGGGTTGCGCGGGCATAACCCTTCCCTAACGCTTCACAGCCGCGGCATGCATTTGCATGCAATTAGAAGAGAGTATCAGGCGCTAGGTCAAGAGAACTGTGTGTGCGGGGAGGAAGGGTGCGCCTGACACTGCCGCACTGTTTCTACCACAGCCTTACAGTATCGAGCCGTAAGAAAGCCCGATTAGCTGGAGGTACTTTAGTACTAGGCAGAGCACTCCCAAGGACCTTCTCTTCTCTTTCTCTCTAGCCTTCTTGTTGGAGTGATACTGACCACTCCAAGCCACTGAGGAAAGAAGAAGGCGAGAGGTAAGGCCCTTTCTTCAATGGCAGCCTGTTTGTGACCAAACCCTGAAGTACAACTAGCTACCATACCAAACTAGCATTAAAACCTGGAACTCAAAACAACTACATACACAGAAATGGTTCAGTGTGCTGCGGCAGACAAAAAAGCAAACAGAATGTTGGGGATTATTAGAAAGGGAATGGTGAATAAAATGGAAAATGCCATAATGCCTCTGTATCGCTCCATCGTGAGACCCCCACCTTGAATACTGTGTACAATTCTGGTCACCGCATCTCAAAAAAGATATAGTTGCGATGGAGAAAGTACAGAGAAGGGCAACCAAAATGATAAAGGGGATGGAACAGCTCCCCTATGAGGAAAGACTAAAGAGGTTAGGACTTTTCAGCTTGGAGAAGAGACGGCTGAAGGGGGATATGATAGAGGTGTTTAAAATCATGAGAGGTCTAGAAGGGTTAGATGTGAATTGGTTATTTACTCTTTCGGATAATAGAAAGACTAGGGGGCATGCCATGAAGTTAGCATGTGGCACATTTAAAACTAATCGGAGAAAGTTCTTTTTTACTCAACGCACAATTAAACTCTGGAATTTGTTGCCAGAGGATGTGGTTAGTGCAGTTAGTATAGCTGTGTTTAAAAAAGGATTGGATAAGTTCTTGGAGAAGTCCATTACCTGCTATTAATTAAGTTGACTTAGAAACACCAATTAAGGTGCCCTAGAACACCAATTTACCTCCTATTGGGAGGTGCAAACTGGAAAACAGAACAAGATGAACTAAGAACATTAAAACATAAAAAGTTGTCATACTGGGTCAGACCAAGGGTCCATCAAGCCCAGCATCCTGTTTCCAATAGAGGCCAATCCAGGTTACAAGTACCTGGCAAGTACCCAAACATTAAGTAGATCCCATGCTACTAATGCCAGTAATAGCAGTGGCTATTCCCTAAGTCAGTTTGATTAATAGCAGTTAACGAACTTGTCCTCCAAGAACTTATCCAAACCTTTTTTAAACCCAGCTACACTAACTGCACGTACCATATCCTCTGGCAACAAATTCCAGAACTTAATTGTGCTTTGAGTGAAAAATAATTTTCTACGATTTGTTTTAAATGTGCTACTTGCTAACTTCATGGAGTGCCCCCTTGTCCTTCTATTATCTGAAAGAGTAAATAACCAATTCACATTTACCTATTCTACATCTCTCATGATTTTATAGAACTCAATCAGATCCCCACTCAGCAATCTCTTCTCCAAGCTGAACAGCCCTAACCTCATTAGCTTTTTCTCATAGAGTAACCATTCCATAAAAATATATCTAAGATACACATTTCCCAAAGCTGATAGAGAAAATCCAATACTTGGATGAGCAAGAAAAATGCTGTATAATCTTGGGGAAAACAGGAGAAACAGCAGCTATAGAGGTAAAATATGTGGCATTCTGTCACTAGGCCAAAATGAAATCTGAACAGGGACAAAATGAACCAGGGACAAAACTTGAGACATGTCACTAATATTTTACTTTCTGCAAACTGTAACTATAATTTGCTACTATTATTTTCTAATTGTTTTCCTTTTTCTTCCCTCTTTTCTTCTAATCATTTGGTGTATTATTTTGGCAACACATAAAAAATTGTCATGCCCTGAAAAAGCTGTTTGAATCAGTCCTCTGAGCTCAATTATTTGTTATGAAGCTAAAGCCGCAGTGCAGGAGAGAGGGAAGGAAGGAGGAAGGCAGGCCTCCTCCTCCCCCTCCCAGTTACTACAGCAGGAGATGCAGCTGCCAGAGATGTTTTCTAGGTGGGAGGAGATAAAACCATGCTGCTGTGCTTGCTGGCCAGGATTCCCAGAAAAGAGGCAGAATGTACTTGGAGCCTCTATTGCCATCGAGTCAAAAAAAAAAATACAACAATTAGCTTGAGAACTGTCACAACAAGAGAGTTAAGGGTGGGGAGTAGAGGTATATCTAGGGAAATTTGGGGAAGCAACAATGATGCCAATTAGATACGGGCAGCAGAGCAAGTCAAAGTGACATGTCCAGAGATGACGTCCACCCTCTCAGCATGGCTCCCAGCCTTGTCTGCATGCCACACTGGTGTGCACCTTTTTATGCCATTGCTTTGAATGATGCCAGGGCCATAATAAGGGTTGCTGCAGCATACAACATGCTGTCTGTTTGATAGTCTCCTTCACCCTGCCTGTAAGCTAAAAATAAACAACCTGAAGACAGATAGCTTCAGGCAAGAATTAGGAGTAAAACAGGTATGCAGGAGTGTAACATTTACATCAATGATCTCCCCCATACTATGGGGAGATCTTTAGACTCAGGACTGAAACTAAATAACTCAAGAGATCAAATGTCTGCAGTATGCAGATGATCTGATCATTTTATCCCACATAACAGAAAGTCTGCAAAATGACTTAAATCTGTTAGAGACCTACAACAAACCATCTGGGTCATTTATCATTTCGTGTTGGGGCCTTTATCATGCACGATAACGCTGTAACGTGAGCGATAAATAACGCAATGCAAAATACGTATGCAAATTAAAAACTGAGTATTCGAGTAGGAGGAGTTTGAGCGGAGTAAATGGAAACGAGGGTCTGCTAGCATGGAGTGCGACAGAGTAACGCACACTATTGTGGGATTTAATGCCAGAAATAACTACACTCTTTTTTTTTGCAGTACGGTGAAAAAACGTTATCTCGCTTCCGCGGCTGATATCACTGATTGCGGTTATTATTGCAGCGATTGTCTCGTGCGATAAAGAGGAATTATAATGGACACACCTACCAGGTCTTCCTGCCCCAATAAAAACACCTGTTCTTACCTGGTCTAGCTTCCTAAAGCCATAATGTCTGTGGCAATTTTAATTGTTGGGGGATACGTGATGCTTCAGGAGGCTCGCCGCGAACAACCACAAGCGGAGCAACAATAACCTCAAGAACAGGCAAGGGCAGTTCCAAGCCTTCCTAGGGAAGTCCCTGAACTGGAGGCCAAACCAAGGGTCCTGCAGGATCAGGGTCCAGGGCAACGAATGGCACGCAGGCGGCCATGGAGGAGGAGATAGAGGGAGCGCATCTTTCCTCCATGAACATCCTTACTGGGCATGCCAGAGGATTATGTGGTTTGCAGGTATCACTTCAGCTTTCAGGCTATCCTGGAATTATATGAAGAAATCCGAGGGGATTTGGATCCGGTCACGGAAAGGTCCCATGCTGTGCCTGGCCTCACCAAACTATTGGCCACCCTGCATTTGATGACAACCGGCTCCTTCCAAATCACAGCATTTCCTCGGGACAGGCAGGACTTGATGGACTTGAAGAGAGGCTTTTATGCCTTCACAAACTTTCCCAATGTTCTGGGAGCTATTGACTGCACTCAAGTGGCCATCATTCCACCCTGTGACAGGGAGGAGATGCACCATAACAGAAAGCTCTTCCACTCCATCAATGTGGAAGTGGTCTGTGATGTCCGAATGTGCATCCTCAATGTGGTAGCCAGATACCCTGGAGCTGCAACGATTCCTTTCTACTTAGGTATTTGGGCCTGTGCGAAAATTTCGAGGACAGCCTCTACGGTAATGGTTGGCTTGTAGGTAAGAGAGATGCTTCTTTCTCTATTTCATCTCTGGCTAAGTGTTTGGGCAAATGGCACAAAAAGAGGCATGTGTGGCACGTGAGTTGGTGTACGACTGCCAACACATAGTTCATAGTTTGGCCTAATTAGCGCTGTGTGGCTTGCGGGGGCTCCTCTGCAGACCCCATTCTAGTGCACACGGTGGATATGATAGTGCCACAAGTGTGATGACATCCCAGCTGGTCCTCGAACATGGAGAGCTACAGCTCTAGAAATACTGTAAATAGCAAATAGCTCTGATGCATAAAGACACTGTCTAAAGGTACAGTTAAAGGTTTCAATGACAGAGTTCCTATTTTACTGCCTCATTCTGTAGCTGAAATATGTGTGCATGTGAAGTTGTACACCTGTAGTGGGTCGTCTTACTGACATATGGGTATGGCAAGACACAGCTAACACTATAGCTTCCCCTTAACACTACACAAGCTCTACATGTACACAATATATTGTGTTAGGCAGATAGCTACTATCAATTTCACTTACAGGCCCATGTAAGCAGGAGTCAGCTAAGAGTATGCATTGTAAAGAAGGTTACAAGAGGCAATACTGAAGGACCCCAGTAATAAACTTCTTCTTTACCTGTTGATATCTTCCTTACGAGCATACACTGAGAGTTCAGTTATATGGCCTAGCCCATATGGTCTGGCCTGCTAGATAAGTGGCTACTTGGAATGTGCAAAGGCAGCCTAGCATGTAAGGTCACGTTGAGTACAAACTTTATACCTAGTGAACCCTTTACACAAAAAAAACACACAATGAAAGGAGCCACCCAGCAAGTGTTTTTTTTCAAACTAGTAACCACTTTATTAGGGAAGACATGTAGGCCACTGTTTGAAATCAAGTCAAAGTCTTAGGTAATCACAATATGCAAGGACAAGATAGCAAATAGCACAAAACATTGTTTATATGCACAGCACATTTTGTGTAGACCTGTACATACATTGTTTGAAATTGCACCTTTAGATATACAGGCTTAGCATCTTATCCATTTGGTACAATCATGATTACAAACAAGGATTATTGAAAGCGTAAGTGGCACCCCCAATAGCTACAGTACAGCTCTAATGTTGGAGCTGATAGCAGCCTTGCTATATGATGGCTAGGAAAAGGCCCCAGACAGTCCATGTGGAAAGAGTGCACTCAAGGGGACAGCCTAAGGGCCAAGGCAGCAGAGTTCAAGTGAAGGCAGCAGGACTGGGACCAAAGAGCGCAGATGGAGGCAGGATGCCCAGGAGAAGACTGCAGCATGGAGGCAGGAGGCCTAGGAGAAGACACTGTAGCATGGAGATAGCAGCAGCAAGAGCTGAGATGAGATGAGACACCAGCATCCGGAGCAGGAGATGAAACATGATGAGAAGAGGCAGCAGCTGGACCGAGACTGGAGGCCGCATCAAGGAGGACGGAATACGGGCAGAGCATCGAGGAGGCCTTTACAGTTAGGCTGCTGGATCACAATGGCTGACAGTACCCCATCCCTTCTGTGTGCTAGAACAGGAACTCTGTAGTGAGGATGGGCCCAGCAAGCTTCTTCCATCTAGCTGGCACAGGAACTTTGTAGAGGGGCCCACCCAGGATTGTTGGTACAACTCTTATTTGGCATTCAAAGCCACAACCTTTGGTCCTTTATGGCCCCTTGCCACATTGTGCCTTGCCACTTGGGGGGGTATGTCTTTGGGGAGCCTACCCCTCGAGCATCTGTCAGCCCAGGGACTGCTGCGGGGTATGGACTCCAGTGATGCTGGGGAAGACTCTGATGGCTGCTCGGGCATCCTTTGCAAGATATGCGACAGCACATTCATCATGCTATTGACTGCTCTAGCCAACATCGACACATTCTACATGTTTGCAGCAGTCTGATCTCACAAAATCTGGTTCTGTTTTTGAAAGCCCTCCCGAGGTGCCCTAGCTCTGCCCGTATGTATCAGAGGTGTACCCCATGCCTCCTTTCCATCTGTTCCAGCTGCTCATACATGGATTCTTCTGTTGGTGGCAGGGATTTTGTTGGTGCTGGTGACGGGCCTGGTACCAGGCCTAGTGGCAGTGCTATGATAGTGGTGTGGAGTGCAGTAATCTGTGCCTCCAAATGTGGCATGACGGGGCTTCTGGGCGGCGTGCTTCAGGCTGGCACTGTGGTGTGCTGGCTTGAGGTTGTGACAAGTCTATAGGCTCCCACTCAAGGCTCTCTTCCTCCATGAAGCCAGAGAGGTTGAGGGACACATTGAGTGGGCTTGGTGAACCCAAGGGTTGCAGCATTTGTAATGGCTCCTGAGCCTGTGTCTGCTGCTGCTGCTCTTTTTCCTCTTCCTCGTTCATCTGGGTCTGGGCATCCATCAGGAAGGGCCTGTGCAAAAGGGGTGCTACACTACTGGTCCCTGGGATTTTCTGGCTGGTCCCCTAGAGCTTGCTGGCTGGTCTTTGGGCCTTCCTGGCTGGGACTGGCTACTTCATGGGTGAGAACTGTGGAAACAAAACATAATACATTAGTACCAATAGCAGCAATTATTCTTTTTTCATTTGGCATCAGAGATGCACTTTGCTTCTTAGCATTTTGAGCATCATATGTGAAATGATGTGTACACCCATTGTTGCCTGTTCATTTACAGGTAAGGTGAACTTACCGGCTGTAGCTCACGTGTTGTCTAGCCATTCAACCATGGCCTCGAAGACATCTGGTCCCAGCCTTTGCATGAGATGCTCCTCCATAGGGGTGAGGTTGATGGGACAAGGGGCTCCTCCTCCTCCGGTCCACCTTATATATTTATTTCTGGCCACCACCTTGGCTTTCAGCTGCGCCTTGATGTCCCGGTACCTGTGGGTCACCTGCTCCATGGTTTGTTGTACTCCACTCTGCCTGGAGATGTCCTGGGCTATGTTTCACCAGATCTGGCCCTTGGATGTCCGATTGCCAAACAGCTTGGTAATAATGCCCCAGGACCCCTGCAATGACCATCTCATTATCCTTGTCGTTGAACCTGATAGCCTTGATACGAGGGCATATTGCTGCCTGGCTGCCAGAAGGGGTGCCACTTCCACTTCCAGAGAGGTATCCTCCCTTTCTTCACGCTCCCTCTCTTCTTCCCCCTCCTGCCCCTGCCCTGCCAATTCCCTTCCACTCTGCCCTCTCTGTCTATCCCTAGCCTGATGTCCTCCTCCCTCTGTCCTCGCCTGCCTATCCCCTTCCTCCTCCAGCCTCCTCCTATCCCTTCCCTCCTGCCTATCTCTACTCCTGTCCCTGCCCCTACTCCTACTCCTCCTTCCCCTAGCACTCCTGCCCTCATCCTTCCACATCCTTTCCTTCCTCCTCCCCTCTCTCTCCATGCCTCTCACGCTCCATCCTCCTCACCACAAACATCACTCCTCGACAACACTCATCCACTCCTCCAACAACACTCATCCACTCCTTCACCAACCTTCCTCCACTCCTCCAACACTTCTCCACGACTTACTCCTCCCCATTCTTCCACCAACATTCCTCTATGGCTCACTCCTCCTCAATCCTCCACACCAAAAACAGACAAACTGGACTAACAAACAAAAACTTTCACTAACAAAGAATACAAAAGACCAAGACAAAGGGAAACAGATGGCAGAAAACAAGACAACAGATGGCAGAAAACAAGACAACTCACTCAGCAATCACTCTAAAGAACCTCCAACTAGCTACCAACACTTACATACTTCCTCTCTCCAAACTCCTGACATACCCTCAAAGAGGCAGCTGCAGGAAGCTAGGATATATAAACTGAAAAAATAACACACCATGTGCTGACACGATGTGCGACACGCTACATGCTGACACAATGCACCATGCATTGACACAACGCCATGTGTGCTATTTACCTATGCGATGCTGCAGGCTAAAAATTTTCCTAGCCATGCCCTTTTGGTTTTTTTTTTTAATCACGGGCATATTTTCGCTATTGGGCGGATTTTAAAAGCCCTGCTCGTGTAAATCCGCCCGGATTTATGCGAGCAGGGCCCTCGCTCGCTGGCACGCCTATTTTGCATAGGCCGCCGATGCGCACAGAGCTCCGGGACGCGCGTAAGTCCCGGGGTTTTTTTAAGGGGGCGTGTCGGGGGCGGGGCCGAATGACGTGGCGTTTCAGGGGCGGGACGTGGCGTTTCGGGGGTGGGGCCGGGGGTGTGGCGCCGGCTCGGGGGCGTGGTCGAGGCCTCCGGACCAGCCCCTGGGTCGGATGACGGCGTGCCAGCAGTCCGCTGGTGCGCGTAGATTTACGTCTGCTTCTAGGAGGCGTAAATCGAGGGACAAAGGTAAGGGGGGATTTAGATAGGGTCGGGGGGGTGGATTAGGTAGGGGAAGGGAGGGGAAGGTGAGGGGAGGGCGAAAGAAAGTTCCCTCCGAGGCCGCTCCAATTTCGGATCGGCCTCGGAGGGAACGGAGGCAGGCTGCGCGGCTCGGCACGTGCATGCTGCCCAAAATCGGCAGCCTTGCGCGTGCCGATCCAGGATTTTATAAGATATGCGCGGCTATACGCATATCTTATAAAATCCAGCGTAATTTTGTTTGTGCCTGCTGCGCGAACAAAAGTACGCGATCGCGTATTTTTTGAAGATCTACCCCTATATTTATAGCGATTTGATGAATCTAGGTCCATGAATCCTATTTGGTGAATCTGGACTAGACAAATGTTATGATTTTCCAGCAAAAGACAAAGAATCTCCAACACAAATTCAGTTTTTTTCCTACATAACCAAGAAGTAGAGCACACTCTAGACTATGTATAACTTGGCAGTATCTGCAATAAAGAAGCCCATTGCCAGTTTAAACCAGCCAGTAAAACTACAGTGAAAATTATTCAATTGTATTACTCAACCAATTTTTCTATATGAACGTGAAGTCTGAGCTCTGAATAGGATGTGACAGAATCCCAAAATAAACCCTGCACCTTAGTTATGTAAACATATTCTGTGTCCAGAGAAACCCAAACAATGGATGCAGAGCAAAACTAGAATATTTCCCCTTACAACTCGCCATATACAATCAGCTAAATAATACAACCACAATAAAATACAAAACCCAAAACAGTAGAGTGTTAGTAAATTACATATCATTTGCAAACATAATAGAAACCTGAAGAATATATTTATTCAGCCCCAGTCAATATCACAAGAAATAATGAGCAAAAGCTATAATAATGGACGAGGTAGAAACATATCAAACAAGCAAATAAGATAAAATCTAAAAAATGGAAAAATTCACAAAACATACATAAACAAAAAATTCCCATACAAAACCACATACACAAATACAATATAACAAGCAAACTTAATACAGCCTCCAATAAAAAGGTGCTCTTTTAGTATATCTCAATAACGATGTATCTCAATGACCTGATAGCAGAAGATGGCCCCCATACTTCAATCAATGCTTCAGAGAGTAGTCAGATTTAAGACCATGCTTCAAATTTTCGCATCAATTCAGAGAGGCACATTTCATCAACAACTGCAGCAGCAAAGTTCCCCAGTTATTAAATGAATCTGAGCAGTTTCAAATTTGTTTCTTTTCACCACAGCTTAACCAAGTGGACAGAGCCACCAATTACCGTATTTTTCGCTCCATAAGACATACCTGACTATATGACGCACCTAGGATTCAGAGGGGGAAAATTAAAAAAAAAAAAAAAGTGTGCTAAACCAGCTCTGTCCCCGGGCATCTTTGCGTCTTATGGAGCAAATTAGGGGAGTGCATAACATTTTTTTTTTCTTCCCATTTTGTTTTCGGGTCTGGGGAGGGCCATTTCGGTCCATTCCCCAGATCAGAAAACTTTTGTCTTTCTAATTCTGTGAGAACCCCCCCCCCCCAAAAAAAAACAAACCCATCCCAGCACTTTAAATTAATTAACAACCCCCACCCTCCTGACCCCCCCCCAGACCTGCCAAATTAATTAAATACAACCCCCCACCATCCTGACCCCTCCCCAAGATCTTCCAAATTAATTTACTACAGCCCCCCACCCTCCTGACCCCCCCCCCCAAGACCTGCCAAAAGTCCCTGGTGGTCCAGCGGGGGTCCAGGAGCGGTCCGGGAGCGATCTCCTGGACTTGGGCCGTCGGCTGCCAGCAATCAAAATGGTGCCGACGGCCCTTTGCCCTTACTATGTCACTGGGGTCGAGCAATGGCAGCGGTAGCCCCTGTGACATAGTAAGGGCAAAGGGCCATCGGCTGCCAGTAATCAAAATGGCGCCGATGGCCCTTTGCCCTTACTATGTCACAGGGACTACCGCTGGCATTGGTCGACCCCAGTGACATAGTAAGGGCAAAGGGCCGTCGGCGCCATTTTGATTGCTGGCAGCCGACGGCCCAAGTCCAGGAGATCGCTCCCGGACCCCCGCTGGACCACCAGGGACTTATGGCAGGTCTTGGGAGGTTCAGGAGGGTGGGGGGTTGTAGTAAATTAATTTGGAAGGTCTGGGGGGGGGGGTTCAGGAGGGGGGCGGGGTTTTATTAGATTTTTAATTTATTTTTATATTCGCTCCATAAGACGCACAGACATTTCCCCCCCACTTTTGGGGGAAAAAAAGTGCGTCTTATGGAGCGAAAAATACGGTAAATAAATGCCTCAGAGTAATTCTCAAGTGGCATTTACCAGTGATACTCAAAGGATTTTTATTATTTGATCTGCTAACTCCCAGCACAGTCCATATTTCACTACTGGCTGGATTGGGGGAGAGTATTCTATGCTTGTCTGTTGCCTACACAAAACTAAAAACATACAAACTACATGGGGATGGTAACTTTTACACAGCCGCTCAGGTTTACATGTACATGCGAATGCCGGTTCACATCCAGATAAGCGGCAATTTTATGATATAAGCATGTATATGTGTGTATGTTATAAAATAGGCTGACCGCGTGTACATGTGCGCACTATTTTATATGGATGCGCGCATGTGTGTGCAAATGCCGCCTCTACTGCATAGGTGGGGAAAATTGTACAAGGGCCGAGTGCCAACACCATACTGTGTTTTCCCAGTTCGTCCAGTTTAGGAATAGCTCTTCCAAACCCCTCTAATTTTATAGCCATCTTTCCCCCCTGTTAGCCCCGACCCTTAAAACCCCACTGTCTGGCCTCAGTTTTTTTATTTTACTACTTTCACATCCTCCATCGCAGAAGTAAATTTACGCAGTATGGGACTCCGGGGCGCGTTTGTGCACATAAGTATTTGTGTGCACATTTTTTGGCATCCTATTCAGAGCTCAGACTTCACGTTCATGCTTGCAACAGGAGATACGTACAACCGTGGGTGGCTTATAAAATCCGCTCGAGGCACACTGACCCAACTTGTGCTTGTATCTCTCATCTTTGGCACACGCAGGGCTTTTAAAATCTACCTGAAAGACTTTTCATCATTAACCTGCTAACTTGGGCCACAAATAATACTCTCTAAACAGTATTCTTCTGTCTTACCAATATGTTACTCATCAGGCACTTAATGAAACATATCCTTAAACACCAGAATGGAGTCTGCCCAGTCCAACTACCATCTTTATTAAAAAGACACATGATTTAAGATTTACCAATCTTTCCTAGGCTCCACCAATCTTACCTAAATACAGGCCGATCCAATACCGTGCGCTAGCCGTGCTTAACACATGCCTGGACACATGTTTTGGACACGTGTCCATAACCTCCAATCCAATACAGGGATAGAGCATTTAAACACGCGTCCAAATCACCACGTAGCTAATAGTGCTCATCACATGGAAATTCATGTAGATGAGGCTATTAGCTAATTCCTGTGATCCAATACATTTTCTGTGCGGCCAATGTGCCCTTGTAACGCAGCAAATTTTAAAGGTATGCCATGCTCAAGGGCACATTGAAAAAAAAGAAAAATCCTGCATTCCTTTATTCCTCCTACTTGTATCTTAGGAATACTAATTACGAAGAACCAAATAAACCAAATTATTTGAAAAACAAATTCTGGACGTCCAGGTCCAGTTCATATATCTTATGTGTATATATGCCATTAGCGGGAAAAAATAGATGCTCATAGACCGAGTATCCGTTTTCCCAACCGACTTGACAGCTTGCTTGACAGTCACCTCTCCTGTGTGCCTGATGCCAAGGAGGTGCTAGGGACATACATTTGTCCCTAGTGCCTCCTTTTTAGCATGACCCCTCTTTTAAATAATAGATCATGCGTCCAGGAGAGGTGGCTGGGCGCGTGTTAGGAAAGCAGGCACTCAACACCGAGCAACCGCTTTCTGCGTACATTTATTGGATTGGCATGATAGTGGGAACATGAGCTACCTGGGTCCAATCCTATCAGTAGTCATTACTCTCTACTAATGTCGAACCATATTTACATTGATCTTTTGTCAGAAGGAATATCAAAATCCTTTGTATTTATGCAAAAAGAAACTAGTGTTTATATATATATGCATATAAAGTGGTCAGCATGAAGATTTTACCCTCAAAACAGACCCTCTACAAAACAAACTTCAATTTACTTTCACATTAAGTTCTATTGGAATCCCTATATCTAGGAAAAATAATTTTAATGTTATTTATTTATTTATTTTGGTGTTTTAAAAACTGTCGTTCTAAAAGAAGATCACAACGGTTTACAAAGTCAATTTTAGAATTCTTGGACAGCATTCACATCTTTGTCAGTTTTCATATTCTAGGTCATCACAACAGCAAAATCATATTCTGCTCAATTTTAAATAGGAAGTTATTAATATTCCCACTTCATAAACCAACTTTAATGTGCCATAATGTGAAAACCTGGAGATCCTCCATAAAATGTTTACCATTCCTAATGTTGTGGAAGTGGGTTTCCCCAAATGCAACTTTCAAATACTGCTCTGGTGTTCGATTATGCAAGCTCTGATCACAGGCACGTCTTGCCTATAAGCCAAGGGCATTCAATAATGTCTACCACATCGTCAAATTCTCATTTTTACATTTCTTTCTTCCCTGCCTCTCTGTCCATTCATACCTAGTTTTTATTCCTCATTCTCCACTTCTCAGTCTCCAGTGATCCCTATCCTGACCCTTTGCCTCTACAACTCTCCCAATCATAGAAACATAGAAATGACGGCAGAAAAAAGACCAATCGGCCCATCTAGTCTGCCCAGCAAGCTACCACACTTATTTTCCCATACTTATCTGTTTCACCAAACACCAAGTTCAGGGCCCTTGTTGGTAACTATTTGATTCAAGTTTCCTGCCATCCCCTGCCATTGATGCAAAGAGTAATGCTGGAGTTGCATCAAAGGTGAGCATAAGGCTTAATGGTTAAGGGTAGTAACTGCCGCATCAAGCAAGTTACTCCGATGCTTGTTTACCCAGACTGCACAGATCAATAGCTTGTTGGTTGTTGTCTGAATGCAAATCCTCTTTTCCACATTTCCCCCTGCCATTGAAGCAGAGAGCAATGCTGTAAATGCATTCAAAGTGATGTATCAGACTTAATTGGTTTAGGGTAGTAACCGCTGCAATAAGCAAGCTACCCCCACGCTTATTTGTTTATCCAGATTGTGACGTTCAGTTCTTGTTGGTTGTTGTCTGAATGCAAATCCACTTTTCACATTTCCCCCTGCCGTGGAAGCAGAGAGCAATGTTGGAGTTGCATTAACCTTGCAAAGGCTTATTGAGTAAGGGTAGTAGAGATGTGAATCGTGTCCTCGATCGTCTTAACGATCAATTTCGGCTGGGAGGGGGAGGGAATCGTATCGTTGCCGTTTGGGTGTTTAGAGTATCGTTAAAATCGTTAAAAGGCACACTAAAACCCCCTAAAACCCACCCCCGACCCTTTAAATTAAATCCCCCACCCTCCCGAACCCCCCCCAAATGCCTTAAATTACCTGGGGGTCCAGCGGCACACTAAAACCCCCTAAAACCCACCCGACCCTTTAAATTAAATCCCCCACCCCAAATGCCTTAAATTTCCTGGGGGTCCGTAGCGGCGGTCCGTAGCTTAAATTACCCCCGGGTCCGTAGCTAAATCGGGGGAAGGGGGAGAGCAGGAAATCCGGCACCCTAAATCGTGGTGTCTTCAGCCGGCGCCATTTTGCAAAATGGCCGCCGCAAAATGGCAGCGGCCATAGACCAATACGATTCGACGCAGGAGGTCGTTCCGGACCCCCGCTGGACTTTTGGCAAGTCTTGTGGGGGTCAGGAGGCCCCCCCAAGCTGGCCAAAAGTTCCTGCAGGAGATCGACTGCAGGAGGTCGTTCAGCTGAACGACCTCCTGCAGTCGATCTCCTGCCGGCACCATTTTCCGTACGGAAACGATTCGCGGCAGGAGATCGCTCCAGGGCCCCCGCTGGACCCCCAGGAACTTTTGGCCAGCTTGGGGGGGCCTCCTGACCCCCACAAGACTTGCCAAAAGTCCAGCGGGGGTCCGGAACGACCTCCTGCGTCGAATCGTATTGGTCTATGGCCGCTGCCATTTTGCGGCGGCCATTTTGCAAAATGGCGCCGGCTGAAGACACCACGATTTAGGGTGCCGGATTTCCTGCTCTCCCCCTTCCCCCGATTTAGCTACGGACCCGGGGGTAATTTAAGCTACGGACCGCCGCTACGGACCCCCAGGAAATTTAAGGCATTTGGGGTGGGGGATTTAATTTAAAGGGTCGGGTGGGTTTTAGGGGGTTTTAGTGTGCCGGGGGTGGGTTTTAGGGTGTTTTAGTGTGCCGCTGGACCCCCAGGTAATTTAAGGCATTTGGGGGGGGGGGTTCGGGAGGGTGGGGGATTTAATTTAAAGGGTCGGGGGTGGGTTTTAGGGGGTTTTAGTGTGCCGGTTTTCCTGCCCTCCCCCTTCCCCCGATTTACGATTTTTTGACGATAAATCGGGGGAATTGGTATTGTATCGTGGCCCTAACGATTTTTGACGATTTAAAATATATCGGACGATATTTTAAATCGTCAAAAAACGATTCACATCCCTAAAGGGTAGTAATCACCAGGTAGTAGCCTCCAGTCCAGTAATCCTCCCCCATGGCTCTTCTCTTCAATGCCCATCCTCATTGCCTCCTCAGTGGGTTCTTCTCTTCACCAATCTCTGGCTATATGGCTTACCTTGTCTCTCCTCCACTGACACTTGTCTCTTTTCTGGCTCTCTTACCCCTCTCCTCATAATCATCCCCATGTCAACTTTTTTTTTTTGACCAATCTCTAACATTACTTCCAACCATTCCCTTTCACTCTCATCCTCTACTTCCATCTCCATCTCTTTATTGCACTCTCCTCTGTATTTGTATTGTACATGAAGGCTTGTATTGTTTTAACTGATTAAGTATGTTGTATCCTACCTAGAACTATGGATAGAGTAGGTTTAGAAATGTTTTAAATCAATACAAGCCACACTAAATGCCTCTTTCCTGAGCTGTTTATTACTCTATTCATAGTTCTAGGTAGGATACAACATACATAATCAGTTAAAACAATACAAGCCTTCATATACAATACAAATCACCAGATATCATAAAAACAAAACAACCACTATTACTCCATATCATCAGCAAATCCATGTCTAATTAGCCAAGATTTTAAATTCTTTATAAATGTCTACACACATCTATTTATTTTTTTTTACAATTTTTTTATATACCACCTTTCCAAATGAGATCAGGGTGGTTTACATGTTAAAACATACACAGTATGAGTTACAAACTATAAACAACATATCAATAAAATAATATGTCTTTACATAATCTATACATAAATATATTCCAGCATCAATTGACTGTGAAACAATGCTCCTTCAGGCTTTTCAAAGAAAGAAAAACTGCATTTAAAGAGAGACTGCTAGGGCAATGTTTTGTAGGCTTCTTTAAAAAGCCAGGTTTTTAAATTTTTTTTAAAGCCTTAATATCTGATAACAAACGCAGTTTTTCAGGCATTGTGTTCCATAGTCTGGGCCCCACCACAGAAAAAGCATGGTCTCTCACTTTGCCAAGATGGGCATTATTTAGAGAGGGTATGTCTAATAATCCTTTATTAGCAGATCTGAGCACTCTTTGGGGTGCATGAAAGTGCAGATTTGCTCCTAACCAGTCTGTAACTTTACTGTAAACTTGTATGCACCAATATCAACATTTTATACTGAATATGACATTTTACTGGAAGCCAATGTAAAGATTAAAGTGGGGGGTGGTGATATGTTCAAATTTGTTACTGCAGGTTAATATTCGTGTTGCTGTATGTTGTAACAACTGAAGTAATCTGATGGTGCAGGCTAGTAGACCAAAGTACAAGGAATTATAATAGTCAACGTTTGAGAATATGAGAGTTTGTAATACTGTATCGGAAGTCATTAAATTCTAATAGAGGTTTTAAGCATCTTAACATGTGCAGTGTGTTGAATCCAATTTTTATTATAGATCTAATAAATATGTGCAATCATTGTGAATTTATCATCAATTAGGATCCCCAGAACACAAACTGGGTCTGCCATCGGTATCTCTTTAAATCCAAATTCAAATGTGAGGGAGTTGGAAGTTTATTGTTTTTCTGCTTAAGTATATCATTTCTGTCTTGTTAAATTAAGTAGTAATCTTATATGAGACAATCGTTTTTGAACAGCTAGCATATATATATATATTAAGCAGTTTTAGAGTTTATCCCGCAACATATCTGGAAGACAGTGGTCCAACCACAGAAAAAGTCAGTCAGCCTGATCTGGCGAAAAGAAGGTACAGCTAGCAAATGTTGTCCTTGTGACCTCAATGCTCTAGGTGGTTTATAAATCTTTAAAACTCAGCTGAAACAGAAGAGTCAGTAATCATGGCCCTATGAATAAAGGATAAGAATTCTAAATTTGGAATCAAATGCTGCATGCTAACGTACAAGAGCTTCATTTGAAAAAAAAAAAACAGTTGTAGAGCCACCAGGTACTGGAATGAGAATGAAATTCTCACAGTGAATTGGGGATTTGATTTTCCTTTGAAGGAAATACTTTTCTCGAGAGGTCCATTACTTCGTTTTGTGCTGTAGGGGAAGAGAGGCACAGATGTAAATAAGATCAGCAAGGCTGGCTATGAAATTACATGGAAAGTAACTGATTTTCTGATGCTGCATCCTTTGCACATGTGTCCTTTGCTGTCACAGCACAAGCAATTCATCTCTGCCATCGCTTCCCATCTTAATGGAACAGTTTTCAGTGGTGTATACCAGAGTGACATTGTCTTTTACAAGGGATAGCACCTTTGTGAATTCAAGTCACATAAGGTAAATCCAACTTAGGCAGACAGGCACCTATTTTCCGGCAAGGTGTAGTCTTGACAATAATAAGACTCAGCCACAAATTGGAACACTCAAATTACCGTCTCTTCAAATGACACAGGATGTCGTGTGAGAGGAAGTGAAAGATTCTTCTAACGCCATAATGGTGGCAGAGGAGGGACCGGTAGATAAGAGTGCGGCTCTCTTACACCTCCTCCAGCGGAAGGGGGGGGGGGGGGGAGGACTGCTGCATGACAGAGCTCTGCGGCTGGATGCAGGGGGTGTAGCTACTGTGGGGCTACCAGGCCCCCAGAGTGCAGTCAACTCAGTCTTCTTTCCCTCAAGGATAGCACAGCATCTGAGTATCAGCACTTTTCTTTCTAGAAAATAAAGCACTAGGGAAAAGCCATACAAAATACGGCCATGTTAAAAAGATCTATCCTCCTCCGCCTCCCCTCCCTGGCAGTCAGATGAAAGCCAGGGAAGGCAGGCTGGCTGAGGACACAGGAAGCAAGCATTCCCAGTCTCTGTGGTTGCACCTCTAGCTCCTATGCTTCTTGATTACAAAGAATGTGTGCATAGTGAGGAAGAACCAACAAGGAGACAGATGGAGAGAAACATGATATTCTGCCACTACTCTGTCATAAGAACATAAGAAATTGCCATGCTGGGTCAGACCAAGGGTCCATCAAGCCCAGCATCCTGTTTCCAACAGTGGCCAATCCAGGTCACAAGTACCTGGCAAATCCCTTAAAGTAGATTGCATTCCTCCCTCAACAGAAATGAAGAAAAGAGGTATCCTGTGTGGAGCAGCTGTTAATATCCTTAACAGAAGGTGGAGGAAGGGGTGGTAGAGTTACTACTCAAGAAGCTTGCTGGGAAGACTGGATGGACTGTTGGGTCTTTTCCTGCCATCGTTTACTAAGTTATTATGTTACTCACTCACAGAGATAGCAATAGTTTCCTTTAGTCTACCTGGCGAATAATCTGCTGTTCCTCGCAATCCACTACTGTTTTAACAACACTGAATAATTTTGTGTCATCTGCAAGTTTGCTCACCTCTCTCATTTATGAATAAGTTATACAGCACAGGTCTGGTAGTGATCCCTGTTGTACCTCACTAATGACTTTTCTCCATTTGGTAAAATACCACTTAGTCCTACTCTCTGTTTTGGCCTCTCTCTCTCTGTCTCCTTCTGCAATCTCTTCCTCATATCTTTCCTTTCTTGCCTCTTCTTTTTCCCACGCTCACTTCCCTCTGGTTTTCATCTAGCTCCTTTCCTCTCACCCCACTTGTCAGCCTCCCAAATCATCCTATCTTTCCCCCTCCCAATCGACTTCAATCTCTCTTCTTCCCCCAGGCAGCAGGAACAACAGTTTAGCAACACAGGGACAGATCTACTAGATAAGGGAGCCCTGACCGACGTGCCGCAAATGCGCAGTAGAGAGCAACTCTACCGCGCATGCGAGCACGTCGGTCAGAGCGCAGCGTGTACAAAAAAAAAAAAAAATGGCACTGGGTCCAGGAGCAGGAGCGGCAGCGGCGACGACGACGACGACGAGCAGGAGCGGCGGCAGCGAGGAGCAAGAGCGGGAGGAGCAGTACCGGCGGCGACAAGCAGGAGCGACGACGCGCGCGAGGGAGGGACACCCCACGTCTGCCGGTTATGGATGAGCTGAAAGGGGAGGGGATTGAAAGAGGGGGAGGGAGGAGAGAGTGAGCAGAGCTGAGGGGAGGAGGGGGGAGAGAGTGAGGGGAGGAGGGGGGAAGAGAGTGAGGGAGGAGGGAGGAGAGAGGGGGAGGGGGAGGGAGGAGAGAGTGAGGGGGAGGGAGTGGGGGAGGTGAGGGGGAGGGGGAGGGAGAGGGGAGGGAGGAGAGGGTGAGCGGAGGGGGGAGGGAGGAGAGGGTGAGCGGAGGGGGGTGGGAGGACAGGGTGAGCGGAGGGGGGAAGGTGAGAGGGAGGGAGAAGAGAGTGAGGTGAGGGGAGGGAGACTAGAGGGGGGAGGTGAGAGGGGGGGGAGAATGAGGGGGAGCGTGTGGGAAGGAAATGGACCGGAAATTTTTTTTTTAATGTTGCCCGTTGTTACGGACTTAACGGCTAGTATATATATATATATAGATAGCACACACTAATTATCCCCCAGGAGCTCCTCCTCCTGCCCAAGCCAGTGCATGCCTCTTCTCTAAAGCAGATGAGCATTCTATAGGGAGAGAAGGTGGAGGTACCTGTGGGGAAAATGTGCATGTGCACGCTAAACCTGTCCTTTTAATCCTGGACTACTGCTCCTGCTGTCAGTGAGCGAACATGGTTCATGCAATGTCTTACTGCTCCTGCTCGTCCAAGATTATGCCTGCAACCCTCTGCTGTTCACTGACTTCTACTCTCCCTTCAGCTAACAAACACCAAAGCTTCTGAGGGCCATTTGGTTCAACTTGAGACTCTTTTCTTTCTATTATGAACTACAAAGACCCACATTTATGAGACCAAAATGAGTAACTATTTCAGTTTTCTTTCACTGAGATTTTCAAGCACTCTTAAAGGATTTAATATAAACTAAGTCTATTTTTTACTGCAACTTTCCGCAAAAAAGAGCTGAAAAAACAAAATACAGCTTAAAATCCCCATCGCTATCTAGTTTAAATACCTCCAAACTCCTTTTCATCGTTGATTTTAGTTTCATTCAGAGTCAGGTAAAAGGGATTTATGTTTAAGGAAAAAAAGACTTCTAGGTCACAGAGTCATTTATTACAGCAGGACTAGCAGCCTCGAAATAAAGATTAATAAGTACAATCTGAGTTATTTCTTTGATAAAGTGACATCTTCAAATGCAGTGATTTAATTTGTTCATTTCAGACCAGGATTTACTGCTTTTCAGTGTGCATGGCTTAGATGCTTTGAAAGCAAGGCCAATTAATGCTCAAAATGCCAAGCCAAAGGGAAGTGTAAAGCAATTTCAGCCTCTCTTTAAAGCCCATTATTGTAAAGCCTCGAGTTTCTAAATTGTATCTACTCCTCAGACATTCTTTTCTTAGTATATTGCTAATTATTTTCCTCAGTCTTCTCAATTTTAAACGCTGGCTTGAGGTTATCATCATATTAGTGTTATCCGATTGATGGAATAGTATTAAATGCTGAAGTATCTATCCATTTTGGTCTTGCAGGAAAAAAGTGTCTATTAAAAGTACAAATGCCTAGGAAATGTTGCCCAATAAACTTATTTATTATTTATTAATTGTAATTTGATTTATAAATCACATCTCATCATGAAGGCCTGATGTTATTTACATACAGTGTTGTTAAAACCACAAATAAAATTAAATCTTTACAAAATCTAGGTATCCTAGATACCAAGTTACATAAAAATAAATATAGCTGACTACATAAATACAATAAAATAAATACCACCCACTAAATCAATAGAATCATAATGGCTAATCTGAAAGAAGTAAAGAATCACCATACATTATATCCATGATTAACTACTAAAGGTTCTGTTTGCTAAAATAAATTCTAATTCAATGCATATAACACCTGTAAGAAAACAAGTCCACTGGGCGACAGCCAAGTCTGAAGACCTAAATGAGCTCTATAAGTACATTTTACAAGTCTTGTGTGGAAAGGATGATTGCCTTAATCCAGTGGTTCTTAAATTGAGTCCTTGAGACCCCCAAACAAGTCTGATTACATTCAGGAGCTGTAGGTATTTCCCTATTCCAGAGGGGGGCATATACTAAGCATTATCCCCATATAGACACTGAATGGACATCCGAAGTTTGTACCAGAAGCAAGAGAGGGTGAAGTTACTTGCCCAAGGTCACATGGAGTGGCATTTGACTCACAGCTTTCCTGGTTCACAGCTTGCTGATGTATTCACTAGGCTATTCCTCCACTCCCACTTTATCAAGCTAGCCACAATATATCTGATTTATGAACCAAGTTACATTGTATATTTTAGTTACCCTTAAAACTGCACCTGTCTGTGGACCTGAGGACTGTGCTTGAGAGCAACATCCTTAATCCCTTACAGTAGGAGGACAATATTAAAGGATCTCCCCATGTAGACAGGCATTTACCCAGATAGATTGCCCAGGTTGAAAGCTGTCCCATAGAGTGGCTAAAAGTATGTTCAGACTTCAACTACGCGTGTACTTTTAGCTCTAATACAGAGTGGCGCTCTCGGGGGAAGGGGTGTTTAGGTGGAGGGAGTAAACTATGCATGGTCCAAAGAAGCAAACTGGAAATTGGTACAATTTCGCAAATAGCAATCAACAGACAAGAAGGACTGGTGAACACCAGGAAATCTTTATTCTGCACAAACCATCATAAAAAGCCTGACTCAGGCCGAGTTTCGCTCTATCATGAGCTGCTTCAGGGACTATTACGGTACTGTTATATGCAGTACTCATGTACAATGGAATACAGCTTGTTAAATGACCTGTTTGAACACAGTTTATTAAAAAATGATGCTGGTCGGCAAGCGGTGTTCGCGGTGGTTTTACTCCTCGGCATCTAGTTTGTGGTGGTAAAACTAAAGTACACTGCAAGAAAGCTGTCAATTAGGAAGCAATATGAACTACTGCATCCAGGCAACCACCGGCATCATTTTTTAATAAACTGTTACATTTAGAAAAATATGTTTTTCTCTCATACATAATGTTTGCCTTATGAACAAATGCACCAATCTTAGCTCTGAGTATAATCACTCATCCTTTGCTAAAAATACAGTGAGCTAAACATTCTTCAGTGTATACACAGTACTTTGAGATTCCAACATCTTACCGATCTCAGTGTGCTAGATTTAAATTCTGCAGAACCACTACTGAGTGGGGCTCATGTTCCATTCATGATCACCACCAGATAATGGTGTCTTTATTATGTCTACAGTTGTTGCCAATTATTTTTCTTTGCACCTTGCATCTGCATGCTCAATAAAGATCCTCATGAGGTCTGTGAGCTGTAATGCAATCTTGAGCTCCCCAAACATTACTCTCCTACATGGGCAATCTGAGAGCCCAGTGAAGGTAGGCAACTTCAGGGCTTTACTGATTCATGGATTTCTATCAAATAATAGTGAAATATAAAATGTGATTCTGTGCAAGGCAAATTCGCAAGTGCCCAACATTCTTTGAATGGATATTAAAACAGATTATATGAAAAACACTATCTCTTTTAAATGAAAAAGGAAACGATAACACATGCCAAGGACAGACTAGGGAGACAATGGCTGCCTATACCTGAAATATGACTGTTATTGAGGCTATTTTGCATTTATTGTACTATGGAAATTTTGTACTGCAGCAGCTCACTTCAGTTTAAATAAAATCTATGAAAAAGGAAGCTCTTCAAATTCTAACTTAAGAACTATTATAGCATTACATCCTGCTTAGCTGAACACATCTAAATTACTATATAGAGACATCATCAAAATAATAATGGTAATTTGGTTTATTCAGCATCTTTCACCCAAACAGAATTAGAGCATATTTCATAGTTAAGTATTTCAGAAACACTCATACAGCATGTACAGAGTTGTGTTGGTCTGCCAACACAACTCTGAGGGCTGGATAAATAGACGTTTCCAAAATAGTGAAGGAACAATTATCATTTATGTCATATTATAGTTAAATAAACTGAGGTACAGAGATAATGTGATATGTCCAAACATGAACAGGAATATCTGTGTTTGAAAGGACTGGAACTTAAATCTCAGGACTTCTATTGACATATAGCCCAGTGTTGTCAGTACTTGGCTAATATAACATAAGCTAGCTAGCTACTGCTGAGCCAATAAATCCCAAACTACTATTATTACTATCTTCCAGACCACAACTTTATGCTACATTGCACACTGATTTTAAATACTATTAATGCTTGTAATACATAAGCTTCCATAGTAACACAGGAGATGACAACAAATATACACCAAATTGGTCTATCCAGTTTTCCAAGTTGAAATGTGTAAGCTCATTGGTTTAAATGAGCATACAAATTTCTATACACAAACCAATGCCAGCTCCTAATCCTCCTATGTTTTTTTCCTGACTTCTCAATCCCCCTCCTACCACTGCTTATCCACATCTGTCCCAAGCATGTCCAAAATTTGTCAAAAGTGTGGCCTTCATCACCTCCGCTGGCAAGCCATTTCAGGCCTTTTCATTTTCAATTTTGATTCTTACAAGGCTAATACTTAATCCAACACTCAGGCCCCCTTTCATATGTTATAAACACGTTTTGTAATAATCCCTACAGCTACCAAAATTAGTGAGGCTGTTGTCCACAAAAAATAAAAAAAAATGTAAACCTCCTCATGTTCATTGAAGTTTGCTTTAATCATGGTCCCTCTATGTATCATTCTTGAAAGACCATTGCAGTCAATCCACTGATGTTCAGGACTGCAAATGACACTCCATACAGGTTTCCCAGTGTTTTTATGGAAGCCTGATGCAATTAAGATTATTGCACTAAGAACCATGAAATTTCCTGGTGGGCTGGTGCAGTAGTCCAATCCTTCTCATAGACTTGTCCCCTTTTCTTCTTAATTCTGTGCTTTTCACCCTCTTCTTTCCTCATTCCTTTTTCCTCCCCTCCCACTCAGATTTCAGTACTTGTCCTTTCCTTATACCACTCCTCTCTTCTCTCCATTTAATGCCAGCAGAAGGAAAGCATATGTAACTGCTTCTGAGAACCATGTGGCTTAAGTCCTGAAGTATGAATTTTGCTGTACAAGAGAACCCTGCTTTTCTTCTGGAACCTGCTGCCACTGCAAGGTTCATACAGGAAGATTCAAATTGTGCAGTTCCCAGAAGCTGTTAAGTATAGAATTTGTTGCCAGCAGTATTGTGAGAAGGAGAGAGGATTGTTGGAAAGAAGGGACTGGATCAGGGGATCAAGAAGGGGGAGAGGAAGGAGGAAGGGGGAAGGAAAAAATGGACTTGCAATGTAGTAGGAGTTGAGAGGGGAACTATCAAACTGGAAGGGACAACTGGATACGTGGTAGTGTAGAATGCTGCAATTGGCCAGTAGGGCATGGTCAATATTTCTAGAAATTTTGAAATCAAATTTCCATGCTGATCTTCATCTGATAATGTCATCCATGTGTAAGGACTGACATCCTGCTGTCCTTGGAGAACACCTCTTACTTGTAAGCCACTCTCCTTTATCTTAGATGCACAGCAGTCTAAAGTGTCCACTCCAGAGAGAAGACAAGGTTCTCTTGCAGTCCAAGCTGTGTAGTGCTTGTTCACCTTTGTGGACATGTGGCCTGGAAAAGAATGTTGGAAAGACCACTGACTAAGGTGAAAGTTCAATACTACTTTACATAGGAATTTAAGATGTGTGTGCATAACCACTTTATTGTGAAAAAACTTGGAAAAACGTGGATAAGTAACTAGGGACTGGAGTTCACTGACCACCACTAAAAATATGGCCTTTCAGGTCAGGCACTTCAGCTCACAGGAGTCTATAGGCACAAAGGGAGTTTTTATTAACTGGGTCAATAACATATCAAGGTCCCATGATACAATGGGAGGCTTGATGGAAGGCTTCAAATGAAGAAAATCCCACATGAAACGGACAACTAAAAGCTGTACAGAGATGAGTTCACCTTCCACATGGTAATGGTAACTGCCAACTGTGCTAAGGTGAACCCTAACTCAACTGGTCTTAAGACCTGATTTTGAAAGATGTAGACGATAATCAAGCAGTTTTCGTATGGATCAGAATAAAGGATCTAGGGCCTTTCCCTTACATCAAACATTGAACTTCATTCATTTTAACCCATAGGACTTCCTTGTACAATCCTTCTTGAAAGCCAGAAGAATATGAGGCACATCCTCAGGGAAATCTAGGGTTACAAAGCAACTCTCTCAATGTCTGGGTTGTAAGAGCTAGTGACCTGATGTTGGGATGAGGCAACAGCCCCTGATCTTGAGTGATGAGAGATGAGAAATTACCCAGTCTGTCTGGATTTCTGATGGACATCTCCTATAGGAGTGTAAACCAAGTCTGTCTCGGTCAAAAGAGAATCATAGTTCACGTGTCTCTTTGGCGTTTTAACAAGGTCTTTACCTTTGGCGTTTTAACAAGGTCTTTGCCTCTAGCAGAATTAGAGTATGTGAATACAGTAAACCCTGACCCCAATTCAGGGCAAAGGCAACTGAGGCTATTTTGCCTTGAGTCCCTGCTCTGGAAGAGAAAAACAGGGCCTCTCTGTTCTGAGGAGACATAAACAGATCTACTACTGGTATTCCCCACGCGAGGAATATTTGGTTTGCTACCCTGCTGTCTAGGTACCTGACTCAACTTGTCCACCAGGATATTCTTGTCTACCACGTATGTGGCTCTGAGGACTATTCCCTGAGAAATGGCCCAATCTCACATCTGGACAATCTCCTGACAATCTTCCTTCCTGCTTATTGATAAAGAACATCACAACTTGATTGTCCATCTGGTTAAGGATAATTTTGTTGGCCAATCAATCTCTGAGAGCCTTCACAATATACAGTACCACCCTTAGCTCTAGGAAGTTTATCTGATGAAGTTTTCCTGAGCAGACCAAAGGCCATGGGTGCAGAGCCCTGTTACCTTGCTCCCCAGCCCATGCTGGATGGATCTGTGGTTAGGAGTATTTGCACTGGAGGAATTTGGAAGGGTATATCCCTGGCCAAATTACAATGGATCAGCCATCGTGACAGGGAGTTCTTTAGAGGCTGGGTAATGCAGACACTGTCCTGGAGAAGAAAGGGTCCATTTGGCTATTCTCATGTGACGATGTGCCAAAGGAGTAATATGGACTGTTGATGTGAGGCCCAACAGCCTCAGAATGTCCCATGCTGATGCCTGCTGACTATTCTTATCCTCTCCACTACATATATCAATGAGATAATCCTCTCTTGTTGGAGGAAGGCTCTTGCTTGAGTCATATCTAGCAGCACTCCTATAAATTCCAATTGAGAATACAGGCTCAAGAGAAACATGGGATAGTTGAAGCAGAACTCTAGTAATTCCGTTGATTTTGCAGCAAGATCTTGCAATGTGCTTTTGACCAAGCAGTTGTCTAGGTAGGGAAATACATGCACCCACAATCTGCTTATATGCGCCGCCACCACCACCACCAAGAGACATTTTGCCAATACACATGGGGCTGACAACAGGCCAAAGAGCAGTACATAATTTTGGAAATGATGGTTCCCTATTACAAATCCAAGATAATTTCTGTGACCTGGAAATACCTCTGCATGGGTTTAAGCATTCTTTAGATCTAAAGAGCAGATTTTATTTTTGAAAAAAGAAATCAAGGTGCCTGGGGAAACCATCTTTACTTTTTCCCTCTTCAGGAACTTGTTCAAAGCTCTTAGGTCTAGGATGACACAGTCCCCCCATTTTCTTTGGGATCAGGAGGTATTTGAGAATAGAATCCCTGTCCTCTTTCTTCTGATAGAACAGGCTCAACCTTATTGGCCTCTAAGAGGGAGGAAAGCTCTTTTTGTAGCTATTCCTGATACTGAGACACTGACCAAATGGATTTAGGTGGGCAATTTGGAAATACATCCAATAGGCATAATGGGGTACATTTAAAAAAAAAAAGCACGAGCGTGTACTTTTGTTCGCGCACCAGGCGCAAACAAAAGTACGCTGGATTTCAATAGATACGCGCGTAGCCGCGCGTATCTTTTAAAATCCAGGGTTGGCCCGTGCAAGGGGGTGCACATTTGTGCACCTTGCGTGTGCCGAGCCCTGCGTGCGCTGCCCGTCCACACCTTAGTGATGTCTAATGTGATTAGCATGTAAATAAACCATCCAATTAAGCTATTATTTCAAAACCTCTTCTATTATTCTTTTTGGAACCAGCTGTTTCCTACTGGTCATTTGGATTTGGAGCTCAGACAGAATCAGTGCTGGTAAATGGTGCCGTGAACCTTCATTTACAATGACACTAGGATTTGTTTCCCTATTTTAAATCCCTCCCAGCTTAGGGACAGATTTTCAAAGCCCTACGTGTGTAAATCCAGGAGGATTTACGAGTGTAGGGGGGTTACGCGCGCTGTGCCTATTTTCAAAAGGCCCGGTGGCGCGCTTAAAGCCCCGGACCGAGCGTATGTCCCAGGGCTTTTCTGAATGGGCGGGCAGGGGGCAGGATGGGGGTGAAGCAGATGGCCCGGGGGTGTGGTGGGGCGGTCCGGGAGGCGTGGCCAAGGACTCCGGCACAGCGGCCGGGGGATCACGCGCCGGCACAGCACAAGGTACGGGGTTGGTTTTTTTTGGGCTGGGGGGCGGGACAGGTAGGGGAAGGGAGGGGAAGGTGGGGGGGAATGGGGAAAGCTAGCTGGTCTCTCCGAGGGCTCGGCGCGCGCAAGGTGCACTAGTGTACACCCCCTTGCACACGCCGACCCTTTATTTTATAACATGCGCGCAGCTGCGCGCGCATATTACAAAATCAGGCGTACATTAGTGTGCGCCGGGTAGCGCGCACAAATGTAGGCCACACACGTACGTTTTAAAATCTGCCCCTTAGTTTATTCAAGTCAGTGCAGTGCCAGGAAAAATGGTGGAGACAGAAACGATGACAGAATTCAAGAAAGCATAGGATAAGCACATAGGATTCTGGATATGAAAAAAAGAGGGGAAATCCAAGATAACTGTGGTCTGAGGAATTGCAGACTGAATGGAGCTGAGCAGAGTAGATGGACCTTGAGGTCCATAGAAATAAATCATAATTTCAAATTGATAACATGATATAACACAACCATTTAGGAATAATTATAACGATCTATGTTACCGTAATATATTGGCACATGTTTAGTGATAGAATTTATTATCTGTTTCCAATATTGATATTTGTGCCTTAGTATAAACTTTTATGATGGTACCTAACTTAATGACGGTATAGAAACATTTTTAAATAAATAAAATAAATAAATAGTTCTTCTGGAACCCTGCAATAATGGACACTAAATCCAGCCACTAGATGTCACCAATGACTGACTCCCTCCTGCCAAGGGGCTCTGTAGTGATCCCAGTCCCAGCTGATGTGGGGAGCAGATGACCTGGGCTGGAAAATGAATCCAAGTGCCTCTGTGTGGCAGTGCACAGCACTGTTGCAGAGCAGGCTCACAACACTTTTATTAATCTTAGTATGGCAAGAGAAGTAATAAAACAAAACAAACTTTAACTTGACAGTTTTACTATCAGGCTCCATTGGTAACTATGTATCACAGCAAACCAAATGAACCATGCTATCAGCAAAGAATTAGGCACCCATTCAATCATTTGCCCTTGGTTGAATCTATCCATGCTTTATGGTTCAGTTAGATGAACTTTCATCCTACTCCAAAAGGACACAGATGAGCTAGTAATTACTGAGCACTATGTGAACATTATAAAGTCACATTATGTTCCAGCAACAGACAGTACAAGGGACGTGTATATGATAAACAACTAACGATATATCACAGTTCTTTAGTTTCATTTTCCCCAAGAGGCACAACAGGATTTTACTGTCAAAATGTTGCATCTACTGTGATATTATCCTGAGCCTTTCCCCATACCAATTCAATGATATGGTACAATGAGCAGCATTACTCGAAAGTTTATTTATAGCGCTAGCTGCGGAGATGTACAGAAGCCAGCTTCAGAATGTCTTAAAATGTCAGCTCTTCCTAACTGACCTTTATTGCTAGCACTTATTGCTGGCTTCTTGAATGGCAGGATAACCAAGACATCTCTATAGCCCAGCTATACTTTACCACGGCATTTACATCAGGCATGCAGCTCTCATGTCAGCAGAGTAGATCATATCCTTTTGCAAATATTTTCCTTAATTCATATTTCATGCAACTCTGAATACAACTTCACTAGCATTTTTATTGAAAAAACAAATATTGTTTTTTTGGCTGAGAAACTGAGAAATTGAAATTAAGATTGTAGAAATTAAGGAGATTGAAATTAAGCAATGATAATACTAGCAACCATTAATAAGCAATTCTATGCATCAATGTGTAATTGCATGTTTGTAAATTAAAAAAAAAACACATTTTATAAAGTAAAAGACAAGATATATTACTCCATAGGTTGAAGTGAATCGGTGCAGAAGGAGAGCTGGAAAGCATTGCATCAACAAAGCTGCTGCCACAGTTACTACTTCTGCCTCTGTACGGATGGATATCCTGATGCATAACAAGAAAATGGTTCGGTCTGAAAGATGCCTTCAGGTCGACTCACTTGGGAAATAGATGGAGGAACTAACAGTGGAGGTGTCAGGGCTTAGAAGCATCTGCGACAAAGAGGACAACATTGATAAAATGCTTCTTGAAGCGACTAAGACGGAAAACTCCAGCGGAAGGGAAGGAGAAACTGCACCACAAGATGACAGCTGGACAAAGATTACCAAAGCCAAAAGAATTATCATCCTGACCCCACCTTCCTTGAACTTTACTGAATGGGTGGTGGATATATGGAACACCTTTCCAGTGGAGACAAGGATCTTATCCAAATTCAATAAAGAATGGGATAGCACAGGGAATCTCTGAGGGCGAAGTAGAGACTAGACAGCTGAGTTTTTGGTGTGGACAGACATACTAGCTAGGCCACATGATCTTTTTCTGACATTACATTTCTATGTTTATATGTAAAACAACCACCTACAATAGGAACACAGCAGCATAATCTTTTTCAGCTGTCATGTTTCTAAATTACAGAAGCTTTAAAATCACCTTGTCTGTTCAGGGACACTATTCTGCTGGAAAATATGATGACCTTAAGAACAAAAGAAGTGGCATGTTGGGTCAGACCAATGGCACTTTCAGCCCATCATCCTGTCTCCTAAAGTGGCCAATCCATATTACTTGCAAGTATCCAGGAAATCTGAATAGGGAAATCCATTCCCTCTTGTTCATTCTCACTGGACACCACTTATATACCTCTATCATATCCTCTCTCAATTGTCTCCTTTCCAAGCTGAAGAGTCCTACCCTGTTTTAGGGACGTGCAGAAGAAAAAAATTCATTTTGGTTCCTTTATTTGTTTCGTTGGGACCCCAATTCATTTTATTAGTTTCAAAGCAAAAAAAAAAAAAAATTCATTTATTAATTTGATTCATTTTTCGTTTGTCATTAAAGTCAATGGAGGAAGTATTGCAGTCTATTTTTGGCTGCAGAATTGTGGTTTTCTTATCAATTGGATGAAACTTCTGGGAAGCAATCATCAGAAGGGCAAAAGAGCTCCAAGGTACTTAGACTGTAGCAAAGTGGCACCAAAGTGGCATGAATAGTCTAAGGCACCGTAAAGGGGCAAAGGGGTACCGGGAGAGGCAAGAGTGCTTTAACAGAGGTGAAAAGAAACAGCGAGAGTGTAAAAAAAAAAACCCCACAGTTTCAAAAGAGGGCAGTTGCATGACCTCTCAAAGGCAGCATGAGAGGCAAAGTGGCATGACAAGAGGCATCAACATCCTACAGCACAATGAAGGGGGAACATAGCAAGCAGAAAAGGTGTCAGAAAAAACCCCAAGGTGCCGATAAAGGGACAAAGCAGAAGAAAGACTAGCACCAACACACTGAGGAACCATGAAGGTGGCAAGAACACCACAAGGAGTAGAGTCGTTTGACGTCTGGTAGCAAGGTAGAGTGGCAGAAAGTTGATAGGGGCAAGACAGGCAGGCACAGTGGAGGTAGTCAGGTCCCTCTGGTGTTGATAGGGGCAAGACAGGCAGGCACAGTGGAGGTATAGTCAGGTCCCTCTGGTGTTGATAGGGGCAAGACAGGCAGGCACAGTGGAGGTATAGTCAGGTCCCTCTGGTGTTGACAGGGGCAAAACAGGCAGGCACAGAGAGATGACTGCTGCCGTGCCCTCCTCCAGAACCCCCTCCCCCTCGCGAGGGGGGCAGGGTGAGGGGGGGGGGAAGGAAGATGGGCCCTCCCCCCGCTCCAGGTGTGACTGTCAACCAGGGCGTACTGTCAACTGGGGTGTACTGTCCACCCGGCCGTCTGGAAACACGGACCAAGGAGTCTAACACACATGCTAGGACCTGAAAGATGATAAACTATGCCTGGGTGGAGCCGCTGTGGGTGCAGAGCTTGGTGGTAGTAGCAAATATTCAAACAAGAACTCTGGAGAGAGTTCTCTTTTCATTGTGAAGGATAGGGTGCCCTGGAATGGGTTTGCCCTGAGAGAGGGGCTAGAGCCTTGGAAAGTGTTGTGGTTCCATTGATTCTGGTGAGCTCTCGCTGGTCTTTGAAAATCTGGGGGAAATAGCAGATATACAAACGAGAACTTTGAAGGCCGAAGTGGAGAAGGGTTCCATGTGAACAGCAGTTCAACATGGGTCAGTTCAGAGTCCTGGATTTTGCCTCCCCACCAGCAGATGGAGACAGAGAAGTTTTGACTGACTCTGTCCTATACCCTCAGGTGCCACATACAGACCCGTCAATATTACGTGGTATCAAAGCATTTACTTTGAAAAAATTAGAGTGTTCAAAGCAGGCCGGTAACCTGAATACTTCAGCTAGGAATAATGGAATAGGACTCCGGTTCTATTTTGTTGGTTTTCGGAACTGAGGCCATGATTAAGAAGGACGGCCAGGGGCATTTGTATTGTGCCGCTAGAGGTGAAATTCTTGGACTGGTAGTCAGGTCCCTCTGATGAACCAAAGCGAAAGCATTTGCCAAAAATATTTTTAATAATCAAGAACGAAAGTCGGAGGTTCGAAGACTATCAGATACAATCGTAGTTCTGACCATAAATGATGACGACTAGCGATCCAGTGGCATTATTCCCATTACTTGCTGAGCAGTTTCCGGGAAACCAAAGTCTTTGGGTTCCGGGGGGAGTATGGTTGTAAAGCTGAAACTTAAAGGAACTGACTGAAGGGCACCACCAGGAAGATGAAATTGTTCGAGTTCCTCGTCATTCACAGTTTATTACTGCTGCCATACTGCACAAGGTAGCAAACCATATGTATAACTCTTGGGACTGGCCCAACTGCAGAAAGGATTGACAGATTGTTAACTCTTTCTCGATTCTTTGGGTGGTGGTGCATGGCCATTCTTATTTGGAGCAATTTGTCCAGTTAATTCCAATAATGAACGAGACTCCTCCATGCTAACTAGCTAGTCGACCCCCAGCAGTCAGTGTCCAACTTCTTAGAGGGACAAGTGGCGTTAAGCCACACAAGAGCGAGCAATAACAGGTCTGTGATGCCCTTAGATGTCCAGGGCTGCACGCGCGCTACACTGAATGGATCAGTGTATGTCTACCCTTCGCCGACAGGTGCGGGTAACCCGCTGAACCCCGTTCGTGATAGGGATTCGGGATTGCAATTATTTCTCATGAACGAGGAATTCCCAGTAAGTGCGGGTCATAAGCGCGCGTTGATTAAATCCTTGCCCTTTGTGCACACCGCCCGTCACTACTAACGATTGGATGGTTTAGTGAGGTCCTCGGATCGGCCCTGCTGGGGTTGGCAACGGCCTTGGCAGAGCGCCGAAAAGACGATCAAATTTGACTATCTAGAGGAAGTAAAAATCGTAACAAAGTTTCCATAGGGGCACATGTGGCAGGATCATTACCAGTGCCCCAGGGGAGGGGTGGGGGGAGAAGCGGCCTGGCTGCTCTCCACAAACCACTCCCCCCCCGTTGGGGAGGTAGAGCATGAGCGCGTGATAGGACCCAAAATATGGTGAACTATGCCTGGGCAGGGCAAAGCCAGAGGAAACTGATGAGCAAATCGGTCGTCAGACCTGGGTATAGGAGCGAAAGACTAATCGAACCATCTAGTAGCTGGTTCCCTCCGAAGTTTCCCTCAGGATAGCTGGTGCTCGGGCCGTCCACCGGTTTTATCTGGTAAAGTGAATGATTAGAGGTCTTGGGGCTGAAACTATCTTAACCTATTCTCAAACTTTAAATGGGTAAGACGCCCAGCTCACTGGTATGGAACCGGGCATGGAATGCGAGTACCTAGAGGGCCACTTTTGGTAAGCAAAACTGGCGCTGCGGGATTTATTTATTTATTTATTTAAAAACTTTTCTATACCGTTGCTAAGTTAAATACTGTCGCAATGGTTTACATTAGGCACATATTTAATGTAGGTAAAAGTGTACTATAGTACATTCTAACAGGTGCCATCAAAGGTTCGGTTACAATATATCATTAGACATAGTCATTTAGCAAAGTAGTTCATGACCAATTGTACCAAGGTACTTACACCAGTAGTTTTATTACACATAGTATTATAGTTATGTTTTATTGTGGTGTAGAGTTCATAGACTAATCTACTGTACAGTCCTAAGGACTGTATGTCGGTGCCTTTCTGTCTTTTCCTGAAATATTTCTCTCTATTCTCCTGACTCTTTGTAAAATGCTTGTTTAAAAAGCCATGTTTTTATACTATTCTTGAATGTCTTGAGATCACTTTGTAGCCTGATCTCTGGAGGCATTGTGTTCCAGATTATGGGTCCTACTAGTGATAGGGCTCTTTCTCTCACTTGTGTCAGTCTTGCTGTTTTAACTGATGGAATGGTTAGGAGTGCTTTATTTGCTGATCAGAGGTTCCTATGTGGAGTGTGTACCCGTAATGCTGTGTTCAACCAGTCTGATTTCTCATCATAAATTAGTTTGTGAATGATACATAGGGTTTTGTATTTAATTCTGTGTTCAATTGGTAGCCAATGTAACTCTGTTAGGGTTTCAGTTATATGGTCCCTCCTTCTTTTTCCAGTTAGTATTCTAGCTGCTGTGTTCTGAAGTATTTGCAGTGGTCTTAATGTTGTATTAGGTAGTCCTAACATAAGGGCATTGCAGTAATCTGTGCTGGAGAAGATTAGTGCCTGTAGTATTGTTCGGAAGTCATTTTGAGTTAGTAGTGGTTTAAGTTTTCTGAGTACTATGAGTTTTGCATAACCTTCCTTTACTTTTAGTGATATGTGTTGTTTCAGATTGATTTCAGGGTCTATTATTATTCCCAGGTTATGTACTTTTTCTGCTAGTTCAATTTTCTGGTTGTCTTTGAGTATTATTGATGTTTGACTGATTTCAATGTTTTTGTTCTAAGTGAAGAAATTCTGTTTTATCAATATTAATTACAAGTTCCATTTGTGTCAGTAGTTGTTTTATAATGCTTAGGTACATGTTGGCTAGGTTTAATGTTTTCTCTAGAGTGTCCTCTATGGGTAGAATTAGTTGAATGTCGTCGGCGTAAATGTAGTGTATAATTCCTAGCCCTGCAAGTAAGTGGCATAATGGCAGCATGTATATGTTAAAGAGGGTCGCAGATAGGGCTGATCCCTGTGGAACTCTTGTTTTGAGATTAATTTTTTCTGATAATGTGTTGTTGATCTGAACTTGGAAAAACCTGTTTTTTAGATATGATCTGAACCATTTTAATGTTAGGCCATGTAATCCGATTTCTTCCAGTCTATTTAGTAGTATTTTATGGTTTACTGTGTCAAAGGCTGCCGATAGGTCAAGCATTAGTAGAATGTAGTGTTTACCACTATCAAAGCCTCTTAGAATGTTATGGGATTAACTGAATGTCGAGTTAAGGCACCCGTTGCCGATGCTCATCAGACTCCAGAAAAAGTGTTGGTTGATATAGACATAAGGCGCGAGATAGACAGGCACAGCAATGAGGTCAGGTCCTTGTAGTGTGACATAAGGCGCATGACAGACAGGCACAGCAATGAGGTCAGGCCCTTGTAGTGTGACATAAGGCGCATGACAGACAGGCACAGCAATGAGGTCAGGCCCTTGTAGTGTGACGTAAGGGGTGAGACAGACAGGCACAGCAATGAGGTCAGGCCCTTGTAGTGTGACATAAGGGGCGAGACAGACAGGCACAGCAATGAGGTCAGGCCCTTGTGCTGATATATCTGGAGCATATGAGGCAGGCAGTGGTGCTGCAAGGCTTTAAAGTGCTTTTATTCATCTTGCCATTCACAGGGAAAATCTGGAAACCAAGCAAAGGCATGTTAATTTTCAAAAACACTAGCTTTTCCATTAACTCTGGTGCCAGCCTTGAGCGATGAGGGCTCATGATATCCCCGTCATTGAAAAGACACGTTCACTGGGCACACTGGTTGGTGGACAGGACAGATATCGTTGAGCCACTTTGGCTAGGTGTGGCCAGACAGTGGACTTGTATGCCCAATATGCCAGTGGATCTGTCTCCATGTCCTCAGTGGGCTCTGTGAGATACCGTGTCACTAACATTTGTGCTGGTGTCTCCTTTGCTTGGGTGAGCTGAGAGTCTTTCTTGCCAGCTGCTTTCGCTCTAGCCTGTGCCAGAAAAGATGATTTTTTTTTAGGGGGAACATGGCTTTGGCGTACTGAAATAGAGGAGGAAGTACTAGCTGTCGCTGACAGAGTGCTGCTCCTGCTTGGGCTTGCACTACTCTCTGAAGTACCTGCTGTTTCTTCCTCTGCTTCATGCCTAATCTGTCTCTGCCAATGGCGTTCCTGTTCACAGACCTTTTCTAACAATAGGTTCTTCACAAATGTGAGATAATCGGTCTGTAGGGCAAGTTTCCCTTTCACACGGGAAACTGGTGAGCATGTATCTGTCGTCTTTTGTTAAAGGTCCTAATCTCTCTTGCACCTGCTTCTGCAAAAAGTCCAGACAACGCAGCACCTCTGCTGTCATTCCTTCTTCATGTTTAAAGCCCTCCAAATTTTCCTCCAGAATATTAACTATAGGGATGATATCGCCCAAGGTGGCTCTTCTGGAACTCAGCTCCTCCGTGGCATCCTTGAAGGGCTTCAGGATTTTTATTAGCTGACTCATGACTACCCAATCATTGGATGTTCTGAAAGCCCCCGTCGGATATTGCCTTTACCATGTTTGCACCATTGTCTTGACAAAGAACCCTGCCTGAAGATTCCTGGCTCTCTGGTGTAGCTGCCACCCCTCCAGCATGTCTCTGATGCATGACAGAATATTGGCCGAGGTATGGGCCTCGTCTGTCAGGTGGGTGTGCACCCTGATACTTGGTCACTAATAGAGCTGCTGCCTGCCCCTACCTCAGCCAGGTCCCACCAGCATTCATGGCAGTCCAGATATCACAGGTGAAATGCACACTCCCCTCTGCCTTAGCTAGCAGCGCCTGGATTCGACTGTGACACTGATTGTACAGGCTGGGGATGACCTTTATGCTAAATGTGGTTCTGGATGGGACTCTGTAATTTGAAGCTAAGACCTGCGCAAACGCTTGAAACCCACATTCTCCACTACCTGCAGGGGCTGGTCATCAAGGGCAATCATTTCCCCAATGCTCCTGGTTACAACTTTTGAGGCTGCCTGCCTCCTTCCCCGGGATAGTGCTATCGAACACCACCCCATTTCCTCCATAGTGGGTTGTCGCTTCTAACGCATGGCAGGGGCTGCTGGCCTGCCACCTGACTGCTAGAATGGGCGGAGGGCATGGGGTGACTCTGCTCCTTTTCAATCACTTTACGCTGCCTGGAAAAAGGGGTCCCCTGACTGGTACTGCCTCCTCTCCAGATGTCAGTACTGATGGATGTTGCTTCTGCATATGATGCATCATTCCAGAGTTAGTTAGATGGCCCACTTGCTTGCCTCTGCTAATATCCCTGGCACAGTAATTACACTGAGCAAAACATGGGTCCTCCCTCACTTTAAAGTGGCTCCAGATCACAGATTTCTTTCGTGATTCCTTCTCTATAGCCTTTAGGGTGGATGCTGGCACTGGAGTTGAAGTAGTGGATGCACCCTGAGAAGCAATGCCAGGGGCATCAGTCACACTCTCTGCTTGCACTGACTGCTCTTCCTCATCATCATCACCAGTTTCCTCTCTCTCCTCCAGCATTGAAGTGGAGGCTAAGATGGAACTAACTAATCCTCCTAAACCTTCTTCAGATATAATATCTTCCATTTCTGATGAAGGAAATCCCATACAAGATGATTCTTCATTGGAATCAGAAGCAAACAGTGACTGTGCTACATCGTCAGCACTAACTAGAGTATGCTGTCGACTGCTGCTTTTGGGTCTCACTCTTTTGCTTTCTCCACTACCCCAACTGCCTTGAATGGCTCAGCCTCCCCTTCCCTCATCTCCAAAATAGGGTCAGAAACAGGTGGTGGTGGTGCATCATCTTTTAAGTTTTTTCTAGCTGGAACTGCCTGCCCCTCCAGAGATTTTGGATTGGAACAGGTCCCTTTTTAACTTTAATGGGGGACTGCCTCTTGAAGTGCCTCCTCTGCCAGTGCCAATCACTCAATATGTACCTTTCCCTGACATCATGGATTTTAATGTCACTGCCTACTGGGGATTTAGATTAAAAGGATTATTTCTTTATTGGTTGTACTGAACACCACTGGTACCAATATATGTGACTGTGGAAAACTACACACACACACAGACACACAGTGCAGTGTCTTGCTGTACACTACAACTGAGACTGCTCTATTTATTTATTTTATTTATTTATTTATTTTTAATTTTTATATACCGAAGTTCTTGTAGGGACTACAAATCACTCCGGTTTACATAAAACGAAGAACTGCTCAACAGAGAGCTGAGCTTTACATGGAACAGTAGAACATATGGAACAGTATAACTGGTTGACAATTTAACATAGAGCTAAATAAAGAAATAATAGTTTAACTGGTAATAAATAGTAATAAGTAAAGAAATATAATATATTATATAAGCAGTATAACTATTTAACGTAGCAATAAATATAAATATAAGCAATGCCAAATATATATATGAAATAAAGTAAATTTTTGATCTCAAAGATAATTGTCCAGTTGTAGATATTTTAGAATTAGTACTGGATACAGTGACCATAATTAGGGTAATTAGGATACTTAGTAATTAGGGAGTCTGACTGTCACTTAAGCGTCTGGGAAAGCTTGTTGGAAGAGAAAAGTCTTCAGTCTTTTTTTGAATTCTTGATGACTGGGTTCTAGTCTAAGATCTGGGGGAAGCGTGTTCCATAGGTGTGGGCCTGCTGAAGATAGCGCTCGTTTGCTCAATGATGATTTTATTTGTGGAGCAAGCAGTGTTCCTCTGTATGCGCTTCTGATTGGTCTGGAGGAAGTGTGTAGTTGTAGTTGCGAGCTTAATGTGATGGGAGCTAGTTTGTTTGTCGCTTTATGGATGATAGTGAGTACCTTATAGAGTATCCTTTGTTTAATGGGTAGCCAATGTAAGTTCCGGAGGATTGGGGTGATATGATCTTTTTTGTTAGTGCTAGTTAGAATTCTAGCCGCTGAATTCTGAACCATCTGTAATGGTTTGATGGTGTTGGCGGGTATACCAAGTAGCAGGGAATTGCAATAGTCTAGCTTAGAAAGAATGATGGATTGTAGTACTAGCCTGAAGTTGGAGAAGTGAAGGAGGGGTTTAAGTTTTTTGAGGACTTGCAGTTTGTAAAAGCAGTCCTTTGTGGTATTGTTTACGAACTTTTTTAGGTTTAGATGATTATCAAGCCATGCTCCAAGGTCTCTGACGTCAGATGAGAATGAGTTGTTTGTGTTTGGTAGAGAAAGGCTGGAAGAGATTGTGCGTGGATCCTGGGAGACAATGAGCATTTCGGTTTTATTAGCATTCACTACTAAGTTGAGGCTTGAGAGTAGGTTTTTGATGGGCTGTAGGCATTCGTTCCAGTAAGTGATGGTTTTTTGAAGGGATTCTGTAATCGGAAGGAGGATTTGTATGTCGTCTGCATATAGGTAATAGGTGAGCTTAAGGTTTGAGAGTAGATGGCAGAGAGGGAGGAGGTAAATATTGAAGAGGGTGGGTGAAAGTGATGATCCTTGTGGGACTCCTTGCTCTGTCAAGATTGGATGCGATTCTTTGTTGTTTATCCTTACTTTGTAGAATCTGTTGCTTAAGAAGGAATGGAACCAACTAAGGGCTGTGCCTTTGATCCCTATGTTGGCTAGTTGGTCTATTAGAGTGGAGTGTTTTACCGTGTCAAATGCAGCGGAAAGATCTAGAAGAATAAGCAGGTATGATTGTTTATGCTCCATATTAACGAGGATTGTGTCAGTGAGAGATAGTAAGAGAGATTCGGTGTTTAGTCGTTTTCGGAATCGATATTGAGCTGGGGATAGAATGTTATGATCTTCCAAGTAATCTGACAGTTGCTTGTTGACAATTTTTTCCATCAGTTTGGCGATAAGTGGTAAGTTTGCGATGGGTCTAAAGTTAGCTGGGTATGATGGGCAAGCGTTTGGTTTCTTTAGTAATGGTTTAAGTATTGCCAATTTTAACTGGTTAGGAACTAAACCTTGAGAAAGGGATGTGTTGATAATTTCTGCAATTGGTTTTGAGATGGTGTTTGGTATGGCGATGAGGAGATTTGTTGGTATTGGGTCTGATGGGTGGGAGGAAGGTTTGAATTTTTTGAGTGTGTTTTCAATCTCCAGTGAAGAAGTGAGCTCGAATGAATCCAGGCTTGTGGTTTGTTGCGGCCAGGATGAGAGGTGGTGAGTTAGAGTAAAGTTGCTGGATGTGATTGATTGGGTAAGGTTAGTGATTTTTGATTTGAAGTAGTTGGCTAGTTCGTTTGCTTTGTTGAGGGCTTGGTGGTCTGGGATAGTAGGCGGAGATGGTTTGGTTAAAGAGGAGATGTATGAGAAGAGAGCCTTTGAGTCGAATATAAAGTGGTGTATTTTTTTTCCGTAGAATTCTTTCTTTGTTCTAAGGATTGTATTCCTGTAGTTGTTGAGGAGGGATTTGTAGATGGCATGTGTAGAGGTGGTTGGGTTTTTTCTCCAGCTTTGTTCTTTTTTTCTGAGAGATTGTTTAAGGGATTTAAGTTCGGGTGTAAACCAAGGTTTCCTATTGTCTAGAGTAGGTTGTATGGTTTTATGTGCACAAAAACAGTACTGAAACTCTAGATAAAACACTGGAAGCCTCAGCCTGACTACTCCTGCTGTGAGTCTGCAAGCCCAATTCCTACAGTACTCACTGTGATGCTGCTTGTAGTTGAAAAATACCCACTGCCAGACAGCCACTGCAATCCTCACACTATCTCCCACCCACACCACCCAAACCCTGCCTGCAACCTACCCCAGGGGGGTAAGATCAGCAGTAAATTGCCACTGCTGGCAGCTTGTCTCAGTGGGTGAGACAGAGAGAAAAGTCTGAGTACAGTAAAAAAAAGTGCAGTAAAAAAAGCCTGGCTGCCTGACACAGCAGCACAAAAGGGCAAAAATCTTTCTCAGCAATAGCAATAGCTCTGATTTTCAGCAATTCAATAGATAATTGAGACCCTCTGAGAGAGTTCAATCAGCAAACAACCTTCTCAGATAGAACCCAAGATCGGACCCGAGCCACGCCCACCACCCCGACGTCACCACGCCGGGACGCTAAAGCGACGACCACTCCAGGCAACCAACGGCTGTGGTGCCGGTGAGAATTAACAAAAGCCCAAAAAAACCTGGAAAAGAAAAAATGTTAAAGAACTGACTGGGAACCCAAAACAGCAAAAGAAAAGAGATCGGACCCGAGCCACGCCCACCACCCCGATGTCACCACGCCGGGATGCTAAAGCGATGACCATTCCAGGCGTCACGCACCGAAGGGGCGCGCCAAAGAGGCTTACCCCTTTGTGCACCCCTTCATGCAATCCTGAGTGCCATCATTCAGAAACATCTAATCTGAGGGACGCTGTTCATCACAAAAGAGGTAGGCTACATATGCCTAAGTTTGGCCCTTAATTCAATTCAAATTTTATTTTTTCTTTCCAGCGATGACTATTAGAGAGCTGGAAATGTTGAGGTAGAACTCCGTAGCCCCGCTCCCACCACTTCTATACTACCTACTTGTTAATTGTTGATGATTTTGTTAAGCATTAGCGAGGGCAAACTTCAAAGGCTGGTGCTGGCTTTTCCTCTCAGCTGAATTTCAATATTTGCTTATAGCCTTCTCCTCCTCCTTTTCACCCTTGGACAGGGTAGTAGGGGCATGAGAAACCATGGCACCCGTTGCTCATTGGATCGTAGTTGCCGCAAACCATGTGTGGTTAAAAAGTACTGAGAGCAACAGTACACAATAAGCAACCAAATGTCCGATCTTGTAAAAATGTATTATGTAGAAACCAATATATGCAAATGAGCCCGACTCCAGCTGAGTTTCGCCCTCTTTCAATAGGGCTGCATCAGGGGTATTTGCATGTGTAAGTACTATGTCTTCATCAAAGTGTTCACAGCGATTTTTACACTGTTGAGATCTGGAGTTTACTTCTGACGAAATTGATGCGCTTTGCACTGCATAGATTGGTGAAATCTTGCATTGCCCAGAGCTCATATATACAACACTTTGATGGTTGCTTATTGTGTACTGTTGCTCTCATGGCTTTATTAAGCAACCTTCCTTGCTGCTTTTTCAGTCCCTCAATTTTGGAGAAAAAGTACTCACATCCTTCACAGAGGATGCGTTGCAACAGTTCTCACAAAGAGTCACATAGGCCTTGGAAGCCCGACTAGATGGCCGTCTTAACAAACTGCAAACTTCTATGGAAGACATTAAGGCAGGACTAGAAGGTCACTCCATAATGTTGGAACTGGTAGACGCTACCTTGTCAGATCATAGTGACCGATTGATTGTGGCGGAGCAACAGGTGGCGGAACTGAGAGTTCAGCAACATGAACTTCTCACCAAAATGGAGAAGCAAGAAGATCGTGGTCGACGTAACAATATAAAGATTGTTGGTTTGCCTGAGGTGGTAAAAGATGGCGAGCTGAGAGATTTTGTGGAAAAATGGCTCCCAACTAAAGTGGGCTTAGCTCTAAAAAATGAAAAAATACAATGTGAGAGGGTATATCGAATGGGGTCTCTAAGAGAAGGAAATGTCAAGCCACACCATGTAATGGCTCGTATTTTGAACTGGGAACATAAAACTCAAATACTGAGGGCTTATAGACAACAGGCTACTTTGGAATACCAGAGCTGCAGAATTTTGTTGTTTAATGATTTCTCTGTTAGTACCGCAGAACAGCGAAAAGTGTTAGCACCTGCCTGTATGGAACTTCACAAACGAGGCATAAAGTTTGCATTACTATATCCAGCTAAACTGAGGATACAACATGAAAACAAAGTCCTATTTCTCACTTCTAAGGAAGAGGCGGATCGTTTTATCTTGAATCTACCGAGATGTGAAGAACAGAGTATTTGAACTATATATTCTAAAGCCATTGAACTTAATGAAACATGTTTAGACCTAACTCGCATTGTCACAGTTTTCTGTTATTGTATTTTTCAAGGAGGGAGCAGGGTTGGAAAGTGGTTGACTTCAATCCCATATTTTCTTTATCTGGGTGGGGGAGTACCTTCTTTCTCTAGGATTAATGTTTAATTTAGATAAGAAGAAAAGTGGAATGGAAGATTGGAGTGCTTGTTTGTATGAATGGAGTTATTGGTATGTAAGTATTTGGGGGAAGGGGGGGGGGACAAGAAGGGTGCATGGCGAACCTCCATGGGGTATGGTAGCTTTTCTTTGTTGGATTGTTACTGAGATATGGTATATAAATTCTGGGGCCCAGGCTGGGGGGCCTTTGAGAAGGGTAGACTCTTGTTTTTTTGTTAAAAGTTCTCTAAATAAATATTGCAAATGACGATGGTTAAGATTGTCTCTTTGAATGTGAATGGCCTTCACTCGCCAATTAAAAGGAAAAAAATATTAAGTATGTTTAAGAGTATGCATAAGCAAGTGGCATTTTTGCAAGAAACGCATTTGAATGATACAGAACATACTAAATTTCAGCGAGAGTGGGTGGGTCATTGTTTCTATTCCTCTTTCACTTCTAGGAAACGAGGGGTGGCCATCCTCATTCATAAAAATTTGCTATTTCAATGCGAACAAATTCTACAAGACCCTGAGGGGAGGTTTGTTATAGTGGTGGGTAAATTACATCAACAGAAATTGGCACTTTGCAATGTTTATGCACCTAATGTATATTCTCATAATTTCTTTCTCTCCTTGATGAGGCTGCTTACTGATTTTTCTAACTGCCGACTTGTTATGGGAGGTGATTTTAACCTTGTAGCTAACAAGCAACTAGATAATCGCCCCTCAAAGCCTACGTTGATATGGGATCAACAGATGGGTATTAATTTGCTGTGCCATGAATTGCAGCTTTTGGATGTCTGGCAGGTATTACATCCTGATGATTTAGAATTTACATTTTTTTCTAATCCCCACCAGACATACTCTTGGCTTGATTATCTATTAGTATCAGATCAGTGTTTTCCTACTGTGACTGATGCTTCTATCGGTACTATTTCCATTTCAGATCATGCTCCAGTGACAGTAACATTGCAATGCGGCATCCCTTATCGTCCCCCATACTCGTGGCGTTTGCGTCCTGATTTATATTTAGATAAAATATTTCACAAATATTTACAAGACTGCTGGAAAGAATATTTAGAACTTAATGATATCCCTGAGGTCTCCCCTGCAACGTTGTGGGATGCGGGAAAAACAGTTATGAGGGGAGCTATTATCGTATATGTAGCGAAACGTAACAAAAGATGCAATGCAGAAATATTGTGGTTAACGGCTGTCCTAAAGACAGCACAGACGCAACACATGTTGGACATGACTGCTGATGCCAAAGCTCATGTAGATAGAATTAGGGAAGCCCTTAATACTTTATTACACCAGAGAGCTTCTAAATTGCTCCGGTACTATTGGTATCAGTTATATAAACATGGTAATCAAACTAGTCGCCTAATGTCACACCTTATCCGCCCTCGAAGAAATCGTACAACTGTAGTTGGTATTCAAGATAACCAGGGATTGCATCAGACTACACCTGCAAAGATTGCGACCAGGTTCCTCGAATACTATGCTGCCTTGTATGGTCATAAACCTATGAACTTGGAAGTGGCAGAAAACCTTTTTCAAGATATTACTTGGCCTCAAATCTCTAGAGAACAGGTTCTGGCTTTAAATACTCCCATATCTGAACAGGAAATTTACTCTGTGATTCAATCAATTAAGTTGGGTAAAGCAGCGAGTCAAGATGGTTTGGGATCAGAGTTCTATGAAATCCTGAAATTTACTGTCTTAAAGCCTTTACAAAAATATTATGCTGGAATGTTGCTTGACAAACATATTGCTATATCTTCTAATCAATCAACTATCGTTGTTCTTCCTAAACCAGGTAAAGACCACCTGGAAGTGGGCTCATATCATCCAATATCTTTAATTAATGTGGATATAAAAATTTTGGCCGCTATTTGGGCATCTTGATTAAATCAAATTTTGCCTTCTATTATTCACGAGGATCAAACGGGTTTTGTAAAAGGCCGTCAGGGAGTACGCAATGTTTGGCGTCTTATTGCCGCATTAAGTTATCAGCCAAAGGCGGAAGCACTAATTCTTAGCCTGGATGCCGAAAAAGCTTTTGACTCTCTGTCTTGGGAATATATGTTTTGGGCACTGCAGAAATATAACTTTTCTGGAAATTTCAAACTCTTTATAGTAATCCCAGCGCCATTATTTTGCTCAATGGAAACTCTACAGATTCTTTTAAGTTATACTGTGGGGTCAGGCAGGGCTGCCCACTATCCCCATTGTTGTTCATTTTGGCATTAGAACCATTGGCTAATGTCCTGTGAAGGACACCGCAGTTTGTTGAGATTAGTTTGAATGGACACCCATTAAAGACAGCTATGTTTGCAGACGACATCCTACTTTTTTGTGGGAAAACCACGTAAAAGTGTTCCTGTTATTATTAGTTTATTTGAACAATTCCACTTAGTAGCGGGTTTAAAAATAAATTATGCTAAGTCGGAAGCCTTGGCCCTCAATGATAACCTACCTGCTACTTGGCATGGTCCCTTTCCATTTAAATGGGCTCCTGAAAAGTTGAGGTATTTGGGCGCTTGGATCTCTAGACAGTTAGATATGTTATATGACTTGAATATTCCCCCCTGTATAACATGCTTAGAGGAGCAGCTGAGAGTGTGGATGTCTCTCCCACTCTCTCTGTTCAGCCGTTGTGCATTGATAAAAATGATGATTGTTCCTAAGCTTTTATATCTTCTTCACATACTTCCCTATTGGTTGAGAGTTATAGATCTTCAGCGCTTGCGATCTATTATTCATAATTTTCTTTGGAAAGGTGGTCGAGCCCGCATGGCTTATACTATTCTGGAAGGCCCTAGGGAACAGGGTGGATTAAATATGCCTGACTTTCGGTTATACAATGTGGCCTGCCAATTGCATTTCATCGGTGAATGGATCACGGGAACTTATCATTACTGGGCGCAAGGGATGTTAGAATGTATGTCTCGCCCTAGTTCCCCTCTTAGTATTATTCAACTACGTCCTGGGCTCAGATGTACCCTTTCATTTCCCAGAGTATTATTGGCACCATGTATTCGTGCTTGGAGATGGGTGCGACATCGTGCACGTCTATCAGGAGAGGCCTCTCTCTTGAATTCCTTTCTTGGTAATACTGGCTTTCTTCCTGGGATTGAGAATAAAGGGGTCTATCTATCTTGGGCACATTGTGGATTAATGTTTGCTTTTCATTTATTTGATCCTGTTTCTCATGTTTTATTGGATTATGATACTTTGGCTTGTACTTATCCCAGCAAAACAATTTTTCGCTTACTTACAGGTTCGTCATTACTTGCAATCTTTCTCATGGAGCTCTGAGGTGTTAGCTGCTGAATCAAACTTTGCTACAAATATATTTGATACAACATGTATGACTAATTCAATCACAGGTTGGAAAAAGCTAGGGAAAAAATTTATTAAAGTTGCCTGTTTGGACTCTTTGGCAACTCGCTGGTCTAATATGATAGAAATACAAATCACACCATCATATTTTAAATCCTGCTTTAAGGCGCTGTATGTGTCTTTACCTGACTTGGGATTACGGGAAGTCCAATTTAAAATACTTCACTGTTTTTATTATGAAGATGTACGCAGAAACAAAATGAAGTTGGCATCTACTTCTTTGTGTAGTAAATGTGGAACAACGGATGGGATGTTATACCATCAATTGTTTACCTGTCCAAAATTAACAACCTTTTGGGACTCTGTGTTTCAGACGATTACTAAATGTACAGATGTGCCTATACCTGTTACCGGGCATATATTGTTGGCTAGCTCCCACTTGGTAGAATTACCTGGTAATAATTCAAAACAAAATTTTGAGCGTCTTGCTATTCTGCTCGCAAGTAGGACCATAATGGCGGACTGGACTGACCCAATGGCTATGCCTACTTTAGCAGCATGGACAAATAGAATGGTATTACTACTTCAAATGGAATTTATGGACTTTCTCAGTGGCACACGTAAACCTGATAAATTGTACTGTGCTTGTTGGAAAGCCTATTATGCGTTACTTCCAAAAGATTTACAAGCTGGGTTGATTGATGCTGGTTATAAACATATCTGGTCTTAAATGGAGGTTCCTGTAATGGGTGGGAGAAATGTATGAATGGTGTGTGACTGGGGTATGACTGTTTATAAAATAGAGAGTTATGTCAAGGGAAATATTTGCATGTAAAACTGGCAATCGAACACGTAAGCTGAATGACTTCTAAAGGTTTCATAGTATTGGCTGTTAGATATACTATGGTTTATGTATTATGTTTTTGATTTCTGTATTTGTAAGCTGTGTTTTTTTGCATTAATTTAATTTATAATAAAAATTATTTTGGAAAAAAAAAAAGAACCCAAGAAGAAAGTGCACTGTGTTCCACTTGATGAAGGTAGAAAAACACCGGAATGAGCAGCGATTGGCTGAATTAAAAAAAATGCTTTGCTCTGACATGTTGGCATTCTGGTCTCCTTGCCACCCTGTCTGACCCACTCTATGACAGGGCTGTGAGGTCACTTATGAATCACAGGAAAGGGCTGGTTGCTATGGATACTCCCACATGACCTTCTCCTATTGCAAAAGGCTGCTAAGAAAGCACTGTGAACCAAATGAATGAAACTAATATGATATGTTTCATTCGTGGGGGATAGTCATTCGTTTCGTGGTCCCATGAATGAAACGAATAGGGACCCTTTTCATTGCGAATATGACATTCATTGTAAACAAATGCACATCCCTACCCTGTTTAGCCTTTCTTCATAATGGAGCTGTTCCATCCCCTTTATTATTTTTATTGCCCTTCTGTATACCTTTTCCAGTTCCTCTATATCTTTTTTGAAATGCAGTGACCAAAACTGCATACAAATACTCAAGGTGTGGTTGCATCATGGATTCATACAGAGGAGTTATGAAATTTACAGTTTTGTTTTCTATTACTTTCAAAATAATCTTAATATTCTATTTGTGTGTTTACATGCCTCCACTGTACTCATTTAAGGAGAACAGTGTGGAAGCAGAGATACCCATGTGGCTTAAACTCACAGAGACCCTCAAGGAGTCACATAGAAGATGCAGAAGCAGAACAGCTAGTGCATCTCCAGAAGGAGGAGAGAGAAAAGCATTTATTGATGTTCACTGATAAATACCACAATTGACAATATTTCTTTTGCTTCAAGACAGGGATGCTGGTGATGACGGGGGTGTTAGTGACGCTTAAAACAAAAAATGTGAAGTTATAATTATGGAAAAAGGGAAGATGATTCGTTATTTTTTTGTTACTGGCTATAATAATCTAAAATTAGCTTCTCTCATTTTCCAGCCTGAGCTTATGGTAATCACTGCAAAATCTGTACCCTTTGAAAACCTATTTTTTTTTCTTCTTATTACGCTGCATAGAAAATAATTTAAAAAACTACCACTATGAAATTGCATTCCAGTCTAGGTGCTTCGTTTATTGTTCCATAATTTAAAACTTTAAGAAGAGCTAAAATAAGAACCAGGGTTTTTTTCAGTTGCAGCACCAGTACTGTGGAAGAAGTTACCTTTGAATATTAGGTGTGAGATCAATTATTTGAGGTTCATAAGAAGGTGAAAGCATGGCTTCTTCCCTAAACTGGATAATGGCTCGTGATATATGGCAGGTTTATTTCTGTTGTTTCTGGTTTATTAAGTTTTTAGAATAGTTGCTTTTGTTATTTTAGGTTTCACTAGCAAAACATGTCTGGCTTTGCTCAGGTAATTTGGTTTATAACAGCCTGTGTGTGTACCTATGGGTGTTGGGGGCCTGTGCCTGTGGGTGTCTCTCTCTAGCCTGTTTGTGTCTGTGTGTCTGCTAGCATGTGCGGGTCTATCTATGTATGTGGGAGCCTATGCCTGGGGGCATCTGTGCCTTTGTGTATATGTCTGCCTGTGTGTGTCTTAGTGCCTGTGTGTGTCTCTGTTTGTCTGCCTATGCCTATGTATGTGCCTGCCTGTGTGTGTCTGCATATGAATGTGCAAGCCTGTGCGCATTTGTACGAACTTGTGTGCAACTATGTGTGTGCCTCAATGTGTGCCTGTTCCTGTATGTGAGAGACAGGGCTTTGCAGAGTATATTAGTGAACAGTAACCAAGGTTGCTTGGATTATCTGGTCAATAAAAATCTGTGTGTGTGTGCTGTTGTGTGTGTTTGTGCTTATGCCTGTGAGTGTGCATGGGTGCCTCTGCCTATGTGTGTGTGTAGGAGTGCTTATGTGTGTGTCTGCCTATATGTGTTTATATGTGTCTGTGTTTGTGTGTCTGGCTGTGCCTGAGTGTGTGCATGTCTCTACTTGTGTGTGTCTCTACCTGTGTGAGTGTGTACCTTGTGTGTGTTTGCAACAATGCTTTACAGACAGAGCATATTGTCTTTGCAGAATATGCTCTGTTCCGGGCATCACCTTGTAGTCACAGACAGGCATGAGAGACCAATTAACCGACCAATAAAAGCCTTTTACATATATAGGGGTAGATTTTAAAAAAAAGCACGATCGCGTACTTTTGTTGGCGCACCAGGAGCAAACAAAAGTACGCTGGATTGTATAAGATACGCGCGTAGCCGCACGTATCTTATAAAAGCCTGGACTGGCGCGCACAAGGCTGCCGATTTTGGGCTGCCGGCACGCGCCGAGAGGCGCAGCCTGCCTCCGTTCCCTCCGAGGCCACTCCAAAATTGGAGCGGCCTCGGAGGGAACTTTCTTTCGCCCTCCCCTCACCTTCCCCTCCCTTCCCCTACCTAACCCACCCCCCCAGCCCTATCTAACCCCCCCTACCTTTATCCATGGATTTACACCTCCCAGAGGGAGACGTAAATCCACGCGCGCCAGCGGGCTGCTGGTGCGCCGAGACCCGACCCGGGGGCGGTTCTGGAGGGCGCGGCCATGCCCCCGGAACGCCCCGGCCAAAACCACGCCCCCGGTCCCGCCCCCAAAATGCCGCGTTGTTTGGCCCCGCCCCCGACACGCCCCCTAAAACCCCCCGGGACTTACGCGCGTCCCGGGGCTCTGCGCGCGCCGGCGGTCTATGCAAAATAGGCGTGCCGGCGCGCGAGGGCCCTGCTCGCATAAATCCGGGCGGATTTACGCGAGCAGGGCTTTTAAAATCCGCCCGATAGATTTTTGTATTGTTTCTATGTTTTATGCATTGTATACTATCTTTGAGTGGTTTTATTTGTTTTTTCTCACTGCCTTGAACAATCTGTTCAGACCATGGTGGCGGCCTAAAATTGTTTTAAATAAATACAGAAGTTAATAAGTGTTTTACCTTAAATTACATTTTCTTAAAATTATTGTGGCATATATTCAAACCGAAATGGTTAAGTAAGTTAGCCAGATAAGACTTATCCGGCTAACTTACAAGGGATATTCAGCACCATGGCTATGTTGCTGAATATCTATGATGAAATCACTAGTTAGATGGATAAATCTTATCTGGCTAACTTTAGATCTGCTACTGAGCAGGTTTAACTTATCCAGTTAACTTAGCTGGATAAGTTTGAATATCGGCACTTATCCAGCGAAATTAACCAGATAAGTAACTCTTTCCTGTTATGTCCACATTCTGTTTACCACTTATCAGTTAAGTTAGCCTGAAAACTTATCTGTTTTACTCCAATATTCATAGTTAGCTGGATAACTTATTCGACTGTCTGGTTTTGCAGGAAAGCAGTCCTAAAGTGTCAGAATAATTGTATCTGGCTAACTAGGGCTTTATCTGGCTATATTCAGTGCAGGGCCTAATCGTCAGTGCTCTGCTGAATATCAGTGACAATTTGCCTGGTTAACTTAGCCAGACAAATTGTCTACTCACTGTGCTGCTAAATATTAGTCTCTAAGAGTCCTTGGTACCACTGTACACCAAAGATTTGGGATGCAGGTTCATTTTATCTTGAAGGGGGGAGAAAATATACTTTAAAGCATAGATATTCCATGCTTTTCCAGATGTAGGGTCCCACAAACCACACAACCCCTCCCCCCCCCCCAGACTCTTAAAAGGCCACAAGACCTGAAGTTCAAAAAGCAATTATTTTAATGAATCTTTTAGTCAACCAAAAAGACATAGGGGGTAAAACAAAGGTAAATGGCTTAGGTCTAAAATAAACTGTATATCAAATGAAAGCCATAAGCACAAGCAAAATATATGGGGTTTGATGTGTGCGTTTTACCAGGAGTTACTCACTGAATGAATCAATAAGGGTTCAAACTGCTCAGAGATTTGCTGCCAGAATGATGTTCAAAGGTTGTAGTCTTAAATGTGCTGTAGGTTTTTGCAAAAAACCAGAGCAGTTAGATTCACTTAGAAAAAACACAGTCAATGCAGAAGTCTGCAGAGTAAAACGACCTGGGTTATACTCTTTTCAAATGACATCAATGAACTCTCATTCTGTGATGCAGCACTTTTATATGCTATGTTTGAAGGCAGCAGGAACAGCTGCAGTGGAAAGTGATAGATTGAGAATGTGACAGATGGAAGGGATAACGCCAGGGAAAACAGAGCTGAGAATAGGGGTCAGAGTAACAAGTAGTGAGTTCGAAGGAGTTGAGAAGATGGGCAGTTTCCTCCGCTGTGACTTCAGAAAAGGAAGCTAGGGTAGCAGGAGCCAGGGGAATAGTAGAGGAACAAAGTATGGGCGGGGGAGCTAGAGGTGACTTGGTTGAGAATTTGAGACTAATTTTATGAACCTTGTCATAGAAGGAGTCAGCCATAGTCTGTGCAAAGAGTGAAGGGAGTGGGGGTGGTAGGCGAAGACAGTGTGAGGAGGGATATGAGTGTGGCAAAGAGACGATGAGGGCTGGATGCTAGAGAATTTGTCAGATGGACGTAGTAGTCTTGCTTAGCAAGTACAATAGAGGACTGGAAGGAGGTCACAATGAATTTGAAATTAAATCGGCATGGGTAAGGGATTTTAACCATAGACATTCTATGGAGTGGGCATAGGAACAGAAGAAATGAATTCTGTAGGTGAGGCAAGGCTGGAGTTTGGTGCACCTTACAGGAGGGCTAAGAGGAGGGGCAAGAATGTCTAAAGCAGAGGACAGTGTAGTGTTGTGAAGAAAATGCCTCATCATCTGATTCAGACAATGTAGTGAAGGAGAGGAGAGATAAGACAGTAGTGGAGAGGATACAAGGGTTGACAGCTTGGAAGACTCCTGAAGGTGTTGGTGATGGCTGGACGAGGCTGTAGAGGAGGGTTGTTTAGTGTGACAGTTATTAGATGATGGACTGAGAGAGGAAGAATTCAGGTGGAGAAGTCTGAGAGACAGCAGTTGGAAGAAAGGACTAGGTCAAGGCACTGAACATAATTATAAGTAGGGGCAGTAGAGCAGAATTGCAAATCAAATGAAAAGGCTAAAGCAAGAGGTTTGAGGCATATGAATCACAGGGTCATCAGCATGGAGGTTAAAATTCTTAAAAATAAGGGAAGGGGAAGATAGTTCAAGGAAGAAAGAAAGCCAGGTATCAAGATTAGTGAGAAAAGAGGAAGGGGATCTATCAGGGGGTCAAAAAATGAGAGCTATCCAGAGAGCCAGATGAAGTGGGCCTCAAAGGAAGATAAAGAGTGGGACTGAGGTGGAAGAAGGAGTTGAAAGCTAAAAAAGGGGGCGAGCAGTGGTCTAACACTGCCACCGTGATCTACTGTGTGAGGAGTATGGGAGAAAGGACAATCCATGACAGAGAGCAGCAACTGAAGCAGAGTCCTCAAAAGAAAGCCAGTCAAGGCAAGAAGATGAAGAGTATGAGAGATAAAGAAGTCATGAATATAGGCAAACTTCTTGTAAATAGAGTGTGATTTCTACAGGGAACATGAGAAAGGAACATAAGAGTGAGGGAAGAAGGGATAGAGATATGATTGGAGGAGTAATGGTTTGACATGCACAGATCAGGTGAAAGTTGCCTTGGAAGGCCAGGATTGGTATTGATATCCCTGGCTGAGAGTAGGAGAAAGACCAAGAGAATATACAGAAGAGAAGTGGAGGTGTGATGGCAGTAACGAGGGAGAGATGCAATCAGGGAAAGCGGAGATGGTTGGATGAGTGAAAACTTTGAAGCTTATTCGCAGTGGGCAGTATACAGAATGGTAGATGAGGTAAAGAATGTAGAGAATGGGAACAGTAGACTTGGTGTTAGAAGTGGTTTGCGGCAGCGAATAAGATTGTGGAGGGTTAACAGCAGGAAGAGTAGATATAGTGAAGCCATAGAAAATAATGAGAAGGAAATAAACCTACTGTCCTGTGGTAATGCTATAGTATGCATCTCCTGGCCAGCTGATGGAAGCCCAAATGGGTTGGAATGTCTTCTGAGGCAGCTCAGATATTCATAATGAATATGCATGAGATATATTAGCATGCACAGTCTTCATTATACAGTAATGTATTTTTCCATATTCATTATGGATATTTTGAAAATCAAACTAGATGGGTGTCCTTTGATGCAAATGGGCTGCAACCTCCCCAACACCTGACTGGCTGCTTAAGTAGCAAGGGGTAGGAGCAACTCAGGCCCAAGGCGAGGTTGTGGTGACTTCCAGAGTTAACAATCAAGGCAGCTAGGATAAGTATGCAAATAGGCTGCAAGCTTCCCAGTACCTGGCCAGCTGCTCAGGGAGCACATGATGGGAGCAGCTCAGGCCTGAGCAGGGGTGTGCTCACTTCTGGAGTTGACCATTGGTAGAAGTATGCAGATGGGTTGCAGTACATATGGGTCTCCAGTACCAATAGGTTGCCATGTTTCCGACATATGCTGTGTATACTTATGGAAAAAATCAAGCTAAACATAAAGAATAACATTGTAATGCTTTTTACACTGTGGTAAGCATACTGCAATTGTGTTTCTCAATAAAAAATCTTTTATAAATTACTAACTTTATTGGTGTTAGGTACTGTGAATGGGAAAGCTATTGATCTTAGCTCTTTTTTTTTCTTCTGACAACTGAAGGCCTGCAGAAAAGCTTTCTTTTCTTGCCAACAAATGTTTAACTTAAAAAACATACTAAATTTACCTAGAGATTTGACTAAAATGATTATGTCAGGCCTCACAATGAAGCACTTTGTTGTAAGGCAATCTGTTATTATTTTTCCACAATTTTAAATAACATGTTTGGCAAATTTTGCTTGCCACACAATACAGGACTCTGTTTTGTAAAGAGTTTATATTTTAGAGAATGGAGTAATAAGTAGCAATAATTAGCAACAGTTCAAAAAAGAGTTCAGGGGATTTCATTCTCTTTTCTGCCCTTTCTGTCAAGGGCTTTGGCCACCTATGGTATAAGAAGTTCAATAGTGTGCTACCATATTTGCTTTTGGGTTGAAAATTCATTAATGCATTTATACCTGATGACTGACCAGCTGACTGTGAGAATACCTGGGTCTGGTAATAGATGCTGTTTTCTTGTTCTCAGGTAAGGGAATATAGGGTGCTCTTGTTTTGTATTGGTTTGCCAATGTTAAGAATTGTGAGAGTTTAGAGATAATAGGCTTTGAACTAATTTTGTGAGCTTGTACAAGTTAGTATTTGTTTGACAGTAATAGGAATTGTGAGAGTTTAGAGATAATAGGCTTTGAGCTAGTTTTGTGAGTTAGTATAACTTTATTTTTATTTAAAATGTATGGATTGCCTATACCCTAGGCCAGGGGTCGGGAACCCATGGCTCGCGAGCCAGATATGGCTCTTTTGAGGGCTGCATCTGGCTCGCAGACAAGTGTCGCCATACTTCGCGGTTCCCCGCCGCCCGGGCTTAAAATGCTGTCAGCCCGGGCGGAACGCGGCAGGACAGCTGGAGTCAGCGGCACCGGCGTGCTCTCTTCTCCTCCCCCCCCCCCCCCCCGAAAGAGGAAGTGGAGAGCATCGGGTGCCTGCGCGGGAAGAAGAGACCACACTAGCGTGGTCTCTTCTTCCGCGCAGGCACCCGATGCTCACCACTTCCTCTTCCGGGCCGCGGGGGGGGAGGAGAAGAGAGCACGCCGACTGGAGTCATCCGGGTGCCTGCGCGGGAGTCATCGGGTGTCAGCCGGGTGCCAGCGCTGGAGTCATCGGGTGCCTGCGCGGGTCTTCCCGCGCAGGCACCCGATGCTCTCCACTTCCTCTTCCGGGCCGCGGGAAGAAGAGAGCACGCCGGTGCTCTCTTCTTCCCGCGGCCCGGAAGAGGAAGTGGAGAGCATCGGGTGCCCCGCGCAGGCACGCTAGTGTCCGACGGGAAGAAGACTGCAGCGCGGCTCGGAGGAAAATGAAAATCTTCAACCGCGGCCGATGGGACTCCGCCTTCGCCTCCGCGAGGGCTGAAAATGAAGGAGGTTAGCGTTGTGAGGTGGCTGCTGCTGCCGCGAGTTCCCGGGGGGGGGGGAGAGAGAGAGTGAATGAGCGAGCAAGCATGTGTGTTTGAGATCCTGTGTGTGTGAGTGAGAGATTGCATGTATGTGAATGATTGAGAGCCTGTATATGTGAAAGAGAGTATGTCTGTGATTGAGAGCCTGCCTGTGAGAGAGAGAGCATGAATGTAAGTTTACCATTGGGAACCTGTATGTGTAAGTTTGTAATTGAAAACCTGTTTGTTTGAAAGAGTATGTGTGTATGATTGAGATCCTTTGTGTGTGAGAGAGATCATGTGTATGTATGATTAAGAGCCTGTGTGTATAAGTAAGAGAGAGATCATGTGTGTCTGTGTCTGATTGACAGCTGGTTTAGGTGATGGAGCATGTGAGTATGTGATTGAGAGCCTGTGTTTAAATGAGAGAGAGAGACCATGTGTGTCTGTGTGATTGAGAGCTGATTTAGGTGAGGGAGCATGTGAGTATGTGATTGAGAGCCTGTGTTTAAATGAGAGAGAGAGACCATGTGTGTCTGTGTGTGATTGAGAGCTGATTTAGGTGAGGGAGCATGTGAGTATGTGATTGAGAGCCTGTGTGTAAATGAGAGAAAGAGAGGACATGTTTGTAAGCATGTGAATGAGAGTCTGTGTGTGAGAGAAAAAGACAGCATGTATTTATGTGATTGAAAGCCTGTGTGTGTGTAAGCGTGAAAAGATAGACAGCATGTGTGTAAATGTGTAATTAAGAGCCTATATAAGTGAGAGAGAAAAAACATTTGTATATGTGAGTGACTGAGAGCATGTGTGTATAGGTGTGTCATTGAGAGCCAGTGTGAGAGAGAGCGCTGGTATGTGACTGAGAGAGGAGAAAGTTCCAAGCAAACCACCCCACCTCCTGCTAATTCAGAACAATCTCAGGACACCTGGATATCAAATGTTCCCAGGTATGCAGAGCAAAAAAATTTTTGTATCCTTATTATTTTTCATTACTGGATCTTTGTGTCTGCTATTTTGAAATATTTTGTTGGTATCTGGAAATGTTTTATATGAGTTTTTAATTATTGGATATTCCACTCATCAGCTGTTTCGAAATATGTTCTTTTTGTTAGTACAGTTTTACTGCTGATGATTTTATATTTCTTGATTTGTTTTATAAGGATGTGTGATGTTTCTTTTTTCCTTTGTTACACTGCATACAGAGACTCTGGCTTGTTGCAGTTTCCAATTCAGTTTTTGTCTGCATGCTTCTTGTTATGCGTTTTGGTCTCTTTATTCTATGTTAGGTGAGGGACAGCACGTGATTCAGGTGAGGTTTTCTGCTGGCGTGTAGTTTCTGTGTAGGACTCTATAGCAGCCTGACTTGGTCCGTTTTCCTAATAGGAGATGTATTGGTGTCTTTAGGCCTGGTGTAATATTTTCAGAGACTTATTGTACTTTAAAAGTGTGATCTTACATAAAATGCACACATTTACTTGTATTTAGTTTTAAACATATTGTATGGCTCTCATGGAATTACATTTTAAAATATGTGGCGTTTATGGCTCTCTCAGCCAAAAAGGTTCCTGACCCCTGCCCTAGGCGATATACAAAAGGATCCATACGGAAACATACATAAAAGCATATACATAAAATAAAATACATGATGTACATAGCTTAAAAACATTAAAACATCCATAAAACCGTATAAAACCGTATTCACATGCTTAAAACCAAAAAACACTGATAAAACTGCATACACATGTAAGAAGACAGAGTCCATTAACTCAGGAGGACTAGAATTCTGAGTATACAAATGTTACTTACTTGATTTGAAAAGGTGAGAGTACTGGTTCCTGGGAAACTACTCACTAGTTTGTTTTCCCCTCGCCCCCCACCCACCCCAGGCTCTTTTTCTGCTAAACAGATAACACCTCTTCAAAACAGAAGTCAGTTTTTGAATTTGAATTACATACAATTAACCCTAATTTTAGTGATTGACCAATTTTAGTTTTGTTGCTGGTCATTCACAAACTAACACAAGTCACCTAGTTATCATTTTAAAAACCTATCGGGTAATTTTTCAAAGGATATAAGAATATATATAAGAATATAAGAAATACCATACTGGGTCAGACCCAAGGGTCCATCAAGCCCAGCATCCTGTTTCCAACAGTGGCCAATCCAAGTCACAAGTACCTGGCAAGTACCCAAACATTAGATAGATCACAAGCTACTGTTGCTTATTAATTACCGTAATAGCAGTTTATGGATTTAACCTCTAGGAACTTATCCAAAACTTGTTTTAAACCCAATAACACTAACTGCTGAAACCACATCCCCTGGCAATGAATTCCAGAGTTTAACTATGCGCTGAGTGAAAAATAATTTTCTTCAATTTGTCTTAAATGAGCTACTTGCTAACTTCATGGAGTGCCCCCTTGTTGTTCTATTACCTGAGAGAGTAAATAACCGATTTACATTAACTTGTTCAAGTCCTTTCATGATTTTGTAGAATTCCATCATATCCCCCTCAGTCTCTTTTCGAAACTGAACAGCCCTAACTTCTTCAACCTTTCCTCATAGGGCAGCCGTTCCATGCTCCATATCATTTTGGTTGCCCTTCTCTGCACTCTCTCAAGTGCAGCTATATCCTTTTTGAGATGTGTTGACCAGAATTGCACTCAGTATTCAAGGTGTGGTCTCATCATGGAGCAATACAGAGGCATTATGACATCCTAAGAACATAAGAACATAAGAAAATGCCATACTGGGTCAGACCAAGGGTCCATCAAGCCCAGCATCCTGTTTCCAACAGTGGCCAATCCAGGCCATAAGAACCTGGCAAGTACCCAAAAACTAAGTCTATTCCATGTTACCACTGCTAATGGCAGTGGCTATTCTCTAAGTGAACTTAATAGCAGGTAATGGACTTCTCCTCCAAGAACTTATCCAATCCTTTTTTAAACACAGCTATACTAACTGCATTAACCACATCCTCTGGCAACAAATTCCAGAGTTTAATTGTGCGTTGAGTAAAAAAGAACTTTCTCCGATTAGTTCTAAATGTGCCCCATGCTAACTTCATGGAGTGCCCCCTAGTCTTTCTACTATCCGAAAGAGTAAATAACCGATTTACATCTACCCGTTCTAGACCTCTCATGATTTTAAACACCTCTATCATATCCCCCCTCAGTCGTCTCTTCTCCAAGCTGAAAAGTCCTAACCTCTTTAGTCTTTCCTCATAGGGGAGTTGTTCCATTCCCCTTATCATTTTGGTAGCCCTTCTCTGTACCTTCTCCATCGCAATTATATCTTTTTTGAGATGCGGCGACCAGAATTGTACACAGTATTCAAGGTGCGGTCTCACCATGGAGCGATACAGAGGCATTATGACATTTTCCGTTTTATTCACCATTCCCTTTCTAATAATTCCCAACATTCTGTTTGCTTTTTTGACTGCTGCAGCACACTGAACCGACGATTTCAATGTGTTGTCCACTATGACACCTAGATCTCTTTCTTGGGTTGTAGCACCTAATATGGAACCCAACATTGTGTAATTATAGCATGGGTTATTTTTCCCTATATGCATCACCTTACACTTATCCACATTAAATTTCATCTGCCATTTGGATGCCCAATTTTCCAGTCTCACAAGGTCATCCTGGAATTCATCACAATCTGCTTATGCATGTAAATGTAACATACTATCATAGCTATCTTCAAAAGCCATTTATCCACATTAAATGCACTAAATGCAGGTAAAAACGTAATGACAATTCAATGGCATATACTGTAGAAATTTTCAAAGTCCACTTACATGGGTAAAGTTCATTTACACATGTAAAACCCAGTTTTAAGCATATAAATGCTTTTGAAACTCAGACCATAAGATTTGAAAAATCACCTATTAATTTAAAACCCCTTACATTGATAGATATAACTATTCTGTAATCAGCTTTAGAACTTTAGCAACTGGGATTCAATGTCAAGAAGTGCAGAGTCATGCATCTGAGATGTGGCACTCCGAAAGAGCTGTATGTGATGGGCGGTGAAATACTAATGTGCACGGACTGGGAGAGAGAGCTTGGGGTAATAGTGTCTGATGATATGAAGGCAGCAAAGTAATGTGACAAGGCAATAGTTAAAGCCAGAAGAATGCTGGGCTGCATAGAGAGAGAAATACCATAATCAGTAAGAAAAAAGACGTGATAATTCCCATGTACAGGTCCTTGGTGAGGCCTCACCTGGAGTTCTGCGTTCAGTACTGGTGCCCGTATCTCAAAAAGGTCTCAAAAAGTTCCAAAAAGGTCCAAAAAAGAGCGACCAAAATGGTGAGGGGTCAGCATTGTAAGACTTATGAGGAGAGGCTGAAGTGTCTGAATATGTATACCCTGGAAGAGAGGAGGTGCAGGGGAGATATGATACAGACCTTCAGATACCTGAAAGGTTTTAATGATGCACAATCATCAAACCTTTTCTGTTGGAAAGAAATCAATAGAACTAGAGGTCATGAAATGAAACTCAATGGAGGACGACTCAGAACCAACATCATGAAATATTTCTTCACAGAGAGGGTGGTGAATGCCTGGAATGCCCTTCTGGAGGAGGTGGTGAAGACGAAAACAGTGAAGAATTTCAAAGGGGCAATGGATAAACACTGTGGATCCCTACAGGCTAGAGGATGGAAATAAAGAAAAGAGTGTATGGGGGTAAGTGGAGGCAACTTACTGGTATGGTAGTTGTTACCCTTAACAAATAAACCTTGATACTTTTAAAGCAACTCCATCATTACTCTCTGCTACTACTGCAAGGGTTAAGGGAAATTGGATTCATACAGCATTTGAGGGCCCTGACTTTTACGGTCTGAGAAACTGATAAGCATGATGGTAACCTGCATAGTACAGCAGATACTGGCATAAGCATAAGCTTGCTGGGCAGACTAAGTGAATCATTTGGTCCTTTTCTGCGGTCATTTCTATGTCTCTATGTGTGGATGAGAATATGGTTCAGGGAAGAAGATTTAAGATTTGTTAGGAAATAGGGAACATTCTTGGGAAGAGGGCACCTATTCCGATGGGATGGGCTCCACTTTAACCAGAGTGGAACCACTTGCATAATAAATGGGACTCCCTTCCTTTGAGATGGGAGACAGCGAATATTAAATATCCAGGGGTTTTTGTCCACAAAGATCCAAAGATGTGGTACGCAGCAAATATACCGCATATAATTAAGGAATTTCATAAGTGTACAACCGGTTGGATGAACTTCTCTTTATCTTTAATGGGTCGCATTACCCTATTCAAAATATCCCTTATCCCTAAGCTGCTATATGCCTTGCAAATGCTTCCCCTAGAGCTGTCTGAAAGGACCTGCGAACTATCCTCAGAATCTGTTCCAGTTTAGGGGCCGATGCAATACAGTCGGACACAGGTAGAATAGGCGCTAATCAATCCCCTAATGCAATATGGGGATTAGCACTTATTCAATGCGTGTCCAACGCAGAGTGAATCTAATAGCACTCATCACATGCAAATGCATGTGAATGAGGCTATTAGGAATTCACTCCCGATACAAAAAAAAAAAGTACGTCTCGAATGCCTACTTGGAGCAGGCGTTAATAGATGACCACATCAAAAACAAGTACAGAAAAGCAGAAAAAACTGCTTTTCTGCACTGCCTCCTACTTAATATCACTGTGATATTAAGTAGGATGAAAAATTAAAGAAACAAAAGAAATTAAAAAAAAAATAGACAGTTGGATTCAGGAAACGGCGCTCGATTGACAAGCGTTCGCTTCCTGAACTCTCGGCGTCGGTTTTCATTACCAGCGGACAGCCGAGTCTCGAAATCGATGCTGGGTTTATCGACACTGGTTTTCGTGACGGCCGTCCGCCAGTGAGGAAAACAACACCGATAAACTTGGTGTCGGTTTTCGTGACGGCCATCTGCCGGTAAGGAAAACCGACGCCGGGTCTATCGGCGTTGATTTTCGTGACAGCTGTCCGCCAGTGAGGAAAAATGACACCGATAAACTTGCCGCCGGTTTTCGTGACGGCAATCCACCGATAAGGAAAATCGACGCCGATAAACTCAGTGTCGGTTTTCCTTGCCGGTGGATGGGCGAATCATGAAAACCGATTGGGTTCTTGTTAGCAACGTGACCTCCTAATTTAAATATTGCATGGCGCCCCCCTTGGGCAGATTAATGACACCCATGTCTGAAAGTGGATGGGGTTTTCCCAGTATACGCTACTATAATTTGGCCTGCATTTTGCAAGCACTGGGAGATTGGTTGCTGGGAACAGCAACCTTTGCTGATGTCAAGGTGAAGGCAGGGCTGGTGTATCCATATGACTTGTGTTTTGTGCTGCATGTGGGAGCAGATGAGATTCCCGATATTATGGCTCATAACACTCTTATCCAATATATGCAGCATGGGTGGCAAACTCTGCGGAAGTTGTTAACGCTGCCATGGAAAACATCCCGATGGCTCCCCATTTGTTGGAACACAAGGTTTCCCATAGGGAAAAGTCTACCTTTTTTTACAAATATATCAAGAGTGGAATGGGACAAATTTCATTGCTTTATTGATTATGCAAATAATTGTATGTTCTCTTTTCAGTACTGCCAAGAACATTTTCAATTCAAAGCTAAGGATTTTTTACATTATTTACAGCTTCGAAGTTATATACTCACAGTGATAAAGCTAAATGCACGAACCCCTTCTTCGAGGCCTTTTCAGAGATTACTAAGTATCTCTCAGGGTTGCAAGCAATCTCTAGCAGGGTTATAGAAATACTTGCATTCTATCCACCGGGACTGTGTGTTACATACACTGGCTAGAGTCTGGAAGTCAGACCTTGGGATGGAATTGGAAGGAGATGACCTTTGTGAAAGTATGGGCATGATGAAATGTAATATCCCTTCTGTAATGATCAGGAAACATTTGAGAATCCTGCATAGAATTGTCATATCCCTACTATGAGCATTCAGGATGAAGCTCATTGACCACCCAAAGTGTTGCAGATGTCCTGAGCCCATAGCCACACTTAACATGGCTCATGGGATTGCGCCCACGTTCAACAGTTCTGGACATAGATCAGACAATTTTTCCATGACAAATTTCAGATGGAAATACCAGCCAAGGCAGTCATATGTATTTGGGGATAATAACAGATGAAGTCTCCAGTACTGATAGTGAATTAAGTTTTTTGATAAAAGGATTGTGTGTAGCAAGGAGATGTATATTGGTGAGGTGGGTTGTGGGAGATGCAACTATATTTCCATTTTGGTATGCTGAAATGTTAGATCTGTTATCATTGGACTATAAGACCTGGTGTCTCGGTAGTGGGGGAAAAGGGACTAAATGCTTTCCCAGTGTATGGGGCCCTTTTATTGTTCAATTAGTACCAGACCTACAAACCCAGTTCTCTGTTTCTGATACAACAAAGTCAACCCCAGAATAATTCTGCTGGTTTCATCTCATACACTTGCTATGAAGTGTCTACTAGTGGAGGGGGTTTCACATGCTGTGGGGGGACGGGGAAAGAGGTGTATGGGGTAGGGGGAGGGTGGTGGTAGCTTAAATTGTATAGGGAGGTACATTTCATTAGACATTGTTATATCAAAACCTTTGTTGACTTTGAAAACTCAATGAAGATATTGGGTCGGATTTTCAAAAGGTTACGCGTGCCGGGCCTATTTTCAAAAGGTCCGGTAGTACGCGTAAAGCCCCGGGACGCACGTAAGTCCCGGGGCTTGCAAAAAGGGGCAGGGAGGGGGTGGGGCGTGGGCAGTCCAGGGGTTGGGCGGGGTCAGAGGCTCCTGGCACAGCGGCCATTTGCCACTGTGTCAGAGATCGCATGCCAGCAATTGGCCGGCGAGTGCAACTTGCGCCTGGAGGCAGGCGCAAAAGGTAAAACAAATGTTTTGGGGGGGGTTAGAGTAGGGCTAGGGGGAGAAAGGTTAGGGGGAAGGGAACGGGGGAAAGCTGCGCGCGCTGACCCTGGATTTTATAACTTACGCGTGTGCAAGTTAAAAAATCGGGTTTACATGTGCATGTGCTGGGTAGCGCATGCTCATGTACGCCCGCACGCAACCTTTTAAAATCTACCTCATTATGCAAAAAAATAAAGTGAGATTATGATAAAATGAGAAAAATGGTTAAGAAGAAACTGAAAGGAACAATTGCAAAGATTAAGAATTTATATCAGGCATGAACATAGTTTAAAAATACCATCTTGGAAGCCCAGATCAGATGTATTCCATGCACTAAAAAAGGAAGGAAGACAAACAGCTCCCAACATGATTAAAAGGAGAAGTGAGAGAGGTTATTTTAGCTAAAAGAACATCTTCAAAAAAATGGAAAAGGGATCCAAATGAATAAAACAGGAAACAGCATAAGCACAGGAAAGCTAAATGCAAAGCATTGATAAGGAAGGCAAAAGGAGAATTTGAAAAGAAGCTGGCTGTGAAAGCAAAAACTCAGAATTAAAACGTTTTCAGGCACATACGAAGCATGAAGCCTGGGAGGAAGACATTTGGACTATTGGGATGCTTGAGGGTTAAAAGGGGCACTTAAATAAGAAAAGACCATACTAGAGAGATAAATGAATTATTTGTTTGTCTTTATTCAGTTAGATGTAAGGCAGATACCCATGCCAGAAATGATATTTAAAGGTGATGACTCACAGGAATGGAAAAAAATCTAAGTGAATTTATAAGCTGTAATAGGGCAAACTGACAAACTAAAGAGAGGCAAATCACCTGGACCATATAGTATATATCCCAATGTGCTTAAAGAACTGAAAAATAAAACTGCAGACCTACTATTGTTATGACCATCAGCCGCGGGTGGCCGCAACCGACTCAACTCATGTCATGTATCGCCCTGCTCTCCTCTCTGGGTGAACTCGCGACTGTCACTAGCCGCTACTGCCATGTACCTCCTGGCTCTAGAGTCTCCTTGTGGTGGCTGTGACGCCACAGACCTATACACCGACTTCGGGCCTTCCTAGGTGCATGCTCGCGCCACCGAGCCTTCCTTTGAAGGCCCAATGGCGGGATCCTTAGCTTACTGATGACATCACAAGCTTGGGATTTATAAGCACCTCCCTTAGCCTACACTAACCGACTTGGCAACGAGTTTCTTCGCATGACTGGTGCTTGTTCCTGTCTCTCCGGATCCGTGGTTCCTGCCTTGGATCTCTACCTGCTGATCTGGACTCTGGCTCGGGTACCCGCTCCTCGGGAGCCGGCTTGCGCTTCCTTCGGGAGACCTGGTCTCCAGGCTTCCCCGCTCCTTGGGGTAGCCCCTGCGCTCCTCACCAGAGGTCCTGCCTGCTCAGTTCTCCGCTCCTTGGGGTTGCCTCAAGCACTCATCTCTATGCTTTCCTGCTCCTTGGGACAGTCTCAACCTTACCACACCGGAAACTTTGACTCTACGCTCCCCCGCTCTTTGGGGCAGCCTCTACGTCAATTTATGTGAGACTTGTCTCTATTCTTCCCCGCTCCTCAGGGCAGCCTCTACGTCTTTACACCAGTGGCTTAGTCTATGCTTCCCCACTCCTCGGGGCAGCCTATGTCACTACATCAGAGACTTGACTCTGTGCTTCCTTGCTCCTCGGGTGTTGCGATTCTGCCCTGTCTGGGCAGTATCTCCACCTTTTTCCTCTTCTCCCCTGCGCTATTTTTGCTTCTTCAGCAGCCCGGAAGCTGCTGACGTCTTGCCATTGCGGCCGGAGCCGCCGACGTGCTTCCCAAGCGGCCAGAGCCGCACTACTGCAGTCCTTGCAGCCCGGAGCTGTCCCTGCTCTCAATTCGTGGCTGGAGCCGCATTGAGATACCTGGCGCGGTCCGAAGACTGCCGACGCGCTTTCCAAGCAATCTGGAGGCCGCCGATAGTTCGCTTTCACGGCTGGAGTCGCGTTGCCACCTCCCAAGCGGCAAAGAGGCTGCCGACCCGCTCTTCTCGCGGCTGGAGACACGTTGAGATACCTTATGCGGCCAGGAGGCCGCCGACAGTGTTTCCATGTGGCCCAGAGACCACCATCTTACTTTGGGTCCTCCAGGGGAAGAGAGCCTGCATCCCCAGGCTCTCCTGCAGCATGGAGTTGCCAGCAGTTCATCCTTTGCGGCAGGGAAGCCGCCGACCATCCCGGGGCCTGTCCTGAGGCCTAACTTCCTCTCCTGCAGACTCCAGCGTGCAGCCGTTTGCTGTCCAAGGTCCTGCCCCTTCTCCTAGGGGGCGAAGCAGCGCCTCTTCTCCTTTCTTAAAGGGACAGCGAGGGAGTGGTGCACCAAGTGATGTCATCTTTGGATCCGCCTCTTCTGCCTATAAAAACGTCTTGTCTTCATTCCTTCCTTGCCTTCGCAAGGAGCCAGTCCTTCTTAGGACTTCTTGTCATCTGCTTCTCAAGGCACTTCGTTTTATGTAGGATCCTGTGTCTTCATGATGTGCTCACGCTTCGTCTTCATCTTTTCAAGGTCTCCAGATGTCTCGTCTTGATGTCTTCTTTATCCAGTTGATCTTCGTCCTGGCAGCGCAATTCTTCAAGAGGTTCCAGCTTCTTATTTTAACCTTCATCGTAGAGGCATCCCCTCGAATCCTAAACCTTGCCTGGATCCTTGGAGTCTGCACCCTGCCTCCACTTCATGAATGAACTCTATTATCCAATCCGTTCCAGCGTGGCCCTGCCTGGCCTTTATAAGCTGTGCAGGGTGCATTTTGGAACAGGCTTCATCGGAGTATTCACTTCATCTTCTTGTTTCCCTGTGTGGGGAATCACCAGCGTGGTTCGTGACCTGTCTTCATTGGCTGAGTATATGGGCGCGTGATGTGCAGTACCGACTCAGCACTGCAAACTTGTGTGGGGAGCCACTAGCGTGGTCCGCGACCAGCCTACCCTGGCTGTGTAGAGCGCGCCGTCTGCATAGTCCGAGACCAGTCCGGCTAGGTTGTGTAGGGTGCATGATGTCCAGTACCGACTCAGTTATCTTCAAGCAACTCATGGCCTTCCAGAGTTTCTTCATATACGTGATCAGAGTTCCTCTTCACTCCATGTATCCAGATTTCATCTCCATGTTCTGAAGTCTCATCTTACTTCAAGAATCCAGAGTGATGTTCCACTTCATGTAACCTGAGTCTTGTCTCACTTCAAGTCTTCGTCTTTGATGTCCTCATCCTCTGATCACTGCCGCCCTGTCACAGTTGCTGCTCCATGCGGCAGGTCTGAAAGGGCTTGGAGTAGTCGGAGGACCACTCATGACACCAAACTTGCATTGTTTGGGTCTCTCTCTGCTGTGTACAGGTGTGGCTGTGGTCGAGGTCATCATCCTTCCATCTTCAGCCCATGCTGGGTCACCTCTCACCTGCCTTGGTGCTTGCCGGAGCTCCTCTGCGGCTGTATCGGGACCCAGGGGCACACGAAAACCCACGAGATAGGATCGCTACCCGCGTCTCCCACAACATCGGGGCAGCCCCTATGTCATCACACCAGAGACTCTGTTGCTACACTGTCCCACCCCTCAGGACAGTCTCTGCATCACTCCTCCAGAAAATCCTGTCTTCGCGCACCCCGCCTGCCTAGTGCTCCTCTGTCTTGGAGGTTCCTGCTCTGGTACATTGTATCTTCAATCCTGTCTAAGTACTGTGATCCTCTGAACTGTGCCTCTTCATCCCGCTCCTCGGGGTGCCTCACAGTATATCTCAGCGCAGGTACCTGTTATCACTTGGAAGGAAGCAGGATGTTCTCACTCTACTGAACTACAGTCGTATACCCTGCTGCAGCTGACCTTGCCTCCTGACGGTGAGGACCTGTGGGGCTCCACCCCTCAGGTAGTATCAACCTCCACCTCATGCCAAGGGTCCACGAAACCCATGAATCCTAAATAATCTGTAAACTATCATTAAAATCAGCTATGACACCTGAAGACTGGAGGGCAGTCAACGAAACCCCAGTTTTTAAAAAGGGTTCCATGGGTGATCCAGGATTACTACAGACTAGTGAGTCTAATATCAGTGCCAAGGAAAATCCTCTGCTCAGTGTGCAGAGGTGGCCAAGAAAGCAAATGCTAGGACTTATCAGGAAAGGAATGGAGAATAAAACAGAGAATGTGATAATGTCTCTTTATCACTCCATGGTGAGACCACACCTTGAGTACTGTGCATAATTCTGGTCACAACATCTCAAAACAAAGTATAGCAGAATTAGAAAATATATAAAGGGCAATCAAAATGATAAAGGGATAAAACAAGACTCCTATGAGTCCTATGGAACTCCATTCCCTCAAACTGGAAACATGCATCTCAACCTTCAAAAAAAGACTAAAGACATGGATATTCATACAAGCATTCCCGGACTCAAACTGATCTATCTCATCCACGCCAATCCTTATCTCCACCTACACCATGATTAACCATCTCCACTATTGTTTACATGTTTGAATTAATAACCTGTCCTTTCTCTTCTTTCTCCGCCAAGTTCTAATCACCCTGTTATATGTAACTGCCTTTTCCGCACCATTGTTTTTAGTTTATGTTTACGATGCACCCCTGTTTTATGTGAACCAGCATGATGGCACTGCGTTCTCGAATGCCGGTATATAAAAACCCGAAATAAATAAATAAATAAATGTCTAAAGAGGTTAGGGCTTTTGACAGCTAAGGGGAGATATAATAGAGATCTATAAAATGAGTGGAATGGGTAAATGCAAATCAGCTGTTTACTCTTTGGAAAAGTACAATGAAGTAACTAGGTAATACATTTAAGCCAAATGGGAAAAATTATTTTTTTACTCAACACATAATTAAGCTCTTGAATTTGTTGCCGGGGGTTGTCGTAACAGCTGTTAATGTAGCTGTGTTTAAAAAAGGTTTGGAGAAGTTCCTTGAAGAAAAGTCCTTAAACTATTATTAAGATAGAATTGGAGAAATCTACTGCTTACCCCTGGGAAAAGCAGCATAGAAACGATCAAACTTTTGGGATCCTGCCAGATACTTGTGATCTGGCTTGCCTACTGTTGGAAACAGGATACTGAGCTTGATGGACCTTTTGTTTGACCCAGTATGGCAAATCTTATGTTCGTATGTAACATGCTTCAGGATCATGGGTTACTGAAAATTCTCTACCCTTAGCTACTATGAAGTCTGAGATTTTCTTTCTGCCATAAATCAGTCTGTCACTCAGTTATTTCAGCAATCATTTTTACAATGAAACAGTAATAGTCCTCACAAATAATCTTTTCTAAAAATACCTATATGTATTAGCAAACACAATATAAAAGTGGATACTGAATATTTCACTGGTCTCCCTCATTATCCCCTGAGTATCAAGAAGGTTTAAATTATAGAAAAAATGGCCAAATCTAAATCCACTGAGCGTGGTTCTACTATGCAATGTGACAGAATAAAATACAGATTTGTGAAGGACTTTCTGCAGCTTGAAGAAATCTGTGTGTACAAAGACTGTACTCTGAAAACACAGACTAGTGTTATCTCTAAAAGTCACTAGAAAAAATATCTTTACCAAGACTCCTGCACAGTTACACTTTTAAGACTTCAGGCAATTTAAATCTTGTTTAGCTGGTGACAGACAAGGCCACGTTTAGACTACATCTACTTCATTAAGAGCCTGCCGCAGTACTCTTCCATTTTTATGTGATGCTACACTGCTGAAGGTCAAAAATACTTTCAGGAGCAATTCAGCATTAACATTTACAGAGCAAATTGTAAGCTTATATTTTAAGTCCTGCAATAAAGAAAAAGAATAAATTCAGATTTTATTGTGCAAATAAAACAAATCCAATTTTACATGAAATAAAACTTGCTGTGCCTAAATGCTTATTCTGGTTTTTTTTTCCTCCCAGAAGAATAAACATTAGAAACAGGTTTCTGCATATATAGTAATTTTTTTCCAAGACTAAATTATAGAACAATGTGACAATCAATATGAAGCGCTGTGTATAGGATAAGAGTCTTTTAATACTACATTTGAAATCCTCATGGGCAAATCAGGCAGAGGAAGGCTGCGAAGGTGGAAGAAGGCTGCAATGGGAAAGTGGTCTCAAACACCAAGATCATGTTGGCCCAAACTGTGCATCAGTGTCCACATGTTAAACGTTAAAGAGTGATTAATGTAAAATGCACACATGTATAGAATTCTTTCAAGTGACAGCAAGCCAGTCCTATCTATCATCTACCTCTTCTAAACAAAGCAGTGTCCAACAAAAGAATATATACCTGAAGTGTTCCTTCCATTTCAAGTATGTGTAAAACAATTGTGTTTCAAATATTCAAAATAAAATCAAAGGCAACCCCCCCCCCCCCCCGACATCTGCTGACGATTTGTACATGTGAAAATGTAGTGCTCAATCAGGACTGGTCTCAGTCTCAGAGAAACTCGCGAGGCTCTGGAGAATTTTTATGGTTGAGATACTTCAAAGTAGGTACACGGATTTAAATCAAGGGTCAAAAAACAACAACCAATGACTGACTCAACAGCTTGAGATCCTGGCAATGAAGGGGACAATGGTAGACTGCAGGGAGACCACAAACTTTTCCCTTCCTTTTAGCCATCTACTCATCTAGGAAAAACAGAGAGAAGTTCAAAGGAAAAAAAGAATAATTTCCCATGGCAGGAGATAACAGGCCCACAAAGCAAGCTAGGTCATAGTGCCAACTGGAATATACCTGAACAAGAATGGTCTTATTTTGCTTTCCTCCTTCCTTACCAATTTATCTTACCAAAATTGGTATCAACCTGGTGAAAAATAACACAGCAGAAAGGTGACTACGGATAATCAGAGAAAGAAAAAAACAACTAAAACAAATAGGCTCTCTCATTCATTACAAAATGTGCCTAAAAAGGAGGCGATACAGCCTCTTTACATATTCTATTGAATTTTAAAATCGCTATGCACACCAAAGCTGGGAGATATGCGCGTGACTCGGCCCGGCACGCACCGCATGGATTAAAAAAATCATGCGAGTATGCGCCTATCTTCTGGTATGCGCACAAATCGAAATGTTCAAAAAGGGGCTGGGTCTGTAACATGAAGTCTGCGTGTAAGTAGGTGATGCATGAGGTCTGCCACCCTCACACCAGGTAGGCATGTTACCAGATGATCCTCATGCCCACCAGCCACCCAGCTGTCTACATTCCTAATAAATGAGTCACCAACTATGACAGCCAACCTAACCCTTCCCTCCAGGGCAGTAGCCCTGGGAGACACATCCTCAATAAGAAAGGACAATGCACCACCTGGAGAGCAGGTCCTTGCTACAGAAGAATTTCCTGCTGCACCAGTTGATGCTCTCCAATCAGGAGACCTTCCTCCTCCAAGGAAACACCAAGGCTGCCAGACTGGAGTTGGGACTTGGCAACTATGTCCCTGAAGGTCTTATCTATATACTTCTTTGCCTGCCTCTCTAGCCTCCAGAGATTGGACTCGTTCCCTGAGAGACGAGCTCTTCGCGCCGGGTGCACACATAACTTCTTACTGGTGGGTAAAAAAATCATACATCTAGTTATTTGTTTATGTGTTTTATATACACACAAACTCCTGTTTTTGCCTGTCCTCTGACTAGCTATTTAATACAAACATACAAAACTCCTGGTTATTTTGCCTGCCTTCTGACTAGCTGTTTAATGCAGACACACAAATACACTAAAGAATATACCCCAATAGTTTACTTCGCTTCAAAACGTTTAAGTCCTAAAATTTCCCCAAGCAGTATTTACTGATTCTTTTCAGCTACCAGCAAGGTGATCCTTTCCTCTCACTGCTCCCATCAATGCCATTAGCAATGCCAATGGAAGGATGGATGGTTATGTGAGCATATGCATCCTTTAGGTCTAGGGCACACATCCATTTTTCTTTCTATATCTAAGGAAGGATCGTGCTGAGGGAATTAATTTTGAATTTATCTCAGAGCAGATGTTTGTTCAAGTGTCTCAATTCAGAATGGGCCTCAAAACTTCTGACTTCTTGGGGATGAGGAAATATTGGGAGCAGACATCCTGCCTATGTTGGGATGCAGGGATCGGCTCTATAATTTGCTACTGAAGAAGAGACTGGACTTTTAGGCAAAGCTGTGGCAGGTGAGACAGATCTGGATTGAAAGTTGCATTATATGGGAGAGATGGTAGCTAGAAGAAATGCAAGTAATTAATAGATTGCATGATATTGAGGACCCAGAGGTCTGTACTGATTAATGCCATGTTTCTAAGAAGATCTGGATTCTTCCCCTCACTGGAATTGAAGGTTAAGGACTGTTCTAAGGAATCAAAAACTGGGCTCAAGTTTGGGTTGGGCCTGTTGCATTGATTTCAGCTGACAGTGTTCCTGCTGATAGGGTCTGGTTGGAAGTGGCTGTTGAAGCTGGGCCGGAAGAGATGGCAGATGGTACTGTTGAACAGAATGGTAGGGCTGTCTTTGGTAGAATGGATGCTTACATGAGAAGAAGGAACATCTTGATGTAGAAGGCTGCTTGGGAATTGTTGCTTCCGGTCTCAGACGGCTTCAACCTTGTGCCTCACCTTTCTCTTTGCTCTCCCCGCTAGCCTTGGGAAGATGGCTGCCGCCGCGTCTGCATGCCGCTCTCTCCGGTGTCCCTGGAACGGCAATGGCAAAGCCTCATGCCATGTTTCTCCTAAGGGCCATCTAGGGTGTGCGCGAGCATGCCACCCTCATCTTTATCCACGTCATGGCGGGAACCTTGGGGACATCCCCCTCGAGTGACATCACGCCATCCGGGTATTTAGCCTGCCCTTGTTTGCTAGCTAATCGAGATAGCAAGGATCGTGAATGGATGGAAAGCCTCTGGTCTGAGCTACTCTGCCGCTTCCTTGCTGTCCTTCGGGGTATTTCTCTAACCTGGGTACCCACTCCTCGGGGGCTCTTTGCTTTCTTTCAGGTGCCTATCTGGGATCAGGTACTCGCTTCTTGACGGCCTGCTCTCCCGGGCTCAGTGCCTGTGTTCAACTACTTCTGCCTGCTGGGATCTCCACCTATACAGCTACCAACTTAGTGAGTAATGTAACATTCTCAGTCTGTCTCATCTACAGCTCTGCTGCACTGGGAACCTGCATCCGGATCTCCCTATACTATCTCTGTGAGATGGGTCCCCTCTGCCGAGGGTCCCTGGACTGCTACCTCTGGATCACCTCACTACTGCCACCTTTGGTGGTATACTTCAGCTGTATAATAAAAGACAAATCTCTGTGTTTGTGCGTCTTGAGTCTAGCCTAGTACTGTGGTTCCTCACGGGGCTCCTCCCCTTGGGCATGGTCATCTCCACAGTTCCCAAGAATCCATTCAAACACCTCAAAACCATAACAGGAGTAGGTGAAAGAGTGTACCACTACATTCTAATCTTGAATTTGAGCGACTGTTTCTCTGAGTTTTTTGCCAGGAAGTTTTGTGCAGGAAGTGTCTAAGCAAGGGAGGTCTGCCAACTTCTTGTGGACATGTTCACATATGCTGCTTGCTCTCATCTCTATTGAGGCTGAGGAGATACATGAAATGGAGTTGAAAGACTCATACACAGACTAAAGGTGGTGATGGATGCCTTCTTCTGCATCCAAAAGTCGATGGATTCCAAAGGTTGAAAAAATGGCTTAAGTTTCTAAATGCAATCAAAAAGGTATTACACCATACAGAACTGGTGGACAGTGATGTAAGCTGTAAGACTTTCTTGCCAAATTTGTCAAGTAGCCTATGATCCTTCCCTGAAGGTGAGTTTGAGAATTCTAGCCTTTTTCAGTTTTTTCATAGCAGACTTAAACTGCTACTAACTGGTATGGCAGTCGAATGACACTGAATCCTAGGGACTTCTGAACTCTATATTTCAGGTTGAGCTTCCTAGCCATAAGAATGACTGAAATAGGTATTTCCCACATTCTCATTTACAATATATTGAGGGTGTTGTGGACTGGAAGAGCTTCTGGTTCTGATGGGGTATCCACAATTTGAAGATGACAGAATAATTCTCAGCAGGAGTCTTTGTCTTTACGGACATGGATGCTAAGCGTTGCTCCCATTTTTACCATAAACGTAAGAGTATTTGTGGTCCTCTGTGGGGGAGGTGTGATCGGAAGGATGTGGAAGTGGGCAGAAGGTATGTCTGTAGAGTCTTCATTTGAACCTATTGGCATGGGTTCACTTATACAGGTCTCCAATGATGAAGAAGACAAACTAGTAGGTTCTCCTGGTGGCCCCAGAGGGGATTCACCCTGGTCAATCATCTCTGACTGACTGGATTCTGCTGCTGGAGTGTGCAATGTTGAAGAACCCACAATTGCAAGTTCTGATGATGTGTTCAGGGCCGATAGGTGAGATTGGGACTCTGGTCTGAGGCATCACCATGGTAATGGTGGAGAGGAAAAGCTGGAAAGTTCCTTCCATCTCCTTGGTCAGAGAAGTAAAGAAACTACATACTAAACTTGCAATCTGGTCAAGTGACTGATGATTCTGTTGACCTGGCGTGGGTAGTGGGATACTGTCTTGGGAGAATAGGATAGGTTCCTACATTTGAGGAGGTTTGTTGGAGGTAAATGGAATTATGGAACACACAGGATCTAGTGTTTGCAATCACAGACCCTCCTCAAGTAACCTGGATAAAGTGAGAGCTCTTACTGGAAGTGGCAGATGTAATCTTACTCCTTCTACCATAGATCTGTCTGCATTGGTAGAGCAGCTTGATGAGCTAGGCCTTGAACTTGGTATGTCAACATCTTTGATGCAGTGGAATGTCTGAATGCTTTAGATGAACATGGTTTTGACAGCGTCAATGGATCTTTAGCGAGTCGTGTCGAGGAAGTCAGCACAGAGTGAGGATGTTGCATCAGTGCAAGTGTTGCCTGCTTTGGGATTGCACCATTTGCTATTGAGCTGTACATTGTGGGCTCATTCATCAGAGGACTGGATACACTATGTGGGAAGTGCGTGAAAGCCTTGAGGAGCTTCGATGAAGTGTGGGTTGAATCATGCATCAAAAGCATTGAGTGCATCGATGCATCATGTGACAAGGGCAACAGTGCACTGTGCATTGAGTGCACTTTCTGAATGTGGATAGAGCGTTCCAAACCAGTGATTCCAGAGTGCTTCAATACATCATTTGTCAGGTGCATCTACGAGCCTTGCACCAACGGTACCAATGATGGTCGCCAATAACAATTCACTGTGCTTCAAATGCTTCTGCTTCTTTGATGCAGGCTCTGGTGACTCCAATGACAGATGCCGCTTCTTCCTTAATGCAGTGCGGCTTATATTACTTGACCCTGTGGCTATAATATGAGTTGTTGGAGGAGTCTTAAAGGAGCTCCTGCTCCACTCTTTCCCAGGTGAAGCAGACAACACTGCACTGCAAGAAGAAGACCTGCTGTGACTCTAAAGAAATTTATGCAGCACCTTGATGCAAATCACCCTGGAATGTTGGGAGCCCAGGAACATTCATAAGAACATAAGAACATAAGAAATTGCCATGCTGGGTCAGACCAAGGGTCCATCAAGCCCAGCATCCTGTTTCCAACAGAGGCCAAACCAGGTCACAAGAAACTAGCAAGTACCCAAACACCAAGAAGATCCCATGCTACTGATGCAATTAATAGCAGTGGCGATTAGCTAAGTAAACTTGATTAATAGCAGTTAATGTACTTCTCCTGCAAGAAATTATCCAAACCTTTTTTGAACCCAGCTACACTAACTGCACTAACCACATCCTCTGGCAACAAATATCAGAGCTTAATTGTGCGTTGAGTGAAAAATAATTTTCTCCGATTAGTCTTAAATGTGCTACTTGCTAATTTCATGGAATGCCCCCTGGTCCTTCTATTATCTGAAAGTGTAAATAACCAATTCACATCTACTCGTTCAAGACCTTTCATGATCTTAAAAACCTCTATCATATCCCCCCTCAGCCATCTCTTCTCCAAGTTGGGGCAACTTCTTCAGCCTTTTCTCATAGGGGAGCTGTTCCATTCCCTTTATCATTTTGGTTGCCCTTCTCTGTACTTTCTCCATCGCAACTATATCTTTTTTGAGATGCGGCGAACAGAATTGTACACAGTATTCAAGGTGCGATCTCACCATGGAGTGATACAGAGGCATTATGACATTTTCCATTTTATTAATGATTCCCTTCCTAATAATTCCTAACATTCTGTTTGCTTTTTTGACTGCTGCAGCACACTGAGCAGACGATTTTAAAGTGTTATCCACTATGATGCCTAGATCTTCTTCCTGGGTGGTAGCTCCTAATATGGAACCTAACATCGTGTAACAGCAGCAAGGGTTAATTTTTCACTATATGCAACACCTTGCACTTGTCCACATTAAATTTCATCTGCCATTTGTATGCCCAATCTTCCAGTCTTGTAAGGTCTTCCAATAATGTATCACAATCCTCTTGTTATTAAACTACTCTGAATAATTTTGTATCATCCGCAAATTTGATAACCTCACTCATCGTATTCCTTTCCAGATCATTTATAAATGTATTGAAAAGCACCTGTCCAAGTACAGATCCCTGAGGCACTCCACTGTTTAACCTTTTCCATTGAGAAAATTGACCATTTAATCCTACTCTCTGTTTCCTGTCTTTTAACCAGTTTGTAATCCACAAAAGGACACTGCCTCCTATCTCATGACTTTTTAGTTTTCTTAGAAGCCTCTCATGAGGGACTTTGTCAAACTCCTTGTGGAAATCCAAATACACTACATCTACTGGTTCACCTTTATCCACATGTTTATTAACCCCTTCAAAAAAATGCAGATTTGTTAGGCAAGACTTCCCATGAGTAAATCCATGTTGACTGTGTTCCATTAAACTATGTCTTTCTATATACTTTATGATTTTGATCTTTAGAATAGTTTCCACTATTTTTCCTGGCACTGACATCAGGCTCACTGGTCTATAGTTTCCCGGATCACCCCTGGAGCCCTTTTTAAATATTGGGGTTACATTGCCAACTTTCCAGTCTTCAGGTACAGGTACAACAGATGATTTTAATGATAGGTTACAAATCTTAACTAATAGATCAGAAATTTCATTTTTGAGTTCCTTCAGTACCCTAGAATGCATACCATCCGGTCCAGGTGATTTTCTACTCTTAGTTTGTCAATATGGCCTACTACATCTTCCAGGTTCACAGTGATTAGGTTCAGTTTGTCTGACTCATCACCCTTGAAAACCATCTCAGGAACTGGTATCTCCCCAACATCCTCATTAGTAAACACTGAAGCAAAGAATTCATTTAGTCTTTCTGTAATGGCCTTATCTTCCCTAAGAGCTCCTTTAACCCCTCCGTCATCTAACGGTCCAACCGACTACCTCACAGGTTTCTTGCTTTGGATATATTTAAAAATGTTTTTATTATGAGTTTTTGCCTCTACGGCCAACTTCAGTTCAAATTCTCTCTTCGCCTGTCTTATCAATGTTTTACACCGTTATGATCACTATTGCCAAGTGGCCCCACCACCATTACCTCTGTCACCAAATCATGCGTTCCACTAAGAATTAAATCTAAAATAGCTCCCTCTCTTGTTGATTCCTGAACTAATTGCTCCATGAAGCAGTCATTTATTACATCCTGGAACTATATGTCTCTAGCAAGTCCTGATGTTACATTTACCCCCCAGTCAATATTGGGGTAATTAAAATCTCCCATTATTATTGCACTGCCAAATTGGTTAGCTTTCCTGATTTCTCTTAGCTTTTCCTCATCTGTCTGACCATTTTGTCCAGGTGGACGTTAGTATACTCCTGTCACTATACTCTTACCCAACACACATGGGATTTCTACCCATATAGGGGAAGATTTTAAAAGCCCTACGTGTGGAAATCCAGCTGGATTTACACACGGAGGGGTTTACATGTGCCGAGCCTATTTTGCTTTGGCCTGGCGACGCGTGCAAGCCCAGGGACGCATGTATGTCCAGGGGCTTGAAAAAAGGGGTGGGGCATGGGTGGTCTGGGGTGGGGGCATGGCCAGAGGCCTCCCTAGGGCCACTCGACCGGCGCACGCAACCTACACCTGCCCAGAGGCAGGCGCAACTTGCTAAATAAAGGCTGGGGGGGGGGTTTAGGTAGGGCTGGGGGGTGGGTTAGAAGGGGAAGGGAGGGGAAGGTGGGGGCGGGCAGAAGGAAAGTTTCCTCTGAGGCCGTTCCAATTTTGGAGCGGCCTCGGAGGGAACAGGGAAAGCCATTGGGGCTCCCCTAGGGCTCAACGCGTGCAAGGTGCACAAGTGTGCACCCCCTTGCGCGCACCGACCCCAGATTTTATAACATGCGTGCAGCTGCGCGTGCATGTTATAAAATCGGGCGTAGTTTTGTGCACGATTAGGTAGGGGAGGGATTTAGATAGGGCTGGGGGGTGGGTTAGATAGGGAAGGAGGGAAAGGTGGGAGGGAGTAAAAAAAAAGTTCCCTCCAGGGCCGCTCCGATTTCGGAGCGGCCTTGGAGGGAACGGGGAAAGCCATCGGGCTCCCCTTGGACTTGGCGTGCACAAGGTGCACAAGTGTGCACCCCCTTGCGCGCGCATGTTATAAAATCGGGTGTACATTTGTGCGCGCTGGGTAGCACGCACAAATGTACCCCGCACGCTTAAATTTTAAAATCTGTCCCTAAATTTACAAGTGAATTTACCAATTAATCAGCTACTGTCCTACAAGGGGATGATTAAACTTTCAATAAGGGCTGGTACAATAGTATGATTTAGATATGAGCTTGATTGATTTTTAATGAGAAAGTGTCTCTTGCCAAAAAATCAAGGGTTGACTGGGTGGGAAAAACAGACAGTGGTGTAGCAATTTTTCTGGTTATATTCTTGCCTGAGGCACTGGTAGCAGAATTCGTGGCCATCAGTGAGGGACATTTCCGTTCCACAGATGCAGTTTTTGAATCCATTCACCGTCCCCTGTTTCTTCTAGCCCAACATACTGAGGTGGCAAGGCCCTCATAAAAATCCTTTTTTTTTTGTAGAACTGAAAAGTGCTGTTGTGGGTGCAGCAGGGAAAATGGGGCAACTACTAATGAACAAAAAGATGAAATTTAAGAATTTTTAAGAAAAAATTTGTAAGGAGAGACTAAGTACACATCCATGTTTGTGCTTGGACAAAAAATGACTGAGGAGGCTCATAAGGCAATACCCATGTGAGAACTCCTACACATGATCAGTAGAGCTCAAACCTCTACTGACACGAATCTGTTTGGTGCCATCGGATAATTCACCCACATGTGATGGCTAATTCAGCCTGCTTATCAATGGAAAAGGAAAAACTTTTAGACCTTATTTCTCAAGGTCTAGGTTTAGTAAAGACTGGAGAAGGTGTCCTTCGTCCCTCTTTTTGAGGAATATTAGTTCCTATTTTTGAGGTTCTTTTGAAGGAAGCTTTATCCACTGTTCCTTCTATTTTTTTGCATTGTTTAAGACCTGGCCCTATTTTTGTTTGCCATCTGAATTCCCCTTGCCTGAGGAATTCAGCTCTCATTGCTTGCAGAAGTTTTAAGGAGACTGGGACATCCAACAATATCCCTGAACAGGAAAGGAAGAAGTAAAGGAGGAAAGTAGCACCCAGCTGGTGTAAACCACTTGGAATATCACAGATATTCTGGAGAGAAAGAGATTGGAGAAGATGTAAGAAATCTATCCAAGAAATCGTAATAAAGGTATGACAAATTGGGAATTGAATGCCAATTAGTCCACCATATCACATTCAACTTCTGGGAGGAAGCTTCAAAAATGCCACTCAAATTGAGAAGGGATCTGGATTGGGAATGCAACTACCTAAAAGACTGAGTCACAAATTTATGTAGTACTCAATACTTTATGAAAAGGACTGTGTGAAGACTAAATTTGTACCATCAATTTATAATTCCTTGTTATTGAACTATAAGTAAAGTTATGTTGGGAATCTCATCATGGCCTCCAGTGTAATCTTTATTAAAGAGGAGTAATGTACTGTTAACAACACCTGGGGCCTTGGAGAGAAATCTCCCCTCTAGAGGGAATCCTGGAAAGAGTTACGGTTTAGTGAAAATACAGATCTTGGAAAACAGATTTAACTCCTGTTACCATTCTCCTTGCATTCAACAAGGATTTGAGCTGTTTAGGAGAAAAGAAAACAAAAAAATCAGAGCAAAATTTTACAAAACATTTGCAAGGATATCTTAAGATACATGTAACTCCCAATTCTAAGGTATCGTTCCTCAGGGCCAGAACCCCCCTTCTCCTTTCCTGAGTAACTCTGGAAATATCAGAAAAACTTTACATTCTGACCATAAAAATAATTCAAGTTTTTAAAATATGAAGACATTACAAGGCTCAGGTCAGATTCAGAAACGAAGGAAATGAAGAGGGTTGTTCTTTCAGCCATTTCTGGTCCTGTCGTCTCTAAGAATTCGATTAGCCAAATCAGAAGCTGACTGAACTGCTTGACCTGAAGAGCGAGTTGAGGTTGGCAAAAAAGTAATTTTATTAATTGGAGGAAACATTTTAAGTGGAATCTGTAAAACTTCATCAAATTATCTCCTTAAGGTCACCAGTGGCAATGTGTGAAGAATTTTGACGGAACTCCAGTCTTCATGAAAGCACAGCTCTGTCCTAGATCAGAATAGTTTGTACTGTTTGAATCTTAGTCACTTCTTGCTGTTACCCAGCTAGCTGGTTCCCATGTTCTTGAAAAAGAGAATCATGGCTAGAAGCCTGAGGATCCAATTTGCCTAGGACAGAGTCTAGTTTAACGACAGTCACAGACCAAACCACATGGCATCTAATGTAACCATAGCTGGCTTCACAAGCCTGTTTGGCAACTCACCTGCTTCAGTTGCAACAGATGGATAGAGCCTGAGAACAAATCCGGGAACAATACCAGCTTGGGAGTCCAACGATGGCAGATTCGACTCTCCTCCAGCAACACTCAAGCCTGGAGCATAGGCAGCCAGGCAGGCTGAGGCAGGCAGAGACGTGGCTTCCTCCTCTGCCACTGCCTGATATTGAGGCAGGAATGCCCTCATCTGTCTGCTTCGATGCAGTATCATATTATGACTAGTTTTTGCGCTGTTTTCAGTCCTTAAATACCTTTTTCTTTGATTACTCATTACTGGAAATTTTTGTCTGTGTCAGCCAGACTGCCTATGTCTATCAACTGCAGTAAATTTACTCTTTTTTACAGATCCTGTTTGTAAGCTCCTTTTGATTATCTGTACATTATAATGGAAAAAAAATAATTATTTTCTTCCTCTGTTTTCTATTAGATTTAACACTGTTTTTATTAGATTTAACACTGCTATTACTAGCAATGGTAACATGGAATAGGCTTAGTTTTGAGTACTTGCCAGGTTCTTATTGCCTGGATTGGCCACTGTTGGAAACAGGATGCTGGGCTTGATGGACCCTTGGTCTGACCCAGTATGGCATGTTCTTTATGTTCTTAAATGTTCTGCTATCCAGAATATTTTCAGGTTTTGGGTAAGCCAATTGTACTTATGGTTTTGCTCACTATTTCAGATGTTTAATGTCCAGTTGTTGACAGTGTTTTTTTGAATTTCATTTTTTACTAGGTTCCTTCTTGACGCAGTTCTCATGAAATACAGCCCATAGTGGAAGATCATTTACCCTTTTATATAAACTTTGGGCTGTATGCTGACCCATTGTGAACTCTGCTTAATAAAACTGAAATAAATATTTGATCACTAGTATGGATACTCATAGTAGTTATATCCTTCCTCTTTATTTACTGATTTAAAACAGATGAGACAATCTCTATATTGCCCTTTCCCCTCCTTAAATCAGTCCATCTGTACTTTAAACTCAAAATATCTTCTAATGAAATCTGGATTTGCTGATCATGCTTTCCTGATAGACAGATTAAAGCCAGTGCTAAAAGGATAGCCTGCTGTTTAATAATAAACTGTGTTTTTTTGTATAGAATTACTTTCTAGTATCTGTTCTCCAAATTTGCACTGCACACAATCGACCATATTTTTAAAAAACCCACGCGTAAAAAATAGGGGTTACGCGCACAAGAGCTAGGTCTCTGTGAAGGGGCAGTCCCAGGGGCAGGCTGGGACACACCATGCCTTGCTGTCCCAGATCAATCCAATCAGAACAGGATCTTGTAATACTAGATGAAGTCAAGTGGTTAAGACATGAAAACTATAAATCAAAAGATCTCTAAAACTTATGACTTCAAATTCTGCTCTCCCACTGAGTCTGTGTAAAAATTTGTAGAAGTCATTTTATCTTCCTGTGCTTGGCCTATGAAAATAACATTGTTCGGTTTCTTCCCTTGACCCTTTTGAACCTATCAAGGATCATAGTTGTTAAGAATTTCCTTCCAAGAGTGGCTGCATGCATGTTACTGAAGTATTTATACTGTAAAGTATGTTGTAGTGTCTTCTGAATGAAATATGCTTTATTAATCCAAATTATTATTAGTAATAATAATAAAAATGGTAATTCCAATCAGGGAGGATAATTTTCAAACCAATTCACATTACTGCATGTGTGCTCAAGTGGATGCGCAAAGATTTATCCTAGTATTTTATTAACTGTGTAGTAGAAACTGCACAATTTATAAAATAATGGGTACTTATGCTTCGAAAGTGTGCATATATATTTCCACTGCAATGCAAGCACTTATCTTTTCTACCTATTTTATAAACATATGCACATCTATTTTAGGTGTGTAAAAAAATAGAACTTGTATGCGTAAAATCACTTATTTAATAATGTTCGTACATATATATTTATTTATAAGTCATTTATAAATTGTTTTACTGATAAAATCTCCCAAAGCAATTTACAACATAACTTATATAATCACAACATATTAAAACACCTAATAAGAAAAAAATAATAAAAATAAAATAATAATAATAATAAAAAATCACTTAAGAAGATCTCAAAGCTACCTCCTTCAGAGTTCTACCAGATTAGATGTTAAAGGCTGCAGCCTTAACCACATTTTTAATTTTTCCCATAACCTTAATGAATCCTTCTCCTCTGTTAATTCAGGAGGGAGACTATTCCACAGAATTGGAATCACAGCTGTGAAAGACATATTTTGCAGCCTCTGCTGATGAAAGGCCTTAACCTTAGGAAGCTGCAGCATTTGATTCTTAGCTCAATGTAAATTCCTACCTTTCTTGCATGCATATTTAAAATCACAAGTCACTGATACTTCTGCCAGTTCATCCAGTCCATCTCCAATTCACCTCTTGCACTTCACTCTGAACCCCCACCAGCTCACACAGACATCCCACCCAAAGATTGCAGACAACAGACAAATCCGATATCAGTTGTGCTAGTTTAGTAGCAGGTATAAAAGTGCGCAACTAAGTTAGATAATTTATGTACAAATATCTCTTAGAAAATAGCAGCTTCCATGCATATTTCTTGACCCACCACAGAAAGTCCCTAGACTGCCCCTTTTTTATATTGCCAAATGTGCGTGTGAAACAAAAAAAAACACGCGTACTTTCAATATTTATAAACTAGCATGTGCACGAATACAGGCTACTCATGTGTATATGCTAATTTCATGTATAACCTCCTTGAAAACGTGCTCATTAGTATGCTAGACATTCATACCTACACTGGTATGAAAAAAGCAAATACAGTAATTCAAACAAAAAGCCCACAGCAATGATTCAAAGATAAGGATGTTAGACTTGTCTTTGGACTAAATTTGGGGGTGATGGTGTATGCACAGTGCATGATAGATCTTAATTTCACAATGCAGGCCACTTTTCTAAAGAATCACATTATCATTTTTAGACAGATGAGTTTACAGCAACGGACTGAAAGGTCAGCTCCTGCAGCTCGCAGTGGCATTGTGCATAGCAATGCAATAGAATGGGTTGTGGTCTTCTGTCTGCTGGGACTATGAGATATACCAACCCACAGAGAAAATACAATCTTAAACATAGTTCTCTTATATTACTACTACATCCCAACCCACAGAGAAAATACAATCTTAAACATAGTACGAAGAGAAAATAAAATTGCCTTCAGTCGTGTTGGATCTATGAGATATGGCGGTATCATGTCCCAGCATGGCTGGATAAGGTAGGCAATAAATAAAGAAGTGAGACTCCCTGCTGACATAAAAGCACAGCTGATGGGTTCAGCCAGTAGGATACTTTTCTTTTAGTCCTTGTCCAAAAGGGGGACCTGAAATGCTGTGATAAATTTCCTGGGGAAATAAGTAGCAGCAAGGGGGGGTCAAGAAAAGCAAAATTGGTTTAATTTCGTGGGGCACAGACAGCTGTCCCAAGAAGAGCCATAGCATGGCTACTCCCTCTGGTTTTTATATTTTCATGTAAGAAATCATTCGTGCACCCTCAGTCTCCCTTTAAACTAGTAATAAGGGTGTGAATGAATATGGATGCATGAGGTGTTAAAAAAAATGAGATGAGTGTCCATACGTATAATATTCAAAATGGTTCACAGACAAAACTATAGTGCCAGGCATGCGGTGCTTCAGAAATGATATGTTTCACAAGTGAATACGAGGTTGTGCTGAACTGGGGAAATGAACTAATTTATTCAATTTATAGCACCTGGATTCTATTGCTCATGCCTCCGTTAAAGCATTCCAAACAGCAAAAACTCTTGTACTATGCAGAACAAATCTCCATTCTCTAGATATTAATTTTCATTCTGTGATGAAGACCAGACACTAAGGCCTTTTTTCAGCAAACATTTTAAAGCAGCAGCATTAGAAAAAAATATATATTTTATGATCAAGCTGGTAGTTAAGAAAAAAAAATCACATTATTAGACTTCATGTTGGAGTTCTGCTTTTTATCCAGTTCCTGAGAATGTGCCAGTGCAGGGGTAGGCCACCTTTTAGAGGTGGTGTGCAAAGGTTTAGGTAACTCTGGTCATCAAGTGCCATAAGCCTGATCCAGCAGATTCCTTTCACACAACCCTTGAATATTAATTTTAATTGACATTTTTAGTTAAAATATTAAAGAGATATGTAAAAAATATGATTGAAACCGATATGTTTTTCCTCACGTAAAAAGAAAATTATAAAATGGAGAAAAGTGTCACTCATTCCCTCCCCTCTCCTTGCCAATATACCCCCTATTAGGAAAACAAAACAGGCAAGGCTGCTATAGATCCCTACTCAGAAACTACACATTAGGTACCAGAATACCTCACCTCAGTCACACATATAGAATCTCACCAAATACAGAATACAGTGATCATAAAATAGTAACATTAGATACATGTGGAAAAAAACTGAACTGGAAACTACAACAAGTCATACTCTGTATCAATGGAAACATCACCATGCCTCATAAAACATCAAGCAATAAAATTAAGAAATATAAATCATCATAATAGTAAAACTATATCAATAGAAACAATATATATTTCAAAACAGTTGATGAATAGAATAACATCCAATAATTTAAAATCTCATACACAAACCCTTTCCAAACACCAATAAAATATTTCAAAGCAGGAAACATATCAAATAACATCCAATAATTAAATTGTATAATAATTAAAAACAACCCCCAGTTCTGTTTACCTGGGAACTTTTGATTTCCAGTCACCCTGAGATTATCATAAATTAGTTCGAGTGGGAGAGGGTGCACACAAATTTTCTCCTCTCTCGCTCACATACATACACGCTCCAATACACTCATGTGCTCTTTCTTCCACATGCAATCACTCACAAACACACACAGTCGCTCTCTGCCTCTCCCCCCATGCAGTCACATACGCTGTCTTTCTCTCTCCCACATGCATGCTCTCTCCCTCAGGCAATCACTCACACCAACTCTCCCAAATACAATCACACATGCACACTCTTTCTCACATGCAATCACACACACATTCACACACTCTCTTCTCTCTATGTAAACACACACACACACATGCTCTCTCACATGCAATCACAACACACCCACTCTCTCTCTCTCACATGCAATCCACACATACACATGCTCTCTCTCTCCCACATGTAATCACAACCATGTTCTTTCTCTTTACCACATGTAATCACACATACATACATACTCTTTCTCTCTTTCCCACATGTATTTACACACATGTGTGCAATGGCAGTCGCTGGATGGCCTGGGAGAGGAGCATGAGCAATGGTCACATGTGGGGTGAAGTGATCTTGAGATTTGACAGAGATGCCAAGGGTCCCTCCATGACAATGCCCAGTTCATTCACTCCCTCTGTCCCCACAGTGATACCCAGTCCGTTCACTCCTTCCCTTCCTCCCCCTCAGCAATTCCCAGTTCATGAACTCCCTCTCCAAGGTGTTCCCTGATTTATTCACTTCTCTTTTACGATGAGTCTCTATTCATTCACTCACCTTCTGCTTTCCTAAAATAAGAGTAGGAGGAGGATGGGGCCTTGCAGTTACTCAGGTGCTTTCTCCCTCCTCCCCTGCGGGGTCCCAGTGTCAGGCATGGAACTATGTAATTCTAAGTATGCCAACCAGGCCCTGGCAGGGAAGGAGGAAGGAAGTGCCTGAGCAGCTGCAAGGCCCCACCCTCTTCCTCCTCTTCCTGTTTTAGGATAGCAGCAGATGAGTTAAAAGATCTGAAGGGGGAAGGGGGAGCTATCCTACTGCCACTAATGCCTTTCTGTGGAGGAAAAAGGACCATGGTCACCTGGTCTCTTCTGTGCCACGACAGTTGTTTCTGAAGCCTGGAAATATGTCATCATTGCACTACCATGGTTATGCATAAGAGAAGGGGATCTCAGTGTGACAATGGGAATCTCCTGATACAGCCAATCAGCTGCTGCTGCATGCCAATAAAAATGCTCTCGCATGTCACTCGTGGCATATGTGTGCCGGAGGTTGCCATCCCCTGCGCTAGTATTTAAAATTGTTGAAGGCTTATTCCACTTAGTTTCTTCTACCACTATGAAATATGTAAATCAGAGTACTGTTTGCCACTATATGGGCACAACAAATGGTATGTGTAATATATGATGGGACCTCTGCTCTCCTGTGATTCTGCAGCCATGGTAAGGGCCTTTATATTCCAGACACAAATTATTTTCTCAGCCTGCACTTCTCATTATCCATTTCAATAATTTCAATTTTTTTATATCTGAGGTACTAGAGCAAAAGTAATTTGAGCCACCACTTTACCCCTCCCTGTGCACGGCAGTCACATGTCTCTGCCAGCTCCAAGCACGGTGAAATCATCACCAGAAAAGCATTATGGGCGTTTAGAGCTGCTGAAAATGGAGATGGCCACTCTCTGGTCCCCATTTCATTGTTCTATAAATATTCTTTTGTTGTCAAGAGGCATCAGAAAATTATCATGACATCTGTGGCATCCTAAAGCAGGGGATAAGGATGTTCATTTTTGCACTCTGAACTTCCCCTGTAATGGCTAGAACTGCTGCTTTAAAGAAAGATAAGAGTGCAATTATTGTTTGTTTTAGCTATCCTTTTTACAATAGGTAATGGTTAAATATTTATTATAGTGCTTAGATGCACACTAATGCAGAACAGGCAGAGGAAATGATCTTATGTGCCATTAGGTTAACATTTTCTCTTGCTATTTCTAATACAGAAGAATATATTATAGTCAACTTTGCTTTATCATGATAAGCTTTATAAATATTTCAAATCTGCCTCAGTTTAGAGCTTAATCACATCTGGCAAGAATCATGACATAGCATAACAGAAAATATGAAGAAAAGCTTACCTTCTTGTAGAGACTTCTCAGGTCTCTATACTGCCACATGCTGTTTAGGACCTGAGATGCTGCCTTCACCACTTTAGGAGAGTGCCTGATTTACAAGAATGAGAAAAAAGTTGCTATTACAGTAAATATGGGACTTCAGATGTCCTCTATGTAGAAGGTTTTACTTCCAAAAGACAGTGGATTTTTTATAAAGGACAAGTACCATATTAATAAAAAAAAGAAAATATTCATTATCCAATTAGTTGAAAGTGCTTGGCTGACTGGGCAATATGTTTTAGACCTAACTAGTTCTCCAGCCAGCTTATCCCAACTGTGAGGATTCTAGTGCTCTTGGAAGCATCCATTTGTGCTAGCAGCTGCTCCAGTGACATTATTTGTGCTCTCTGCTGGGAAGTAGTGCAACTTCTAGCAAGCAATGGAAGCTTCCAGCAGATGTAGGTGCATCATGTTCAGGATAAGATTTCTGGAGAATGGTCTAGGTGAAAATCTTCTGGTCTAGCCAGGCATGCTCATTTATGTGGCTGGATATACATTTGTTGTTTATTTTGTGATAATTGGTTTTAAAAAAGTACACTTTATTAGCTTGACTTCCAAAAACATGAGAACACCTTCAAACGTGGATGCATGGAATTCTTTTAAATTAAAGTATGAGAAAACTCTTAATTATATATAGAAATTTGTTGCAGGCTTAATTAATGCCAATCTGTGACTGGATTACAAAGACTCTAAATAGCCTGTCTGACTTTGGCTCCCAATTTCTTAATTTGCATCAAGCAAATGTATGTGTACAGGAGAATGAGTAAAGGCAACTTCTAAACTGAAAAGGACAATTTCCAATCATATCTTGTTTTTGATGACTGCAGTTATGTTTGCTCACCCTTGCTCTACTTCTTATTTATTTAGGAAAAATGTGAAATTTTATTTTGAAGACTTTTTTGGCTCAGTTCTGCCAGTCTTTAGGTCTCGTGATGTATCTCTAAAGGGTTTTCCTTGGTGTGTTTTTGTGAGTTGTTGAAGCATGTGCTGCAGGGAAAGCACACAAGGGAGTCAGACAAGTATCCTGTGGGCTGATTTTGAAAAGACCCCCAGGCTATTTTCTTGTAATCTGATCCTAATTATGAGAGACTCATCAGGAAATGAAAGAGTCATGGGATAGGGGGCAATGGCCTATTGTGGATTGGTAAATGGATAAAAGATAGGAAACAGAGAGTAGGATTGAATGGTTATTTCTGTCAATGAAAAAAGAGAATAGCCACTGCCATTAGCAACGGTAACATGGAATAGACTTAGTTTTTGGGTACTTGCCAGGTTCTTATGGCCTGGATTGGCCACTGTTGGAGACAGGATGCTGGGCTTGATGGACCCTTGGTCTGACCCAGTATGGCATGTTCTTATGTTCTAATGGAGTACCCTACGGATCTACTGGGACCTGTGCTTTTCAGTATACTTATAAATAATCTGGAAAGGAGTGATGAGTGAAGTGATCAGATTCATAGATGACACAAAATTGTTCAAAGTTGTCAGATCATTAGCTAATTGTGAAGAATTACAAGAGGACCTTGCAAAACTGGGGGACTGAGCATCTAAATAGCAGATTAAATTTAACATAGATAAGTGCAAAGTGATGCATATAAGGAAAAATAATCCAAACTATAGGTACACAATGCTAGATTCCGTATTAGGCATTCCCATCTAGGAAAAGGATATTGGAGTCATTGTAGATAATCTGTGATCTCATTTCATCCTTCAACAGTGAATGCCATTTATTTCCCGATGACATCCAAATCTGCATAAAAATGAGATCAGAACAAACCTTATCCATTGCAAATCTCAATGTTTGCCTTATGGCAGTAGCCCAATGGATTAACAACCACAAACTCAAATTAAACCTTGCCAAATTGAAACTCCTTTGGCTCAGTCATCAAGGACATCCCTTTCGATCTTTCTCACCTACAAATGCCTTCACTCTGCAGCACCTCACTACCACTCCTCTACTATCTCTCTTTACACTCCTCATTGTGCACTCCACTCATTGGACAAGTCACTACTATTTGTGCCCTTTTCCTCTACCACCAATTCCCGAATCTGTGCTTTACACCTGACTGCACAGTATGCTTAGAATAGTCTTCCTGAACTGCTGCATCATGCTCCCTCTCTTGCCATGTTTAAATCCCATCTAAAGACCCACCTTTTTTAAACCGTTTTAAAATCTTATGCCTGATTGTTTGCTTTTAGTCTTAACTATCTTTTCTTTTTAACCAATTTCTTGCTTTATGAAATACCCCAAGTCTCTTATCCTATATGTTTATCTTATTAGACTGTGGGGTAAATTTTAAAAGCCCTGCGCGTGTAAATCCAGCTGGATTTACGCGTGCAGGGGACTTGCGCGCCGGCGCGCCTATGTTCCATAGGTCGACGGCATGTGCAAAGCCCCGGGACGCGCGTAAGTCCCGGGGCTTTGCTTGGGGGGGCGTGTCGGGGGCGGCGCGGCATTCGGGGGTGTTCCGGGGCGGGGCTGTTGGTGTGGTGCCGGCCTGGAGGCGTGGCCAAGGCTCCGAAGCAGCCCCTGGGCTGGGGATGGTGTGCCGGCAGCCAGCCGGCAGATGTAACTTTTTCGACAAAGGTGGGGGGGGGTTAGTTAGGGATGGGGGGTGGGTTAGATAGGGGAAGGGAGGGGAAGCTGGGGGGGGGGCATAAAAAAAGTTCCCTTCAAGGCCGCTCTGATTTCAGAGCGGCCTTGAAGGGAATGGGGAAAGCCATCGGGGCTCCCCTCGGGCTCAGTGTGCACCCCCTTGTGCGCGCCGACCCTGGATTTTATAACATGCTTGCGGCAGCGCGCACGTTATAAAATCGGGAGTAGATTTGTTTGCGCTGGGTTGCACGAACAAATCTACGCCCGTGCGTATGTTTTAAGATCTGCCCCTGTAAGTTCTATTGAGCAGGGACTGTCTTTTTGTATGTTTGTACAGCACTGCATATGTTGTGTGGTGCTATAGATACATTAAGTAGTAGTACATAAGATATGACAAACTGGGTCAGACCAAGGATCCATCAAGTCAAGTACCCGATCTCTAACAGTGGCCAATCCAAGTCACAAGTACTTGGCAAGTACCCAAATAACAGATCCCATGCTACTAATGCTGGCAACATGCAGTGGATATTCCCTGTTGATTTACAGCAGTATATGGACATCTCCTTCAGGAACTTATTCAAACCTTTTTTAAACCCAGCTTCACTAGCTGCCTTAACCACATCCCCTGACAACGAATTCCAGAGCTAATGTGTGTATGTTGAGTGAAAAAGAATTTTCTCTGATTTGTTTTAAATGTGCCACTTGCTAACTTCATGAAGTGCCCCCCCCAGTCCTTGCATTATCCGAAAGAGTATATAGCCGTTTCCCATTTACCTGTTCAAGCCCATTCATGATTTTGTAGACCTCTATCATATCCCCCCTCAGCCAACTCTTCTCCAAGTTGAACAGCCCTAATCTCTTTAGCCTTTCCTCATTGGGTAGCCATTTAATGCCCTTTATCATTATCAGTCACACTTTTCTGTATCTTCTCCAGTGTAAGTATATCTTTTTTTACATGTGTCGACCAAAATTGTACACAATATTCAAGATGCGCTGTAGAGGCATTACAACATCTTCTGTTTTATTTGCCATTCCCTTCTTAATATTTCCTAACATTCTACTTGCTTTTTTGACTGCCACAGTACACTGAATACCCTTGCAATCTAAGGAGTCAATATAAAGCATAGGGATCAACTTGATCAGAATCTCACAACAGAAACTTTTCTCTCTCATGTGGTAAGGAATTCCTTTATGTATCTGCGAAACAACCTTGATAAAACAATCTTGCTACCATGATGCATGCATTAATCATTAGCTCAACTGATTATTGCCATTCTCTATTTAACAGCATCTCAAAATACAGTCTGAAGCATCTCCAACTTATATAGAATACAGCCACTAGCATCTTGGTAGAGGTCAAAAGTACAGGTCGCATAACACCAATGCCACATAACACCAATACCAGTTGCACTGGCTCTCAATCAATTCAAACCCCTCTGCTTCATCTACAAGTGTGTGAATGAACAAGTCCCAGAGTAGCTCTCTCAACTTCATTTCCCCTATATTCCCATTAGTGAACTCTGATTCTCCCAAATGGATCTTCTTTCCTCTCATCTTCTAGCTTCTGCATGATTATCCTGTATGAGACTTCATGCCTTCAGTTGCTTTGCTCCAAATATTTGGAACAAGGTATCATTACTCCCACTCTTCAGCCATCTTCCCTCACTTTCAGGAAAAAAGCTAAGGTATGGCTCTTTGGCCACATCTCCCTTAGAGTCCCCTCGGCAAAGGCCCTCAGTCTTTCTGACCTATTTAAACCATGGCATCGCAGTTCTATTTTAAATTTGATTCAACGACCTTCAACCAATGCACTGCAACTGTTAGTTAAAACTTGTTTTGTAATCCATCTTGAGGCCACTCATGGAAAATGGTGGAATATAAAATGCCTGCAAATAAATAAATAACTAGATAAACAGATAAATGTTTTGAAATCCTTGGCCCAGTGTGTGGCACTGGTGAAAATAACAAATAGAAAGTTAAAAATTATTAGGAAAGAAATGGAAAACCAAAAAGAGGATATCATTATGCCTCTCTGTTGATCCATGCTGCAAACACAGCTTGAGAATTGTGTGCAGTTCTAGTAGCCCCCATCTCGAAAAAGATATAGTGAAGCTAGATAGGTACAAAGAAGGGAAACCAAAATGATAAAAGGAATGAAATGGCTCAGAGATTAGCACTCTTCAGGCTGAAAGGAGATATGATAGAGGTCTACACAATCATGAGAGTAGGGAATACAACAAACTGGAGAAAGCATTTTTTCATTCAGCACACAATTATACTATGGAATTTGTTAACAGAGGATGTGGTGAAAGCAGTTAGTGTAGCTAGGTTTATACAGGGTAGGAAAAGTCCATGAACCATTATGTGCCTTGCAGATTTAAGAAAGCCACTGCTTATCCCTAGTTATAAGCAAGAAGGACTGGATCTATTCTTTAGGATGCTGCTGGGTACTTGTGATCGGATGGACTACTGTTGAAGACAGGATGCTGGACTAGATAGACCTTTGATCTGACCCATTATGGCATTTTCTTATAAGCACATCATGGAAGGTGGAAAAATAGTAGTAGTGGTAGTAGTAGCAGTAGTAGTAGATATACAGCAGAATACTGACAATGTTGAAATGAATGGAGTAAAGAACCAAGAAGATCAACAAGGCAGTTACATTAGTCCAAACAGGAAAAGAAGTTAGCATGTTGTAGAAGTTGGCAGGCTTAGAAAGTATGAAAATAGTTGGTTTTATAAATTTTGGATAGTTAATACCAAAGACAAATAATAAATCTGGAGACATGAGAATGGATCAAAACTGATACCAAGATTTTTAGCAGTCAAATGTATAGAAGGAAACAAGTTTAATGAAAAGGAAACTAGAAGGGAAACATGAGATATGGCAAGACTCTGGGTAATGGAGAACTCTACTTTCAGTAGGACTATGTGCTAAAAAATGAGAACTCATCCAGGTAGCTATTACACAGAGGTAGAAGTAATGCTGATTACAAGCAGCACAAGAAGAGTGAGGACATGAAAGAAGGATCTTTGTCATCTGCAAAAAAACGATATGAATATCTAAAGGAGGAGATACAACTCCTTAGAGATTGTAAACAGAAAAACATAGGTGGCCAAGAACTGAAACACATGACACATCTGTTAAAATAAAGAATTTAGAGAAGAAGGAATTAACAAGAATGCTTGAGAAATGATTAGTCAAATAAGAGGCGAACCAGGAATAAGCAGGACAAGAAAAACCCTGAGAATGGAGAATCTGAGTTGAATTGTACTGAATGCTATTGACAAATCTAGAAGAATGTATGCAGCAGATAAGTGGAAAGTTGAGGACAATTGAAAATGAAAGAGAAAGGTTTCAGTGAAATGATAAGTCTAAAAGTAGACTGTAAGGAATCAAGATCATTGGTAGAAAGGAGAAAATTAATCAACTGACCTGGGTTAAAATAAATGAATAAATAAATAAGGCTAAGAAGATAAGAAATGCCAAACTGGGTCAAACCAAGGTCCATCGAGCCCAGCATCCTGTTTCCAACAGAGGCCAATCGAATCGCAAGTACTTGGCAAATCCCATAAAGTAGCTCTAATTTCTTTACTCACTCTCAGGGATGGTAATAACTTTCTTTAGTCTACCTGGCTAATGAGAAATTACTAGTTATCTGATAATGTCTTTTTCCTTAGCCCAGACAGATTAATTCAGCACCAATGGGTTATGCACCTCTACCAACAGATGGAGACAGAGCAAAGCTGACATCACAGTATATATACTCCTGCAATGTCATCAGCCTACCAATATTCTCTTCAAAAGTGAACTGTGGACAGAATGGAAAAAACTTGATTAATAACAGATAACCATTTCAGTATTCAGCCAACAGGAAACACTGAACTCAGACAAAGAATGCATTAAACTAGTCTAGGGACTAGAGTAACACTAACCAGTAACCCTTGGAACACGTAGCCATGCAGGAGGACCATAATACAAAGGCGGGAAGCTGAATGCATCTGTCTGGCTTAAGGAAAAGGAAAATATCAGGTAAGTAGTAATTTCTCATTTGTAACCCCCAGACAGATGAATTCAGTTCCAGTGGGATGTACCCAAGCTATTCCAGAACAGGGTGGGAAGCTGCCTGCAGTCTTGTCAAAACTGCAAGTGCAAAGGCTGCATCTTACCAGGCTTGCACATCCAGATGAAAATACCTGGAAAAGGTGTGTAAGGAGGACCACGTCGCAGCTCGACAGGAGACAACAATCTAACTTCCGCCCATGACACTGCTTGAGCCCTAATGGAATGAGCCCTATCCTGACTGTTATGATTTCATTTATTTTTTATTTTGTAAACCACTGTGATTGAACACAGAGCAACGGCATAAAAATAAATAAATAAATAATAAATAAATAACCATATGCGCCCATGACTACCTCCTTAATCCAGTGAGCTACTGTAGTCCACAAAGCCTCCTTGCCCTGTTTACCTCCACCATGAAGGACAACCAGGCGATCCATCTTCCAGAAAAGTTTAGAAACCTCCAGGTATCTTATGATATATCTCTTGATATCCAAGGGTCGCAACAAGCTTTATTCTTCCGCATCTCTTTCCCTATCCAGAGACAGCAGGGAAATGGACTGATTCAAGTGAAAATCTGAGACTACGTTTGGCAAAAAGGAAGGAACAGTACACAGCTATATCGCCCCTGGAGATACATGAAGGAATGGTTCCTGGCAAGACAAGACCTGCAACTAGGAAATTCGACATGCAGAACAAGTGCCACAAGAAAGACCGTTTTTAAAGTCAGTAACCACAAGGAAAGGCTATGCATTGGTTGAAACATAGGGCCTACCAAGAAATCCAAAACCAGATTAAGACTCCACAAAGGTAGCGGTAACTGCAAGGGAGGATGAAAATGTTTCACTCCTTTCAAGAAACGGGCCACATTTGGATGAGCTAATAAGGATTCATCATTCACCTGACCCCTGAATCAGGCAAGAGCCACTACTTGCACGTTTAAGGAATTAAGAACTTTCTTGCTCGTAGCAAGGTGGAAAGCGCCGCAGTAGAATATCTACGCATCAGCAAGCGAGCCCTTTCAAGAACCATACAGTAAGACAAAACCACGTCGGATCTTCATGAAGAACAGGTTCCTGCCGCAACGGATTCCTGTGCGCCGGAAACCGGAGGGGGAAATCTACCAGGAGCCAATGCAAATCCGCATACCATGGACTCATGGGCAAACCTGGTGCCACCAAAAGCACCAACCCTCTGTGACCTTGATCCTCCGAACCATTCTGTCCATCATGGGTCATGGGGCAAAGGCATACAGCAGCTTGTCCTCCGGCCATTCCTGCACGAGACCATCCATACCCAAGGACTTCGGATCTCTCTTGCGACTGAAGACTCAAAGAACCTTCACACTGTGAGAAGTTGCCAGAAGAACTCTAGAAGCGAAGGCCCCAGCGATCCACTATCAGCTGAAACGCCTCATCCAACAATACCCAGTCTCCTGGGTCCAGACTCTCCCTGCTGAGAAAGTCTGGTCTTACTTTGTGCTTTCCTACAATGTGCGAGGCCAAGATCTCCTGAAGATGCACCTCCACCCATTCCATAAGTTGGTCTATCTCCTTGCTGGCTCTTGGCTCCTCCCTGCTGATTGATGTAAGGCACTGTCGTTGCATTGTCTGACATTATCTAGACTGCTCTACCCTGCAACCTGCTGCTGAACTGCAAGCCTGCCAGGTGGACCGCCCGGGCTTCCAGCCAATTAAAGTTCCAGAGAGACTCTTCCGCACTCCAGTGCCCTTGTGCTGTCAGTTCCTGACAGTGATCTCCCCAACCCTTGAGGCTCGCATCCATCATGAGTATTAACCAATGCAGTGATTTTAGGGAAACTTCCTTTCTTAGATGATCCACTTGTAACCACCACTGTAGTTGAGAGCAGACCTCCATCAGCAGGTGGAGCTGAATTGAATAGTCCCGAGACTGTGGGCTCCAATGAGACATCAGAGAGTGCTGAAGAGAACGCATATGCGTCCTCACCCAAGACACTACTTCCAGGGTTGCCACCATCAAATCAAGTACATATACATAGGACCATACTGTCGGGCACATAGTGTTCATCAACAGACTCACCTGCATCATCAACTTCTGAATACGAGTTTCTGGCAGGAAAACCCTAACCTGCTTTGTGTCAAACCAAACACCAAGATACTCTAACGACTGAGATGGCTGAAGACTGCTCTTGGCCATGTTCACCACCCAACCGAGCTCCTGCAACAAGGAGATCATCTTGCATGTCACCAGGTGGCTCTCTTCCAAAGACTTGGCCCGAATCAGTCAGTCGTCCAAATACGGGTGTACCAGGATCCCATCCTTTCTCAAGTCTGCTGCCACCACCACCATAACCTTGGAAAAAGATCTGGGTGTGGTGGCCAGACCAAAAGGCAGCACCCTAAACTAATAAAGGCACCCCAACACCGAGAAACACTGAAAATGTTGGTGTTCCAATCTGATGGGATTATGGAAGTATGCCTCGGACAGATCCAAGGAGCTCAGAAACTCCCTGAACTGCATGGCCATCATCACTGAGCGCAATGTTTCCATGCGAAAATGAGTTACCCGCAAATGTTGGTTGAAACCACTTGAGATCCAGGATAGAACAAAAAGAGCCCTCCTCTTGGGAACAACAAAATAAATGGAATATCAACCATATTTTCTTGAGACATGGGCATTGGGCCCACAGCCCTCAGACTGAGGAGCCTTGACAATGTACATGCCACTGCCTGCTTCTTCTGCGGGGAGTAGCAGGGAGACACCATGAACACGTCCCAAGGAACAATGCAAAACTCCAGTGCATATCCCTCTCGTATCACTCCAGGACCCACTGATCTGATTTGATTTTGACCCACCCAGGGGTGGGTTGGCAAACCTTCATTGGGAAGCTCGGAAGATTCCACTACCCGAGCCTGCATCCCATCTGGGCTGTTTGGGATGAAACAATTGAGATCAACCAAAAGGTCGAGTCCTCCGAAAGGCTGCTCCTCTGTAGGGTCGAAAGAGCTTGGATCCAAAGGAGCACAGTGTCTGCTTCTTATCTGCCAGCAACCAAGGAACCAGGGATTCACCCCACTTACTGGCCAGTTTCTCCAACTTGCTCTCAAACAAGAGCAAGCCTTTAAAAGGCAATTTTGTAAACTTAGCCTTGGAGGTCGCAATGGCCGACCAAGTTCTCAGGCATAACTGACACCTGGCTGCTATTACCAAAGCCACCCCCTCTGGCTGAGGTATGGACCAAATCGTAGCCTGCATCTGCCAAAAAAGGCAGCTGCTGGGCCCATAACTGCACTCCTCCTGAGAGAGAAGTAAAGAAGATAGAGCCACCAGAGAACAGCAAGGAGCTATCTGTAAGGTTATTGCCACTACTTCAAATGCTTGCTTAAGGATGGCCTCAATCTTCTTATTGTATATATCCTTTAAGGCCACTCCTCCCTCCACAGGGATAGTCGTCCACTTGGAGATGGCACAGAAAAGCACATCCATTTTCAGAAAATGCAAACGCTTTCTCACCACTGAATCCAGGGGGTTCAGGCCTTCCAAAGCCCAACCCTCTTTGAAATTAGCCTCTGGGGTGTCCCACTCAAGATCAATCAATTCTTGAATGGCCTCCATAACAGGGAAAAAAGAAGAGGCTTTATGCAAAGAAACCAAAATGGGATTTTTCTTTGGCTCAGACATGGAATCTGCTCTAGGTACTCCCAGCATCTTCAACATCTGGGAAATCAGAGCTGGTAGCTCATCCCTATGAAAGAACCAAAACATAGTCCTATATGGTTCCAGTCCCGGAGGAATTTCCCCATCCTCTAGAGAGTCGGGATCGGCCTCATCATCAGTGCCTTCTGGATTCCTATCTGGAGGGCCAGCTGCCAATCTAGGTGTACTTCTACACTTAACAGTAGTACCAGGAGAGTGAGAGGTCACCACCTGTGACTCAGACCTGACAAGACTGGATGGGGCAGAGGACTGTACCTGAAGAAAGAATTGCAATCCTTGAAAAATTTCTATCCAAGAAAAGGCAGAAGGATACATGCCAAAACCAGAAGACATCTGTGCTGTGCCAACTGAGCTACTGTCCTCCACTGATGAACCAGTTAAGGGAGTTCCAAGTTCAGGCGTCCCTCCTGACTTGTCTTTACCCAGTAACAAAAATAAATAGGTTTCACTGGTCTATTTTACTTTTCTTGTATACTATAGCCACATATAAGATCAAACACTTATATTATTCAATAGTGTAATTTTGTAGGACCCATACTCACAGAGTTTGTATATCAATCAAACTCATAATTTGGTCATGGGTCACTTTACTTTATTTAACTTCAGTTTTTTGGATTTTCTTATGTTTATATTAAAATGTAAAATCAGCTGACAAACTCCAAAATCTATCATGAGATGTTCCTTCCATTAAAGATTCATATTACAATTGTCAAAATAGATAATTGCACTGAAAAGTCAATAATCCAACGAAGCAATACTCATCTGAATATATTCAAAAAAGTCCTGACACGATCGTGTTTCGGACCAGCCAGTCCTGCTTCAGGGGAAACGATCTTCAAAACCTTCACTCAATTTCATAAATGACCCCAATTCTTCTCAACGTTCCATTAGCATACATTTTTTCATGGCTAAAGAATGTAGCTTCTTCCCGCGGTCTGAACTCAGATCCGCAACTGAGATCCAGGCCACCATCAGGCTGGGAAGAACCAGGCTTAGTAAAATCAGAGGAAGATAATTCTCCCTGATCCTCTAAACAGCGCTGGCACAAGTTAGAGGCATGCCAGACTGAGATGCCTGAATATGACAGGCAGCACAGAGGGAAAGGTGATTCAGTTTCTTAGCCACAAGTGCCATCATTCTGTCAGAATACTTAACAGGTAACTGAAGGTGTGCACGAAGGAGAATTCATGTAAATTTAGGTGCACAAAATTTATGAGCACAAATTTAGGCATTCCAAAGCTAGGCATTGTAAAACTAGACACACTGCCGCCTTTCCAAACTTAAGCGCACAACCAATGTGGTCCAACTTGTGCACACAGGCAGCGCATGCTGAACACAGAAGCCACTATCACCTGGGTGCCCAAGCAAGTGTCCGACTAAGCATCCAAAAACTGGGTGCACAACTTGGATGAACAACCAGATGCACTTGCACACACTGACAGTCCTGAAGAAGGCAGCCTAATGTGCAGGGAAAACGTGCAAAAACATCACTGCAGCCTACCACGCGGCGCACAGAGAAAAACCTAACAGTAAGGTCTAGCCCACCTGGGCTGCTCATCCTGCCAGGCTGCCCTAGTCCCTTAACCCCCCTCGGGAGAGGGAACGAACTTCGGAACGGCGTGCTGAGCATGGTGACCAAAGGAAGGGGAAAGCCTTACAAATGACCCTTCTCTGTCTTTTTCTCTCTCTTTTTCTTTAAATCTTACCTGAGCTCAGCCTTTCCTGGCTAAGGGCAGAGACGGTCTCTGGCTGAGGGGGGGGGCGGGGGGAGAGGGTATGTACCATCACCGCCACGCTTGGCTTCCTGTATCCACTGTCTTTCAGCTGTTTTAAATCCATGCTGGCTGAGAAAACCAGCTACCAGACCAAGGCACTCATTTGAGAGACCACGGAAATCACCTCAAGAATTCTCAACTGAGAGAGGACCATTTGATATCACCGCAGGAGAACAGGGCGAATTAAATCTCCTTTTATTTCTCCTTCTAAAATTTGAAACAATCCCTAGTAGGGAGATACACATCCACCATCTGCTGGAGACGAAGAATACTGGCAGGCTGATGTCACTGCAGGAGTATATATATATATTGTGATTCCAGCTTTGCTCCATTTCCATCTGCTAGTAGAGGTGTATAACCCACTGGTCTTGAATTCATCTATCTGGGTGCTAGGAAATAATGTGTTATGGACTTTTCCTCCAGGAACAGGCCCAAACCTCTTTTAAACCCTGCTATGCTAGTCACCTAGATAATGTCCTCTGAAAACATATTCCACAGCTTGATTGTGTGCTACGTGAAAAAGTATTTTCTATAATTTTTTTTAAATTTTCTGGTTGGTTGTTTCATGGAGTGTCCCCTTGTTTTAGTATTTTTTTAAAGGGTAAATAACTGTCCTTTATATACTCTACCCCACTCATTCATGATTTTATAAACTTCTATCATGTCCCCCCTCAGCCTTCTCTTTTCCAAGCTGGAGCTCCAACCTGTGTAGCCTCTCATGATAGGGGGAGCCGTTCCATCCCCTTTATCACTTTGTCACCCTCCTCTGTACTTTTTCTAGTTCCTCTATGTCTTTTTTAAGATGGGTGACCAGAACTGCATACCATACTCAAGCTGTGGTCGTGCCATGGCTCGACACAAAGGCAAAATGATATTTTCCATTTTATTCTCCATTCCTTCTCAGATCATTCCTAACATTCTATTTGCTTTTTTGACCACCACCATGTACTAAGCAGAAGATTTCAACATATTTTCCACAAGGACTGCATGGTCCTTTTTCTGGTGGCGACTCCCAATCCAGATCCCAGCATTGTGTATATGTAGTTGGAATTATTTTTCCCCATGTGCATCACTTTGCAATTTCCACATTAAATTTCATCTGCCATTCAGTTGCTCAGTCTCCTAGTCTCACAAGTAGTGGATTGCAGTTCCTCGCAATCCACTACTGTTTTAATAACTGTGAATAATTTTGTGTTACCTGCAAACTTTGACCATCTCACTTGTCTTTCTCTTTTCCAGATCATTTATGAATATGTTAAACAGAACAAAACCCAGTACCAATGCCTGTTGTACTGCACTAATGACATTTCTCTATTTGGAAAACTGATCATTTAGTCCTACTCTCTGTTTTCTTTTAACCAGTTACCAATCCACAAGAGGACAAGCTCCAAAGTTGCAAAACAAAGCTTTTTAAAAACAATTATATTCTTGACTCAGCCATACTCATGGTACAATGCATTCTGATCTTCTACTAATATTTTCAATTACTGTTAAGTGTTGTGAATTTGTTTTTTGGGGGGGTTTTTTAGCAAATAAAGGAAGCACAAATCACTAATAAATAAAATGTATTTCTTATCCATCCATGTATCTATATGCGCTGCAATTAGTTTGTATTATGCACACAAATAGTGCTTTGAAAATCAACCAGAAGCCAGTATGTGTGAAGGTGTGCATGAAACCCAGCTTCACCCGTCCTTTAAAGCGCACTGTAAGTAAATGTTCTGGAGGGTTGTGTTGGGGCAGGAGATGACTTACTCGCATGCTTTCATATTTTGGAAAGCATGCCTGTTAGCAGGTGTAAATTTGTGTGTGGACAATTCTGCGCATCTCTGGCCAATTAGGGAAGGATTTTTTAAGCAAACGTGAGCACATAGGTTCGCTTTGAAAATCTTCGGTAAATTCTGCATACATGCAGACTTTACCCGCTATAAAATTTCCATCTTAATCGTTTCAACTTCCATTTATCAAGTGGCCCATTCATCAGTTCCACTGACACAATAACTACTGTATTTACATTATTTTATTTTTAGAGAAAACTTGTCTTAAAATGACTTTGGAAATGACTTCCATAAGAAATCTACTTTACTAATTAAAAGGTAGTCAGCTATTTTACATTCTATGGATATAACAGTAATGTATTACTTTATTGCTTTTAACTGGTTACTACATTCATAATGCACATAATTTCATGGCCAGTGGAGGCAATGCATACTTAGATAGAATGGATTTAATCTATTTCTACATTTGAAATGGTACCAGTAATGTTAACATACTTGTCTCCTTTACTCTTTGAAATTCCAACCAGTTTTTCAATGCCTCCTGCATCCCGTAAGGCCTTGGCATTCTCCATGTTTTTCGTTATGACTTCATGCAGAGTGCAGCAAATGGCAGTGACTGTGTCATCGGACATGACCTTGCTTGCTGAGTTGTTGCTGTTGTTCCCTCCTGGAAGACGGTGAACCAGGTCTCGCATGGCATATTTGCCTTTTTTTTTTTTTTATGATGAAGAAGGCAGGAAATTCAAAATAGAATGGAAAAAAAAGAATGGTGATGATGGGAGAAAAGTAAGAAGAAAAACAAGCTTGTGTTAGCAAAATGTTCAGTCTTTCAACATTTTTTTTTGTCTGTTTTTCTTTTCTTTAATGATATTTTTACAACTTTTCATCTAATACCATTTCAGAGTACATCGATGATAGACACTGCATGGCAGCTTCTCTCTCTGCTCTCCCCCAGTAAGTCAGAGAGCACAGTAGCACACAAAAAACCTGTGGACACCTGGGTAATTGAAGACGTTTCTCACTGTGCAGTGTGCACTGATCTGTAGCTACATGAGTGGTTTCATTTATCACAAAAATTGTGAAGGTGCAAGACTAAATAGTACAGCAGGGATGCGCTCCTGGAGCCCAACATAAAGAAAGCAGGTTAACAATAAGATAGAGGAGAGTCAGTGTTACGTCAACATCTGTGGCAATAATGCTACAGACTTATCTGTAGTATTCAAGACCAAGCAGGTGCACAGGTAGAAACCTCATCTAATCCATATGGAGTTTGTGATGTGCTGCTGCATAGGAGACCCAGATTCAGCTTTAGTTTATAGAACCTGCTCCTTTAGCTGGCTCTACCTGGGGACTCCGCACGGAAAATGTTCACAGGCCTTGGGAGGGAGGGGATCTGCCACTACAGAGTGCATGGTTCATGCTTTTTGACAGTGGAACAGTGTGGCATTGGCCAGGCTAGAGGGTGGAAATAGGCAGAATAGAGTAACAAACCCCAATGGATGCTTCTGGCTTCCAAAAGTGCTGCCAGAGCCAGGCAGCCAGCAGCAAACAGTACCAGTCGTTGGGCTATCTAAAGATTACTACTACTACTACTACTACTTCTACTATCACATATATATCCTTGAACAGGGATGGCTAACTCTGGTCCTCAAGAGCCAGAAACAGGCCTGGTTTTCAGGATATCAATAATGAATATACATTAAATAGATTTACATACACTGGAGGCAGTGCATGCAAATCTGTCTCAAACATATTCATTGTGGATAGTTGAAAAACCAGACCTATTTGTGGCTCTTGAGGACCGGAGTTAGTCAACTCTTCCCTAGAATATGGGCACAGAGAGCTTGCTTTGTTAAATATTTACTGAGCTGGAGGCACTCAGTCAAATTCGGTTTTGGAGAAATGGACATTCCACTGATTTCCCTCATGAAAGGTTGCTCCTTTCAGTGTATCTCTCACTCAATGGCTATTCAAAAGGGAGTACATGTTAATTCCATCTGCAATCATCCACATTGTGGGAAGCAGGGCTCGATTTAAGCATAGGCAACATTGGTAAATGCCTAGGACAGAAAATTCTGAAGGCAATCAAAAGACTGGGACTGCCCCATTGCTCTTTCATTTCAAGGGGTGGAATCCCTCGCAGTACTTTGCCTCAGGACACCATCATTTTAAATCCAGCCCTGGTGGAAAGAACATAATTCTCTAGAACTTTTTTAAGAACATAAGAACATAAGAAATTGCCATGCTGGGTCAGACCAAGGGTCCATCAAGCCCAGTATCCTGTTTCCAACAGAGGCCAAAACCAGGCCACAAGAACCTGGCAATTACCCAAACACTAAGAAGATCCCATGCTACTGATGCAATTAATAGCAGTGGCTATTCCCTAAGTAAAATTGATTAATAGCCATTAATGGACTTCTCCTCCAAGAACTTATCCAAACCTTTTTTGAACCCAGCTACACTAACTACACTAACCACATCCTCTGGCAACAAATTCCAGAGCTTTATTGTGCGTTGAGTGAAAAAGAATTTTCTCAGATTAGTCTTAAATGTGCTACTTGCTAACTTCATGGAATGCCCCCTAGTCCTTCTATTATTCGAAAGTGAAAATAACCGAGTCACATCTACTCGTTCAAGACCTCTCATGATCTTAAAGACCTCTATCATATCCCCCCTCAGCCGTCTCTTCTCCAAGCTGAACAGCCCTAATCTCTTCAGCCTATCCTCATAGGGAAGCTGTTCCATCCCCTTTATCATTTTGGTTGCCCTTCTCTGTACCTTCTCCATCGCAACTATATCTTTTTTGAGATGCGGTGACCAGAATTGTACACAGTATTCAAGGTGTGGTCTCACCATGGAGCGATATAGAGGCATTATGACATTTTCCGTTCTATTAACCATTCCCTTCCTAATAATTCCTAACATTCTATTTGCTTTTTTGACTGCTGCAGCACACTGAGCTGACGATTTTAAAGTATTATCCACTATGATGCCTAGATCTTTTTCCTGGGTGGTAGCTCCTAATATGTAACCTAACATCGTGTAACTACAGCAACGGTTATTTTTCCCTATATGCAACACCTTGCACTTGTCCACATTAAATTTCATCTGCCATTTGGATGCCCAATCTTCAAGTCTTGCAAGGTCCTTCTGCAATGTATCACAGTCTGCTTGTGATTTAACTACTCTGAATAATTTTGTATCATCTGCAAATTTGATAACCTCACTCGTCGTATTCCTTTCCAGATCATTTATATATATATTGAAAAGCACCGGTCCAAGTACAGATCCCTGAGGCACTCCATTGTTTACCCTTTTCCACTGAGAAAATTGACCATTTAATCCTACTCTCTGTTTCCTGTCTTTTAATCAGCTTGTAATCCACGAAAGGACATCGCCTCCTATCCCATGACTTTTTAGTTTACTTAGAAGCCTCTCATGAGGGACTTTGTCAAACGCCTTCTGAAAATCCAAATACACTACATCTACCGGTTCACCTTTATCCACATGTTTATTAACCCCTTCAAAAAAATGAAGCAGATTTGTTAGGCAAGACTTCCCTTGGGTAAATCCATGTTGACTATGTTCCATTAAATCATGTCTTTCTATAAGCTTTACAATTTTGTTCTTGAGAATAGTTTCCACTATTTTTCCCGGCACTGAAGTCAGGCTCACTGGTCTTGTTTGGCTCACTGGTTTTGTTTCAAAATTTTATGTAATGTTTTACAAGACAATTCAGCTATCATGTAGAGGGCTATTTTAACAGCAATATAATCAATTACATGCATTGTTACACTTCTGTATAAGCCCAATGATGTGGCACTCTCTTACACATATCAGCAATATACACTGAGGTGGATTTCTGAAAATAGACCATTTAATCAGACAGCACTGAAAATCAGCCTTAAATGGTAAAGTCCTCTAAAAAAGAAAATATTCACCAAGCTATTGATCACTCCTACTGATCCCCCTTGCTGACTGCAAGAAAAAAAAAAGGTGCCAGCTGCAAAATTCCCTCCCTCTCTCCAGCTGTCAAAAGAAAATAGAGATGAATGTGGGGATCCTCCCTTCAGCTGTGAAAAAAAGTGCCAGCTGTGGAGTCCCCTTCACTCCTGATAATGTTTTAGAAAGGTGCAAGACAAAGAGATACCACCTCTCCCCCAGTTGTCAAGAAAAGTGCTGGCCAACACTTATTTTTTTTGCCACCTGGTTTGGGTAGAAGAGGGTTTGTGCTGGGGGAGAGGTAGTTGATGATGGCTGTGGAGTTCCTGCAAGAAGCTCACATTCCATACCAGTGAAATTTGGGATGATCCATAACATTTACACTGAGCAATTAAGATGTGGAAGAGGGGATTAGGGTGGAGGTATTAGATGGAATATGATGTAAATCATTTATTTATTGATTTATTTATTTATAGCTTTTCTATACCGAAGTTCAAATAACAGAGTTAATTATCATTTATCTGTTCATGATGATCTTTGTTCGTTGGTAATCTGTGGAACTTCAATAAACTAAGTCTTAAAAAAATTATTGGCAGGGGATATCCCTATGACTGGCACCTTTATTAAAACAATTTTTGGGAGGGAGGGATCAGCTGCTGCATGCTATTTTCTTTAACGCAGGGAAGGAGGGTGGCTGGACAGAGTCACTCCTACTATTATTGCAGTGCCTAAATTTGTCCATGAACACTAAATACTGCAATAACCATCTAAATGACAAGCTGCTCCAGAAATGCCCTGACTAGGCCCTTTTCTAACTGGCTAAATTTGTGAACACAGATATTTTTAACCGGATACATTTATTCAAATACTCTTATCTGAATGGGCTTCTAATAGGAAGAGAACTGTATATCACTGGTGACATAACTAGCATTATAAAAAAAGAAGTTTCTCTTTTTGTTACTTGAATTGTAAAGTGCTCGTAATAATTTTGATTTGATTGGATAATCATGTTGATATTGCCTTCTACAACCAACATGATTATACTCTGCATTAATGTTAGTTCCTTAATGATGTGGTTTGATGTGTTTATACTTTGGTGACTGCAATGTACATTTTGTTTTACATCTTGATTAGTATAGTTCCTATGGTTACGAATGTGGATTCATGAAAATGCTTGGTCATTTGCTTGGTTAAATTATCAAAATGGTTTGGGTTCAACGACCAAAAGGCCTTGCTTTATGAGAGCCATGATCGACAGTTTATCGAGTTGGCTTCAGCTACAATTTTAAAAAGTCTCTGTGGGTTCGATTTCAGCACAGTCTACCACTTCCCCAGTCAGCTGGGGTTGGGGATGCCGCAGGAGAGGTGTTCAGAGCCCCTTGGGGGAAAAAGTCATGGTATTTGCACAATGGCGACACTTAGTGGCCAGAATAAGGGACCATGATTATAGAGTTCTGGTATGAGCCTTAGGGGTGGATTTTAAGAGCCCTGCTCGCCGGTGAGCCTATTTTACATAGGCCTACCGGCGCGCGCAGAGCCCCGGGACTCGCGTAAGTCCTGGGGTTTTCTGAGGGGGGCGGGCCCGAACCGCGCGGCGTTTTCGGGGCGTGTCGGGAGCGTTCCAGGGGCGGGCCCGGGGGCGTGGCTACAGCCCGGGGCGGTCTGGGGGCATGGCCGCGCCCTCCGGACCCGCCCCCAGGTCGCGTCCCGGCGCGCTAGTGGCCCGCTGGCGCGCGGGGATTTACGTCTCCCTCCGGGAGGCGTAAATCCCCCGACAAAGGTAAGGGGGGGGGGGTTAGACAGGGCCGGGCAGGTGGGTTAGGGAGGGGAAGGGAGGGGAAGGTGAGGGGAGGGCAAAAGAAAGTTCCCTCCGAGGCCGCTCCGATTTCGGAGCGGCCTCGGAAGGAACGGGGGTAGGCTGCGCGGCTCGGCGCATGCCGGCTATATGGAATTGATAGCCTTGCGCGCGCCGATCCAGGATTTTAGCGGATACGCGCGTATCTACTAAAATCCCGCGTACTTTTGCTGGCGCCTGATGCGCCAGCAAAAGTACGCCAAATTGCGCGGTTTGAAAATCTACCCCTTAGTGCATAGTCCCCAGCTTAGAATAGTTGCTACAATGATTAGGCTTAGTAAATTTAAAGCGGGAAGATGAAAATAAAATAAAGCAAAAGCCCAGGGTAGTTACAAATGAATGGTCATGACACTGCAGCCCAACAGAGGCCAGTTCTGATTGAGCTGGAAGCACAAAAGTAGAAGGAGGAAACTGCCTAGTCAAAAAACTCCACCTTTGCATATTTTGAGTATTTGCCTGTTCTATAACTTATAGATATTTCAGAATTGCTGCTCAAATGGGAAAAAGACAAAAGAAAACCCCGACAGGATTTTGCGAATGACTACTGAATGATGGCAATGGGCCAGATATACAAAAGAGTATTTCCCATTTTGTTTCTATGGGAAAAATATTTGCACAATTGGCCTCTACATTAGCAGCAGAAGAACTGTGAAATACTGCTAAAAATATTTAATGAAATAGTTACAATGTATGTATATTGCCATGATTAACACAGATTCTTCTCTACCAACTACCACAGAGGAAATAGAGACTTTCATGCACATACTCAGACCTTTCAACGGGAGGACAGCAGTGTCACCTGATCTCAATGGCAGTTATAGGCTAGTTAAAAACATGCTTGACCATGACTTGTCCTCCATTTGGACAGATGGATCACTGGTCAGAAACAGCTCCTAGACCTGGATTGTTACTGCAACAAAAATGATAAGGGTACTGCAGTGCATTATATTATGCTTCTGGGTTATGAGGAGTCTACTGCACAGTTAGACAGTAATTTTAAAACGAGAGTGTGTGCGCCCACATATTTTGCCTGCCCGTGCGAGTGCATATATGCAGGAATTTTAAATCGTCCATGCAAGTACATGCGTATGATTTAAAATACACCTAGCACGTGTATGTGTGCTCCTAATTTTAAGCAGGGGCACAGGATGACTGCTTAAGTTGGTGGTGCACCAGAAAATCTGCTGCTATGTGACTGAAAAACAAGAATTTTGAGATGCTCCAACAGAATTATGTAGCCCCTCTCTGGGTATAGCTGGACGCTGGCAGCACACTGGATACCAGGGATTAGGGACAATTTAATGCTATACTTCCTCCAGGGGGAAGGAATTCCTGAAGAGCCCAAGGTGTTTTAGTCAGGGGCGTTGCTAGGTACTTAAAAGATCTGGGGTACGCGCCCATAGGTCCTTCCCAGCAATACCACTCTCCCCTTCCCCCACCCCAGACATTGATAATTAGCTTGAAAGGTAACCAGTAGCGTATGTTGACATTTACAGCAGGGGATTCAGTCTTGCTCCCTTAGCTTCCTCTCCACTCCCTTCCCGCCCCCTCTGAGTCAATAGTAATCTTGCTCCCTCAGTCTCTTCTCCCCTCCCACATTCGCTCCCCTCACAGTAGTCTCACTCACTCAGCCCCCTCTCCCCAAGATACAAAAGATACTTGGAATCCATATGGCATTAGGCCTGTTGTAAATAGTATTGGGTGTGGGCTATTCAGAAAGCCATGAATAAATAATTACAATATAGTAAATCTGCAATAACAAGACAACACTAACTACCAGCACTCAAACAGTAACAAGGCATAACTACGAAAAAGCAACTCTGCAAATATTACATCAGGTTCTAAAACACCAATACACCTCCTATTTGGAAAACAACAAACTAGGATGCTTAAAAATACATGTACCTTAAAATATTGTAGAAATGCTCTTAAAACTACATATTTCCATTCGTCAGATGTCAAATCAGAGACATTCACATCTAAAGACAAGTCCTATATTGTTTCAGTAGCTCATGGACAGTATTTTTGGATAATGCTTACATAAATTCAATAAAGCTAATCACAACCTGCCAAGCATACAATTTACCCCAAGAGACAAATCTGACATATCAAAACAACACTAATTCTCAGCACTCAAAAAGCAACAACCCTGCCCAAAAAAGAGCAGCATTGCAAATGTTTCATCAAGCCCTACAACCCCAATATACCTCCTACTGAAAGCAAAGTAAGACAGATTGCTATAGACCTCTACATTGAAACTATACACCAGCAGGATCCTTCAACTCGGTCATACAAATAGAACATAGATAGACTCTTACCAAAGACAATATAATGGACCAACAAACAATAAAATCAAGAAATATAAAACATCATAACAGTACAATCATACCAATAAAAATAATAAACATTTCAAAACAATTTATGTATAGAGCATCCAATATTAAAATCTCATAAAAATGTGTTTATAAATATCCCAAAACACTAATATAACATTTAAAACAGCAGACACATCAAAATAACATCCAGTAATGAAACTAATAAGGACTAAAACACCTCCGACTCATACCTGGGATTTTTGGATTTCCAGACACCCTGAGATTGTTGTAGATTGGAGGAGGGAGAGGAGGGAGGTTATACAAACTTTATCCTCTCTCTCAAACACACACATGCCTTCTCTATCCCTCACACACACATACAAACTCACATATACATCCCCTCTCTCTCTCACACACACACATTGGGGCAGATTTTAAAAGCCCTATGCGTGTAAATCCAGCTGGATTTACGCGTGTACGGGGGTTACGTGCGCCGAGCCTATTTTGCATAGGCCTGGCGATGTGCACAAGCCCCGGGACATGCGTTTGTCCTGGGGCTTGAAAAAAGGGGCGGGGAGTGGGCGTGGCCAGAGGCCTCCGTAGGGCCTCTAGGCTGGGGGATCGCGTGCCGGCCTTTGGCCGGCGCGCGCAACCTACGCCTGCCCAGAGGCAGGTGCAACTTGAAAAATAAAGGTCAGGGGGGGGGGGGGTTAGGTAGGGCTGAGGGCGGGTTAGGGAGGGGAAGGGAGGGGGCTCCCCTAGGGCTCAGCGCGCGCAAAGTGCATAAATGTGCGCCGACCCTGTATTTTATAACATGCATGCGGCTGCGCGCGCATGTTATACAATCGGGCATAGATTTGTGCTCGCCGGGTTGCGTGCACAAATCTACGCTTGCACATAGGTACTAATATCTGGCCCATAGGCTCACATCGTCTCTTTTTCTCACACAGGCTCACACACACACATGCTCTCTTCTTCCCTCACACAAACACACAAACTCTTTCTCTCTTCCCCCCCAACACACAGGATCTCTCAAACACCCTTTTTGCTCTCTTTCACACACACGCACCTATAGGCTCTCTCTCTCGCACACTCAGAGGCTCACATACCCATACATAGAAGCTCTCACCTGCACACATACACACAAGTTTTCGCTCTCAGGCTCCAATATACATACACACACAGAGGCTCTCAGGGCCTGGGCCTCTTCTTCAGCCACCAGCAGAATGAGGTCCACTGGTGGCTACTGGTCCTCCCATTTTGTCTGCCATGCGATGAGCTTCACAGTGGCAAGCTAAGCCCTTCAATCTTCAGCCTCCAGTGTGATGGGATCCACTGGTGGCCATTGGGTCCCTCTCTCATCAGTCACTGTGGGATAGGCTAAACAGTGGCCTGCCGGGTCATGGGGTGGGTGGCAACAGGAGTTGCATTTAACCAAACGTCCTCTCTTGCTCACACACACACAGCAGGGCCAATCTCATGGTAAGAGCTTGAAACTGTTCCTGCAGCAGCAGGAGATGACCTTCACTTAAACACAACTCCTGTTGCCAGCTATGGTGGGGAAGGGAGGTGGAGAGGTATATCGTCACTGATCAGATCGGGCATGGGTTTGGTTTATCCCTGCCTGATCCCTGACTGCACACCACTAAGGGTAACTGAGACACAGGCTCTCCCAACCACTCCCTCTCTCATCCTCCCTCCCTCCTCTCGCCTCCTCCCTCCCCATCTTTCTCCTTGTCACACTTCCTTTTTCATCTCTGGACTCTCTCCTTCCATCCCCCTTCTCCCTTACTACTACCTTCCTCCTTTGTATCTCTCTCCTCCCCCTCTCATATCTTCCTACCACTCTCCCCTCCATCCTATTGTTGTCCTCCCTATCTCTTCTCTTCCTTCCCTTATTCTACCAACCCTACTTCTCATTTTTTCACATTTTTACTCTTCCCATCCCATCTTCTTCCACCCATGTTGCTTCTTGTCTTCATAATCTACTCCTTTCTTCGTTTCCTACCTCCATTTTGTACTCTCTACCCGCTTAGCCACCTCAAATTCTCACTTCCCATGTGGGTCAATTGGCCCGACAGGCATTAGTCACTGCCCTTCGTGCTGCCAACTTCTTAGTTATCTCTACAAGAGAGACAGTGTGCAACACTATAGCAAGGGCCGTGGGGACTCATACGCGCAGTAGTGTCTGTCGGTCTGGCTCCCCCCCTCATGTGTTTCTGCTTTACAAGAGGAAACAAGTGGGTAGAAGGAGGAGGGGGCTAGAGGGACAGTCAGTACTATGCATACTCTGAGTCCCTGAGCCCATACTATATAGTCTTGCATGCTGTTTCACCTGCCGAGATAACTGAGAAGCTGGCAGCACGTAGGGTAGTGACTAATGCCTGTCAGGCTGATCACCCCAAGCCATGGTTTTGGGAGGGGGGGAGGGTTTGCCATCGTGACATCGGAGAAAAGTTTTGTTTTTTTGTTTACCAGAACTTGAGTCTTGAAGCACTGACTCTCAGACTCGAGGCACGGGCCCATGTACACAGAACTAACGACGCCCTGGTTTTAGTGCCTCCTGGACAGCTTTCTCCCTCTTGATGCTGCAGGTCTTCTGACTAAAAAAGCTTTAAGAACATAAGAACATAAGAAATTGCCATGCTGGGTCAGACCAAGGGTCCATCAAGCCCAGCATCCTGTTTCCAACAGAAGCCAAACCAGGCCACAAGAACCTGGCAATTACCCAAACACTAAGAAGATCCCATGCTACTGACGCAATTAATAGCAGTGGCTATTCCCTAAGTAAACTTGATTAATAGCTATTAATGGACTTCTCCTCCAAGAACTTATCTAAATCTTTTTTGAACCCAGCTACATTAACTGCACTAACCACATCCTCTGGCAACAAATTCCAGAGCTTTATTGTGCGTTGAGTGAAAAAGCATTTTCTACGATTAGTCTTAAATGTGCTACTTGCTAACTTCATGGAATGCCCCCTAGTCCTTCTATTATTCGAAAGTGTAAATAACTGAGTCACATCTACTCGCTCAAGACCTCTCATGATCTTAAAGACCTCTATCATATCCCCCCTCAGCTGTCTCTTCTCCAAGCTGAACAGCCCTAACCTCTTCAGCCTTTCCTCATAGGGGAGCTGTTCCATCCCCTTTATCATTTTGGTTGCCCTTCTCTGTACCTTCTCCATCGCAACTATATCTTTCTTTCTCATTGGTATGGGTTCTGCCTCACATCATTTTGCCTTCTGCAGCTGGTCGCCCCCCCCCAAGTCATTGGCGGCAGGTCCTGTGATAAAGCTGCTCTTGTTCCTTCTTTAGTGATTGTGCTGCAGTGACTGTGCTATATTGTGAGCTTGCTGTTTCCGCTTGCAGAAGGCACTTTCGCCTAAAATGCAGTAATGCCCTGTGCTTATCTTGGAGGTGGGGAGGTAGGATGTCCAATGGCAAAGCTGCTGCTGTGGGAAGAGAAGCAAATACATTTATGGGCGGGCCGAGCTGACAGAGGATTACTATGAGAGCTGCAAACTATTCATTTGAAGCAGCCCAGACTCTAGCGACAATGTTCCTGACTGGTGGTGCATGGCACACATCTTTTTTGAGTTGGCAGTACATATGCACCACTGTGCACTATGGACGCTCTGCCCATGATTTTAAGTGGTTACATGAGCAAATGTTATTCGTGTATTTTCCTTAAGAATTTGGCAGCTTTAATGTACGCAGCTAAGCTGATTTTAAAACATGCGCGTGTGAATTTGACCAGTGAGTGAGGTGATGATTCAATATTTTCCTATAGCTCTGAGTCCCATTCTAGATTCCCTCAGCTCCTAATGTCCCCCACATAACTTTGTTTGATATTTAATTAGGACTTTCATAGAATAACCCCCACTTCATGGGATGCATCAAAATTATGAGGACACAAAGTTCCCCAGGCTGTTCTGTGTCCTGAACCTCTTCTTTTCTCATACATGTTGTTGTGACTGTCCAATCCGGAAGTGGATCCTTGGGCCGACCGCCGCCAAGGGACGGATGGGAGGCAGAACTCGATGGTATCGACGAAGCTTCATCTGGAAACCCGTGATCCCTCCAGAGGAGCTGTGGAGACCCGGGTTGCTAGGACTTAGGAGTCTTCGCCCTGGAAGCCCGAGGTCCCCCCAGGAGGAGCCCGTAGGGACCCGGGCCACTGGGACTTAGGTGAAGGCTGACGAATCCATGGAAAGGAATACGAACCGGAGTCTAGGCAGGCAGTGAATAGGCGGGACGAAGACACGGTCCGGAGTCAGGGCAGGCGGGAAACAGGCAGTGTAGTGGTCACAAGCTGAGGTCAAGGCAGGCGGCAAGCAGGCAGGGTAGTGGTCACAAGCTGAGGTCAAGGCAGGCGGCAAGCAGGACGAAACAGAGTCAGGCAGGCAAGATCAGGAACCAGGCAAGCAGGACGAATCAGAGTCAGGCAGGCAAGATCAGGAACCAGGCAAGCAGGGAACAGGAACCAGACAATCTGACGGGCAACTAGAACTCCGCAGAGAGACCTCATTGCAAGGCAAGTTAGAAGCGCGAGGATCCCGGTTTAAATCCCCCACCCGGCGTCTGACGTCAAAGGGGGCGTGTCTGCACATCCGGGTGCAGACGCCTCAAAACGCGGCCCTTCGCGCACGCGTGTTCCCCCGTCGAGGGGAGGAGTCCATGGCGGCGTTTCCACGAGGAAACGCCGCTGTCGTGCGGCCCTGGATGCCAGAACCCCGGCGGTTCGCGGTGCCACGAAGCAAGGTAGGAGCCCAGTCACTAGGCTAGTGATCGGGATCGTAACACATGTCTTGCAAGTGCCCCTGGAGACACCGGGTGCAGTCATGGACACCGTCTTCAAAATCGTATCACCCCACTCTTCCTTGTCACTGGTCAGTAGTGTTCTCAGATGGAAAGTATTTCCACTGGGGATTTAGGTAGCAAATAACAATGGAGTCCGAGAATGGTGTTCAAAGACACATTTACTTAAAGTTTGAAAATGAAAATCCAAGCCAGTGTAGAGAAAATCAAAAGCAGCATCATAAAAATCATAATCAAGAAAGCAATAGTTTCTTTGCCCATGATAAATCCCCTAGTTCTTCTTCTCCCAACTGAATCGTGTCCAGCTTTAGAATTCCTTCCCCTTAGAGGGTAAGATAATCTCTCTCAAGTTCCAACATGAAACAAGGGCTGGAAAGATGACAAAACCTCTTCTACAAAAGGAAAGACCACCGAGCCCACAAACTTCACCCCCTCTGGCTCTCAGCATGCTCAAGGGGCAATTTCTATCCCTGAGCCATAGCCCACCAGATGACGGGGATACAGCAAGGGGAGGACCCCCAAAAATAAAAGAAAGAAAATAATTCTAGATGAAAACAGGGAAAAATATTAGTGGCAGGCAAAGCCTGGTCACAATAGTTTCTCCGTAATATAGTCTTCCTCCAGGGTATAAGTTCTAGTACCCAATTAAATGCTCTAGTCTCTGAAGTACATTCAACACAGGAAGCACTGATGTGAATTCTACTTCTACCCCTGAGAAAGGCGGCCACGGGTATGGCTGAAAAATAATTCTTAAGCAGATACTATGCAACTTGTAGGATGCTACAATTTGCATGTGTATGCCTGGAAAATCATTCCATCATAGAAGTAAACCTACAAATAAAAAAAAAAAGAAAACATTTTCTGGGAACAGTAACCCGGTACACAAACAGTGTTACTGCAATGATGAAAGTTCTTCAATGGATGTAACTTTTGAGCAGCATGGGAAGCCATGACAGCAATTGTACAGTTGAGGATTGTGTCTTGACTCTACTCTTGGAATAAAATGTATTACTGTCATGTCACTTCACAAACCACCACATGCAGGTACTCTTATAGGCAAACTGATTTGGGACAAGTGCACAAAATATGGCTATTTCCAGAGCAGCAGCCGTGTTAGCAGCAAAAATGACAAGAAGGTTGGCAGCCCTTTATAGTCTAACAAATTTATTGAGGCATGAGTTTTCAGGGACAAGAGCTACAGGCTTATATTGTAATGCAGTGGGAATTCTGCCTTGTAGAGAGCTCTTATCTGCTGATCCTAACCTTCCAATAAATATGTACAACTATCTATTTCTCAACGTGAAGAGGCTAAGTACCTTTTTCTGTATAATCCAAATCTGAATCCCATTCCAGCTGCACACTCATCACAGGAGTGCCTATTTCTTCATGCCTTTTGAAGCATTTTCTCTCATCCAACCCACTGCACTGCTGTGTGCCTTTAATAAATAACTGCAATCTTATTGTTAGACTGCAACTATTTCTTGCTCTCTGTGCTTAGGTGATCTGAAATATACTTTGTATTAAAAACATGGCTCATATAAAAAAAAAAATCTGTAACACCAATTGCTGGAAAAAATATCAATCACTATACAAGATGTTGGAATATAGCAATATAATTTTTTAAAAAGAATCATATGCTGGCTGGCCCAGCAGTTCTTTTAGCAAAATACATAAAATATGGGCACAAATGTCCTTAAAATGCTGATGGGTTAATAACCAATCAGAAAAGTGAATTTTCAAAACGTTGCACACATAAGTAGCTTCTTCTCGTGTACTTCGTATTTTATAAAAGTTGAAAATACATTTGTATTTTCGCTTTTGTGTGTACATACACGCATATAAAAAGGGGGAGGTCTGAGGCAGGGCAACACTTAAGCACGTACGTTGCTATTTTACGTGTGTACACTTTGCAGCTTACTCGAGTATTTTTACATCTGCTAATTATGTGGCATAAGTGATATTCAACATGTTTATGGTATGGTACTGACTGAGGGGGAGGTCAGCCTGAAGAACTAGCAAGGTCTCAATGACCTGGAGGACTGGTCCAGCCGGTGGACTCATTGGTAAACTGGTTAATTCCCTTGATACACATGTTTTAAAATTGGCTGACTTAGGCATGCAAATCAGGCCTTAAGTCCTCGTTTACTTTTATATGGAAAATATACGTGTCTATTTTTAAAATAGATAGGAAAAGTATGCATTTTCAATACATTGTTATATGTGGTTTCAATGCTTTGAATGTATTTGCACATAAAGGTACATATGCATGTATTTTGTAGGGTAAAAATATGCGCATTTTATAATATGCACGTATGTGAAATGCGTGGGTTATAAAATACTATGGTGAAACTATGCGTGGCCACTTATGTGCATATATGCCACTACATATAATTGTTTGAAAGTTATCCTCCCAATAGTTAAGCAGTTACGTTATAAGGAACTTTTAATAAAGCATATCAGCACATTTATGTAATTCAAACAGGAAATATCTAAACCTTTACATAGAAAGTTTAAAAAGAGAGTAATACTGTAACTGGCTAATATCTTCTGGTTGAGCATTTTTTGTTAGAGTGGTTTAGAATTTTGATTGAAAGTTTGTTTATTTTACACTAATGAATCTGCTGCTTATCACTCAGAGCTGTTTCCAAACTCATGCATAAGAAGAATCTGATATTCACTCGAAGACAGATTTGGTAACCAGCAGCACAGAATAATTAAAAGAAGACTGTTTAATCCAGGCAATGCTGTAAGTAGAAAATAATGGGGTAGTCTCCAGCTACTGGGGCTCTTCAGTCCTGCCTTTCTTTTCTATCATCATTGCAGACTGTTGTCATATTTCCATCTCTCATCTTACTTTCTCTTCCTATCACTTTACTTTTCTTCCTCAATGCTCAATCACTTTCCTTGCTTTTTCAAAATTCCTATTCTACCTGTCTTTCTCTCCATCTCCTCCCCTTAACCTTTCTGGTTCCTATTCTACTCCCTCTCCTTCAAATTCCTCTCACTTTTCTAATCTCTACCTTTCAAGCTCTTGTCTCCTCAATGTTTCTTTCTTTTCAGTGTCTTCTCTCCTATTATTCTTCTTTCCCTTTTCAAGTTCCTCTTTCCTCTCTCCCTTTCATCCCTGAACCTCCTCCCCCATTCCCAGGGACTGAAGTGGAAAAGAAGTGTGTATTTGTGTGTGTTACTCTATTCCCTTTCTAGCCATCTAATCTCTCTGGTCCTCGCCTTCCTCTCTACCACCTTTCCAGTTCTCCAACCAAAAACAAAAGCTAGAGCTTTCAGTAGCACCGAACCAGTTGCATCTAATAAATGAGAAAAAAAATCTCCACATACTATTAAGATCAGACAAAGAATTTACATCAACCATAATATTTCAATAACTGCAGTGCCAACACATGGATGTAACACCTTAAGTATCCACCACATTATAGACCAAGCTCTTGCAAGTGGAGCACCTCTTGGTTATAATCAGCTGTGCAGCTTCTCCTCCCCAGTGCCAAACTACCTTCTTCATTCTCCAATGAAATCACTGGAGGTATGGCTTTATAGCATTGGGGCAGATGCTGAAGAACTCATCTTTCTACCCCTGCTGCTTGAATGAGAGCTGTCATCCATAGTACCTCCCAGTGCCGGACTACCATTGATTCTGCATTCAATGACATCACTGGAAGCATGGATAAATAGTGCTATGACAGACGCCTGGGGTGCTGCGCACCGTGAGGCATGTGCACTCTGTTACGCTCACGGACGAGAACAGCAAAGGAGCTCCTTTGTGTGACCCTTTGTACACGAGAATAGAAAGGATTGTTTCCATTTTATTGCATTAAGATCCATAACCATTCTGCAACTTTGCCGAACTTCATTTTGAATATAGTATCCCACCTGTAGTTGTGATCTTTTAGTATGATTGATTATATTATTGAAGAATACTGTCCAATTCCTATAATGGGGATGCAATAAGCACAGTGGAATAGCTCGGCAAAAGTTATTGTATCGACGGATGGTTATTAAAATGATTGGTTCCTGCGCATATTACTGATTTGCATTTCTACCCATTGAGGATTAAGTTACAAATCATGTTGATTAATGAACGTTGTTTGTGTAAGAAAACTGCAGTTATCTTCAATCCGCTATATGACTCTAAGCTAGGCATCTTAAGTATTACTGAAATGTGGTTGTTTGTTTCAGATGCACTTGTAGATAAAAAGAAATTCAAAAGTGATTTCAAAACTTGGCTATTCAATAATTCCTTCTACTTGACTGATGCCAGTTCCTCATGACTCCGATAACATTAATAATTCTTTAACAATATCCCCCCCTCGTTAATCCTTTATTTTAGCTCTATTTCTATGTTAGAAGTCTGCCTTTGTATTAAATCTGTTTCTATGAATGTCTTTCCTCTTTACAACACTCATTTTATTTATGAATGTAAATCATTATGAAGTAGTGATTTTCACATGGAATTATGGTATATAAAACATTTAAATAAATTAAAAAAATAAATCAGCTCTGTCCATCTATATACATTCTGTTTTTGTTATTCTCCTCCTGGTTTCTCACTCAAAGTTATACTCCTATACTTGAAGCCTTGGTTATTGGCAGTATTGCTCTAAATAGTGTTATCATCTTATCTTAGGGGACTTTTTAAGTTACATATCAATGAGTAACCCAGTGTATTAACTTTTTTGCGGATATGGATGGCCTAGGATTTGAACAAGTCATGTGGAGACCAACTCATGAAGGAGGCCAACCACTTGACCTGTGTTTTTAGATCAAGCTAAATTACAGGATAGATCATATAATCTCTCTCCTTCAATAAACTGCCTTAGTCTGATCATTTCTGTTTGACTCTCTTAATATATTTACCTTTGAGTCTTAGGCAGACAAATTATAAGCCAGTGAATTGGGTAAAATGTGGCCATATAAATTCTGATCAACTGTGTGCTCACTTGTTACTACACTTATTGAAGGTAGAACAACAACATGTAGATACCACAGTAGACACCTGGCTGAATTCATTACAAACAGCTATTGATGAGGTGGCACCAGAAAAAATATTATTCTACACCACACCATTCAGCTACATGGTTTTTATAGGATTTAAGTGTAGCTAGCTAGCTAAGCGTGAATTACTTAGAGCTGTGTGTCACTGCAAAGTTGCAACTATCAGATGACTTAGCCATTTATAAACATGTACTAGAGAAGTGTAGGGTGACAGTAAACGATACGAGAAAAGAATATTTCATAAATTGAATCCAGTCAGTTTTGAATATACCCAATTATTCTCCACTGTCTAATATCTTACACAGAACAGAACTGGCACAGTAACACATCTTTGCCTGAATCAGTTTCTTCCTAATTCCTTGTGGTAAGTTTGCTGGATATTTTCAGGATAAGGTTAGAGTTATCTATGCAAGGTTTTCTGCTGAGAATTTGACACTCAACATGTTGATGATAGATCTGGGAACTAATTGGAATGAGTTTGTCAATATCACTGCTGGAGCAGCACAGCAAATTATGAGTTCATTAAATTCTACCACGTGTCTATTAAATTCCTACTCTACTGAGGTATTAAAGATTTTGCATAAGGATATCAGTGAGTCTGTTATCAATATTATAAACTTATTATCAATTGGTCATTTATCATCTATGCTAAAGTGTGCTTCTGGTGACCTTAAAAAACAAACTGCAGATCTTTATGAACTGACTAATTACAGTCCTATTTCTTCACTACCATTGTCAACTAAGATCACAGAAGGAGCTGTAACACCAATTAACTCACAGGCCGATACAGTAAAGCGCGGCCGCGATTACCTTGCTTCTAACCCGCTTTGTACTCACAATTTGGCGGCGTAAGTCCAACCCGCGATTCACTATCCCTTTTAACCCATCCTTACTGCTTCTTTAAATCAACGGGTAACCCTTTCTGCCCGCGGCATGTATATGATATGTAAACGATCGGATTAGCTATTCCCTCCCATACAGTAACGTGCGCCCCGATTATTGCCTTTTTAACCTGCAGTTTTGCCGCGTGTTTAACCTGCTAATTTACCGCCTACCCTTACCCCTGCGTTAGTGTGGAGCGTCAGATCAGAGAGACGAAATTTCACGGGCAAACGACCCCTTCTCCCCCCGGGACAAGACCTTTAGAGAAGCCAGGATTGGGCAAACTTTCCCCCAGGCCCCGCTCACCTGCCCTGGTCGCGTCCATGGGTGCTGGTCTCCCGTGCGGGCGCGCTGACAGCTCCGGAGCAGGAAGGAAGAACCTGTTGTTTCTAAGCATAACCTAAACTCTTGCCTGCCCAACCTAAAATCCAACGCACCGGGAAAGCCACTCTTCAGATCGCGACTAATCCCATCACTGGAAGGATGAAAGATTTTTTTAAGTGTCCCAGTTCCTCTCTCCGCTATATCAATGCATTCTCCTTTCCACTGCAATGCGAACAGTATTCTGAAAAATAACTTTCAAACCCAGGGAGGTAGAGCATTGTTGTGCTTGATAAAACCTGCACTCAACAGGATCGGGCAAACTTTCCCCCAGCCTCTGCTCACCTGCCCTGGCCGTGTCCATGGGTGCCGGTCTCCGGAGCAGCCCCAGTCCTCTCTCCCCTCCTCCCAGGGGCAGCCAGCGGCAAGAGCAAGAATGGCTTCAGCAGCCATGGGCAGATCAGGCGCTCCCCATGCGAGGTGGCTTCCAGCAGCCCCCGCCGGCGAGGGTGCATGAACGCACGCCATGACCTGAGCACCCGGCTGGACGTCCGAGGTCACGGCGTGCGCTCATTCACCATCGCCGACGAGGGCTGCTGGAAGCCGCCTCGCATGGGGAGCGCCCGATCCGCACCGGGCTGCTGAAGCCGCTCTCACCGCCGGCTGCCCCCGGGAGGAGGGGAGAGAGGACTGGGGCTGCTCCGGAGACCGGCACCCATGGATGCGGCCAGGGCAGGTGAGCGGGAGCTGGGGGAAAGTTTGCCCGATCCTGTTGAATGCAAGTTTTATCAAGCACAACAATGCTCCACCACCCCGGGTTTGAAAGTTATTTTTCAGAATACTGTTCGAATTGCAGTGGAAAGGAGAATGCATTGATATAGCGGAGAGAGGAACTGGGATGCTTAAAAAAATCTTTCATCCTTCCAGTGATGGGATTAGTCGCGATCTGAAGAGTGGCTTTCCCGGTGCGTTGGATTTTAGGTTGGGCAGGCAAGAGTTTAGGTTATGCTTGGAAATAACAGGTCCTTCCTAATACGTTTTTCTTTTGGTCTGATTTGATTGTATTTTTTTCCCCTAGGGGAATTGTCTTGCTAAATCATGACCCTTGCTGTTAATGGCCGGCTGATACTTCTCTGATTCTTTTCTTTTGCTTAAAGTTGGGATCCACTTCCTGGTACCTGAAATGACATTTGAAATGACAGATACCAGCGCACCCAGGATACTGTATAGGCGCTGTATAGCGCTCTATACAGTAAAATGGATTGCGCTTCATGGACGCTTCTTGTATGCGCTTTGGACGCGGCTTGCGTTTGCATGCCATTTAAATACTATATCGAGCAGTATGTGATCCGAACTGTGCGTGCGGCAAACGAGCGGGCGCCCGGCACTGCCACACTTTTTCTACCGCGTCCTTACTGTATCGGCCTGTCAGTTTCCAGATGATTATACAGTGCTTTATTAATATCATTTTGGTTTCCAGAAGGGTCACAGTATGGAAATTTTACATCTTTTAAGTTTAGATTTCATGAGGGGCTTTGATAAGGGGACAGATTACCTGCTGGTATTGGATATTTTGGCTGCTTTTCAGACTATCAGTCATCAGATCCAGTTATCTTGATTGGCTGAGATGGCGATATCTGAAAGGGTATTGAACTGGTTCACCTCTTATGTTGATGATAGAAATCAGTATGAGAGCTTCAGTATACTCATGGTATCAGCTGACCACAGGAGCCCCTCCAGGATCAGCTTTATTGGCTATATTATTAAATATATACTTGTCATCTATTTGTAAACTGTTGGTAAATGTTGGTGTTGGTTACAAAATCTATGTCAATGACGTTCAGTTTTTCATTCCCAAGTTTATATCATGGGAAGATACTTTGAAGTAGGCTTCACGGCGCATCAGGGAGACTAAAGACTAGATGTCTCAGAATTGTCTAGCTGTTAACATAAAAAAAAATATTGAAGCTATGATATTGAGTAGATTTCTTTTGTCAGAGGCTTCTACTGTTTTCCAATGCAATGGGGTAACGATCCTTTTAGTACATCATTGGAAAATCTTGCTGTTATTTTTTAAACAAATCTTCCTTATTCCAAGCACAGGTCAGTAATGCTGTCAAAACTTATTTTAAAAAGCTTCTGCACAAATTGAAACCATTTCTGTAGTCCAATGATTTCTGTATTAGATTGAAAGCACTGGTCCTTACAAGATTAGATTATTGCAACTTGGTGTATATTGGTCTCCCGGCTAATACAATCATGGCCCTTCATATAGTCCAAGATGCAGCCACCCAGCTTCTCACTGGGGTGGGTATAGAATATCATATCACCCTTATATTGCAGGTACTACATTGGTTGCCCATTATTTTGTGGATAAGATAAAAGTTAGCTGTCTTCATCCATAAAACTCGGAATAATAAGTCATCCATATATATTAATACAGTGTTTGAGATTTATCATTCTTCTTGAATTTTACAATAAAGAAGTCAGGATTTACTGGAAATACCATCTTCTCAACTGCTGCACCTGACTGAAACTCGAGAAAGATGTTGTGTTCCGCGGCCGTGGTATGCCATGACTGCGGTCCCCTATCTTGTCCGTGACGGCAAACCGCCACGGGAGTTCCGGGGGAAAGCCCTGACTCTAGCCCCGTCACTCTGGCAAGGGTCCCTGTGCTGCTCGCCGCAGGGGGAGCGGTCCCTGCTCCCCCCTCGCGGTGTCCAGCAGCGTTTTCCTCCGCGGAGGAAATCCAAGATGGCCACCGCCATCTTTAGGTGCGAGGCTGCGCCTCCTTGACAGATTTAAAGGGACCTGATCTCTATAAGTAGCTTCAGCTGTTCCCTCTCAGCCAGAGCAGGGGAAGTATAAAGGGCGGCTTCCTCTGCTCATTCCTTGACTTAGCAACTTCCATGATTAGTCAGGTCTGCTTGCTTCGGTGAGTTCTTGTGCTTTGGATCCTTGTCCCTGTTTCGTCTTGGTGTTCCTGGTTCCGGAGTTCGGATTGGCTTGCGGTGATTCCTGGTATTGACTTCGCATCGGCTAGCGGTGATTCCTAGTTTTGACTTCGGATTGGCAAGTGGTGATTCTCTGTTGTGTGACTTCGGACTAGCAAGTGGTGATCCCTCGGTGTGTGACCTCGGACTGGTAAGTGACGACCCTCTGGCACTTGACTTCGGACTCTTCCTTGACCATCGACTCCATGGGCCCGCCTAAATCCCAGCGGCCCGGGTCCCTATGGGCTCCTCCCGGGGGGACCGCGGGCTTCCAGGGGTGAAGCTCCAGTCAGCCCTTGCACAGAACTTCTTGACCTCTCAAAGGTCCACCTAAGTCCCAGCAGTCCGGGTCCCTACGGGCTCTTCCTGGGGGGACCGCGGACTTCCAGTGGCGAAGACTCATTTCCTCTCTTCGACATCACAACTCTTCGTCTGCCTCCACAGTCGCCTCTGTCTCCAGTGCCGAGGGTCAGCTGGTCACGTCTTCTGTTCCTGCCTCGCCACCCGACGGGAGAACCTAAGGATCTTCCTCCTAAGGCATTCCATCCTCCCGTCGGCCCAAGGGTTCACAAGCCTGAGCATAAAGAAGTCAAAACCAGGAATCACTGCTAGCTGATGCGAAGTCAATACCAGGAATCACTGCAAGCCGATCTGAACTCCAGAACCAGGAACACCAAGACGAAACAGGGACAAGGATCCAAAGCACAAGAACTCACCGAAGCAAGCAGACCTGACTAATCACGGAAGTTGCCAGTAGCTAGTCCAGTATTCTGGAATATGTTCCCTACACAACGGGTCATAGAGTGCCTTTAAAAAAGCAGCAAAAGGCATACCTTTTCAGATAGGAATATGGATTTAATGAGTAAAAACAGATCATTATCAACCCTGAGGAATAATAATGGGAAGTTTTCTTTGGAAAAAACGAATAGCTGTATAGATTCATAGAAACTGAAATAGCAACAAGAATAGATCATATTGGTGCCATTCTGATTAAAGCAAATATTGGTTTTTGACACTGGAAGGTTTGCTCAGTGTAATTTGACATCACCTTGTTTCAACAAGCTACATAAAAAATTCCTGCAAACAATTATTTTGATGCATAAAACATCCTTCTCATGCAATTTCATCCTGAATCTGCAAATATTGAAAAACAATGACAGCTAGCAAAAACACCTAGGGGCGGATTTTAAATGCCCTGCGCGCTCCGGCGTGCCTATTTTGCATAGGCTGCCGGCGAGCGCAGAGCCCCAGGACGCACGTAAGTCCCGGGGCTTTCTAAAAGGGGCGTGTCGGGGGTGCGTCCAAAATGACGCGGCATTTCGTGGGCGTGACGCGGCGTTGCGGGGGCGGGCCCGGGGGCATGGCGCCAGCCCGGGGGCGTGGTCGAGGCCTCCGGACCAGCCCCCAGGTCGGGTGATGGCGCACCAGCAGCCCGCTGGCGTGCGTAGATTTACGTCTGCTTTTAGCAGGCTTAAATCATGAAACAAAGGTAAGGGGGGTTTAGATAGGGCCGGGGGGGTGGGTTAGGTAGGGGAAGGGAGGGGAAGGTGAGGGGAGGGTGAAAGAAAGTTCCCTCTGAGGCCGCTCCGATTTCGGAGCGGCCTCGGAGGGAACGGAGGCAGGCTGCGCGGCTCGGCGCGCGCAGGCTGCCCAAAATCGGCAGCCTTGCACGCGCCGATCCCGGATTTTATAAGATACGCGCGTATCTTATAAAACCCAGCATACTTTTGTTCGCGCCTGGTGCGCAAACAAAAGTACGCGATCGCGCAAATTTTTAAAATCTACCCCCCTAGATTTTTTAGACTTACTCTACTCATTGACTGTGGTACCAACAGATATTTTACCTCAGATCTGGGTCAAAAATAATAATTTTAGACGTATCAGGTGTCAGTCCATTTACTAAAACATCTGTTGATGTGTCAAATTCTGCTTTACTAGTTTTACAAATGTCCCAATAATGAAGACAGAAATGTAAGTTGATAGTTTTTCATCCATTGTAAATGTATTTGTTCGTGTTCACATTTTTTTTCATTGTATTTGTAAATCTTGTGGTCAAGGTGCAGTACAGTTACGCTGAAGAGTAGGCAAAGCATCCCTGGATAAAGTGACTGACAAATCAGGACATGTCTCATCAGTAAGTCTGATAATTTAATAACTGAAAATTTGTTAAAGGTCTTATAGGGTCATTTATCAAAATGCGATGTGGGGTTATTGCATGCGTTAGAGCATTATTACACGCGATAATACTCTACTGCATGCGATAACTACTGCATCGTGGTGTTAAAATTTAAATGAGGGAAAGGGTAAGGGTTAGGGCAGGGTTTGGTTGGGGTTAGGGAAATGTTTTTTTCTGAGTACCGCTGTGGGCAATAATGTTTTAGACATTATCGCTGGCAGTAGCGCTGAAAATAACACCTTTTATGGTGGTGCTATGGGGGTGACAATGTGCTCTGTGCCACAACTGCGGCAGGCGAAAATGCACCACCCCGATGCCACCAGGTGCACACTATCGCCCCCCCCCCCCATCCCTTTTTCCTTCACAACTCATCATTCTGCTGTAAACATCATGGAATAATGAACCCCCCTAATAGTGAGTTAAATAACTTCATGTTGAAACGGGCATGGAGGGCCAAGTTGACAAAAAGAAAAATGCAAACCTGGCAATTTAACTACACAAATATGTACGGTATATATTTAAAATAAAGCTATACCTTCTGTGCAATGTATATATTCCAAAGGTACACATGCAAAAATAATACATTGTAGCATATACAAATTTTACCATACCCACCATATTTTTATGGGCCAGCAAAATTCATATAGCATTGCTGTAGGAAGTCATTTATGTTAGGATTCAGAGGTGGATCCTTAGGCCGACCGTCGTTGAGCAACGGTCGGGAGGCAGATACGCACAGCCGTAGATAGAGCTTCGCCTGGAAACCCGTGACGCCCCCACAGGAGCTGTGGGCGCCCGGGTCGCTAGGGCTTAGGTGGTTTCACCCTGGAAGTCCGAGGTCCCCCCAGGAGGAGCCCGTAGGGACCCGGACCGCTGGGACTTAGGCGTAAGACTGGCGTGGAAGAAAACCTGGAACCGGAGTGAAGGCAGAAGAGAAGTGAAGACGAACCGGAGTCGTGGCTGGCAGCAGGAAACACAAGCGAGAAGGCAGTCCGAGGTCGGGGCAGGCAGCTGAAAACACAAGCGAGAGGATAATCCGTGGTCAAGGCAGGCAGCAGGTTACACAAGCGATGAGACAATCCGGGGTCAAGGCAGGTATCAAGAATCAGGATCAGGAACGCTGAAACTGGCAAGCAGGAACAGGAGCACCTGGAACGGCAACTAACTCACAAAGTGACCTCGTTGCAAGGCAATGTAGGAAGGAGTGAAGGCGACTTAAATCCCCCGCCGGTGCTGACGTCAGACAGGGGGCGGTTCAGCACATCCGGGTGCTGGACCGTCAAAAGCCGGCCCCTCGCGCGCGCCCGTTCCCCTTCGGGGGCGGAGTCATCTCCTGAGCTCGGCAGCGTCTCCCACGAGGAGAGACCATCGCCATGCGGCCAGGCCGGCCTTGGTTCCCGCGGCTCGCGGCCAACCCCCGGACCCGGCTGAGGAGGTAGGAGCCCGGTCGCTGACGCGGCGACCGCGGCGATAACAATTTATGATCAAAGTTTTGAAAATTCATTTGCCTGGGGAAATTACATTTTTTTGGCTGGCAGGAAAAAGAGGATCAGGCAGAGGAAGCTTTGTCCCAGTTGGGGCCTGGAAGCAGAATGAATGGTGGTGTCCTTGGCCCCAACTGGGACTCAGGAAGAAAATGCTAGCAGTAACATTTTTGGCCCAGTAGAGGTCCAGGTGGAGTAAGTCGGGAGCAGAATGGAACAGCAATGGGGCCTGGGGGAAGATAGGTTGTGTCTTCGGCCCTCATCTCAGCCTAAGAGGAAAATGAAACAGCTGAGGGCGGGTGGGTTGGGGAAGAAGACAAGAATTAAAGGGAAGGAGGGGGAAAGAGAGGATTGCAGATGGGTGGGGTCGAAGGTGTCTGTAGTCCCTATCTTGGTCTAAGATGAAAGTGGGATGGCTGAGGGGTGCTGGGAAGAAAGAGTTAGAAGGAAGAGAAGAAGCAAGTGGGAGAGGGCTGTTGTGACTGCTGGAGAAGAGAGAGCCCTGCACCTGAGTGGGATGGGGTGACCCATGAATGAGAAGAATGGAGTGAGAGAATGTGCACTCATCATGGAAGAAATATATTCAGTATGTACTCCCACCAGCTCACCCTTCCTCAACATAAACTATTAGGAGTGAGAGAGGGAAAAGGAAGTGGGAGTACATGGCAAATCTTTGTTTGTGCCAGCATGTTCAATATGGACTAGTCAGAATGAGTCAAAGTGAAGAAATCTATGACTTGAAAATATTGTCCTCTGAAATATTATACAGCATAAAAGTGCACCATCTGCACTGGGTGCTTAAAACTGAGACAGTGAAACATCTCTGATTTACACATCTAGCGTGGGGGTGCATTTTTACATTTTATAAAATTGAAGAGGACAAGATTTTTAATACCAACATGAAGTTCTTTTACCTTTACCTTCATACACAGAGGGGCGGATTTTAAGAGCCCTGCTCGCGTAAATCCACCCGGATTTACGTGAGCAGGGCCTTGCGCGCCGGCGCGCCTATTTTCCATAGGCCTGCCGGCGCGCGCAGAGCCCCGGGACTCGCGTAAGTCCCAGGGTTTTTCGAGGGGGGGCGTGTCGGGGGCGGGGCCGATCGGCGCGGCGTTTTGGGGGTGGGATGCGGCGTTTCGGGGGCGGGCCCGGGGGCGTGGTTTCGGCCCGGGGCGGTCCGGGGGCGTGGCCGCGCCCTCTGGAACCACCTCCAGGTCGCGTCTCGGTGCGCTAGCGGCCCGCTGACACGCGGGGATTTATTTCTCCCTCCGGGAGGCGTAAATCCCCCGACAAAGGTAGGGGGGGGGTTTAGATAGGGCCGAGGGGGTGGGTTAGATAGAGGAAGGGAGGGGAAGGTGAGGGGAGGGCGAAAGCGAGTTCCCTCCGAGGCCGCTCCGATTTCGGAGCGGCCTCGGAGGGAACGGAGGCAGGCTGCATGGCTTGGCGCGCGCCGGCTGCAAAAAATCGGCAGCCTTGCGCGCGCGTATCTACTAAACTCGAGCGTACTTTTGTTTGCGCCTGGTGCGCCAACAAAAGTACGCGAAGGCGCACTTTTTAAAAATCTACCCCTGAATGAATAATTATTCTTTTCATGATACATGGGAAAATTAACTTTGAAACAGCCGCGCAGACACATAAATACACACGTATGCCGGCTCACGCTAAGGGATGTGGCCATATTATAACATATGTGCAAATACGTGCGCATGGTATAAAATAGACTGTACGCACTTACACAATTTTATATGGACATGCACATACGCGAGCAAATGCCACCTCTACCGTGCAAGTGTGGGGATTTTAGTAGTCAAGCACGCTGACACAATTACCAATTTCCCCAGTTTGCTCCCAGTTCGCCCAGATACAGGATAGGAGACTTCCTAACCTCCCCTAGTTAACTAGTCTACCATTTACTCTGTTAGCCCCAACCCTTAAAAGCCCACTAACCTCTTTAGTTTTTTTCGTTTCAGGATTTACACACAATCCAAAGCAAAAGTCAAATTACATGGTAGGGGACCCTGGTGCGCAAATGGGCACGTAAATACTTATGCACGGATTTCATTGAGAAATTTAGGAATGCCCATGCCCCGCCCCTTAAAAAAAATTGTTTTTGTGTGCTCCCCGGGAGATACGCACATACTTGCATGCATTTAAAAATCTGCATGGTGCGCACCAGCCCGATGTCTGTGTATATCTCCCGGCTTTGATGCACGTAGAGCTTTTATAATTCACCTTTATATATGGACATTATGATATAGATTACACTGTTCATCACCTTTATTTAGGATATACTAGCAGGAAAGCCCATCAAAAATGATGGGGTAGAATTGCACCACCCTGACAACCCCATCCAGCCCACCAATGCTCTCCTTCTCCCCTGTCCACTACCCGATCAAAATTTGAGCCCCTCCCCTGCCACTTCTAACACTATCTTATTCACCATGTCTCTTGGTACTCTACCCAAGCCAGCCCTCCTCCCCCCTCTTTATCCCAGGGTCTGCTGAGGAGCGATATCCAATTACTTCTGTCCTGTGGGCTTCCACATTCAAGACAGCCTTGGCTTGGCCATGGCTCTCCTCCTTCCAGCATTGGCTCCAACGAAACTCATGAACACCTTAGCCCCAACTGCAGAGTCAGCATTTGCAAGCGGCGATAACATCGCCCAGCCCTCGTGGACACAGCACGTTTGGTGAATGAGCAGCAGCAGTCATGATAGGGAGCTGTTTTGTAGGGAGCTGCACAGTGTGAGGGGTGCAATTTCCAGGGGCTAGCTGTGCGTCAGAATCTGTTGGATGTGCTGCCTATAAAGTTAGCTCATTTGACAGAAATGAGAATTAAGGACCTTTTTCATCCCTGGCTCTTTATTGTGGAAATTAATCCCAAACAGTTAAAGATGGAGGCATGCTTACCTTGATTTTACTGTACCATGCATGGGGTATGCTTGCCTCTGTTGGTGTTGCTTTGGTCCTCTCATTGTGCCATGGGTTATTATTGTCACTGTATCTCCCCCTCACCCTTCTCAAGGAGTTCCAAGTCAGAACCCCCCCCCCCCCCCCCCCGGCCCCTGGATCAGATGAGTACCAGTAATGTGGACCTGTTTAAAAAAAGGTTTGCTCGACTCAATCTAAAACAATAAAATCACATACACCAAGATAAAAAACTATAAACAGACATAAAAACATAAAACCATAGCAGGAGAACACATTGTGTAGTGCTATCTGATATCATAAAAGGTCAGAATGCAACACTGCATCGCACAACACCTGATTGATGGTAAATCGCAGACAAAACAAGAAGCAGGTACAAAGCAGGTTAATGGGCAGATGTGAATACCATCATCACTATCTAACAAGTAAGTAAAAAATCATGAATCTTTATACCAGCTAACACACAGAGGGCAGAGCACAGAGATTATAAATAGATGGCCGAATTGTAAAATGGCCATGCGCGCAAATACTGCAGAGTTATGTGTTTGGCTGGGACTTGCGCTCGCTATGTGCATTTTCAAAAGGGCCTGGTCACGCGCATAACTGTCGATATGCGCACAAGTGTCAGGCCCTAAAAAAGAGGCGGGATCTGGGTGGGGAGGGGCAGAGTGGGACGGAGGAAGTGCATGGCTGGTACGCACAAGTTGCTTCTGCTCCAATGGAGCAGTAAGTAAAAAAATAAAAAAAATTATTTTACTTAGGTAGGGGATAGGGGTCGGGGTGAACAGGGGAAAGGGGAAAGGGCAGGAAGGTTAGGCACGGGGGGGGGGGGGGGTAGGGAAGTTCCCTCCCAGTCAGCTCCTTAATTGTTAATTGGAGTGGACTGGGAGGCAACTGGGAGAGGCCCAATTGCGTCCCTGCACGTAATTTGGTACAATTCACCTCCCCTGTACGCGCCGCCTGCACATGTGAGCGGCCAACAAATTTTATAACATGTGCACACCGACATGTGCACATTAGAAAATCCGCACATCCACGTGCGTGTGCCGGGAACCGTGCACACATGGACGCGCATGCGCACCTTTTAAAATCTACCTCAAAATGCTAGCCATTTACAATAACCCAGGGCATATAAGTAGACAACCTAAAGTTAATCTTCAAAAGCAAATGAGAACAAATGGGCTTTAAGCAATTTCCTAAACTGGAGTAGTAAAGATTCGGATTTAAGCTTCTCTGGGAACGCATTCCAAAGCCAGCTACACTAAAATGCGCTCCCAAGATTCAACTGGTTAGATTTCCTTCACAGAGGGTACTTCCAATGAACTATGGAATGAAGATCCTTGAAGGCAATGGATGACATATTTTTTAAAAAGGAATTAAAAAGGCAAAGAGCAAGATAAGATCATTCACTGCTTTATATATACATCAAAGTTAAGAATTTAACCTAACCCTAAAAAACAGTGGAAGCATTGAGGACTGCCTTAATGTCTAATGTTAACACTAGTAAATAAATGCAAAATTAATTTGCAAGTCATTAACATGGGCTGTTAATGCGAGCCAATTAACAGGCATTAATGATCAATGTTAGACATTTTAGTAAATTGGCCTCTAAGGACCTTTCATGTCTTGAAAAAGATATGAAAATACCAACAAAGGCCTTTGGGGTTTCTTTTTTGTTGTTGTTGTTGTTGTGTGTTTTAGTATGCATTAAACCTTAAATTACTCCTGTTAGGCATCTGGTTTGGTAGGAAATATTTTTAAAAGTAGGATGGTTCTCTTTATTTAATTAAGGATAAAGTTGGTCATGCTAAAACCCTATCTAATATCATTTTCTCCAGGGTCCTAGAAGATCCTCGCCACCATGCATTTTTATATTTTAGAGCAGGGTAGGGAGATGTCAAATCTTTAGAAGAAGTAGCAGCACTGAGATGGGAAGAAAAGACCACAACAGCCATGAGAGTGGGCAACATCTCCTCAACCCCATTTCTGTCTATACTTCTCCTCTCCAATATTCTCCCTCTAGGTTACTGGAGCTCTGTTCCCCCACTCTGGCAAACCTGCTTCTTCCTCTGTCCTGGCTGTTGTTGCCCAGTGACTCCACGTCCCAGGCCCCGGCCTGATGGCCCAACTTCTATATCCCAACATTCTAGGGGGCCTAGTAACAAAGTTTTCTCTTGTTTTGTGTCTATGGGAAAATGCTTAGTAAATAGGACCTAGATTCTGCTCTTGAGGCCTGTCCCTCAGTGGCCCGTCCCGTTCTTACTGCTGAGGTGTTGTCACATGGTGTCACTGGAAAGAAAGCAAAGTAGAGGGAGAACGCAGAGCAGAGAGCTGTCGCCTATGCAGCCTCTCTGTGCCACCACATGCTGTGGTAACAGACCAGGACCACAGGGCGGGAGGAACAGCAGATCCATAACAACATTGCAGGAGAGGGAAGAGCAGACATCCAGAGACAAGGACTGTAGAAGTCTGGGTCGTGGAGAGTGAAAATGTGTCTCAAACATCTTGAAAGGGTATAAAAAGTAACAGAAGTCATGGCTGAAAATCAGAGATTTTACATTGAATTACAGAATGTTTCAGGGGAATAAAGAATTTTTAAGGTACTTCCCCTTTAAGTGTTCTGCCTCAAATTTCTATGACCCTAGTAAACCCACATGTACTGAACAGGCCATGAGGCTGATGATAAGCTGCATTTACCGAATATTAATTCCCTCAATTACAGCCTTTCTGTGTCACCTTCAAAGCTACGCACACAAAATGTTTAAAATGCCTGAAGCTGCCAAGGTCTTTGATTTTATGCACTTAGGCTAATCATATGTGTTTGCCTTTGATTAAGTAAGAGGCAACTAAGCGAACATTCAAGTAAATTAATTTAAAAAAGTTCATTTCCAGCTGATTTAAAAAATGATTAACAGCACTATAATTACCAGATAGAACAAACCAGCCTGCTTGGCTCAACTGGAAACCATCTCTAAGCTGCTTGCTATCAAAATATAACTTTGAAAAAGTAAACTGCATGCAAAATATTCCGTATTCAATGCAAGAAATAGTATTTTTAAAACTGACAAATGGTTTACTTTTGGGTTTAATATACTGACAAGCTTTTATACTGTACATACTAGGGAGCATGAATTAGATGACTTGGAAAGTGTAACAATGTTTCTAGAGGCCTCATTTACTAGCATTTTCCCCATAGACACAGAAGGGAAGAAAAGCCCTAGTAAATCAAGCCCTAGGTTTATGAAGTTTAGGCTCACCATTCTTTCTCCTATTAAGCAGGTAAAAGAGGTAAATTCATTCTATGCTAAGAAATGTGCATATAAACCACATTTCTGTAATCATGTTACAAAACAATGTACTCTTATGCATTGATTTGTAGAACTGATAGATAAGTTGTTTTTTTTTTCCCATTATTGTAAGTTATCTGGGGATGGCACTTATTGTACCTCATCTGCTGTTTTTTGCACAGTCCTCTGGCTTAAGGTGCTGTATAAATGCTGAAATAATAGTAACACAATAATTCCAGCTTCTGTTCCCATGGAATACAGCATTTAGAGTTATGCCTAGTACCCTGGATGATTTAGCACAAATCCTCTAATACAAGCCAGAATCTTCCTGTATTGGCCTACTTAACAAAATTACCACCCAGTTCACACAATCCTATCTACAAAATTCTGGCTCAGGCCTCTACACTAGCAGTCTGCTTCAGCAAGGAATCAGGTGGACTCTGTCAAAATGATATACTATCAACTATTGTACCTTGGCAAAAAAAGGCTGAAGGCAAAGGTAACTCATTTACATTAGGCCAGCCAGGGGAAGGAAGCGTGACATCTGGTTGACTTAGAAAGAAAATTAGAAATGTTACATTTCAAATGTCTGCAGGTGTTAAGTGTCCCCTAGGCCAACTGCATGCCTACTTTGTTTTTCATCAAAATCCAAACTTCAATCTGTTTTTTAACTAATGCTTTCTAATTACCTAAGAAAGTAAAAAACCCAGCTTAGAGGAGAGGGTCTCCATTTTACAGAGTGTTTCTGGAATGTATTCTCCTGGTTTAATCATCTCTCCCTTCAGTTGTTCAACCTGTCTATCTAAACCACTGCAGGGCTCCCCAGATGGAACCACCATATAATAAGATTAAAGACGTATGTTACCAAATTAAGATGATATTAATGACTAGGCTTTGAAGTTTTTTTTCCTTCACAATCTATACATATCCCAAAGTGTATCTTATTACGTTCGTTCTCAAATTGATTTTGATCACAAAGTGTATCTTATTTACGTTCGTTCTCAAATTGCATCTTATTTACATTCGTTCAGTGCACCTGTTAGCTGTTCTATATACTGTTGTTTCTCTTATAAACTGTTGTGAAGGCCAGTTCCAAACAACGGTATATAAAAACACTTAAATAAATAAATTAATAAAGTAAAAAAAAATACATATAGGTAAATTGTCATCACTTCTGCTTATATATATATATATATATATATATTTTTTTTTTTTTTTTTAAAGAAAACATATCTACAGCACTGGTGCCCAAACCTGTGCTGGGCAACCCCAAGCCAGTCAGGTTTTCATGATATCCGCAATGAGTATGGATGAGGAAGATTTGCATACACTGCTTCCACTGCATACACATTTATCTCATGCATATCGATACATTGTTGATAATCTGAAAACCTGACTGGCTGGGGCTCTCCCAGGACAGATTTGGGAACCACTGATCTACAGTAATCCCTTGCATGTATTTTCAGCAGACAAGGAAGACAGTGTTACTTGGTTTATTTTCTCATAATGAATGTAGAAAAAAGCTCATGCCTGTGATGAAGTGACCCTATTTCCCCCCCCCCCCCCTTTAACTTGTGCAGGACCAGGCTTTTAGCTTGGTCCACCTTAAATCCTACAGATGGAGGGAGCTCTGTGGGTGGGACCCTGCTGGGAGGGGAATAAGAATGGGAGCTGGGATCAGCAGCTCCTGACCCTGTTTAAAGGTTTGTGAGTAATCTGTCCTGAGATAAGGCAATCTAGGATTGTGTTAAAGTGCTGTGTATGTTAATAAATGTTGCAACTGCATTTTGAAAAAGCTAGAGCCAGTGCGGTTTTCTGCTCCAGCCTAGGTGATTTGCTCGATCATCCTCATAATGCCACAGAAGGATACATCTGAAAAAGCAATTTTGGAACCTCTACAGTGATACCCATTTTGAGAAAATGAACAACACGGGATAAGCAGTAATGCTTATTTAACAAAGGAAATCCTTGAGAATTTTTTAAAAACAATTTTTCTTTTTTTTGGTGAAACTACTGTATCACCAAACACAAAAGAACAGATCTACCATTCTAAGTTTTGTGGGCATTGTTTTAAATGCCCCTTCAATGCTCATAGTGCCAACATTATGCAATCATCTATACTTGTAGCATCAGTATAATGTGATCATTTCCTGTTGTATCCTCATTACACATGGATATTGCCCGAGTGCTCACAATCAGAAATTCACATCAAGCAGTAAGCCCAGAAATCATCAGTGGAATATGATGGGCACTCAAATCCCCAAAGAATATAAACAGATCAGTCTTTGGACAGGAAGCACCCTAACCTCCTACTATACAATTATAGTTAAAGATTCTGGTTGCCTCTGGTAACTTAAGGAGTTGCCTAGTGGTTAGAGCAGTGGGCTATGAACCAGGAGACCAGCATTCGAGTTCCACTGTTGCTCCTTGAGACCTTGGGCAAGTCACTTTACCCTCAGTTACAAATTTAGGGCTGGATTCATCATTCTTTACAGAATGAATCCAGTGAAAAAGGGGGCGGGGGTGAAGGGGGGTGGGCCTGCGAAAGGCCGCAGCCGTTTGCACCCCGGCGGTGTGATTTCGCCGGCCACAGTGCGGCTGGCTGCAGCCTTTCGCACAAATAGCGCCACCATAAAAGGTGGTGCTATTCGCTGCGCTATTGCCGGCGATAATGTCCCTCACATTATCGCTGGCAGCGGTGCCACGGCTGATTCCTCCCCCTCCCCGCCCTGACTCCTCCCCTCCAGCTAATTGACATCCTATCGCACGTGAAAAGCCCCTTTTCACGTGCGATAAACGTTTAGAAAATAACCCCCTTAGATTGTAAGCCCTCCGGGGATAGGGAAATACCTACAGTACCTGAATGTAATCCGCTTTGCAAAAAGTGGAATATAAAATCTAAAATAAATAAACTTGCACACAGATACCCTATCAAACATTAGAAAGCTTTGTGGCATATTTGTATATCACAGAGATGGTAACTTTGAAACTGGTGCATGAGCACACATGTGCATCACCCTGCCCCCAGGCATGTGGTTTATATCATACACTTACATGTTATAATATAACCTGGCCACGTGCACATATGTGCCAAATTTTAAGTGGGCACACGCATGTGTCTGCAAATCCCGCTTCTACTGCATAAATTGAGGGATTTTAAAAGGAGCACGTGCCAATGCCATTTCCAGTTTTACCAGTTCATCCCCAGTTAGCCCAGTTAAGAAATAGGTCTTCCAACCCTCCCGCCTTCAGTCCCCCCATTTAGCCCTGATACTTTAAACCCTGCAGATCTGCCTAGTTTTCTTTACATTTTAACTTACACCATCATCCATAGCAGAAGTAAAGTTATGCAGCAGGGGGCCTCGGCGCGTGCTGGGTCGTGTCAGTATTTATGCACACATTTCAGGGTCCTACCCTGAAATGCCCATGCCCCAGTCACACCTCTTTTTGAAAACTTTCAAGATTTGAGTGCATTTACACGTATATTCATGTAGCTTTCATTAATCTGCTCAGCGCATGCAAGCCTAACAGATTCGTGCATCCACCATTGATGTAACTTTGGGCTTTTAAAATTCACCTTTACATTTTCAAAAATGATGCTCCTTGGGGCAATGTTTTTTCAAATTTTGAATAATGCACCAACAAAATAAAAGAGATTTTCAACTTTTGTATGTATATGAATCATTCTTTTCATGTTTTCAATTTTGGATCTCATTTTTTTACACTTTATTTTATTCATCGCTCTCTTTAATTTTTTACTCTCCTCCTCTCATCTCTCTTATCAGAAAATGTGTTATTAAATTGTGTTTATTGGTAATTACCTATATTCAGTGTAGGCAGTAATCAATAGGCCATAAGAGAAACAAAAGCATTGATTCTCTTATGCTTTTCTTTTTTTCTAAAGCCCAGCACTAGACGTGGGCCTCTCTTGGATATCTTCCAACCCCCATCTCAGGCCTTGAAAAAAGGCTGCAGAGGAAATGCAAAACTGTTATCTCTATGTCTGATTGTAAAGAGGCCCTCTTTAAGGACTGAAGTGTTACAAACTCAGACAAACGTTTGATTAGCCACCTGGTTTCTTAGGAACCCTCAGAAAGCTGAATTTTTATCTCTGTGTCTAGTTGGCGAGGGGCCCCTTACAGATTTGTTTTTTCTAAAGAACAGACCGCATTCCTGGGGTCCTTGGAATGGTCCTTGGAATGACCGGAATACGTAGTTTCTTATATCTGCAAAGCTAGAAAAAACAGGATAACTCACTGCCAGGCACTGCCTGCATGAAAAGAATTCAGGCAACATCTTAATTAGCCAGAGAATCTCCCTAATTCATATCCTGGCTAAAGCAGGAAAAATCAATTTGAAACTTTAAGTTTCAGTCCCCTCTTCTTGGAAAGGGGGGGGGGAGGGGGGGAATTAGTGAGCTCTTGAAAGAAATGAAACAGAATTAGCCCCAACTTGAGGCTTTATTTCGGTTATAAAAATGATTGCTAACAAAGAAAGAGGACCTATTGGCACGTCTACATGTGAAAAAAGGAGATTAAAAAGCTTCATTAATTTGGTAAGCAATCTATATCTCTAGCATATGGGAACCCTTTTAAACTAAATGCTATTGTTTCTAATTGGTATTAGAGATATGAAATGCATTACTTTTATAAAAGAATGTCCCTGGTTGATGTATATTTAATTTCGATTTTATCTGTTACTGTAGTAATGGTCTTTATGTTAATAGTCATGTATTGCTTGATTAGATTAAGATTTAAACATGGAAATGTTTCATAGAATCATTTAGAGGTTTTAAGATTTGATATTTCTTCTTTTTATCTGGTAATAAAAAGAGGTATTTTAACTATACCCAGTCTGGTTTATTTCTCTGCATGTTATGTTACTTAAGTTACCTTGGTGTATAATTCTAAAGAAAAGAACTCATATCTCTGAATAAACAATAAACTACTGTCTATAAGGCAAGAGGGTAAAAAAAGAATAAAACAGGGTTGTTATTTTTTTTTTTGCAGGACACTACTAGTAGTTAGTTCTTTTTATTCTTTTTTCACACTTTTACCTCACTGTCAGGTGAATTTTTAAAAGATACACTTGTAAATGAAATCAGTATGATAGCAATTTTCAAAAGCCATTCATTCAAGCAAAGTGCACATAGGTGAGTAAATCCTGTGGACAATTCAATGGCGTATATTGTAGCAATTTTCAAAAGCCCACTTACTCAAGTAAAGTGCATTTACTTGCGTAAAACCTAGTTTATGCATGTAAATGCTTTTTAAAATCAGGCCCTATGTCTCTCCCCATCCAAACTGAGCTCCTTTTCCTTTTACCCGCTCCTTCTTGTGAAGCTGGCCAGCGCACAACTTATTTCAACTGTGAGGATAAAGTAAGTTTTAAAACAAAAAAATTTAGCATAGTTAGGGTGGGTTTAGGGGTCAGGGAGGAGAGAGGAAAAGGGAGGAAGGTCAGATAGGGGTTTAGGGAACTGGGGATGTCCAGATTGCGTCGCCACATTCTTTTTAAGAAAATTCCTCCTTACACACCACCTGCATGCACATGCGTACGCAAGTTATAAAATCAGTGCATCCATGTGCACCCATCGGGAACCACGCGCACATGGATATGCGTGTCTTTAAAAATCTATCCTTTAGGGCAGAAACTGCCATTCCATGCGGGTTACCTTTGTGTCTTCTGTTAAGGATATTAACTGTCACTTCCATACAGAAATGTTACATCTGCATGGTACAGTTACCCCATTTCTTCATTTTCATCCTCTAGCTACTAGGAATCATCTACATTCATCCTAGGCCTTTTTGAATTCCATTACCATTCTTGTCTTCATCACCTCCTCTGGGAGGGCATTCCATGCATCAACCACCATTTCTGTGAAGAAATACTTCCTGATATTACTCCTGAGTCTACCCCCTTGGAGTTTCTTATCATGATCCCTAGTTCTACAGCTTCCCTTCCATCAAAAAAGTTTGATTTTTGTGAATCATTAATTTCTTTCAGGGAGCTGAAAGTCTATATCATATCTCCTTTATCTCTCCTCTCCTCCAATGTATACATACATTTCTAACAGAGTTAATAAAATGTAATAATTTATTTCTCTGAGGCCTGTAAAACTGGTCTTGGGGAAGAGATAAGCAGAACTGCTTTTGCTCTAGCAGAAATCCTTTGGTTTTATTTTTTCAATTAATTGCTGCTAATCTGAGGGGCTCCTGCAGGAAGGAAATGTATACAGAAAGAGCAGGTGGGCAGGAAAAAAGTAAACAAACTTTTAAACTGAGCAGTACCCATGTTTGCTTTTTTCTCACATGGAGGAGGAATATTTTGGAGCCAGATTGCAGAGAGATTTGAAGAGGATCAGAAGCATATGATTGTAACTGCAGCCAGAGAGAGAAAACAGTTTTTTTAGTAAAGGAGAAAAGGTAGGTTTTGGCTAAGAAAAGTTCTGAAACCTGGTAGAAGTGTTTGGTTTTTTTTTACCCCAGAGATACAGCTTTACTAGAAGCAAGAGAAGTTTGGAAGAGAAGATAAGGAGAAACTGATGTGAAAGGAAATTTAGTTAAAGTTTACCAGCAGAGATGCATGGTATTAGTAATCAGCTGTAGTTAAAAGTTTGTGTGAAGAAAGGTTTAAATGGAATTCAAAGTCTGGAATCAAACCTGGAAGTTGTAAATTCTGACTGAACCAGAAGTATGGTGGCAGAGTTAACTGTCTGCTCTTGGTTAAAAAGGCCAGTTTTTTCCTCTGAAACCTGCACTGAGTATGATTGAACTAAATCTTTTAGTGAAAAGCTGTAGAGAAAATCTAAGAAAAATTCTTCTGCTAAACAATATAAAAGAAAATCTCTCTCTTTTAGAGCTGTATGCCAGTAAGGCTGACAGAACCAAAACTGAAAGAAAAGTAAATGGGAGTAGCAGGCAGCAATTAGAAAAGGACAACTATGCTTTATGGTTTATTTTTGGTTTATGGTTTATTTTTATTTAGCTGGTTCAAAGTTCAGTAAAGAGATTCTAGTGAATGACACACATGCATACCTAATTTATGCAGGAAGATACCTCGTGTCCATATTAGAGACTCTTTTTGAGATTTGATATACATCTCAGGTTATTTATTTATTTTTTCTAAACCGATGTTGGTGTAAACCTTCACACTGGTTTACATTGCATTATAATAAAATCAGACATAGAATACAATAAGGCATAATAACATAAAACACTTATAAAAACTAATAACTTATAAAAATTAAAACTAAAAACTAACTACAATAGCAGGTACAGAATTAAATAAAACTAGGTTTTACGTATGACTAATACAATAACCTATTACAGTTTAAAAGAAATTAACAAGCATAAGATAGTAGGTGGAGTGGCCTGACAGGATCAGAGGACCGGATAATTGAAGATTTCAAGAAGAAGAAGAAGAAAGCACACCAATGCACTTCAGTAGTGCCAGACAAGACTGCAGAAAAGTGAGCTATTTCTTGAATATCTGTTTTAAAGTCAGCATATTTCTGGCCAGGGAAGTACAGACACAAAAGATAATCGGGGACACATAGAAAGTAATGTTGGATAAGCCAACTAGAAGTGCATACCAAAACAGAATGATTACCCAGCCCGCAAAATCCTCCCTGAGAAAACGCGCTCTATCAACTGCGGGCCCGTCCCTCTGGAATTCCCTACCACCAGACCTCCGCCTTGAGCCGTGCCACACTACTTTTAAGACGAAACTAAAGACTTGGCTCTTCCTGCAAGCATTCCCAGAGAGCTAAGAACTAGAAGATATAACAACCCCTGTCCTTTGGTTCTAATGTATTGTTTCTCTGCCTTATCTATCCAAGATTATAAATTGCCTTATTTATATGTTTAAAGTTGAGACTAGTTAGTTTGTTTTCTTATTACTTAGATCAAGTGTTCTGATTTGTTCTAAGATTTGTTCCATGTAAACTGCCACCCGGCAGTAGTTATTACTGTTAACTGTGAACCGGAGTGATATGTATTGTATACAGGAACTCCGGTATATAAAAACCATAAATAAATAAATAAATAAATAAATAATGCAAAGAGTAGAGATGTGAATCGTGTGATCGATCGTCTTAACGATCGATTTTGGCTGGGGGGGGGGAGGGAATCTGATCGTAGTGGTTTTGTTTGTTTTAAAATCGTTTAAATCGTAAATCGGGGGAGGGCGGGAAAACCGGCACACTAAAACAACCCTAAAACCCACCCCGACCCTTTAAAATAAATCCCCCACCCTCCCAACCCCCCCCCCAAATATTTTAAATTACCTGGGGTCCAGTGGGGGGTCCCGGTGTGATCTTCCATTATCGGGCCACGGCCATACAGCTGGCGCCATTTTGCAATACGGCAATACAGCCGGCGCCATTTTGCAATACGGCAACGAGTGCATGAGGTCGCTCCCGGACCCCCGCTGGACTTTTGGCAAGTCTTGTGGGGGTCAGGAGGCCCCCCCCCCCCAAGCTGGCCAAAAGTCCCTGGGGGTCCAGCGGGGGTCCGGGAGCAATCTCCTGCGCTCGTGACATCGGGGGACAGGAACCAAAATGGCGCCGGCGCCATTTCTATTAACGCAGCCGTGGCTCGAGAGTGGAAGATCACACCGGGACCCCCCCCCCCCACTGGACCCCAGGTAATTTAAAACATTTTGGGGGGGTTCGGGAGGTGGGGGATTTATTTTAAAGGGTCGGGGTGGGTTTTAGGGTTGTTTTAGTGTGCCGGTTTTCCCGCCCTCCCCCTTCCCCTCCCCCCTCCCCCTATTTACGATTTTTGACGATAAATCGGGGGAATTCCTATTGTATCGCGCCTCTAACGATTTTTTACGATTTAAAATATATCGGACGATATTTTAAATCGTCAAAAAACGATTCACATCCCTAGCAAAGAGTGGGGTACAAGAAAGGACTGTCAGTAATTTAGTGCCCTCACCTTTGGAGTACAGAAGAGAATATGCAATTTTTTAAAGTATGAATTGAGCTCCACAAGAAACAAAAGGTGAATCCATTTTTGAGAAAAGAGTCACTGACTTGGCTGAAGAAATTTACAATTCTGAGTACAATTCTCAAAAAAGATATAGTTGCGATGGAGAAGGTACAGAGAAGGGCGACCAAAATGATAAAGGGGATGGAACAGTTCCCCACTGAGGAAAGACTAAAGAGGTTAGGACTGTTCAGCTTGGAGAAGATACAGATAGAAGGACTAGGGGGCACTCCATGAAGTTAACATGTGGCACATTTAAAACTAATTGGAGAAAGTTCTTTTTTACTCAACGCACAATTAAACTCTGGAATTTGTTGGCATGGTATGTGGTTAGTGCAGTTAGTGTAGCTGGGTTTAAAAAAGGATTGGATAAGTTCTTGGAGGAGAAGTCCATTACCTGCTATTAATTAAATTGACTTAAAAATAGGCACTGCTATTACTAGCTTTTCTAGTGTGTAGCCAGATGGACTCTGGACCAGTGGGTTATGTGCTCTTCTGCTAGCAGATGGGAGACAGAGTCAGATTTCAAAGCTGACGTCATCCTAGATATACCCCTGCAGTGACCTCAGCTCCTCAGTATCTCTCCATCTCCTAGCAGATGCGGACACTATCCCACACACTAGCACACTGTTAGGAAATTACAGTAAGAAGACAACATTTACCTAAAGAAGACGAGTCCCGCTCTCCTGCGGTGATACCTAAAGCTCCCTCCCCCAGTTGAGAATTTCTGAGGTGATTTCAATATCCCTCAGTGGTGTGCCTTGGTCCGGTAGCCGGTAACCCTGGCATGGACTTAGCCCCTAGAGCAGCTGAAAAGCAGCGGGTGCACATCCGAGCACGGCAGTGAAGGTAAAGTCCTCTCCCCACGCACATGGAGACCGTCCTGGCATGCGATCGGTAAGTGCCGAGACCAGGTAAGAGGAAAACTTTAAACTAAGGTCTCCGGGGCTCAGAGTACTGTTCCGATTTCGAATTTCACCCGGCGAGGTAAAAGGGAGCACCGATCGGGTTGAGTAGCCTTGACTGGGCTAGACCCTGGTCCGGTGCAGGGGGTCCAGACACATGGAGACCCTCGGGGGCGCCATATTACACGTGGGGCATTGGCGCCATCTTCCCTTTCCATCCGGCAGTTCGTGCGAGGCAGGCCGGTTGGTCAATGCGCCCAACTTGGGTGCCTTCAAGGTAGACGTGCGCATACAACTACATGCACAATTACATGCTCTGCCACGCTTGCACGCATTGTGCTCTCGCACATAACTGCATGCACATTGAAGCACATTACCTGTGTGCCTAGACATAGAGGCAATGGCACTGGGGTCCAAGAAGCCACACAGCCTGAACTGGAGTCCTACCTGTGTCATCATTGTGAAGAAGCCCAGGGGGGACCAAAGCCTAGTCCCTCACTGTCTGAGGTTGGGTCCGGAACTACTAGTGGGTCCTGAGCTACTACATATGATAGCACCTTGGAGCTGTGCAACTCTGAAATGGCTTCTCCACAAGAGGGCACCTCAGAGGCCCCGACTCCCCCTGGCATTAACATGGACTCAGGGACCTTCTCCATTTTCCAATTGTTAAGGATGTTTGGTGCTTGTCCCATGCTTTTTTGAATTGAGATACTGTTTTTTATGGCCACAGAAGAGGCTGTTCTTTGCATTTCACTACCCTTTCTGTAAAGAAATACTTGATGAAAATAATGACTGTATAGCCTTCCATCCTCATATCACAACCTCTTATTCTAGCATTTTCTTTTCACTATAAAATGCCTTTGTGTATTATTCATACCCACTTTCCTCCTACATTCCTTTATGGCAGGGATGGGCACTCTGGTCCTCGGGGTCCCCCAACCCACTGGATTTTCAAGATATCCCTAATGAATATACATGAGATAGATCTGTATACAACTGAGGCAGTGTGTATACAAATCTATCTCAATGCATATTCATTAAGGATATCCTGAAAACCTGAATGCTTAGAGGGCCCTCAAAGATCAGAGTACCTACCCTGCTCTAGTGCAGGGATCTCCAAATCCCCAAATCCAGACCTGAGGACCTCAAACTGATCTGGCTTTCAGAATTTCCACAATGAATATGTATGAAATGTATTTGCATATAAAAGATCAGTGCTTCTCAATTAAGGCTTGGCAGGTAAAGAATAGGACTTCCAAACCCCCGTAGTTTACTAGCCTCCCTTCTTCCTGTTAGCTCTGACGTTTAAAATCCCGCTTATCTGCCTAGAAGTTTTTGTTTTACAACTTACACGTCATCCACAGCAGAAGTAAAGTTACACGGCAGGGGACCCCAGCACGTGCCTTTGTGTATAAGTATTTATGCGCTTATTTCAAGTTAAAATCAGGAACACCCATGCCCTGCCCACACCCACTTTTTAACCTTTTCAAATGTGCACGCAGCAGCAAGTACGCACGTATCCAGGTGCCATTTAAAATCTGCTCAGTGCATGCCGGCTCAACTTGTGCGCGTTTAAAATTCACTTTTTATTGTAGAAATCCTGAAAACCAGAATAGTTTATGGACCTTAATATTCAAATTTGGAGACCCCTGCTCTAGTTATATAAGTAAATCTTACACTTCTGTGTGTGTGTGTGTGTGTATTTTGGTACGTTCGACGGTCCGCGGGTTGCTCCTGTGTACCACCACTCCTACTTTTATGGCCAGGCTAGCCGCACACTTCCTCAACATGACATGATGCCACTGACTACTTCCCCGATGTCATCCGTTGTCGGTGCAACAGAATGCTGACAACTCCCTTAGCATGCATGTGCGCCGATGCTCAGACATTTAAAGAGCCCGCGGTGGGAAAACGCCCGAGGCGCCCTTAAATGACATTACACTGAGCTCCCTATAAAAGGCCAGACCAGACACTTACCCGATGCCTTGGCAACAGGTCCAGCTACCCAGCGTAGTGTATGTTGCTTCCCATCTATTATCTTTGTTCCTGCTTGTTCCAGTTCTCATTCCTGCTTGTTCCAGCATTCACTCCTGCTCGTTCTAGTCTTCCTCCCAACTTGTCCCAGTCTTCGTCCCTATCTGTTCCAGTCTTCGCTGGCCAGCTTTTTCCAACTTTCTTGCCAGCTTGCCTACTCTAGCCCTATCCATTCCTCTTTCTCTTCCTCAGACAGATACATGGTTAGACCTCTGCCTCATTTCTGGATGTGCTTGACTGCTGCCTGCCTATGATCTCTGTCTGGATTCTAAATACACTTGACTGCTGCCTGCCTCTGACCTGCTTGGATTCTGGATATGCTTGACTGCTGCTCGCCTTCGACCTCTGCCTGGACTCCAGATACGCCTGACCACTTCCTGCCTCTGGCCTTTGCTTGGACCCTTGACACTTCTGACCACCACCTGCCTATGACCCTAGCCTGGCCTTGGTTCATCTCTTCTGTCATCAGCGGAGATCCGTACCTAAGTCCTGCCAGCCCTGGCACCCAAAGGCTCAACCCGAGGGAAATGTGGATTGGTATAGGTGAAGGCTCTGACTAGTCCCTGCTTTGCCTGGGTTCGCCTGCCGATGTGAGAACCTGCAGGGCTCCTCCCTGCAGGCGGAGCCAATCTTGCCTCAGTCCAAGGGTCAGAGACACTATATATATATATATATATATATATATATATACACACACACACACACGCACATACATACTTGTAAGGTTTTCACCACAGGAGATAATATCAAAACCTCTAGCACTGGTAGTGTCCATGTGTGTGTCAATGATCCTTCCCCCAAAGGGTGAGTCCCTTGTCCAAAATCTATATTAGGCCCAATGAGCACTGGGGGAGTTAGGGGTCATCAATGGAGAGAAGAAAAGGAGAGGCAGCATAGCACTGCAGCTCTCCTTGTTCCAGGAGAGGGGAAGGTAGATTGCATTTTCTCTCCACTGGGTGTGAGATAGCTCACTCATTTGTGGAATATAAAGGTTGGAATGGGTTCCAATAGGAGTCCTTCTCCATTCAATGCTCAGGAGGGTTGCTATTCCCAGGTCTTGCTGATAGACAGTCTCATCCAAAATACTATGTTCACTAACCAGGTATTGATAACATTTAAGAGTGCTTAAAAGGGAATTTTGTATTCTGACCAAGTTTCTGAGGGGGTAAGAGGAAACCTAGTAGGAGCTAGTGAGAATCCTAGTTTCCCTGCACCTGTGCTTAGGTACCTTAAAGAACTGGATTGTTGTTTTTTATTGACCAGCGAACAATCGATGAAGGATATTCACACTGATGAAATCTGTCAGAAAACACTTTAGCTTGTTGCTTAAGGACAGTTGTAGAAGTGCACAGACAACGATAACGTAAAAACTAGGAAAAGGAGAGTTATTGTGTAAATGCTGAGGTGAAAGCTGGTGTAACAGAGACTCTTATTATGATCGGTAGGTTTCCTGAATATTGAAATGTCAAAACCTGCAGATTTCATAATCCATACATCCAAAAAAGAAATGGATTCTATCTCCTGTTGTAAAGAAAATTGAATACGTGAGTCACACAAATTTAACCAAACAAAAAACTATTGGAGAGAAGCCTGAGAGTCCTTCCATTATAAAAAGTCATCATCAATATATCATCTTCAAACTATCACAGATGAAAAAAAAATGGAAAAGAATACAACCAAATTGATTCAAAATTCGCTACATACATATTAGCAATTACAGGAGAAAAAGTAGCTCCTAATGCAGTACTGGATATTTATAGATGAAATAGATTTTCAAAAAGAAAATACTTCTGTTTTCAAGCTAAAATACCTAAGGTAAGTATAAATTTATTAAATACTTCAAATGGTCAAGGACATCTATCCAGTACATCTTGTAAGACCATCCTGAAGAACTGAAGAACCATCCTCAAGAACTTGAAGTGTATATTGATGTTACATCCAGAGTACCAAAAGTATCTCTGAAGAATTATACTCAACCATTGCTAATAGATTTAAAAAAAAGTGGAATCTCTTAAATAAGAAGGAATATTTGCCACCATGCGATGTAAACAAATGTCCACATACTGAGAAAGTGGTTCTAGTACTGAATCATTCGGGGAAACAATTGGGCACCCCAGAGGGTGGGTTGGATGTTTGTGATGTTTTGGCAAAGTATAAAAGACAGTGAGTCCTGACAACTTCTTATTAAGAAACTGGAACTCTTTCATGAGAAAGCTGGAAAATAAGGCATCTTCAGTAATATTTGTAATATGATCCTGCAGCCAAGATGTCAGATCCACTGATAGAGGCACATAACAGGACAGATCTTGTAGCTGTCATAAACTCTCATTAATATAGGCAGAACAATCTACAATAACTATCCTGCTGCCCTTATTGGCTGGCTTAATAACTATCAATTGATCTTGGCCAATGATAAAGTCCTCCTTTTGTTCTTTTGTCAAATTATAAGGCTACGGCTATGGTGACAATTCCAAATTACTCATATCCTGCACTATCATCTCTTTAAGGATAGATAAAACAGGGTCAAAGGATACTGGTGGCATCCATGATTATTAATTAAAAACCCAGGAAGTAGGCACATCTACAGAATCCACTAATAAAAAAACAAAAGTAACTGTAAAAAGCGGATAAAACACTCTAGATCTAAATACTGAAAACCATCATGAGGACAGAATGGTGCCAATGAGAGACCTTTGAAAGTAAAGAAATTTCAACCAATGTCAATATCCACTGTGATAAATTAAAAATCATGTTGTCTTCCCTCTCTGTGATCAGGTAAACTGATGAGATCATTCAGAAAGTGAAATGGATTGAGGCTGCTATCTACTTCTGGGAATCTTGCCTCTCTTCAATAACGTCAATGCTATCCAACCTACACCTAGCTCTAAACGCTGCAAAAACAGAACTACTCATCATTTCCACCCATCTTGACTGTTCTCCCTATGACTCACCTCAGAACACAACTGCTCCACAACACAAATTACAGGCTGTAAGAGACTTGGGCGTCCTTATCGACCATCAACTAAACTTTAAACCTTACATCAAATCCATCATAAAGGGAGGCTTCTACAAATTAAATATCCTCAGGAAACTCAAACCTCTGCTCCACAACAACGATTTCCGAACTGTAATCCAGACTACTATGCTGTCAAAACTGGACTATTGTAATGCCCTCCTACTCGGCCTCCCTGCTACCACTATCAAGCCACTCCAGATCCTCCAAAATTCCATGGCCAGAATCATAACAAACACCCGCAAAACACAACACAACACTCCAATTTTAAAAGACCTGCACTAGCTGCCTATCTCCTTCCATTCACAAAACAAAACACTCACCATTCTTCACTGCTCATTATACCAACTCAATCACACCTGGCTGGAAGAAATGCCTCGCTTCCGCACTTCCAACTGCCCCACAAGAAGTGCTCATGCAGGTACCCTACACATTCCTTCCCTGAAGGCTGCGCATCTGTCCCTCACCAGAGAAAGGGCTTTCTCCATAGCTAGCACCTACCTCTGGAACTCCCTCCCCCCTTCCCTCCGAATAGAACCATCACTCAACAAATTCAAAAAAGGAGTCAAAACATGGCTCTTCAAGCAGGCATACCCCGACTCAACCAATACGTAGACTTCTCCTAAATGGACCTTTCTAAGAATCTCCATTACGTGCCCCACTCCTCCTTGCTCTTCTCCTTTTTCCATCTGTGCCCCTCCCCTCCCCCCCCCTGGAACTTTGCTGCACTTCATAACCCCTATACCACTTTCTCATTGTTAAAGATAAAGTTTTCTTAGTTTGTACAAAGTTTCTTTTTCTTTCTTTCTACCTTTTCCTCCATAGCTATTTAGTTCTTTTATGTTATTATATATAATCTCTGAATGTTTTTACGATACTTATATCTTACACCATTTGCATTTAACTATGACATGTTATTCTGTTCATTGTATTTTCCTCCTTTCAGTTCAATGTAAGCCGGTATGATGTGCCTCACGAATGTCGGCAAAGAAAAGTCTATAAATAAATAAATAAAATAAATAAATAAAATATCGACCACATCAAAGTTTGTCCATAAGCTCTTAAAAAAAAAAAAGGGCAGTGGTAATATTATCCTTGCTTCCATTAGAAACATCTGAAGAGGAATCAGAAGTTACATGTTTAACTTTTTGGTCTTTATTGGTCCAAACATAGATGGAATTCTTATGGTAGTCTCAATACATTGAAATTTGCCAATTTTAAATTTCTGTAAATAATTTTAAAACTTATCCATGATTTCTGTATCAATCATTTGGGAATGAAACAACTAAACTGTTTTTTCCACTTTTAGAGACACGATGTGAGAATCAAAATCTTGATGTTATGTACCTCCAAACTTCTTAGTGGTGTCAATAATCATAACATAAGGTTAAGGGAGCATTTATTCAAAATCACATTTCATTTCACCACAAAGTGAAGTCTTCTGAGTGACTGATGTGATCTCTTCCCATCTATGAAGGGGCAATCGAGGACTTCTTATTTCACATGAACAACATTGGATATACCCTCTTTGTTCTCTGGTATTTCTAGGACTCAATGTGGTGATTGAGTGGAGCCAGGTGGTTTGATTTCCAATATTTTCCTCTCATTGGTTGGTAAGAAAGCCAAGCAAGCTTATTGGCTGTGATAGTAAGGAATACTTTTTTAAGCCTATTTTCTGAATGAGTTTTCCTAAAAAAGACTTTGCATTGTCGAACATGAATAATTGCTCATTTTGCTTTGAAGTGTTGCTCAAGACTTGCCCAGTGACAGAGAAATGTGGCCCAAGTCAGCGTTTTTTCATTATAGTACTGCAAGATGTTTTGGTATCTTCCTAAAATAAGTGCTTTTTCAAAATAATTTGATCAGTGAACTATTTTAATTGTGAAGGATTTCAGCTATTGGTGTTGGATTCTCTCTATATTTTGAAAGGGCTTTTCCTTTCATGGCAATAACCAGCTCTGACTGTGCTACAGGAGTTTCTCCAGAGTGAGCTTTCTGAAGTTTTTTACCCTTTCTTTTTTAATGTGTTGTGCAAAAACATTGTATTACTTTGGGGACATACTTTGTTCCATTGTTCTATGGTGTGATTTTATTTATTTATTTATTATTTTTGTATACCGACATTCAATCTGAGATATCACATCGGTTTACATTCAGTTACTGTAGGTATTTCTCTATTCCCAGAGGGGCGGATTTTAAAAGCCCTGCGCGCGTAAATCCTTCTGGATTTACGCGCGCAGGGCCCTCGTGCGCCGGCGCACCTATTTTGCACAGGCTGCCGGCACGCGGAAAGCCCCTGGACGCGCGTAAGTCCCGGGGCTTTCAAAAAGGGGCGGGAGGGGGCGTGTCCGGGGGCGTTCCCGAAATGACACGGCGTTTTGGGGGCGTTTTGGGGGCATGCCGCGGTGTTTCGGGGGCGGGCCCGGGGGTGTGGTCAAGGCCTCCAGACCAGCCCTTGGGACCGGAGGACAGAGCGGGGCTGCCGGCCGACAAAGGTAGGGGGGGGGGTTTAGATAGGGCCGGGGGGTGGGTTAGGTAGGGGAAGGGAGGGGAAGGTGGGGGGAGGGCGAAGGAAAGTTCTCTCTGAGGCCGCTCCGAAATCGGAGCGGCCTCGGAGGGAACAGGCAGCGCGCGCTGGGCTCGGCGCGTGCAGGTTGCACAAATGTGCACCCCCTTGCACGCGCCCGACCCCGGATTGTATAAGATACGCGTGGCTACGCGCGTATCTTATAAAATCCAGCGTACTTTTGTTCGCGCCTGGTGCGCGAACAAAAGTACGTGATCGCGCAAGTATTTAAAATCTACCCCAGAGGGTTTACAATCTAAGTTTTGTACCTGAGGCAATGGAGGGTAAAGTGACTTGCTCAAGGTCACAAGGAGTGACAGCGGGACTCAAACCCTGGTCTCCTGGTTCATAGCCCACTGCTCTAAACACTAGGCTATTCCTCCTCCCTCCTATTATATATTTATATTTCAAAAAATTTTCAAAACATTTTTCTGATCACCAGTCTTTAATTTTGGGTTGTTTGAGATTTTGCTCACTGGCTAAAAATGTTTTGGAAAGAACCATATGATCTATATACTGATATCATCCAGTGCAAAAACCACGGACAGCATGGTAAACAAATATCCAATTGCAACATGTCCAACATGAAAGCATAGCCATTACCTGTATGAATCTATGTGAGATGGGAGTTGTCATTAGAAGCATTATTATTGAAGGAGGAGGTTCTATGCACCCAAAGCAAACGTTAGTTCAAAACACTGGCCTGTGTCAGGTTTTGAAAGTTAAATATTACGCCAAATATCAGAAGGCTGAGCTAGAGTTGGAAGTAAGTAATTTTCCTCATCTTCAATATGTTCTTGGAAACTATGGCTTATATTTGAACTTTTATAGTGAAAAGAAAAAAAATGTTAAGTCGAGTTCCTCAGTTTTTTATTATCACATGAAGATATATGGACCACACTGCAAAAATCTATCTTCACATGATCAGATTTGGCTATTGAGTGCATGAAACTGCTACTTTGGGACTTTTACTGGATTATTTTTAGATTTGCACAGATAAGTGTTTTTTTGGTTTTTGAAGTACTATTCATTTATTAAAATAATTTTAGATGTATGATTATATCCCCTGGTGCCTAGTACATGATGTATGTGCACAGTGAAAACTGTAGCAAGTGTTATATTACACCTATTTATAAACAATATTTTATATTTTTGTGGATAGATACTTTTTTTGTGTCACATTTTTTATATAGATGTGTTTTGTACACAGAGTAGATTTTCAAAGGGTTACACGCGCAATATACACGTGTAACCCTTTAAACCCCTCCCCCCCGCGCGTGCCAAGCCTATTTTGCATAGGCTTGGCGGCGTGCGCAAGCCCCAGGACGTGCGTATGTCCCGGGGGTTTGAAAAAGGGGCGGTCTGGAGGCGGCGGTCTAGGGGTGGTCCCGAGTCCTCTGGCACAGTGGCCGTGCTGGGGGATGGTGTGCTGGCAGTCAGCTGGTGCGCACAAGTTGCACCTGCCTTGGGCAGGCATAACTTAGAGAACAAAGGTGGGGGGGGGGGGATTTAGGTAGGGCTGGGGTTGGGTTACATAGGGGAAGGGAGGGGAAGGTGGCGGGGAGCGAAAGTAAAGTTCCCTCCGAGGCCGCCCGGAGGGAACGCGGAAAGAATCGGGCCTCCCCTAGGGCTCAGCGCGCGCAAGTTGCACAAGTGTGCACCCCCTTGCGCGCGCCGACCCCGGATTTTATAACATGCGCGCATGTTATAAAATCCGGTGTACATTTGTGCGCGCTGAGTAGCATGCACAAATGTACCCGCACGCGTGCTCCATTAAAAATCTGCCCCGTATTGTTTGGTAGTTGCAGCCTGACTTTGCAGGACACAGAACATAGGCAGTGCAAAGTTTCTGTACAATCATGATGTTTGACTACAACTTAAGGAATGAGCTATTATTTCCAAAAGGATCAACATTGCAGTGTAGAACAATGTTTGAAATATAGTTGTCATTGGTGAACCTATGATTTCAAAATATATTTTCTTATTTAAATAAACATTGAATCTTTTGGGAACTGCACAATTGTTTGTTAGTGTTTCTCTTTTTCTTTCTCTCCCTGTTGTTTACTCCACATATTCCACTATATAATCCTGCTTTAATAGCTGCATCTCCTCCATCAGTAGTCTCCTGTTAGTGGTGCCCTTGAAAAAGCATGCGCATTAAAGAGTTAACACTCCTCTTTGATAATCTTCAAGGCATTGTCTTTGCAAGCTACTTTCATAGACTGTGAATTTGTAAATTGCTTTTGTTGGCAAAGCAATGAATTCTACAGTTTTGGTTTGCAGAGGATGCTCCAACAATCAGATTTTGGAGAAATCAGCTTCACCAGATGTGCATTTTCGAGAAATACATGGCAAAAATGGATGTATTCATAAAGAGGAAACATTTTTTTACAAATATGGAGCCCATATATACAATCTCTATCACCAAGAGCATGGAGTATGATCTTAAATAAGTTTTAGCAATTTAAAAGGAAATCATCATGAGATTTCTCTAATAATTTTGTCTCACTGCTGAGAATTCAGAGGTGATAATGGGGAGTGGGAAGCTTGTTGTTCATTTATGGTTGACTGATTGTGCTGGACACTGAGCAAAATACATCAGTGATCCAGCATTTTGTTGTATTTTATTGTTGAAAACAAATGAAAAGAGATGACCATAAGGCGTTAACACCTGGTCCAGCAGTTTTAGGACTTTATGTGCATGCACTTAAAAGCAGGTGGAGGAAGGCATACTGCTGTATTTCCTGTGTACCAGGTAGTAAAGTCTAATTTTCATATGTTTCTTCATTTACATGCGGGTATGCACTAATTTTAGCGTGTGCCTAGTAACATTCTCAGGGATCCTTTTAACATGAAACTAGGGCCTTAAGGCCAAATTTTAAAACAGCCACACGCATAAAAATAGACACTTATGCGCGTGGCTGGATCCTGCATGCTCTACACTCATTTTCAAAAGGGCCTGGCCACTCGCGTAAGTGCTGAATTTTATTTATTTATTTAAAATCTTTTCTATACCATCATTAAGCTAGTTGCCGTCACAACGGTTCACAATAAGGCACATAATTTCAAACTTAAATGTGTTGAGTTATATTAACTAAAAAGGTGCCATCAAATACTGTAACATAGTTTCATATTAAATATTACTTAGTGGTTGTGATAAGTCATGTCTGCTTTAAGTATATCGGCTATAAGATAAATTAACACTTAAGTCTTGTCCTGATACGCACACAAGTGCCGGGCCCTAAAAATGGGGTGGGCCGGGGGGCGTGGTCTGGGCAGGGAGGGGCGGGGTGGGACAGAGGCTGGCTGGGACAGTGGAAATTAGCAGCTGTCCAGGGAAGCGCGTGCCGGCAGATGGCTGGCGCATGCAAAACTAGTTCTGCTCTGGAGGAAAAATAAGTCGTAAAATAAAAAATTTGGGGTAGGTATCTATGAAGTTAGGGGTCAGGGTGGAGAGGGGAAAGGGGAAAGGGAAGGAAGGATAGGCAGGGGGGTAGGAAATTTCCCTCACAGTCCGCTCCTTAATTGGAATGGACTGGAAGAGAACTGGGGATGGCCCAATTGCATCGCCACGCGTAATTTAGTAAAATTCACCTCCCCTGCACATGTGCACGTGGATTTTAAAATCTGGTGCGTATGGGTGCACAGCCAATGTATTTTATAACATATGCACACTGGCACGTGCATGTTATAAAATCGGCGCATCCATGTGCACGCGCCAGGAACCACGCATACAGGCACGCGCTCCTTTTAAAACCTCTCTCTTACTGTATAGCTCCTTTTTCTGGGTGCATGCTTTTTAGCACATAGTATCCTGGGGGTAACTGTTGTGATAGAGGAGATTCTATTTTTCCAAAGGCTGTAAATGCTGCCTCCTCCGCATTTCATTTATTAAAACTTTATAACAGCTTGTAAAACACATTACCCAAGCGGCAGTACAAAGATAATTAAAACATAATTAAAGTTCATACAATATAAAATAAATAAAATAACTAAAACTAACAATACATAATCAATAATTAAATTGACAAAGAAAAATGCAATAAGGTCAGCAGTGTTATAGCATCACCAAAGCACAATCATCCACATTGCAAAAGTAGCTTAAATATTACCAAATGCCAAATGAAAAACCAGGTCTTAAGTGCTTTTCTGAACTTTAAATAATCAGAAATAGAATGAATGTCAAGAGGTAAGCAGTTCCATAAAAAAGGTACTTGATAACTGAATGTGGTTTTTCTGGTGGAATCTAAACAAATTATCAAAAATGAAGGAACATGAAGAAGTCCTGCTTGAATTGACAGTAAAGAATGAGATGCAATATAGGAGATTAACATTTTAGAGAAATAAAATTGAAGACCCATTGTAGGATAAACATGTTCTTGTTAAACAGGTTGTGCAGCTCAGCTTTCTGGCTCCCTGTCAGGAATACAGCGGTCTGATCAACCGCCTACATGACAGGGACAGGATGAAGCCGACTGGGTAGTAGCAACTGTTGATACATAACATGGGGGGATAGTGATCAATCATTTCTCTCTCGCATGCACACTTGTTTACGGCACAGTATAAAAGAGCAGAACTTTCCAGTGTCCGGCGGGAGTAGGAGATATTGCCTCTATAGACGTATAGAGTGCTGGACACTGAAAACCCCCTTCTCGCCTTTGCTGACCTGATGACTCCTCGATACAAGGCTGATGACTCGAAGGGTGCTGGATGGCATATGCAATCATGTGGTATGTAAATAACTTTCTGTAAATAACGTATATGACCATGATGCCACATTAATAAATGATATCATAGATATCGTGTCAGAGTACCTTACTCTCTCATTCCCAACATTTGGCGTCACTGAACAGGATGTCTCTATTTAAAAGGAAAAACAAAAAAGAGACATCCGAACCACCAAGCCCGGTGGATCTAAAAATTCCCGGATGGGAAAAAACCCCGTATAAAATGTTGGCCAAGGAATGGGCTACGAATACAGGGCTCGCAGAGGCTTGGGATATAGGAGGAGAACCTTTAGATATTGTAAATTAACTCCAACAGGTCCCCGTAATAAAAGGAAAAGAATTGAGGACAGTGGGACGGAGAGGATGGGTAGTATTAACAGGATATAAGAAATGTCATGAACAAAAAAGCGTGTTGCAAGAGAAATTAGTTGAACTAGAGCGAGAGATAGACAACCTCCTCAAAGATAATGTTATGATTAGGTGTCACTTAGAGACGTTTAAACAGAAGGCAGAACATTATCAGACAGTGGCCGAACAAGCCGCTGTGCGGGTAGCACAACACAAATATAGAAAACGAAGAGGAAGAGTAAATCATTCTAAAATATGAGCATGTATTATGAAAGACAAGCCATTAAGCCCGTTAAAACGGGCTACATCCCTCTGTCTCTCACCTCCCCCTCATTCTCTCTCCCCTCACTCTTCACCACCCCCTACCTCCCTCCCTCTCACCCACTCCTCCCTCTCCTCTCACTCACTCCCTCCCCCCTCTCTCCCTCCCTCTCACTCACACTCAGTCCCACTCACTCTCCCTCAGTCCCACTCCCTCCCCCTCAGTCTCACTCCCTCCCTCCTCTCCCTCCCTCTCACTCACACTCAGTCCCAAGCCCTCCCCCCTCAGTCCCACTCCCTCCCCTCTCCCTCAGTCCCACTCCCTCTCTCCCAGTCCCCACTCCCTCCCTCTCTCTCCCCCCTCTCTCCCCCCTCACTCAGTCCCCCTCTCACTCAGTCCCACTCCCTCCCTCCCTCTCACTCAGTCCCACTCCCTCCCTCTCACTCAGTCCCACTCCCTCCCTCCCTCTCACTCAGTCCCACTCCCTCTCTCTCCTCCCCTCTCTCTCCCCCCCTCACTCAGTCCCCCTCTCACTCAGTCCCACTCCCTCCCTCCCTCTCACTCAGTCCCACTCCCTCCCTCCCTCTCACTCAGTCCCACTCCCTCTCTCTCCTCCCCTCTCACTCAGTCCCTCCCTCTCTCTGTCAGTCCCTCCCTCTCTCTCTCCTCCCTCGCTGCCGCCGCCGCTGCCACCCGCCGCCGCTGCCACCCGCCGCCGCCGCTACCGCCGCTGCCATCCGCCGCCGCCGCCACCGCCGCTGCTGCCACTCAACGCCGCCGCCGCTGCCACCGCCGCTGCCATCCACGCCACCGCCGCCGCCCCCGCCGCCGCCGCCGCCACCCGCCGCCGCCGCCGCTGCCACCCGCCGCCGCCGCTACCACCGGACGCCGCCGCTGCTGCCACTCAACGCTGCCGCAGCCGCCGCTGCCTCCCGACGCCGTCGCTGCCACTGGACGCCGCTGCCACTGGACGCCGCCATTTTTTTTCGGCTCAGACCGACGTGCTCGCCCGCACATGCACGGTAGGCTGCCACCCGCCGCCGCCGCTACCGCCGCTGCCATCCGACGCCGCTGCCGCCGCCGCTGCTGCCACTCAACGCCGCCGCCGCCGCCGCTGCCACCGCCGCTGCCATCCCACGCCACCGCCGCCGCCACCCGCCGCCGCCGCCGCTGCCACCCACCGCCGCCGCTACCACCGGACGCCGCCGCTGCTGCCACTCAACGCTGCCGCAGCCGCCGCTGCCTCCCGACGCCGTCGCTGCCACTGGACGCCGCTGCCACTCGACGCCGCCATTTTTTTTCGGCTCAGACCGACGTGCTCGCCCGCACATGCGCGGTAGAGCTGGTCTCTACTGCACATTTGCGGCACGTCGGTCATCCTTCGTTTATTAGGTAGGATGACTGGGATCCAGAGATATGGGACGGGGACATATGGGACTCTATGGACAGTGAGGAGGAGGCAGTAATACCCCCTCCCCCGGTAGAGCAAGCCTGTCCCATAGTCAGGCGTAAATTAAAGCAGACCAGCGATGGTAGAGCTATAGAATAGGAGGGTATACAAGTAATGGAGGACGTCACCCAACAAGAAGTAAGATAGATATTGGATCGCATGGGGCAAAATCCAGGAGAACCTATTGACCGCTGGCTAGTGAGATTATATGAATCGGGGGCGGGAGACATTATGATTGACCAAAAAGATGTTAAAAGATTCACTATGATTTCTACCAATCCCGAGGTAAGAGCAGCTATCAGAACAATAGTTTGGCAAAAGGACATGACGGACTTGTTTCGAGTAGTTGCCGCTGCCACTAAAACAAGGTATAGCACTGTATTAGATTGGCCCGTCAGTAACAAACCATTATATAATATGCATGATATGATACAGCGTATCAAAGAAATTACCATGCAATCATGGTGTCTGAGGAATTTGCAGGGAGATTTCCTGGACCTAACCCTGCCCGGTAAGGCTCGGGCAGAGATTATGCGTACCGTAATCCCGGCACACAGGTCCATTATGTTGACCTTGCTATTAAATACGGCTGGGAAGAAAATTGGAGATTTGATTCGGGCAATCAGAGAGGTCCTAGATTTAGGGATACAAGAGTGCAATGACTTTCACATTTAAAGGTGAAGTATGTGACAGAGGAGAAGGTTTTCGAAAAGGATACAGGGATCTCCGAAACCGAGATACGGACGCACGGGTGTCAAGGAGAGATATGTTTGCAGCATTGATTGTTACCGAGCGCGCAGGGCGCGGTCGCCTCCATAGCAGGTGGTGAGCCCTTGGGCCACGGCAAGACTCAAGGAGGAGCCCCAAGCCACACTGTGGGAGGTGAGCCAGTGCAGGCATGGTGAGGCAGGCAGGAACAGAAGCAGGGGATAAGGAGCGGAGTCTGACCCTCAGCCGGACCTGCACGCCCATGGCAACCAACACTGGGAAGTTGATTGATGAAAGGTCCTCCGACTGTTCCAAGCCCTTTCGGACCTGCCGCTGGGTACGGCATAGGGTGGCAGGCCGGACAGAGGCGAGGGCAGACAGAGTCCTTAGAACTGAAGACATCAGATGGGGGCTGAAGCAGACATCCAAGACAGGGCTGAAACAAGACATCCAGGCAAGGGCTGAAGCAAGATACGGGCACTGTCTCTCAAGGCGCCCTACACAGCCAGCACGGCTGGACTGGTCACGGACCACCCTGTCCTACAATTGCGGGAGCGGACACGTGCAGGGAAGAGGAAGCGGTGGGTACTGCACTCCTGGCAGTCAAGGCAGGGTAGGTTGCTGCACTCCTGGCATCCTAAAGCAGGATTTGCTGCACTCCTGGCAGCCGAAAGCGGGGTTTGCTGCACTCCTGGCAGCCTAAAGCAGGAAGGAAAGGCGGGAACTGGATCAGGCAGTGGATCAGGAACAGACATCAGGCAACATCAGGAACAGACATCAAGGCAGAGACAGGACAAGGAGCCATCAAAGCAAGCAAGACCACGGAGGACCTGGATCAAGGAGGAGGTAGAGACAACTGTAGAACTCAATCCAAAGGCCCACTGGAACTGAAGAGGAAGTCCTTTTATACAGCTGATGTGGGCAACTCCCTGGGAGGAGTTCACCTGGACCGCCCCTCACTGGCCCTATAAGTGAGGTGGAGAGCTGCGGGCCAGCCCCTAGGGAGAAGGGCGTGGCCGAAGCAGGAAGTCCAAACGCTGCCAAGCAAGCCACAGGCAGGCCTCAGGAACAGCTAGGCCTCCCAGGCCCTGGAGCACATCCTGGATGTTACACAGGCGAGGCCCTGGCTTCGAAGCGGCCTCCAGTGGAAGGTGAGATACCACCTGTAGCACAGCAACAGGGGGGATCGTAACATTGATAGCTGCCGGAGTGGCTAAAGAGAAAATAGATGGTATTCCAACCAAAGACATGTATAAATTGTATCTGCAAAAATGCAAGGGTAAACAAAAGAAAGTTTATGCGGAAAGGGAGGAAGACTGGGGAAAAGTGTTACTAACAAAGATGAACCAATTGTTGCAAGAGAAAAAAGAGCAAGAGGTAAATGCTACAAACCCTTTCATAAACGAGTCTGAGTCCATACAACCCAGCGCCCCACCTCAGGAGGCCAATAGTACCAGACTGTATCCGGACTTATCCTGGGCACAATAGGAAAAAGGCCATACCCCCAAATCGCTGCCGTCACCGTGGATAATCGCCCCCATATTGGGGTAGAAATACAATGGCGAAATGGGGCACAGCAGGTGATGGCTTTATTAGATACGGGGGCGGAGGCCACTTTAATATTTGGAAATCCCAAGAAACATGGGGGGCAAAAGGTAGAATTAGCGGAAAACGAGCCATAATTTCTTTAGTCGTGGGAGGATACAAAATTCCTCAAGCTAAGGTAGTTATTGTACCCATTAAGGAATATATAATTGGGATGGATCTGTTACGGGGACTTAAGTTGAATACAACATGTGGGCAAATGGTGTTTGGAAAGGCACCAAATAAGCAAGTAGCATTTGAAAACAATAGACCAGTATATCTATCCAGAAAAATAATAGTGGGTAGAACTGTGGGACCAGAAATAGCTTTGCCTAAAACAAGGGGTCTGGTATGCCAAAAGCAATACCGGATACCTGGAGGACATAAAGAGATAACAGAAACAATTAAGGATTTACAGGAAGCGGGGGTGCTAATTCCAACCACTAGCGGTTGGAATAATCCCATCTGGCCAGTGAAGAAATCAGATGGTTCGTGGAGAATGACAGTAGATTATAGGGCTTTGAACAAAAATACGGACCCTCTGACTGCCGCGGTCTCCGATATTGTAACATTGGTAGAGCAGATACAGCAACATTCGGGGAAGTGGTATGCCGTAACTGATTTAGCAAATGCTTTTTTCACAATTCCTATCTGTAAAGAAAACCAAGAACAATTTGCCTTCACGTGGGAAGGACGACAGTATACCTTCACTAGACTACCTCAGGGATACTTACATAGCCCTACCATATGTCACCGGAGGGTGGCAGAAGATTTAGAAAGGTATGATTGTCCAAAAGGCATACAATTAACTCATTACATTGATGATATATTAGTACAAGGGGATAAAGAAGAGCAAGTAGCGATAGCTCTAGCATAAGTAGTAGAAAATATGGAGAATAGAGGTTGGAAAAATAACAAGAATAAAATACAAGGACCTAGCAACACTGTGAAATTTTGGGGATACAGTGGTCAAATGGTAAAAGAGAAATCTTACCAAAGGCAAAGGATAAGATATTGTTGTTTTCCCCGCCACGGAATCAAAAAGAAGCCCAGAAGTTTATAGGACTATTTGGATTCTGGCGACAGCACATTCCACATTTGGGGCAAATATTGTCCCCATTGTATAAAGTCACTCGAAAAAAGGAAAACTTTGAATGGGGACGATTACAACAAGAAGCTTTTGATCAGGCTAAGGTCGCTATCCAAACAGCATTAGACTTATGGCCTATCAGGGAGGGGCCAGTAGAATTACAGGTTTCATTTTCATCTTGTCATGCGGACTGGAGTCTGTGGCAGAAACAAGACGGTAAACAAGTACCGTTAGGGTTTTGGAGCAGGAAATTACCTGATGCTGCATGGCAGTATTCAGCCTTTGAGAAGCAGTTACTAGCATGTTACTGGGCTTTGTTAGACACAGACCAATTAACTCAGAACCATGAAATCCTTATGTGCCCTTTAATCCCAATTATGCAGTGGGTACACAGCACCCCGCATACCCATCGGATAGGGTATGCGCAAGAAGCTTCCATTGTAAAATGGAAATGGTATTATTATTATTATTATTATTTGTGGTTTTTATATACCGGACTTCGTAGAGAACATCAGTTCGGTTTACATTATAACTTCAAACTCAGCAAACAGATGCTTTACATGGAACTTATACAAAACAAGTTCAGAGCAATAGAGGGACTCACTTTACTGGTAACTTAGTGCAGCAATATGCTAGAGACAACTACATTGAATGGATTTTTCACATTCCATATTATCCCCAAGCTGCCGGCCTTATTGAGCATATGAATGGGTTATTAAAAAATATGTTACGCTCTCTTACAAAATCTGCCACCATAAAGGGGTGGAAATCTGTATGGTCCACAGCTCTACAGCTGCTAAATAGCAGACCTTGAACAAAGGTCGGAAAGACTCCTTTCCAGAAGTTATATAATCAGGAACTCGCTTCTACTCAGATCCGAAATATCATTTGCTGGGCCACGGCTTTGGGAAACGTCGAATTGCCCCGCCAAAATAGTTATGAAGCTGTGGGATATGATGTAACCAATCCCACCGCTATAGTGATACCTCCCCATGAATCTTTATTGTATGATTTACAGATTGGGTGCAGCATCCCTAAGCAACATTTCAGATGGCTGTGTATTCGATCTAGTTGGGCAAAACAAGGCATAACTGTATTGGGGGAATCATTGATTCTGACTACCATGGTCCCATATATGTACTGTATCACAACTTGACGAATAAAGAAATTTACGTTCCTGCCCAAACCAAAATGGTACAATTGATTATTATTCCCTATGTAACAGACCAAATGGTATGGGGAATTCCCAATTCCTCTCCCCAAGGACAAGGTGCCTTTGGAAGCACCTCCAATCCAAGTAAACTACATCCAGGAGCTAAAATATGGATCTTCACACCTCATAGAGAACCTAGGAAAGGTGAAATTTTAGCTGTTGGCAAAGATGCAGTACTGACTGTACTACCAGAAGGAGATGAACATTGGATACAGGTACCCAGTACCCGATGTAAACTAAGGGAATAACTAACGATCTGTTCTCTTGCTACAGGTTGGCTTGCACCTCCCGTTTATGGCGATCAACCTCTTTGCCATCATTGGTATGGTGCACACCCTATATCAGCCTGTAGAAGTAACCTCCGGACGGGGGACTATCAAGTCGAAGAACAGCACTTCCTCTCGGACGCAGGATAATTTCACATGTAAAGCTTACGATGCTTGTGTGGTTTGGAACATTACCACAACTGCAAAAGTAGTGAAAGCAAACACAACACAGGACAAAACCACTAGATTACTCGTCAAGTATCGCATCGGGGATCAGTTTTCTATAGCCAGTTACACCGCCATACAGTGTCGTAACTATTCGGCTCCTTGTCTACAATATACCCGAGCTATGTGGAAGGAGAAGATATGCAATTCCACCCCAATCCAATCACTCAATATGACACTTACTAGTATTAATGACTGGGTGCTAGTATGTGAAAATGCTACTGTAATTACAAATCGGATCCGCTTTGGGTACTTTTGGACGATGCTACCTAGAAAAGAAATTACTAGTCATTCTCAGCTGGTGGTCTGATTCCCCGAGACATGCATTCCTTTTATACAATATGTTACAAAACATGTGTTGAAATTTAACATAACATTTCCCCACCGACCCAAACTTACCCGATATAAACGAGCATGGTACGATACACTATTGGGAGGATTGGGTACAGGAATGGGAGCATTAAATACTGTGGACATGGAGGTATTAGCGAACAGAATTGCCACGGCCGGAGGGGATACAGGCCTCATCACTAACATTATTGCAAATTGGATTCCCAATCCCGCACACATGCAACAGTATGTGCAGAAGTATTTGCATTTAAATAATGATTTGGTTATAGAAGGGTGGAATGCAACTTGGGAAATGGGACATAATCTGACTGCATTTGTTAATTGGACACAATCCGGTATGCAAGCTTTGTATCTACAACAACAGATAGAGATGATACAAACCAAACTATACATGAGTATTTCTCCTAATTGGAAGGAATTGTTCCAATCATATGTACCATCCCCTCCCCTCCCCGCCACGACCCTTTTTCCTCCACCTTAAGGAAACGTTAAGATTAAACAACTTTAGATAATTTTACCCACTAACAGGTCGATACAGTAAAGTGTGCTCCGTCGGAGCGCACTGTCAGCCTGCTCTGGACGCGTGTTTTCCCTTACCCCTTATTCAGTAAGGGGAGGAAAACACGCGGCCCACCTGAGGCACCTAATAGCGCCCTCAACATGCAAATGCATGTTGATGGTCCTATTAGGTATGCGCGCGCGATTCAGTAAGTAAAATGTGCAGCCAAGCCGCACATTTTACTCTAAGAAATTAGCGCCGCCCCAAAGGTCGGCGCTAATTTCTTCCGGCGCCAGGAAAGTGCACAGAAAAGCAGTAAAAACTGCTTTTCTGTGCACCCTCCGACTTAATATCATGGCGATATTAAGTCGGAGGTCCCCAAAAGTAAAAAAAAGTTAAAAAAAAAAAAATAAATTGGAATTCGGCCCGCGGCTGTCGGGCCGAAAACCGGACGCTCAATTTTGCCGGCGTCCGGTTTCCGAGCCCGTGGCTGTCAGCGGGCTAGAGAACCGACGCCGGCAAAATTGAGCGTCGGCTGTCAAACCCGCTGACAGCCGCCGCTCCGGCCAAAAGGAGGCGCTAGGGACGCACTAGTGTCCCTAGCGCCTCCTTTTCCCCGTTTTTCCCGCGTCACCTCATTTAAATACTGAATCGCCCGCACCGGCGAGGGGCCAGTGCGCGCGCCGGGAGAGCGGGCGTTCGTCCGCTCTCCCGCGGTCTTACAGTATCGACCTGATAATTAGCCTCCTTGCAAAACAATTGTTTATAGTTGCCTGTTTCGCATTTCCTTTAAAAAGCGTTATCTTAATCTAATTCCTTCTACTTTCAATTGTCCTGAATTACTCTCCCTGTTCATTGTAACTTTCATTCTTATAATTTATGGTTTTCCCCTGGTTTTGATGTAAACCGGTACGATAAGACATAGTCTTGAGCATCGGTATATTAAAAGAATTTAAATAAATACCATACCAATATCCTATAGGCTGGCTGCCACAGCCACAGTATACGATATGCGACACAAATTGGTGTACAGGCCGAATCACGTTTTATAATGCCTCCAATACATTAACAGATACTGTATGTAAATTTACATCACTTCCTTTCCCAGTCTATCTTCCTTAAAGAGGAAGTGTGCTAATACAAGTTTTGCATACTAACAATTGGATATGGACCACTAATAATCACACTATTGACAATACAATATGTACCCCTACACTAATGGGATTGGTTTGCCCTTTAATGTATTCCACATTACCCAATGATTGCTCGTTGCAGCAACCTTTGGCACACTGTAGCCTTCTAATATTACCTGATAATGTAACTGGTTTCATAATTCCATTCCCTGAAACTGTATGTGTATATAATTTGACTTTTACAGGATGCCTGTATAATGTTACTTGGTTTACTTTTGGTTCTCGACAATATTATTTACCACCAATGGACATCGTTGACGCGCAATTGGGTGTAAAGTTGGACTTATCATTCTTTAAGATACCATTGTTGAATTTGACTAAACTGCAAAAGGTATTGAATACCTCAGATTCGTTGAAACAGACCCTGAGACATGTGGACATTGCTGTAATTGGTGCCCTGCTTTGAGCGGACTTTGCCAAGGAACGCCTACTACATTTACAACAACAATTGATAAAACCTCTCATTCTTGGTGGGATGTGTTTTTCGGACGTTCCTCTACTGCCGCAATGACTCTGAATTGGATTTTTCATCCTATCCTTATTGTATTGTGTGTATGCCTCCTGTGCCTAGTGTGTACATATTATCTCACCTATTGAGTGCATAAAATAGCACGTCAAAGTAAATATACCACTACAGTGGCTTCGTATGCAGTGGTGCCTGCATTGGAGAATGATTGATCAAGGGTGGAGTGTAGGATAAACATGTTCTTGTTAAACAGGTTGTGCAGCTCAGCTTTCTGGCTCCCTGTCAGGAATATGGTGGTCTGATCAACCGCCTACATGCCAGGGACAGGATGAAGCCCACTGGGTAGTAGCAACTGTTGATACATAACATGGGGGGATAGTGATCAATCATTTCTCTCTCGCACACACACTTGTTTACGGCATGGTATAAAAGAGCAGGACTTTCCAGTGTCCGGCGGGAGTAGGAGATATTGCCTCTATAGACGTGCTGGACACTGAAAACCCCCTTCTCGCCTTTGCTGACCTGACGACTCCTCGATACAAGGCTAATGACACGAAGGGTGCTGGATGGCATATGCAATCATGTGGTATGTAAATAACTTTCTGTAAATAACGTATATGACCAAGATGTCACATTAATAAATGATGTCATAGATATTGTGTCAGAGTACCTTACTCTCTCATTCCCAACACCCATTGAGAGAGTACGAAAAACAAGACAAGACTTTAAATTGAATCCTATAAAAAACTGGTAACCAGTGCAACTGTCTGAAAACAGGTGATATATCATCATATTTGCGGAGACCAAAGATCAACCGTGCTGTGGTATTCTGCAACAACTGGAGACATTTTAACTGTGAATTAGGAACCCCCAGTAAGAAAGAGTTACAATAATCCAGCTTTGAAATCACAAATGTATGAACATTATTTATTTATTTATTTAACATTTCTTATATACCGATATCCGTTCGCACATCACATCGGTTCACAGTGAAACAAAACTTTGGGCATTGCCCTTACATATAACAGATAACATATTGAACTCGGCAACATATAAATAGTCTTTGGGAGGAGCCCTAAGATATAACAAGCATCAATGAGTAGATGCTATGGAATAGAATAATAATTATAACTATAACTATATACATGATAGTGCAAAGTACAAAATCATTAGACAGGCTGTGATACAAAGGTTAGCCAGTTATAGTCATACAGAGTTATCCTTGATTCTAAGTTAATTTCGATATGTTTCTTTCTCTTATTTTATAAGGTAACGGTAAAAGTTGTCTATTTTTAGTATTTTGTTTTATTGATCAAGATGTTAATGTATATTTTCAGCTTTTATTATGTCATTTTTATTTTATAATTTCTTTTCTTTTATTTAAAACAGTTTTTTTAAGAGTTTATTTTTTTGGAAAATGTTGTGAACCGCTTCGGTCATTCATGTAATGGTGAAACAGTATAGAAATGTATTAAATAAATAACATAAATAAATAAACATAAGAACATGCCATACTGGGGCAGACCAAGGGTCCATCAAGGCCAGCATCCTGTTTCCAACCAGGGACTTAAGATCTTTAACCTCTAATAATGACCGAATCTTCCTAATATACATCAAAGAACAGAAAGTTTACCATAAATAATGACTTGAGGAGCTGGGAGCAAGCTTGTGAATCAAACCTGCATGTCCAAGCATAGCACTGCCTCTTTAAAAATTAAATTTTAAAACGTAATAGTCTTATGTCATCAGTGTATCACCATATGGATAACATTCATCTTCTGTATTGGATGAGTGACATTTCAAAACATGCAGAGAAGGATTTGCTGTTCTTTTTCTGGTCTTACAGTTTTCTGGTCTTACAGTTTATTCCGGAGGACCAAGTCAGACTAAATATCTTTGGCATCAGTGAAAAAGAAATGCCAAATGACAAATATCCACAATTATGCTTAATTGCCAAGCCAGTTGGGGGTCTATTTATAAAGTGTGTCTGCACTAATGCAAGCATTAAAGGTCATCAAATTGGAATCAACACTTTTACATTAACCTAAATGCAAAATTTTATGATATGAGGTAATGAGATACAAACCTATGCAATTTATCACATTATCACTGACACGCCTTAAAGAGTGCAAATGTTTATGCAGAAGCGTTAATGCTAAAAACCTAACCTACACCTCCAGAGCTGTAGTTAACATTTTTTTTTTGTTTAACACTTTGTGTTAATGCCCACATTAATTTGCATGATCTGGCAGGATTTGCCTATAATTATTCTGTGAATACTGCATTAAGGCCGGTGCAAACGCATGCGTTAAAATCAGGCATGCTCTGATCTTGAATGCACTTTGATAAATAGACCCCTTGGAGATTATGGTTAATGGGAATTTATGAGCTGCCACAATAACAGGAAGGCAAGAAAGGAATGAAGATAAGGAAATGCTGTTTGGCTTCAAGGATATGAAAAGGCCCCTGACAAAGTGAAACTCATGTTCTCAATCAATTTTACTTCACTTGAACTTTAAACCATGGGCACTGTTCTTTTCTGTCTCTTTTCTTTTCTCTCCCGTTATTTTCTCTAAGCTTTGATGTTTCTATAAGCTAAAGATAGCTTATCAGAGAAGCCCGGGAGAATGGAAGTGCTTAAGTAGGTGCAGCAAGTGAATGAGCAGAATTTCAATCCTTCCCAGCAAGAAGCTGAACGATTCAGGAGACAGCAGTTACACTGTGACCTGGAGCAGAGGAAGAGCTTTAACAACATTGGCTAATGCAGCAAAATCCTTCCTTGCATTTCAAAGCCCACGTTGCAAAATGTACTTTGCATCAGACTGTATTTCACAAGAGGAAGAAATAATCTACAGAAAAGAATGAGGGATTCTTTTTCGCCTGGATTTGATTTTAACATTGCATCTACAGCCCTGTACAACACAGGATAACTAACTCTCTTACTTGAAAAATCAAAAACGGGGTGTTTATGGAAAGGGCTAGCTCACCAGTCCACCGACTGATCTCATATTCCAAGGTTGCACATTTTCTCCTGAGCCTCACAAACTCCTTCTGCAATGATATTTTGAATTTCAGCAGCATATTTACAGGTACATAGGCATGGTGGAGTAGAAATCCAGTATGAAAGCAAACTAAAAGCCCACAAAGGAAGCCCTTGTTTCCAAAATCAACTCTTCATGAGCAAAATAGGAAAGTAAATGTGAAATAATTCTACAATAATAATACTGATAATTCAACAGTTTAACACACAAAACAAAATAATTAAGCTATTCTTTCCTCTCTTGAGAACTAAAATAACTAAGGTGCAAGTTTTGAAGTTCATATGTTTTAAACTTATGGCACTTGTACCCTTTGGGGATAATTTTCAAAAGCACTGTCGTGTGCAAAACTGCATTATATGCATGAAAGTGGCTCTTTGAAAATTATCCCAATGGTTACATGCCTAAAAATTCATGTTTAGGCGATTCTGTGCACATTTTTATGCGTGCTGCAAAGAGGCACCTTTGTGTGGACATTGGCAGCTGCTCTCTTGCTGGTGCCGTGCTAAGGTACACGCAGTCCTAATAATTTTCAAAGCAGACTTAAGAGCATAAGTGCACTTTGAAAATTAGGATTCAAGTCCATGTGTACTTTTGTTTTCATGAACTGCAGCCCTATGTGGGCTATCATAAAACTGTGCTCTGTGTTTGCATGTTTGATTCTTGAGAAGAAATTGTTCCATGTTTCTGAAAATTTCTCATCACTGGTTGCTCCCAACACTACAGCTCTGAAGTATGAACGTAGCAATATTAATGTGGGCGGTAGCGCTAGGGTTGCTGACTGGCTTTAGATTTTCAGGACAGGCTGGGTCCAAGTCCCAGTTTTACTCCATACTCGTAATCCAAGTTCTCTTAGGGAAATCAATAGGGACATCCGAACCAAAATCCATGCAGGCAGTGGGGTAAAACCAGGACTGGATCGACCTGCTCTGAAAATCTGAGGCTAGTTGGCAACCTTATAAGTAAAGGAGATCCTCACAGGTCCCAGAATGCAGAAAGTTGAAGGGAGGGGGGCAGAGGGAGACATCCATAACACTGGAGGTCTGGCAAAATGCTCACATAGCCCAGATACTGAAGCACAATAGAAAAGAACGTCAGAGAGAGCAGCTGGGGTGATGGACCACAAATGAGAGGTCCGCCCAGGCCCTGAGCCTTGCTACATGCAACAAGAGTAGGAATGAGCTGAGTACGGCAGGACATATATGTGCTTAGCAGGGATGGGCAACTCCAGTCCTTAAAGACCCCTAAACTAGTCAGGGTTTCAGGATATCCCTAATAAATATAGATGAGAGATGTGCATGCACATTGACTGAGCTGTACGCAAATCTATTTCGTGCCTATTCGTTTGGGTTATCCTGAAAGCCAGACCAGTTAGGGGCTCTCAAGGACCGAAGCTGCCACCCCCTGCAAGTCTAAAACACTCCACAGTGGTAGAAAGAGCTAAATGTAAAGGGGCTGATGTATTAAACTGCAAGAGGGACTTACAAAAATGAGCCACAATCATGCAAACGTTTTCTCTCTGTGCCAGTTTATTTAAATCATATGGAAATGAGAATTGCTTGAATATTTTCTTGTAATAAAGTTGGCACAAAATCATTGATTCCTATCTCAAAAAAACTGAACTACACTTTCTCTGAGTTTCTCAAAATAATTCATTTTTACAACATTTTTCACACATATTTTTGCCAATGTAGAATCACTTCTTTATTCAGTATATTTATTTAGATATCTATCCTGTCTTTATGAAAGCACTCAGCATGATCTGCATGACTGTTCAGCTGATTAGCAATTCAGCATACATTTTTCCAACGGCTTTACAAATGCCAGAATGCATGCATTAAAATAGCAGCAAATGTTAAAACTTACAAATGTGACTCTGCTGGCTATTTGCGATTTGAACACGCATAAATGCGCTTGTGAAGCTGGTCGTGGCTTAGTACATCGGCTTCAACGTGAGAGAAGTGCCGCCGGGCCCATGTGTGTGGGGAAACCTGAGACAGACTGGCTCCATTGGACACCCAGAGCACCAAGGCGGGAGAAAGAACTAGCAACACCATGGGGTTGGAGTCAGCTGCTGATTCAGTTGCATCTGGTGCTAGAAGCTGCAGGTCCACGATGCACTCTTCACATTTATTTTGGGGGGGGGGGGGGGGGAAAGAGAACATGGGCATAAGGAAAATGGGAAGGAAGAAGGGAAGAAGACAGTGGGGTACACTGAGCTACATGAAGTAAGGTACCACAGGATGGGAACACAGGGAGGGAATTAATGTTTCTCTCTACAGGAAGACTCTGTTTTCAGATTTGTAGAGGGTCCCTTATAAACTGCTACTGCAGAGGATCAGTGCAAAGATGTATGAAAATGTATCCAAAGTATCTATACAGCAAAGACATCCTGAGTGACCCAAGCAGAAGAAATTTATTTAAAGGGGTCCTGCGGCTACAAACAGACACATTCCTTCTATCACAGGAAATGTAAAAATATGAATAAAATATATTTTGAAAAAACAGATCTCGGAGTGAGAGCAGCTGACTGAGGGATAATGAGAACCTTCCCCCCCCCCCCCCCCCACCATCCCCAGGCTAGCTGATATTTTAAGGATCACAGGTAGTGCTACATCGGCAGAAAGCTGTCATGCTATAAATTAAAAGCAATTTATTGTTTAGCCAGGTGAAAGCGCTTGCCTGGCTGGGTGATAGGTTTCAGGCGTGAGTGGGCGATAAAACAGCTTTCTTGGCACAGAGGCTTCTGGGTGCACCCATTCTGCATCAGCAACAGTGAAGCAGTAGTCACAGCTCATCTACCCACGCTGGCTGAGCAGTCGACGAGCCGCTGACTGCTTTCGCCTCTGCCTGTCCAAAACAGATGCAAGCCAGCAGCAGGCAGCCTCTAGTAACTCCACTGGAGCACAAATTATTATCATGCAGCCAAGCAGGCTCTTGCCACAATAAGTGCTGTAAACTGCTAGCAAAATAGCCCTGCAGTCATACCTTCTGTTCCCTGCTATCACCTGCTGAAGAAAAGAGCACAGGACTACCATGATTTGCATTAGTATGCGGTCATTAAATAGACTGAGTTTAAAATATTGCTCGGTATCTTTTGGGCATTTAAGGCAGGAGTAGCATCTGAGGCAAAACCCTGCATTCCAGCCAGCAACAGAAAACATATAGCAGGTGCAAGACCAGTTAAAACCATCATGCTCGGTCTTTAGGATATATGGTGCAATTATACAGCTCCATACATAAATTATGGATATATGTTTCTCAGCCATCAAAATAACTTAATAAAAATGTTCTAACGTGCATAATTATCATGGTAGCACACACCAGGAGCATCTATTTTAGTGGATCTTGGACTCTGGGGTATCCTCATAATTAGAGATGAGAGATTGTGGCTAAATTCTTACCTATGCAAAACAAATATTGTGTGAAAGTGTAATTGCAGCCTTATGCTAGTTTTCACAGAACTCCCCTTTGTAACTTAAAACTTTAAAAGCAGTAGACATATGTGCAAGGATCCCATACTGTGTTGTAGGAGTTGTGTTTGGGAAAGATCTTGATGCGGATTAAAAATAAAGACACAAATGAATGCAAAAGATAAGCATTTTTAGGTTTTTCTACTGTTAGTGCAATTGCAAAAGACTTATAAAAGAGAGAAAAAAAATCGTTATGAATAAGACTCATGGTCTTAATCATCAAAAGAGTGGAGAATTTCATCCCCACAACCCAGTTGTCATACTTATATATATTTCACATATAGAAACATACTATATGACGGCAGATAAAGACCCAATGGTTCATCCAGTCTGCCTAGCAAGTTATTTAGAATACTAACTGCTGCTCCACATACCTTCCGCATAACCTCCTCCCTCCTAATTGCCCTACCATTCTACCTCCTTTTAACCTTCATTCCCCCCTTTCCTATCCTCTCTATCTTCTTTCCATCTCCCATCCTCGATTCCTATGTCCCTTCTTCCCCTCCAGGTTTCATCTACCACCACTTCTTCCTCAACTCTTCTCATAAAATCCCCTTCCTATAGGAAATGAGAAGAGACAAAAGAGGTAGTGTACTTCTAAATCAGTTGGGTCCAACGCTGCAAAACTTTGCTTAAGGAGTTATAGAGATCCTCCTAGATGTCTACTAGAACCAGACTTCTACCAGAAGGAATGATCCATTTACTAGATGGGAGGAAATATGATAGTCAATGTGGGTGTGTAGCTTCCCCATGTGGGAGATGGAGAATGGTGTGTTTCTAGCCTATATAAACCTGTGCCACCATTTTAGAGTGTGGAATCAAGTTGACCATTCCAGAGACAGCATGTCCATGGTTGTTCCCTGGTTTTGTTTATTTCTCAGGAGTCTTTAGGTTGAGACTTAGGATCATAAAGGAGAAAGAGAACTTTCATCCTTTTGAAGGACTGTGTTTGAAACCGTGCAGACCGTGTCTGGACACCTGTTCGTTTTTTGTGTTTCACAGACAGGAGTTTTTTCCACTCTCCTCTCCTCATCTCATATTTTTGGTTTCCCATTTTGAAACATACAATTTTTTTTTTTTTGCATGTTAGCATGCTTGAGTACTCCCCCAGAGGCTCAGTGTATGTAAAGCAAAGGAATAAACATAAGACCATAAGATATGCCATACGAGGTCAGCCGAAGGGTCCATCAAGCCCAGCATCCTGGGTCCAACAATGGCCAATCCAAGTCATGAGTACCTGGCAAGTACCCAAATATTAAACAGATCCCAAGCTACTACTCCTTATTAATTAATAACAGTTTATGGGCGTCTCTTCTAGGAACTTATCCAAACCTTTTTTAAATCCAGTTACACTAACTGCCATAATGACATCCTCTGGCAATGAATTCCAGAGCTTAACTATGCGTTTAGTGAAAAAGAATTTTCTTAGATTTGTTTTAAATGAGCTACTTGATAACTTCATGGAGTGCCCCATAGTCCTTCTATTATCTGAGAGAGTAAATAACTGATTTACATTAACCTGTTCAAGTCCTTTCATGATTATGTAGACCTCTAATCATATCCCACCCTCAGTCTGAGAACACGCGTGGACTGTGAGAAGTTCTGAAAAGGCATAGGTTCTCATCCATTCCTTGATAAGGGAGTGAAGGGGAGAGAAGGAATGCCTGGACCTAGTAGTAGGTACACTATCATTGAAAGGAGATTCAAGGAGGAGTATAACGATGCTCATTAAGTACCGTGAGTAACGAGAAGGAAGAAGAATTTCAAGAGAGGCAAGATGCTTGGGATTTTTTCTGTATGGACTTTGACTAAATTGAACAAGAGGCACTGTCCCCTATTAATTCAGAGGGAGCTTAAAAACTGCCCTAACAGTGACTGAAGAGGAAGAGAAATTGGACCTTCCAATACATTTACTAAACAGAAGGAAGGTCACAAATCTATTTAGACTGTACCTTATACCACCATATCTTAAAACAACTAAAGCTGTAAAGAACTTTTATCAATTTTACCATTCAGCAGTAAAGTTATGTTGGAAATCATCTAATGCTTCCAGTGTGAATATTGCTTCTGTGATTATTAGAGTTGTTTACAATTGACATTAACACTGGGATTTACCAAATGCACTGAACAGGTTGTAGAAGCAAATTCTCCTCTCCCCCCCCCCCCCCCCCCCGCCCCCCATTTAGGGAACCCTGGAGATTAAATTAAAAGTAACAGCATGGGAAATTTCGCTATCGGAGACTATGTTGTGGTGTAGTTCCTGAGGCCTTTATCCAGGACAATCAACTCAGGGGTTACACAGTGATGACAGCATTAGGTATGATGAATTCTATCTGGAGCCTACATTCTGAAGCAGCTCCAGCTGCTTCATGCTTCTTACACAGCTGCTGCCCATCCTTCAGGTTCTGGTGAAAAGGCTATGCTATTTTCCTGCACCTCTCAATCATTTCATTCTGGACTAAGCTGCAGTGTTGCTCCTTGCCCCCCCATGGTGCTCTTTACTGCCAGGTACAAGAAAAAGATCCCTTCATAGTCTTCATCTTCCACTAACTTTTTCATATTTACCACTATCTGCCACCCCCAAAAACAAGAATAGTAGTCCTGTTTCTCCGCTGTAGCTGCCAGCATGAAAATTCAGGATACATCTGGAGTCGCATGTGGCAGCCTCTCTTGAGCAGCAGCTAATGGTTTCAAACTGGCTTCCTCTCAAGAGACAGACCCTCCCTATTGCACTTGGAGGTGGACCCTTGTCCTGGAGCAGTGTAGAACGGCTCCCTGGTCAGACCCAGGAAGCACCTGCCACCAGGTGGCGGAGCACAGGAGGAGACAGAGGCTAGCTGGAGCTTCACCACTGGTGGAGCCCTTGGGGTCCCGGGCCGCTTGGACTTAGGTGGGCCTTGCAGGGTCTCCCAGATAGGAAGTATAGAGGTGGGCCCACCAGGATCAAGGGTGCACGGTCGATGTCTTGACTGGAGGCCTGAGGGATCAAGGAAGGCCAGTACAGTGTCTGTGATGACAAGGCTAAGAGCAGGGCCAGAATCAAGGAGGCGTGGTCAAGGATAGCCAAGGTTGAGTTCCAAGGATCAGTTCGAGAGAGGTCAGCCAAAGCAGGGGTCAAGTTCCAAGGATCAGTCTGAGAATGGTCAGCCAAAGCAGGGGTCAGGTTCCAGAGGTCAGACGTGGTCAAGGAGGCAGGCAAAGGTCAGAATCTGGGCAGCGATCAGTGTGGTCAAGGACACAGGCAAAGGTCAGTACCAGAGAGAGTCAGTCCACGAGGTACAACCTGGGGGAACGCAGGAACAGACAGACACTGGAACACAAGGATTGTAGAATAAGGCTGGAACACGAGGATGCTGGAACAAGGCTGGAACAGGCTATGAGACACGGAGGCAAACTCAGTTCACTCACGGTGTCAACCCGATTGCCAAGGTAAGGGAGTGCAGGCAGGCACTTCATTTAGTAGTATGTTCAATCAGGGCGTGCCGCGGAGCTTGGACCTGCCCATGGCCCTATAAGGGACTGGGCGGTCCGCGTATGCTAGGGGCGGGTCCGACGCCACAGAGGACACTGAGCCCCATCGTGAGGCCTGGTGCGCTGAGCAAAGCCCGGCAACTGCTGCCGCGGGACGCCGAGGCCTGGAAGAGCTTGCAGCTGCTGCCGGAGAGGCCAACCCGGGACCTGCAGTGGAGTTGGAAAGGTGAGCAAGCCTGTGCATGGGCCGAGCGTGGACGGGGCGCACAACACTCCCTAGCTAAAGACCTCATATGAATGAATTTCCCCCTAACCTTGCACCCCTAATAGTCTTGTTCTGGGTACAGCCAACGGAGAAATCAGATGGGAACTTAAATTAGATATTGCAAAATAATGCAAAGGGTCTTACCTGCCTGTTTTTTGCAAAATCTTGGCAAATAAGCTATTTGTCCCACTTCATGCAGTTTTTGTCACGTGTCATCTTGTACATGAGGGCAGCCTGTCCTGTTTAATAAATCATCTGCTGTCTACGAATCCATTCAACCTCAACATTTTGTTGAACTAGACCAAAGTCAACAGCACCTAAAAACTTTGTTTAAGCATACAAGTTAGAACATAACATAAGAAGATAAGAAATGTCATACTGGGTCAGACTAAGGGTCCATCAAGCCCAGTATCCTGTTTCCAACAGTTGCCAATCAAAGTCACAAGTACCTGGCAAGTACCCAAATATTAGATAGATCACAAGATACTATTGCTTATTAATTACCGTGATAGCAGTTTATGGATTTATCCTCTAGGAGCTTATCTAAATCTTTTTTAAACCCAATTATACTAACCGCTGTAACCACATCCTCTGGCAATGAATTTCAGAGCTTAATTTAATGTGGACAAGTGCAAAGTGATGCATAAAGGGAAAAATAATCCTTGCTGTAGTTACATGCTGTTAGGTTCCATATTAGGAGCTACCACCCAGGAAAAAGATCTAGGCATCATAGTGGATATTACTTTAAAATCGTTGGCTCAGTGTGCTGCAGCAGTCAAAAAAGCAAACAGAACGTTAGGAATTATTAGGAAGGGAATGGTGAATAAAATGGAAAATGTCATAATGCCTCTATATCGCTCCATGGTGAGACTGCACCTTAAATATTGTGTACAATTCTGGTCGCCACATCTCAAAAAAGATATAGTTGCAATCGAGAAGGTACAGAGAAGGGCAACCAAAATGATAAAGTGGATGGAACAGCTCCCCTATTAGGAAAGGCTGAAGAGGTTAGGGCTGTTCAGCTTGGAGAAGAGACGGCTGAGGAGGGATATGATAGAGGTCTTTAAAATCATGAGAGGTCTTGAACATGTAGATGTGAATCGGGTTTTTACACTTTTGGATAATAGAAGGACTAGGGGACACTCCTTGAAGTTAGCAAGCAGCACATTTAAGATTAATCGGAGAAAATTCAAGGCACAATTAAGCTCTGGAATTTGTTGCCAGAAGATGTGGTTAGTGCAGTTAGTGTAGCTTGTTTCAAAAAAGGTTTGGATAAGTTCTTGGAGGAGAAGTCCATTAACTGCTATTAATCAAGTTGACTTAGGGAATGGCCTCTGCTATTACTGGGATCAGTAGCATGGGATCTTCTTGGTGTTTGGGTACTTGCCATGTTCTTGAGGCCTGGTTTGGTCTCTTTTCGAAACAGGATGCTGGGTTTGATGGACCCTTGGTCTAACTCAGCATGGTAATTTCTTAAGTTCTTATGTTCACTGATGCAATGAATATGCATGAGAGAAAATTTGCATCAGTGCATGCAAATTTTCTCTCATGCAAATTCATTGTGGATATCCTGAAAACCTGAATGGCTGGGGGGACCCCAGGACACGGTTGGGAACCACTGCAATAGGTGAACTAGGCAGTCACCTAGGGTACAAGCCATTAGGGGGCAGCATAGAGAAGCCATATGGTACAGCGAGCGAAGCCCATCACACTCACAGCCGAGAGAAGTAGAGCCTTGGTGGGTCATGAGCAGCGCCTCTGTTTGTGTGTGTGTGTGTGTGAGAGGGATTGTGTATGTATGAGAGAGCAATGGTGTTAGTGAAATATAGGGAGGAAGCCTGTGTAAAGGTGCATGTGTGAATGAGACAAAGAACCTAAGTGTGTATAAGAACGGGGGCCTGTCTGAGTGAATGAGGTTGGGGCTGGAGTCGCGGCCTTGTCTAGGAGGGGGTGGGGGGAGCGTCAGGAGCAAGGCAGAAGGTTCACCTAGGGTGCCTAATACCCTTGTGCCGGCCCTGTATGAATGCTATGCTTATGATAGACAGAAAAGTCACACAGTAGCAAATATAGCACATTAAAGGGTCTATGCAATAAAACTCAAGCAAAAAGAAAATTAGCATGGGCTTGCAAAAAATTGTAATGGACTCATTAAAATGTTACTTAACAAGCTAAGCATCAAGGTTTTTCATGCTAATGCGAAAAAAAAAAAAAAGTCAAGAATAGCATGCCCACACTATTACGATGTACAGAATAGTAAAACTGCATTGGCTAAATAGTGGAAGTGTGTTACTTACCAAGGGCAATACAAACAGTCGGGCCGATATAGTACAATGCGCTCCGATGGAGCCTTAAGGCTCTGGATATCCACCATTGTCTTTGGCCACACTAACAATGTCAATGATTGTTGTTTTTTTTAGTAACCTGTTGCTTGGAAGTACATTTGCCTCGTGTAAAGAAAGATGGGATTATTTTTGATGGGCTTAAATGTGCGTAAGTGTGTCTCTTCTGCTCTCTCCTTGTCTCTTTCTGTCATTCTTTCCCTCTCCTCCATATCTCCCCTGTCCCGCTAGTAAAATTATTATGTGTTTTCTTTTTTTGTTGCTGCTTAATTTGTTATCCACCTTAGACAAGTGTTTGGCAAAAGGCGGGCTAAATACATAAAATAAATATCTTGTGAAAGCTTTCTTTACATATTGGGGGGGGGGGGGGCAGGAGAGGTAAGTGGGAAGCACTGCGGGATGGTCCACTGGTTAGTCACTTGCATCTGGGGGGGGGGGGGGGGGGGGGGACGACACACCAGGGAATAGGGCAGTGCAGCTTATGAAAATGGCTGTAATGGACAGATGTTTAAATGCCAGATTTACTCACTCATCAGGCTAATCCCAAAAATTCTAACAGGGATCTTGACAATCAGCCTTGGATCCAGTCCATTTCCACACCAGTATGAAATCACTGTGCCTTGTACATTGTGAGGTGTGGCGCAATTCTTGAAGAGCCTCTGTGATGTATCACTGTTTCATTTGAGAAGATCTATTTGTTGTATGAATCTGTGTATATTGTAAGAATTTGTGCAAAAATGAGTGTTAGCTACAGTTTGTTTTGGCAAAGAGAAGTATGGTTACATATAATCATCCTCAAGATTTTATGAGTACAGATATACAGGGTCATTTCTTATCAATGGTCTTCTTTTTTCAGGCCCTCTGCTTCCAGTTGGACATGCTCTCCTATGCTCAGATTAATATGATCATGCTATTTAGTTTGGCCTTGCTGAGTAACCTGCTCATATTAGTGAGTTAACGCCAGGTCCTAGCTGGTATTAAAGAATGGGAAGGGTGAGCATGCCATGCTATTTAATATGAGCTTGGTAGACACTCATTTGCATATAATGTTCCTTCATTTCCATATGCACATTTTTACATGCTCACACTAATACCCTTTCGAATCCCTTTAAAAAACACAGCATGGCCATTCTGCAAATTTTGCTATTTTTAACAATGCTCAAAAGGGCCTACTGCATAGGCCTCTTAATGGTGGTAGGCGACCTGTGCTATTATCTGCTTCATTAGGATATATATGTCGCATGGCAGCATGGCACCATGCTGCCATGCGACAAAATATACCATCAAATAACCCGCAGGTGCTAACACGTGGATTAACATCTAAAATGATATATTACAGAAGAATGCATTTAAACAAGATGTCAAAAATTTAAGACTTTTTGGAGTAGCTTTCAAAGACTTAAGCGGGATTGTGCATGTAAAATTGGCATGTACATGCATAAGCAGCCTCTCTGTGCAGTAAACAAATTTTTAAAAGGGCAGGAATTTGCACATCCTGACACTGATGCACATACAAAAAGGGTATTTTGAGGGCACTCTGGCATGGGGTTTGGACAAATGTGCTTATTTATGTGTTATATAAGCAGAGCATGCCAATATATCATGAAACATGCGGGCATGCTTCTATACCCATTAATCAAGTTATGAATGTTAAACTTGATTTCTTTTTTTGTCTGCAGTTTTTGTTTTGGGAATATAAGCAAGTGGTGGAGGGAAGGGTGAACTGGTGTAGGTTTGAGTCAACTGCTGGAAGTCTCTGCGAACAGGTGCTTGGAATGATATGCACAAGTATTTTCATAACTGAGATATGCACATAAATCAACCAACTTTATAATATTCCTGCCTCCATGAATAATCTGAGTTTTATTCCATGTGCATGTTACAAATATATAATGCATAAAATATATACCCATTGTTTTTTACAACAGGTGTATTGTTATGAACTGGCAGGCTGGAGTCAGGGAGCATCCCTACAGAGGCAGTACAGGCCTGCAGGATAGGATTGGAGCTGGTCTTCTGCCTAACCCATCCCCTTCCTTGAAGGTTGAACCCTTGGGAGCTGGGGGCCGGTAGGACTTGTCTTCTGTGGAAGATCAGGGCACAGACTGGGAGCTGGGAGCTAAGGTCAGGCATAAGCTGGACAAGGCAGGCAAGGCTGGCTGGGCAAGGCATGAAAGGGTGGACAAGGCAGGACAGGCTGGAAGATGAGGGCAGGCAAAGACTGAGAGCTGGATACAGGTACTGGCTGGGAGCTGGATAATGGGACTGAAATTCCTCGAACACCTCTCCCAATTGAAAAAGGAATGGCAAATTAATTTCTCCTTCCTGGAGCTAAGAGAGCCACAGTCCTTGCTACCTTTCCTTTGCTCCCTTCATCTCCTCCCACTGACTCCTAGAGTCACCTTTGTAGATGTAGAACAGTGACAAACCCTCAACCTTTTTTCCATCATGGCACACCTGACAGATGATGCTCACGTGAGTGACACATTGCACACTACATTTAACAGCTATACTAAAAAAAAATCCTAGATATTATTTTATTGTTGAAAAAGATGCAGGAGAAAGATAACAGTCTTTTATTTCAATAACTGCTTATAAAATATCATTATTAAATGCCATTTTTTCACAAAAATGTTAATCTTTGCTTACTGCATCAGTGAGAAATCTGGGACTGATATACATATGCAGCACACAGTTTATCGATACAGACAAACACTCATGCATTTTACTGTCAACCTCAGAAAGTTCTGACCTCTTCTGGAGTTTATACAGAGCAGAGTTAGGAAATTTCCCCTTTCAACTCACCATTCAAAAAATATATTCAAATTCTGATATCCCCTCAGTAATATTACTTCAAAATCCCTTCCCTGCCAGCCACTTTGTGAAATAACATGAAAACCTGCTAAAATGACATCTAGAAATTATATAACACACCAGCCATACCATAAGAGTACTATCACCCAGGACTTACCTATGAAAAAAAAGACTGCAAATATAGAACACAGTACATTTACTATTGGAAAAACATAGAAAGCCAGACTGCTCTAGATTCCTACACAGATTCTACATCCTAGTTAGCAGCATCTCCCACCTCTGTCAGACATGCAGAATGCAGACTGACTCTTATCTAATACAAAATAAAAGGCCATAAATTATAAACAAGCATACAGAGAAAACCAGAAACTCTAAGCAGCGTGGAGGAGGGGGAGGTGTGGCAGGATGGTGGGCCAGGATACAGCATGCCTGCAACATTTATGGCTTGGATTGGTGGTGGCAGTGATTGCCAGGATTGAGAGAAAAGCAGCAACAGGGAGCGGTAATGAGGAATTTTAAGTACCAGCTCCATACTCTGCACTCTCCTCAAGCAGAAGCACATGTGGCTGTTATAGGAAGCATAGGCTTGCTATGCAAATGTTTGGTGACACACCTTCCACCCCTTGGTGACTCACCTATGTATCCGGCAGGTGTGTCAAGCACTTCCTGGTCTCCTGCTGCTCTTCCTTCCCTCTCCTCCACCTCAGCGAGATGCACACAATTTTTCGACAAACACGGCTTCCGTTCCTGCCCATGCTATCAGCATATTCATGTTCAGAGGGGAATGGTAGCAGTGTTTGTGGAAGCCAGCAACATGGCCTTTTCTTCTTCCCGCCCCTGCGGCTTGGAAGAAGGTGATGTTCTGCAGGCGTGCAGGAAGAAGAAAGGGCCATGCTGCTGCTGCCGCTGCTGCAGAGATCAACTGTCCAAAGGCTCCTTCCACCTCCCGCGATCGCTGGAGCACTTCTTTCTCCTTTCTGAGGCAGTCCTTTATTGCCGCAGACCCAGGGCAGTGAATCGCTGGATTTCCTAGGCAGCTGGGTGACACAAAATGCTTGGGGCCGCATTCTCAGCTGACTGTTCTGCACCGCGATGATCGCAGCACAGAAAAACAGCTGAGTGCTGCCTTCTTACCACTACGGGCCATCAGAAGTCTCTCCTCCTGCAGTTCCCAACCTGTCATGACTCTGCTTTAATAGAAAACACCAACTGCCCTTCTCAATCGCCCAGTGCAGATCCAGGATGACTCATGCTGTAGCTGCCATGTGTGTTTGGGGTGGGGATGAGTGAGTGAGACAGAGAGAGAGCCAACATGTGTGTAAGTATGTGAGAGAATGTGTGATTGAAACTGTGTGTGTAAGATAGAGAAGGCATGTGTGTGAGAGAGAGACTGATTAGGGAGGTGAATGTTGTGTGTCACAGAGCAAGAGACTGGTCAGGGAGGTGACTGGTGTGTGTGAGAGAAAGAGAGTGCTCATGGGGGTGAATGGTGTGTGTGGGTGTAAGAGAGAGATTGGTCAGGGAGGTGACTGGTGTATGTGAGAGAAAGATTGGTCAGGGAGGTGACCGGTATGTTGAAAGACAGAGAAAGACTGGTTGAGGAGATGACTGGTGTGTGAGAGAGACAGAAACTGTGTATGTGTGTGTGTGTATGTGTATGTGTGAGACAGACTAGTCATGGGCCCTAAGGAAGAGGAGCATGAGGACAGAACTTCAGCTGCCATTGCCATTGTTTCTTATATGTGATATTGGCCTGTAAGGAAAAGGAGTAGGAGAGTTGCTGGCGAGGGTAAGTAAAGGTGGCTTTTTAAGTTTATTTTTCTTGATTGACTGCCATTTTAATTATTGGGTATTGTGTGATATGTCTGCTGTTTGAAATATTTTATTGGTGTTTTTAGAATTTTAAATAATTTTGTAAGTTTTTAATGATTGGATGTTATTCTGCTTATCAGTTGTTTTGAAACATTTATTATTCTAGTTTTAGAATTATTTTATATTTCTTGAGAAATTATAAGTAGAAATGTGCAGACAAAAACTGAACTGGAAACAGCAAGAAGCCAGACTGAGTATATGCAGTGCAAAAATGGAAAAACAAAGTCATTAACTTGATAGTCACTTTATTCTGTATTTGGTGAGGCTCTGTCTGTGTTCTGTGTTTATGATCCAGGTAAGGGTAGTCTGCAAGTTTGTAGTTTCTGTGTGGAGATCTATAGCAGCTTGGCTTGTTCTGTTTTCTTACTAGGAGGTGTACTGATGTTTAGGGCCTGGTTAAATGTTTATAGTGTTGCCTTTTCATAGGTAGGGTTGTGACTGTTTGAATGAGTTCCATAATGCAGGTGTAACTTTTTGCGCATTAGTTTGTGTGCATTATTGCAGATCCTGGTTCTGTGTTAGGTGCTATATTTCTGTTTCTATTTCTCCAGTTCTCTACTGCATGCAGAGAGGCTTTTTTTGGGTTTCCATTCCAGTTTCTGTCTCCATATTTGTAATTTGGAGACTTTCTGTACTTAGTAAAGGTTGAGTCTATGTGTGTGACCAAGGTGAGGTATTTTACTAGTAAATGGGCATTTGTATAAATCTTATTTGTTGTGTTTTCTCAATAAGGCATGCATTGGTGGTAAATTGCTATCTTTTCGTAAGGAGGGCTATTGTGCCTGGAAGGAAAGAGAGTTTATGTTGCTGTTACTGAGATGACCTCATAAATATATTTTCTGTATGGTGAATTGAACAGGGAATGTCCTAGTTCTGCTATGTACCCTTTGTTTGGGGGTCAGGGCGGATCCTGTAGATACAAAGTACATGTTTACAATTAGCCCCATGATAATCATGTGTTCAGTGTGTAACGCATGTGAGAACCATCTGTCAGGTGTGTGTCCCGACAGAAAAAAGGTTGAGAACCACTGCTCTAGAGGATGGACCCTGACTACCACGCAATAATCTATTACACAACCCTCGAACTTCCCTCTGCTGCAAGTTTCTGCATTCTTTCAAGCTTTAATTTTATTATTATGAATTCATACAATAACAAAATAAACCCAACTTACACAACTCTATAAAGAAAAAAAAACGAAAAAACAAATATTAGTAGAAAGAACACTGGAAAGGGATACATTTTAGTAAATTGCACAGAGGCCAACCAACTCAATTTTATTTCATTTTCAACTACAATCTAGCCAACTAGATTATGGTTGAAAATGATCCCAAAAGATAACCAGCTAAATACAGCGGGTGGCTCTTTGACAATGTACACCTTAATAATGCATAAACTACAATGGGTCTAAACTGGCAAATCCATGCATATTTTAGGAACCAAAATACTTCCAGGTCCCAATTACTGAAGGCAAATACATTTTCAGAATACAATATAATCACGCATGCAACAAATGTCTACTGATATAAAAATCAAGGTTGACAGCATTTCTTTTCTATTTTTCTGCTTAAATGACCCTTCTGGTGCCTTGCAAAGCAGCATCCTGGATTCCAGCCTCCTAAGCCAGGTCAAGGACCATCCCATCAGGTCCCTCCAAATAATTTTTACTTCCTTGGCCACCTGGATAACAATACTCTTAATTGCTTTCACAGTGACTTATTAAATGTATTTGGATTCTATTTTCTGTATCATAGTGTGCTCAACCATTCTTTTTGGCTTAATACCTCTCCTGATACTTGCTTTTATTAGCCAACTATATAATTGCTTTGCTTCCATTCATGCGCTCATTCGGTATTCAGTCATGTTCCCTGACACTAGTAAGGTGAGTGGCCTGCAGGTCCTAAGGAGTACCTGAATTGTCTAAATGGTTCCAGCATTCAAATATACTTTTTGACCTTTACGTTTTGAGATTCAAATGAGACACAGAACAGGTAGCACCAGAACCAAGAGGACATAAGTAGAACTGCAAATAGCCTTCCAGAAGGCCAAACATCTGGTGTCTAGCTTTTGGAAAGCAAAGTTCAGTTGCACATTAAAGAAGTTGATCTTCTCTAGAATGTCATTCTTCCTCATTTGGAATTTTAGTTTTAATAGATTTGCACCCACAAATGACCATTGTGAGGCTATTAGAAACACTAGCTGTTGCTTCTTCAATTTCCTTAGGCAGATATACAATTTCTTCCAACCTATTTGGCACAGGTGACATATACTATGACAGCTTAATCCGGGGTGGCCACTCTGGTCCTCAAGAGCCACAAACAGGTCTGGTTTTCAGGATATCCACAATGAATTTGCATGAGATAGATTTGTATACAATGGATCCACTGAATGCAAATTTTTCGTATGCATATTAATTGTAGATATCCTGAAAACTAGATCTATTTGCGGCTCTTAATGACCAAAGTTGGCCATCTCTGTACTAGAGAGTCTTAATATTATTGATAGCCTTGCCTGTCAAAATCAACCATAACTTTTCATTTCTCTCCTTCTCAGAAGAGTTAAGAACAAGCCATACTGGGTCAGACAAAGGGTCCATCAAGCCCAGCATCCTGTTTCCAACAGTGGCCAATCCAGGCCATAAGAACCTGACAAGTACCCAAAAGCTAAGTCTATCCCATGTTACTGTTGCTAGTAATAGCAGTGGCTATTTTCTATGTCAACTTAATTAATAGTAGGTAATGGACTTCTCCTCCAAGAACTTATCCAAAGCTTTTCTAAACCCAGCTACACTAAATGCACTAACCGCATCCCCTGGCAACAAATTCCAGAGGCAAGAGTTAACCTAACAAGAAGCGGGAGGAACAGGAAATGGGGAAAGGCAGTCATGTAAAAAAGGCAGTAAAATCTTTTATTTCAAAATGCTGGTTGGTCTGCCAAGCAGCACTTACATGCCTGCTAAAATGAGCGCTTTAAAATCTCAAAATTTTCTCAGTGGATTTAAGCATTGAATGACCAAGAAAAAAGATATTTCCTCCCTTGATACTCTCTACTGGAGGTTACAGGGCAGTCATAAGTCATCACAAAACGTAAAGAAAATAATGTAAAAGCTATTTTTTTCCTTTTCATGATATTATGTTAAGGCTATACATTACTGGGTAGGAATTATTATTGGGCAAGATGATATACCTATTTCAGGGTATGTTTCACATTGTACATTAACTCAAGGTTTCCCATGTTTGGTTTTGGATTTTCTATGGAGGTGGCTTAATTTAAAACAAGAAAGTAAGAGATGCAGCTAAATTCTGTAATTTACTAGGGCTAAAGGAAAATAAAAAATAAATCTTACTGCTGCTAAAGATTATTTTCGTTTACATTTGCTAATCAGAAATCTTTCCAAACAAGCAGGTTTCACATCGCTTTTGCTTAAGTCATATATATTATTAGAAAATATATATCAGATACAATGCAGAAGATTATGGGATTTTTTTTAGGAACCTGGATATAACAATATAGATAAAACAAATACTTTGAAATGTTAATGTGTTTTGAATTTCTTATTAAAAATTCTGAAGTCAGCCCAAAAGTAGACCATAGAAAAAAAAAGCAAGCAATCACAGTATGTAACATGGTAATAAGGATATATATCCTTAAGTTGCATTAAATAAGCAATTTGCATCATCCTAGTAAAGTTTTAACACGATAAGAACATTTTGAAATCTGCTCCCACAGAAGACATACCCAGCAACATCAGTTAACTTATCTGGCAAAATGAGACTTTTCTACATGTTTCAATAGATGTCTTGCAAATGAGATACTTCACAATGACTCATTTTGTATAATAAAATATAGAGTTTGAATTCATGCAAAGTTCTTGCTGAAAATAAACCTTCAAAAAAAAGGAACAGCCCTTCTGCTCCCATTATCACCACAAGTGTTAAGTTGGTCAAAAAATCAACAGTAACTGCTTAATAATTTCTACTTTGACTTTAGCCTTCAAGCCCCAAAGCCACTATTTTGTTAGTGCCCCAGCATCCATCCAATATTCTTTATTCAAATTAGCCAAAGTTGCAAGAATTCTCCCTCTTCCTTTTCTTAAACATGGCAATAAAATTAATATCCTCAAGAGAAGAACATAAAAACATAAGAGATGCCATACTGGGACAGACCTAAGGTCCCTCAAGCCCAGCATTCTGTCTCCAACAGTGACCAATCCAGCTCACAAGTACCCAGTAGGATCCCAAAGAATAGATGCAATCCTTCTTGCTTATAACCAAGGAAAAGCAGTGGCTTGCCCAAGTCTATATTTATATATTTATTAATTTTTATATACCGACATTCGATTTGACATATCACTTCGGTTTGCAGGGAACTAAATGGTGCGGGAAAGGTTACTGTTTCCTATATTTTACAGATAAACATGGAATTAACTTTAGATAAACAATAAAACATGTTAACAAGAGGAGATCACGTGAGCCAGCGGGAGAGGCGGATGTGGGTTCCCTAGCTCCTGGGCCCGATCCCCGATCCAGTCCCATCCCGGCCCCGCTGTTAAGTCTGGCGTGCTAAAATCATCTCTTTGATTACTACTGCTTACTTCAGCATCCTTCGTGAAAGCGCACATGGCTACCAGGATGATCCGCAAGGATAAAGACCGGGAGAAGGTGAAGTGCGCCGAGCCGCCATCTTCTCCAGATCGCCAGCAGCAAGGCTTGGTGGGGGTAGGCCCAGATATTGAGCAGATAAAGTCGGCGGTAACCGCGGCAATTGGACCTGAACTCAAAGCTATAGCCGAGCAGCTGGCGGAGCTTAAGCAATCATTAAGTGGATATGAGGTGCGATTCAGCGATTTAGAGGCGAGAGTGTCTGAGACGCATGACGACCTCGTGGCGGCCCGAAACGATATTGTCGCGCTCCAAAGCTCCGTTGGTCAGCAGGCACAGAGGTTAGAGGACCTCGAAAATAGATCCAGGCGCTCTAATGTTCGTCTGATTGGCGTCCCGGAGTCGTTCAAAGATGTTGACTTACCTGCTATGCTAGAGAAATGGCTCTCGGAGCAATTGAATATATCTGCTCAAAATGGCCCGCTACGTGTGGAGCGTGCACACCGACTTGGCCAGAGATCGTCGGAGAATACCCGGCCGAGACCTGTGATAGCTAAGTTATTAAATTATGCGCATAAAATTGAAATTCTTTGCGCCCTTCGAGGGGGCCGTAGTCTGTTACTAGATGGCCAGAAGATTTTACTATTTCAGGACTTTTCATCCGGGGTCTCCCAAAGTCGGCGTGCCATGGCCCCGTACTGCTCCCAATTAATTAACCGGGGACTTTGCGCTACACTGATTTATCCGGCGAGGATGCGGGTGGTGGCCGCCGAGGGGGTTCGATGGCTGGAGACCCCCGACCAAGCTAAGGCATTTGTGGAGGCACTGGCTTCCAGCGGCGCCGCGAAAACCTGAGCGGGTGGAGCGTCAATGGAGCGCCATTGTGGAGGATCATGGCATGGCGTGGCATAGCACCATGCAGGGGAAACGGCGGTTTTGCAACTTTTCAATTTCTTCATTTTTTTTTCTTTTTCTTCTTTTTCCTTCGACGAGGGACTTGAGTTGGGTCTCCCCGATTCACTGACTGGTGGGAAAAGAACCGGTGCTTTGGCCGAGTAGCACTTGCTCAGTTTTCCCGATATCAATATCGCGTCCATTTTATTTGTATTATCTCTTCAATACATTATTTACAAGGTTCTGGGGGCGCATTTTGAAGCTCGGGGAGCCGAGTTTGGGGAACCCTGTTCGGGTGCCCCCCTACCAATTTTTTTTTTCTTCTCTCTTTTTTACTTATTTGGGGGGAATTACCCTCAGAGCCCCTCGTGCAGACTTATGCAGACCCTGGCGTGCGCTGTTAATCACGGCGGGATTTTTCTTTTTTAGTTTTTTTTTAGTTTTTTTGTTTTTTTTATTTTATTTCTTTTCATTCTTGTCTCCCTCTTTTTTTTATTTTTTTCTTCTCTTTAAGGTGCCCGGGGATCCTGGTTACCTGTATTATATAATTTCTTTTTTTCTTTTTTTTCTTCTCTCTCTCTTATCTTTTTCTATCTTCCTTCTTTTTTATTTTATCTCTCTTTCACTTGCTACCTGTTGTGTTTACCCACTTGGACTTACAGTGACCCCCCGTTGTTTGCGACAGGGGATTTCTTGTGGGTGGCTAGGCCGCACTTGCTGCCACCTCAAGCCTAGTTCTGATTTTTTCTGCCTCATAGTTTATATGATGTTTTCACTGGTTTTTCGTTTTAACCTGTTATTATAGTTAAATATGGGCTCGACCCTGCGTTGCAATGTATCCTTGTTGATCGTGTTCAGGATGCTGTTATTACATGGCTAAATTGTATGTGGTAACTACTGCTGTTTAATCTAGCGGGGGTTGGGGGTGGGGGGGAGGGGGGACGGCAGGGAAGGGAACCCACCCGGGACAGGAGGAGGCTCTGTGATCTCCCAATCGCATCACCCGGGAGCCTTAAGTATGGGTGCTGTGTGTACACAGGCGGGAGACTCTAAGAGGGTGGGGGTACGGATGTTGGGTGGTTGGGGGGAGGGGGATGGGTGGGAAGGGGGGAAGGGGGGTGGGGGGGGAGGGGTTCTTCATTGACCGGTTCATGATGGGGTTTAGTTCTGATCTACAAGGTTGTGATACCTCTAGTACATCCTATGTTACTGTGATTCGAGCCTGGGCTCCGGCTGGGAGAGTTCAGGCTTGTTTGGTTCTGTATTTTCTGCACTGTATGGTCGACTCCCTTCGGCCTCCCTAATAATCTCACTCGTGTAATATCCTGGAATGTCGGAGGACTTCACTCCCCTATCAAGCGTACCAAAATTTTGTCCCATCTGAATAAGAAGGAAGTCCAAATTGGGTTTTTGCAGGAAACACATCTTACTGATAGTGAACACTTGAAACTTCGTAGACACTGGGTGGGACACGTGGCATATGCATCGGCGACAACCCGGTCGGCTGGAGTGGCGATACTGTTTCATAAAAATTTACCACTGCACATTATCCGTGAAATTAAGGACCCGGACGGCCGCTTTATTCTTGTTATAGCAGATGTCTATCAGAGACGCGTAGTGCTGTGTAATATCTATGCCCATAATACCTACAATGCTAAGTTCTATCAGACACTCGTACGACATCTGATGCCCTATTCCACGGAGGTAATTCTAGTAGGCGGTGATTTTAATACTGTCAAAGATCCCCAGGTAGATGCTTCGCAAGCGAATAGGCGGGAGTCAGGGTTGGGTAGAGGTCTTGAGACGTTAGAATCTTCCTTTCAGATGGTGGATGTCTGGAGGGCACTTAACCCAGGGGTCAAGGAATTCACACATTTATCTAGAGCGCATGCGACCTTTGCCCGTATAGATTATCTGTTACTTAGTGGTCCGGCCTTTCATATGGTGAGTGAGGCGGGTATAGAACATATTCTTATCTCTGACCATGCCCCGATATGGGTGGACTTGCAGTTAGCGTCGGTACAAGAGGGAGGTAGGTCCTGGCGCTTTCCCTATTTCCTGGCGGAAGACCCTAAATTTCAGCAGTATCTGCTGGAGAGATGGTCGGATTATGCTACCCTCAATCACGAGCATAAGACAGATCCCTCCCTTTTCTGGTACGCGGCTAAAGCGGTGCTACGTGGGGATATTATTTCCTATGTTGCGCATCGACGGCGACTTCTCAATGCTCAAGTATTACAGCTTAATGACCAATTGCGCCGTCTTAAGAGGCAGCTCCTGCGCAACAATACTCGCTCTCTTCGGGATCAATACCATTCAGTACAATGTAAATTGAATAGTGTACTTCATTCTCGTGCTAAACGTAGTATATTATATTATCAATTTCAGCTGTATAGACATGGGAATAAAGCGGGTAAAATGATGTCCCATCTTATTCAGGTCTCTAAGGGGCCGCGATATGTGGCGGGCTTAAGGAATTCATCCGGCCAGGTGGAAAACCAGACTTCGACTATTTTAAGTCTGTTTAGAGCCTATTATGTTCGGCTATATGATGCTGGGGATTGGAATGAGGAGCGGTGTGAGCAGTTTTGTAACACGCTCTCATTACCGGAGCTCACTGTGGAACAAAAACAGGCGCTCAATGCCCCAATATCTGACTTGGAAATTAAAGGAGGGATTATGCATGCTAAACGGCTGAAAGCACCGGGGCCCGATGGGTTTACCGCAGAATTTTACCGTTGTGTGTTGGACAAAGTCTGTGGACCCTTGAAGGCTTTCTTTTCTGCTTTAATCACGAGGGGCAGCTACCCCCCACAGATGAATCTAGCTCATATTACATTAATTCCAAAACCGGGGACAGACCCCCAGAGGGTGGAATCCTATAGGCCGATTTCCTTGATCAATTACGACCAGAAGTTGTTGGCTAAGATACTAGCAGATAGATTAGCGAAGGTCCTTCCTGAATTAGTGGGGGAACATCAGGTGGGGTTTGTACGGAAGAGATAAGTACTGTCTAACATCAGAAAAATACTCGCGGCTTTGGAAATTGGTCACTGGCAGCACACTCCATCCCTCACGATCAGCTTTGACGCAGAAAAGGCGTTTGATCGGGTGGAGTGGCCATATATCTTTTTTGTTTTACGTAAAATGGGCTTCGAGGGTTTTTTTCTGCGGGCTGTTCAGCTGCTTTATGCTGATCCTCAGGCGTTGCTACTTGCAAATGGCGGTCGCTCTGCTCCTTTCCCGATTTTGCGGGGCACGAGACAGGGGTGTCCCCTTTCCCCCCTGTTATTTGTCCTACAATTAGAACCCCTCCTTTTGACGATACAACGGACGCCCGGCATACGAGGGGTTCGACTGTCTCAAACCATTTTTAAATGCGTAGCATTCGCAGATGATTTGCTGGTTTATCTCACTAATCCGCACACTTCCCTCCCTAAACTGCTAGATGTCATGGCTGTTTTTGGGGAATTTTCGGGCCTTCGACTTAATTGGGGGAAGTCTTTGGCGCTGGCGTACCCGCCGGCCTTGCAGGAGACTTGGCCGGGTTCTTTTCCCTTACAGTGGGCAACGAGTGAATTCCGCTATTTGGGCATTAATCTCCCTGTGAATCCCGCCCGGGTATACTCGGTAAATATTCCTCCGCTTCTCAAGCAGACACGGGATACCTTGACAAGGTGGGGACACTTACCTCTCTCTCTTAGTGGGCGGGTACACCTTTATAAAATGGTGATTCTACCTAAGTGGCTCTACATTATGCAAAATTTGCCTATTCACCTTTCACGTACAGACGGGCGCCAATTGGATGGCGCCTTACGGCGCTTTCTTTGGAGGGGGGGGGAAGGCGAGGTTACCCCTGGTTTGGCTGCAGAGGAGATGGGGCCAGGGGGGCCTGGGTGTGCCGGATATGCAGCTCTACAATTTGGCTTGTAATATGCGTCTTATTCGGGATTGGTTGTTGGGGGAGGCCACTTATACAGCCCTGGAGGCGGATGGGGCAGTCACACATCCCATAGCGCTCACCTGTGCGTTGCAGGAGGAAGGCCGCTCCTTACCATGTGTGTTCCTCCAATCGGTGCTTGTCTCGCCTCTTCGGAGGGCCTGGGTTGCTCTTACAAAATTACTACAGCTCCCCCGGGTCTGTGCATACTTACTGGCGGTGATCGGGAACCCGGCATTCACGCCGGGCAGCTAGTCTCGGGCTTTTCAGAGGTGGCACAATCTTGGTATTACTCATTTGGGACACCTTTACCATTTGGAGGGTCACAGACTTTCCTGGTCAGAGATACGGGAACTTTATGGGGTGGACCGTAAGGATCTTTTCCCTTATCTGCAACTCGACCATTATGTAAGGTCGCTACCACCTGCCTTTCTGCAACATAGAGTGTTTCAGACCTTGGAGGAGAGGTTACATCTATCGCAGTCTAAGGCCCCATCCCTCTCTTTTTATTACAAAAGTTTCACTAAAACCTTTGCCAGTGATTTCTTTGAGGTTATGGCTGCTAGATGGAACGTGGATGGGGAATTTCTGCTAACAACGGAGGTGTTACGCACTTGCTACCGGGGAATATCTCAGATCTCGAATAGTAGCTCCTATCGGGAGTTGATATTTAAATTCTTGGGACGGGCCTATATTTCGCCTCTACGGGCTTATCAGCAGCGGATTGCGAATTCCCCCTGCTGTCTCCGATGCCCCGGCCATACTGGCACTTTTACCCATGTGTTTTGGTCCTGTCCCCTGGTCCTGCGCTTTTGGACCCGTATTGCCAAATATCTAGCCGGGCTCTTGGGGATTTCAATTCCTATTGCACCTCGGTGGTTGCTGTTTGGGTACCTCCCGGAATCCCGGCTTCGAGATCTGGGAGTTCGCCTTTTTATCCAGAAGGCAAGTGCGGTGGGGAAAAAAGTAATCCTCTTACAGTGGAAAGAGGTGGATCCACCCTCCTTCTGGGTGTGGAGAAACCTCTTATATAAAATGATGCACATGGAGTCTTTTTCTGCCAAGGGACCTCCTCGCCTACGGAAGAGATTCTTAGACGTCTGGGAGCCATATCTACAATCGCTTCCTCATCAGGCTCGGAGTCGTATCCTCAACAATTGACATTACTATACTTCGAAAGTGGTCTGACATTTTTTTTTGGATTTTCTCACTTTTTCTTTCTACATTCCACGCTGGGTATGAACCTACAAACATTTGGGATATTCTGGGATTCTGTCAGAGTGGCAATTGGACATGAGTCAACGAAGAAGGGGGGGTGGGTGGGGAGGGTGGGTTGGGGGTTCCTGGTTTGATTCTACCATTGCTGTATGTGGTGTCAGTAGTGCTGGGGGTAGCGGCAGAACAACCTGCGCCCAGACGATTGTAACCTGATCTTTTGTAAACCCTTAATAAAAAATGTTTGAACATAAACATGTTAACAAGAAATTAAAATGTTAGCAGATAAATATGGAGTTAACTTTAGCTGAACTAAACATGTTTACAAAAAATGGCTAATAGTGGTTTATGGACTTTTCCTCTTGGCACTTTTCTAGATCCTTTTTAAACCCAGCTGTTCTATCTGCTTTTATCACATCATCTGCCAACAAATTCTACAGTTTAATTGTGTGTTGAGTGAAAAAATACTTTCCCCAATTTGTTTAAAAAGTGTTACCTTTTAGCTTCATATGAGTGTCCACTACTGCTAGTATTATTGGAAAGGGTAATTAACTGTTCCCTGTTTACCTGTTTCACCTTACTCCTGATTTTGTAGATCTCTATCTTAGCTCCTCTCAGCTATCTTTTCTCCATGCTGAAAAGCCCTAACCTGGTTAACTTCACCTCAAAAGGAAAGTATTCCATCCCCTTCAACATTTTGATTGCTCTTCTCTGTACTTTTTCTAGTTCCACTAAATCTTTTTAGAAATAGGGTGACCAGAAATGCACACAATGGGGTAGATTTTATAAAAGTACGCCGGATTTTAATAGATATGGTGTAGCCGTGCGTATCCTTTAAAATCCGGGGTTGGTGCGTGCAAGGCTGCCCAAAATCGGGAGCCTGCGCGCGCCGAGCCGCACAGCCTGCCTCTGTTCCCTCCGAGGCCGCTCCGATTTCAGAGCGGCCTCGGAGGGAACTTTCCTTCCACCCCCCCGCACCTTCCCCTCCCTTCCCCTACCTAACCCACCCCCCCAGCCCTATCTAAACCCCCCCTACCTTTGCTTTAAAAGTTACGCCTGCCAGAGGAAGGCATAATTCGCGCGCGCCGCCAGCTGATGGTCGCGCGATTCCCCAGCCCAGGAGCTGTTTCGGAGGCCTCGGCCATGCCCCCGGAACACCCCCGGGCCAGAACCACGTCCGCGGCCCCGCCCTCGAATGAGGCGCCGTCGCGACAAGCCCCTGACATGCACTCCCAGGAAAGCCCCGAGACTTATGCGCATTCCGGGGCTTGCACACACCGCCAAGCCTATTCAACATAGGCTCGGCGCGCGCAGGGGGAACTTGGGGCAGGTTTTTGGGGGGGTACGCCCGTATCTTACGCACGTATCCCTTTGAAAATCTGCCCCACTATCAAGGTGCATAGATTGATTCAGAGAAATTATGATATTTTCTGTTTTATTTTCCATTCCTTTCCTTATAATATCTAATTTTCTATTTGCTTTTTGATCACTGTTGCATGCTGAGGCAAGGATTTCAAAGAATTGTCCACAGTGACTCCAAGATCTCAATCACGACAGGTGAAACTCACCTGCTCCCCACATCCTTTCCCCCTTCCCCCCAATTTCTCATCTGGATCTGTGAAAGAACTCTATAATCACATCAATATTCAAGAAAGAAGATCCTTTATTAGATTTATATAATTGCAACACAGGTCAACTTTATACAACAAATCAATCACTGAATATAAAACAATAAACCATCCAACTTCTCAAATAACCACAGTAGTACCATGTCCTTGCCTGCTGAATTTCAACTAGCAAACCCTCAATAGGCATCATGTTGCTGCAGGGTTGGTCGTGGAAGTTAACCTCTTTAACACATTTCGCTGTCCGGGATGGCGAGCTGTCAAAACCTTGCCCCTCAAGTTACCCTACAATGCGATCCTTAATTATCTGGCAAACATTCTCTGCAATGCAATGATGTCCTGGTATGTCAAAGAGCAGGAGTCACTTATAAATATGCAACATAATACTTGGGTAGTGACCATGCCAGTCCCAGCTGTCAAAGTCAAAGACTAACAGGAAACTTGTCTCAGTTCTCACCTACTCATGCAACGTAGGGAAAGAAAGACCAGTTATTTGGTATTCCCTGCCATGTTTAAGAAAAAGAAGAGGGAGAATTCTTGCAATTTAAACACACTACCTACTGTAAGCCCTTGGACATGGTCAATTCTGCCACAGCCTACGGCAGAGAAACCTTGCTAGCTGAGGGCTCCCACCAACCTAGCTGTAGCCATATCCTAGAGTCAGTAATGCTATGTATAACAGTAAACCTATCTGGGCCCATGTTCCAAACTTGGCAAAGCAGCATATTTCTGTAAAAGATAATGTATATTGTTGTATACACATCAATGCCTATATCTGAAACACAGTAATGCATACTGCAATTACCACAAACACAGGCCTCATCCAGTAACTGACCCCACCAATGTGTCTAATGTAAATTGCTCCCTTATCTCAAGGGAGAGCCGAGAAGAGGCCCACGTTGCTGGGCGCTGCTAAGAGTTATCAAATTAGATATGCTGCCTGCATAATATCTGACAGAGAACAGCTATCAATGTAATTTTGTGACTACTATAAAATACTCAGTGTCACCTGTCAAACTTAGTAATGCTGTATATTGCAGTAAGTATACTGCATTATGTTGTAAACATAACAGGCCTGTACCTCCAAATTGATAATGAGAACTGGATGCTGCCTGAACAAAACATGGCCTACAATTCAGCCAAAGCCTACATCTCGGTCACTGCCCCTCTTTTTCCAGAGGAAACCTCTCTAGTGCAATGAGCATGAGGTTGATCCTTGATGAGGTGGTGGAAATAAAAGGTCCTTTCTATTACTGCTACCAGATTGTCAGTGGGGAGTTCACCACGCTCCTTCTCAGGCTTATGTGAAGAATACAACAAGGCATTATAAGGAAATACAACAAGGCATTATAAAGTGATAACTTGTTGCAGGTTTACCTGAACTGACGAAGAAACTCAAGGAATAACTGCATGCCCCATGCTGGGCTACATACTTAACAAGGATTTACTATGATTCCAAGATATATAGAGAGAGAAAGACAAATATTTTCAAAAATCGGAAGTAGAGCACCTGATACCACCCAGCCCATAACTCTGATAGCAATCAAGAATTGGCAGAGCAAATAGAGGTGGGAATGCCTGGTGCCTACGCTATGCGAAATATGACATTCTTATGCAAGCAACAGAGCCCATGAAGCAGAGCTCTCTCCCATCATTCTGGCCCACAACCTAATAATGGATACTATCCCAGACATATTGACATACTTTATTGCCCAGCTTCCTTGGTGACTAGAATGGGGAACAACTCAGGAAAATTATATCCCTGCTTGCCCCATACCTGTGCCACAATTCCGGCCAAGCTTCTTTACGTAGTGCCCCTTTCATGAAAATGCCCAATCACAACTGCCTGCAAGGTTGATGAAGAAGTCTAGCTCACTACTGCATACCAGGGTATTCAGCTATATCACTGGCAAAATATCTAGAGATGGGCTTGAAACTGCAGTTCTTACCCTTAAGAAAAGACATGTAGTAAGCTGGCATATTACACCAATACTGACTACAGTGTTAAGACAGAGTGAATCTAGTAGACATGGACTGTTGTGTGAAGATAAAAGGGAATTGCAGATGGGAAATTTTAAATAAAAGTGACTAATGTATGCAAGTGCTGCTGAGTGCAGGCAAAGAATACTTGTGTATGTGGCAGGCCTAAAGGCCTGCTTAACGCCAGTGAAAAACCTGATGAGCAAATGGGTTTTAAGGATTCCTTAGCATGGTGAATACCCATAAAGGATCATTTTGACCACTGCAGTTACTCCAAAATGCAGCTGCCAGAATTCTGACTGGCAAAAGAAAATCCGACCACATATCCCCAGTACTCTACAACTTACAATGGTTATCGGTTGAAAAAAGAATAGAGTACAAAATCCTCACAATCCTACACAAGACAATTCATAAAGTAGATTACACTGCCCTGGACAATATTATACATTTACATAATTCATCACGTACAACAAGGTCAACATATAAAATTCAGCTGGATGTTCCTTCATTACCACAAGCCAAATTATCCTCCACAAGAAATAGAGCCATCTTCATCGTCGGCCCAAAATTATGGAACTCATTACCTCATCACCTCAATTCGCAAGTAAACGTTAAATCTTTTAAAAAAGAACTTAAAGCCTGGCTACTCTCACAGTCCTACAATGGTTGCTCACCTAATGACAACAGAACATAAATCTTTGATTTCATCCTCTGTACGTTCCATTCTACGTGAGCAATCCCCCTCCTACGACGACCGCCCTGACTCACAGAAACCTTCTCGCTTTTGTTACGGTATCAACCGTCCCCCTACAAGATTTTTTATACAATCATATTTTCTAATATTTAATGTATTTATTGACCATTACTAAGTTATTGTTATACTGTTATGGATTTAAATGTAACTGGTTTGTTATTATGTAAACCGGAGTGAAGGCAATGTCTGCTATACCTCGGTATATAAACGAATGCTAAATAAAAAATAAATAAATTTCTAACTTCTACATAGCTACCACAATGGATAACAGAAACTGAAGTGCATGGGGAAGACCTAGGAGATGGGACAAATGTGGAAAATTTTGAAGATCATTGCAAATTATACAATGTAATGCCACAAATTCACAGGAAGATGCAGGAACATAATGCTGTATTAGAAATCACAGAGATTTAAAATGCATAGGATGTGACTTGCCAGATGGTCACATACCTGCATTATTTGCCGTGCTGTCTGCCTGATTCCTGATACCTATCTAATCAGAATTATCAACTAGTCTAGGGTATGAATTTACATTGGACAGTGCAGAAGGGGTACTCATTCATTAATTTTTCAGAAATGAAGGGATTGAAGAAAACAAAAGAAATCAACCACAATTTAGCTTGTTCACAACCCAAGTTATGATATCTTTACAGAAAGAGATGGGCACTTGAAGAGGAGCTGCCCAGCCTAGAAACAATTGGTCAATAAGCTAAGACATAATAGTGACAGGGACGGTAGCTTTAAAACGATATATATGTGGGCGCATGCACACATACGTTAGAATTTTATATCTGCATAATTGTGCGCGCTTTATATAAAATACACCATGGGGTAGATTTTTTAAAAAAGCGCGTTCGCGTACTTCTGTTTGCGCACCAGGCGCAAACAAAAGTATGCTGGATTTTAGAAGATACGCGCGTAGCCGCGCGTATCTTCTAAAATCCGATTTTGGGCAGCTGGCGCGCGCCGAGCCGCGCAGCCTGTCTCCGTTCCCTCCGAGGCCGCTCCGAAATTGGAGCGGCCTTGGAGGGAACTCTCTTTCGCCCTCCCCCTCACCTTCCCCTCCCCTCCTCTACCTAACCCCCCCCCGGCCCCTATCTAAACCCCCCCTTACCTTTGTCCGTAGATTTACGCCTGCGAGAATCAGACGTAAATCTACGCGCGCTAGCGGAGTGCTGGCGCGCCGTGCTCCGACCCGGGGGCCGGTCCGAAGGCCTGGACCACACCCCCGGGCTGGCGCCACGCCCCAGGTCCCCGCCCCCGAAACGCCGCCCCCCGCCCCCGAAATGCCGCATCATCGGGCCCCGCCCCGACACGCCCCCTTCCGAAAACCCCGGGACCTACGCGCGTCCCGGGGTTCTGCGCTCGCCAGGCGGCCTATGGAAAATAGGCACGCCGGCGAGCAGGGCTTTGAAAATCCGCCCGCTAGCGCGTATGTGTGCTCCTAATTTTAAGCAATTACACAAGGAAACATTATTTGCGTATTTTCCTTTGGACTTGTCGGCTTTTACACACAACCCTAGGGCTCGGCGCGCGCAAAATGCACAAGTGTGCACCCTCTTGCATGCGCCGACCCCGGATTTTACAACATGGGTGCGGCTGTGCGCGCATGTTATAAAATCTACGCCCGTGTGTAACTCTTAAAATCCGGCTCTCATCGTTTTGCTGTTTGTACCTGACTTTTCTTTTTTGTCCTTATTCATTACTATTCTCTCTCCTTTTTTAACTTCTTTAAAAAATTGTGGGCAATCTGTCCCTCCCAACGCAGCCTGACCATGTCAGGAGACACTTACTCATTTTAAGCGGACTATTTTTATGAAAGATTGTGGAGTTCCTGCATGAAAATAAAGTTTAATATTGCTTTGTTCAGAAACGTGTAAGGACTATTCAATTTATTTCACACTCTGCTCCCTTTTGCTGATTCTCTAATTGAGCGTGTGCATCCTCTCCGGCACTTCTGTGGCTTGACCACTAATGGTACACTTTTCTGAATTTTTTCACTCCAAGATGCAGGTTTTGGGTGATTTGGGAGAAGACTGGGACCAATGCAATCTTTATATTTGGGTTTAGTCTTCTCATTTAAAAATAATGCAGCGAGTTGAGATGGCAGTTCAACTTAAAGGGTTGTTTTGGAATGCGGTGGGTCTGGGAACTACTATTAAAAGAGAGAAGGTATTAACAACTTAATAAAGTGAAAGGCAATGTAATTTTTCTTCAGGAAACACATTTAATGGATTCAGAACATGCTAAGTTAAAAGATAGTTTTCACAAGCATTCTATACATCACAAACCAGTAAAAGATATGGTGGCACAATTTTATTGCATAAGAATGCAGCTTTTAATTTGAAAGAGTATGTATGCTGATATATGGTAGTTAAAGAGAAGTTATTTGATGAAGTAGTAATACTTGCTTTTGTTTATGACCAAAGAAATACATTCATGCCTTTTTTGTGAAGCTAATGGAGAAAATAATTGAATTTGGCCCCACTTCACTTATCTTAAGGGGGGAGGGGATCTAAATTGTGTGGCAGATCCAAAATTGGACAAAAGTGGTAAGTTTCTCTCTACTTATGCCAGTAAAAAAAAAAAAAAGGATGGGATTTCTGTGCTCTGCTTTATAAGTATTAAACATCTGGAGAACATTAATTCCAGGGGCATAAGAGTTTACTCACCACACGAGGGCACATGATTCTAGGTGCAGAATATATTACATTCTGGGATCAGAAGTTTTGTTCCCAAAAATAGTGGCATCAGGCATCAGTCCACTGGTAATTTCAGTGGACTGAACAAGTGGTTTCTTGTTCTTTTCAAACTATTAATCTTCCTGGAGGTATAGGATCTTGGAAAATGCCTTACTGTTAAATTAAAAAAATTCCTAGAAGAGAAGTGGACAGTTTTTCTAGACATTTTTTCTAGACAGTTTTCGACAGCAGGTCCGCTACATTGGAATTCGCTTCCCCAAGACTTACGCCAGGAACAATGCCATCTAACATTCAGAAAGAAACTGAAAACCTGGCTGTTCGCAGAAGCCTACTGTTGAAGGAACATCTTCAACCTTCACTGACTCTCACCCTTCCATCTCTCCCTAATCCCTCCCCCTCCTCATTCCCCCTCCCCCCTACTCACCTCCCCTCCTCTCCTTCTCCCACTGGACATACCATGTTAATAATCGCCTAGGATAAATCTCTGTTTATGTATCACTAACATATTGCTTTTGTTGATTATATTTATCACTCTCCAGTTGTTATAATTTAAAATCTGTCCTGTCTTCCATCTCCCATGTTTTATGCTCCCTGTTTAATGTAACTTTACTTTCTACCTAGATGTTAATTGGTTTCCCCTCTGTTCTATTGTAAACTGGTACGATAAGACCTGGTCTTGAGTATCGGTATAGTAAAAGAAGTTAAATAAATAAATAAATAGACATGAATAAACAGATATGTTGGACCCAATTTTATTCTGGGAAACAGCAAACATTGTTATGAGAGGGGAGATCATTAGTTTTGTGGCGTATTCGAAAAGGACCATGAGCAGAGATAACTTAGATATGGAGAAACAATTAAAGGTTTACAAGGGTGCATCTGATGGTACTTGGACTCGTGAGGAAAAATCTAAATTTATGGTCACATAAAAACTGTTAAATGATTTACTACACGAAAGGGTGGTCAGCTCTATCTTTTCCCTGAAACAAACTTTTTTTCAACATGGTAATAAACAAGGACGCATGCTGGCAAATTTAGCCTGTGGGCAAAGTGGAAGTTTGTGAGTGGCCTGATGTCCCCTAACAAGAAACTTTATACTAAAGGAGAGGATATTGCTTAGTTATTCAGCAGAAAAGGAAGAGCAAATCACTAGATTTACATTCATGTCCTTTTTACAGTTGCCTACTTTGAAGTCAAATCAATTAGAAAAATTGAATTCTCCCATCTCCAAAACAGAGGTTAGAGCTATATAAAAGTCCCCAGAACTGGATGGTGTCAGTGCGGCCTTTTATAAGCTTCTGAAAACATACTTAGATGAGCCACTGTCTAAGCTTTTTGACCATATGGCAAGCTATAAGATGATGCCTGACTCAGAAAGAGGCTATGATTATTTTACTGCCCAAACAAGGTAAAGATCTTCTATACCCTTCCTCATATAGGCTAATTTCATTACTGAATTAGGATGTAAAGCTTTATGCAAAACTACTGGCAAATCATTTGAAATATAGCTTGCCTGACTTGATTTCCAAGGAGTAATCAGGATTTGCTTTCAGACGGAAATCAAATTCTAACATTCGCCAGCTGTGATTGGCCTTTGAGAGTAGTATCTAGAACAGGTGTCTGAATCTACTGACTGTTAGATTTGACGTGGAGAAAGCTTTTGACAGACTATCATGGGACTTTCTGAAATTTGTGTTAGGTAAAAATGGATTTCCAGGTTATATTTATGACGCCATTACCTTAATATACTCAAACCCAAAAGCAAACATTTTTTATGCTAAAGCCCCTTATTAGGAAATTAAAAGAAGATGTGATTATCTCGGGTGTAAAAATCGGCAAAGAGGAATCTAAAATATTATTGTTTGCTGACGATATGTTGATGACTTTAGCAAATGTTCATTGTTCCCCCTCAATAGTTCTTGATATAATTAAAGAATATGGTACTTTTTCTGGACTAAAATTGAACAAAGGGAAATCTGAGATATTAGATACTGGGGGTCACCTAAAAGGTAATTGGCCAGGGTTTCCCCAAACAATGATATAAACACTATGGGGTAGATTTTAAAAAGAGCGCGATCGCGTACTTTTGTTTGCGCAGCAGGCGCAAACAAAAGAGCGCGATCGCGTACTTTTGTTTGCGCAGCAGGCGCAAACAAAAGTACGCTGGATTTTATAAGATACGCGCATAGCTGCGCGTATCTTATAAAATCCTGGATCGGCGCGCGCAAGGCTGCCGATTTTGGGCAGCCGGCGCGCGCCGAGCCGCGCAGCCTGCCTCCGTTCCCTCCAAGGCCGCTCCGAAATCGGAGCGGCCTTGGAGGGAACTTTCTTTCGCCCTCCCCTCACCTTCCCCCCCCTTCCCCTACCTAACCCACCCCCCTGGCCCTATCTAAACCCCCCCCTTACCTTTGTCCCTCGATTTACGCCTGCTAGAAACAGACGTAAATCTACGTGCGCCAGCGAACTGCTGGCGTGCCGTCATCCGACCCGGGGGCTGGTCCGGAGGCCTCGACCACGCCCCCGGGTCGGTGCCACGCCCCGGTCCCGCCCCCCAAATGCTGCGTCATTTGGCCCCACCCCAGACACGCCCCCTTAAAAAAACCCGGGACTTACACGCGTCCCGGAGCTCTGCGCGCGCCGGCGGCCTATGCAAAATAGGCGCGCCGGGGCCCTGCTCGTGTAAATCCGGGCGGATTTACGTGAGCAGGGCATTTAAAATCCACCCGTATATTCCACCTGTGATAGTAAAAATACGGATGAATTTGCAATCATGGATGCAGTTTCCAGTCATTGTCATGGGTAGAGTGGCTTTAATTAAGGCTTTAATTAAGGTATTTAAGATGCCAAAATTACTTTATAAAATACAAATGACCTCATTTATTTTACTTAAGAGAGATATAGTTCTTTTACATAGAATATGCTGTCAATTTATATGGAAATCCCATAGACCGAGATTAACGATGTAAAAAATGATGGTTCCAAAAAAGGGAGGGTTGGAATTTTTTAATTTAAAATTCTATAACATGGCCTGTAATTTATTGTCAGTAGATGAATGGTTTGGTAGCAAACAGTTATCTGCTTGCTTACAATATGAGAAAAGCTCTGGGGTAGATTTTAAAAGGGTTACACACATAAGTTATGCTCGTAACCCTTTCAAAACCCCCCTGCGCGTCCCGAGCCTATTTTGCATAGGCTCGGCGGCATGCACAAACCCCGGGACACACATAAGTCCCGGGGCTTTCCTGGGGGGGCGGAGTGTCGGGGGCGTGTCGTGGTGGCGCGTCAATCGGGGGCATTCCGGGGGTGTGGCCGCGGGCGTGGTTCCGGCCCGGGGGCGTTTCAGGGGCATGGCCAAAGCCTCCAAAATCGCTCCAGGGCCGTGGAATCACGCGGCGGCGGCGGCGGCCGGCCAGGGCAGGCGTAACTTTCGCGATAAAGGTAGGGGGGTGTAGATAGGGCTGGGGGTGTGGGGGGAGTCCGAAGGAAAGTTCCCTCCAAGGCCGCTCTGATTTCGGAGCGGCCTCGGAGGGAACGGGCAGTGCGCGCAGGGCTACGTGCGTATCTTATAAAATCCGGTGTACTTTTGTTTGCGCCTGGTGCGCGAACAAAAGTACGCATGGGCGTAGTTTTATAAAATCTATCCCTTTGTGAACCCATTGGATGTGCATTTCGTACTGCATGCTCTGTGAGAACAGTTACCGATCCAAAAAGCTCAGTCCCTACTAATAAGAGCAAATAGGGATGTGTGGAAATATTTAAGAAGTTTCTTATACCTTCCACTAGAAGTTTCTCCTTTCCTCCCATTGGTGGGGAATGATGACTTTGTACCTGGCAAAATGCATACATACGTACGTACTGAATGAGATGGGCAAAGATTGTGTAGATTCTTTTACTGATTCACATTCAGGTGAAATTCACCCTTTTTAATACTGTGGAGAACAAATTCTTTTGCAATCTAACAATTATTTGTTCTATTTGTAAATAGTTGCATAGAGTCTCTCATATCCAAACAAGATAGGGTTAGCATTTCAGAACTTTTTCAGAGATTATTTCATCTATATCACAATAAAAAAATTATCTATGTCCATACTATATAGATACATACAATCACTGACTATCATTTATTACGATCTTTGGCCAATATCTGAGACAAAGATCTAGCTGAGGCACTCACAGAGAAAGATATGATAAGGTGTAATACTCTAATCCAAAAAGTGTCACGCAGTATAGCATTACGAGAAATGCACTATCAAATTGCGCAGTGTTTAATAATCTGGCCACTTAAGGCTTATAAAGTGGGGTTATAATCTCAGCTGATGTACCTGTGAAACGTAAACATGCTGGTGCAACATTATTACATTGCTTTTGGGAATGCACTGCAATTTCTACTTTCTAGATGGGAATTCATAAATTTCTCGTCACTTTATTTCCTCTAAAACTAGAATGGTCAGCTGTATTTTGTATATTAGGTCATGTTAAAAGCCAATCACCATGAGAAGAGCACAGATTACTTTTTTATTGAAAAGTTGTTTGATTGCAAAGAAAAGTCTGTTGGCAACCTGGCTTGACACATCAGGTCTTTATAGCAAGGTGTGGAATTCAAGTATGTTGGACCTGAAGCTTCTTCACTACACACTTTCATGAAGTGTGGGCTCCATTCTATTGTTCATTACCTGTGACAGTACGAGATAAGTTAAGATGTTTATCTGCAGGCTCATATTGTTAACAGGTGGCTTTTTAATTCTAATTGTGTTTTTGTTTTACTACAAGCAAATGCTGTGAATCTGGGAACTAATATGTATTGGTCCTGGCCTTGCTGGTGAAATTTAATCAATATTTCATCATTATTTTAATTTCATCAATATTTTATTTTTTTTATGGTATTTCATATCTCTCATTTCATCTTATGTCATCTCTAGTCATTCATGTCATTTATAGTCCTTAGCTTTGTACTACATGAATTCGGATTCCAAAGTGTACTGTTGAGAAAAAAGGTTATGTGGACGGGGTTGGGGGGGGGGAGGGGGAGTTGGAACTAAGGGGTTTTTCCTATGTTGTGTTACTTTTAGTTGGTATAACTTTAAGAATGTTATGTAGTAGAGTGGCCGCAAGCTATATCTTTTTGTTATGTTAATTTTGAGGTTTGTGTAGTATGTGAATTTAAACCGATCTGCACATTTAAATTTGAATGCTCTTTTGCACTGGTATTTATGTACCTGCTGTGAGAATATGTTGTCATTAGTGTTCAACAATTGTTTGGTTAAACTTCTGTCAAAGTGTGAAAAACGCAGTAAACAAATTATAAAAAAAATATTAAAAGGGCTAGTTTTGAATATTCCCCTTTCTTATCCAGCTAAAAGACAGCCACATATGTCTGTATCTGGCTAAGAATTAACTGAATAAGAAAGGCATGTGCTGGGTCATTCTGGGGAAGAGTTTGATGAATAGCTTAACTGGCTATCTCCGATATTAGGAGTTAGCCGGATAAGTTATCTGCCTTAATGTAGACATGCTCGAGAGCAGGTCTAAAGTTTTCCACTCCTTAAGTGCTACTCTAGAAGCCTATGCTTCGAACATAGCTGCTAAGTGATGGCAGAAGCAACTACTGCGAGCTGGGAAGAAAAATAAAGGACAATATGGTAACGGGAGTGCATGGGAGTGCATGGGTTTGAGTGGGGAGAAGAGGTCCCTGGAAATTATAAATGCTTTGATCATTTGATACGACATGGAAGTGGGGGATGGGAGGAGGAAGGGAGTGAGACCAGGACCGGCCATGGCATGTAGTTTTTTTGAACAAAAGGAAGGTTTTATTTTTTAGAGGTGCTGCAGGCTCGAGCATTGAATCTCGGGTGGGGAATGTTAGGATCAGTAGGCCTGCGATCTTTATACTCCTCTTAACCATCTATATTCTGTTTGAATATAGCTGGTTCAGACTAAAATTATCCAGCCAATTATAGCTGGATAACTTTATAACCAGCTATATTCAAAATTTGCCTGGTTAGGTTGAAAATGATTCGGTTACAGTTAACTGGATAACTTTAATCAGGGATATTCAGTGGGACATTTATCCCATTTAATATCCAGGAAAAGCCATCTGGCTAACTTTAGCTGAATACCTTATCTGCTCAACTTCTTGCTGAATATGACCCCAACTGTATCTAATCAAAAAATCCATGCTGTTCCAAATGAGAGAGAAATCTCTCCTGATTGTTCCCATATCAATTTGCCTATACCTGATCAATAACACAGATGAACAAGTCCTCAAATTTGTGAAATTTCGAAAGATGATGTTTCACAATTGGTGCTTCATGTCTCGTGTTTATTGGAATTTCTGTACTATTTCAGCTGAATTTTCAGCTTTCACATTGTTTTTCCCATTTATAATAAAGAACAAAAGCATAATATAATGTACATAGAATGCTTGAAGCCCATAGTCTACAGCTTGATAAAATATACCGAATATACACCACAATGACATTACATCCCATCTACTATCAGGGCATTCCTCAAAATCTTGCCTCTCAAAGAAGCTATTCTAAATGATTTGGCAAAGACCTGAAGCAATCAAAGTGTAGATTAATGTTGTTTCACTATAGCCAAAATCTAAATCTAGAGGGGTAGATTTTCAAACAAGGCGCATTGGCGTACTTTTGTTGGCGCTCCAGGCGCCAACAAAAGTATGCCGGATTTTAATAGATACGCGCGTAGCCGCGCGTATCCGCTAAAATCCTGGATCGGCGCGCGCGCAAGGCTATCAATTCCGTATAGCCGGTGCGCGCCGAGCCGCGCAGCCTACCCCCGTTCCCTCCGAGGCCGCTCCGAAATCGGAGCGGCCTCGGAGGGGAACTTCCTTTTGCCCTCCCCTCACCTTCCCCTCCCTTCCCCTACCTAACCCACCCACCCGGCCCTGTCTAAACCCCCTCCTTACCTTTGTCGGGGGATTTACGCCTCCCGGAGGGAGACGTAAATCCTCGCGCGCCAGCGGGCCGCTAGCGCGCCGGGACGCGACCTGGGAGCGGGTCCGGAGGGCGCGGCCATGCCCCCGGACTGCCCCGGGCCGTAACCACGCCCCTGGGCCCGCCCCCAAAACGCTGCCGACATGCCCCCTAAACGCTGCGCGGCTCGGGCCCGCCCCCGACACGCCCCGACATGCCCCCGACACGCCCCCTCGCCAAACCCCGGGACTTACGCGAGTCCCGGGGTCTGCGCGCGCCGGTAGGCCTATTGAACATAGGCCTACCGGCGCGCAGGGCCCTGCTCGCCTAAATCCGCCCGGATTTGGGCGAATTTAGGCGAGCAGGGCTCTTAAAATCCGCCCCAGAGGTTAGAGTAACACAACACACAAATCAATTAAGAAGAATCTCATTTTCAGCAGTCCTGTAATAGAATATCTCTATTCAAAGAAGGGTCTTCTTATATGCAGACCTGACACATCAGTATGAATAATCCCTCTGTAAAGAATGATAACTCAAAAGAACTGTTTGTCTCTTAAAGTTTCTAAGATCTGTACAGACAACATAATCATAAAAACTGACTGAAAGGGAGATTCAATTTTAAATTCCATGCATGACTACTCTAAAAAGGTAAAATTAATTCAATTCATAGGCGATTGCAAACCTGCCCAAATTTCAGTAGATTTGCATAGCCAAAAAAGCAATTGAATCAAAGAGAAATGACATGGCACATTCCAAATTTACATCACAGGATTTCAACAAGAGCTGTTTTAAAGAAATATTTTGTCAATGTATCTCTGCCAGATGATAATCTTGGCCAGTCAATGACAAGGAGTAATCAGAATGATTCTAAATGAGTCATATAAATGCAAGCAATATTGAAGGCCATAGAGGCTCTCATCGCCATGCCACCGATTTGCTGATAAAACTATTAATCAAAACCAAAATAGCTCTGTTTTAAAGCAAACACTGGTAGACTTTGAATAAGCTATATGTTTCCTATGCAGACTGGGGTGTTGTAAAATATCCCATACAATCTCTAAAACTGTGTTCTGAGCAATACTGGTGTATAATGAAATAATATCAAAAGTAATCAACAGCATAGATGAAGTAAGTTCTTCCACCACCAAATATCAATAGCTCATGGAGCAAAAAGGCCAGATGGAATATTATTATGTGAATGTTACCAAGTTGTTGCCACTTTATGACATGTGTTTTACATAAGTTAAACCTTCTATCAAAGGTGATGACAGAATTGCCTCTGCAAGAACTTTATTCATCTGACTGGCTCCTTTTAGCTTGACTCTGCTTATTGGAGGTGTGTCTAGTCAATGTCAGCCAAGTCCTTTTTTTTTTTTTTTTACTTTTTTAAATTTGCATATCAATGTATGATCAAATAGTAAATATTTGATGGAAAATTGAATTGTGTACATAGAAATTTACAAAAAGAAAAATATAGAAATTCACCAAATTGATTTCAATACACAAAACATCAAAGAGATCACAATAAGAGATTTAAGAAGACAAAATACCTAAGGGGGCTACAGAAATATTACATAATGAAAAAAAAAAAAATGTTATCAGAATAGACTTCTTAACTTATCAGTTTAACTACAATCCATCCCATAATACTCACCTCAAACTGAACTATTACTGTTTCAGAAGAGTCTAGAAAATATCTTAATTAAGACGGCTTGAAGAATTTAAATTTAAATGCAGCCAAAATCACTAAACATTTACAGGGAAAAAGAACCGAACAGGTGGCACCAATTGCTAACACTTCATTATGCATAGACAAAAACTTCTTCCTACGATCGTGAGTCGATCTAGACAAATCAGGAGATAGTCACACTTTTAAATAAGGCAAGATGATTTTGAAAGTACAAATGCATAACAGCATTACAATTTTGCAAAAATACAAACATAACCAGCAGAGTAGCTCTACTAGATATTTCTTCTATGAAAATCTCAAGAAACCCAGATAAGTTTAAGCCGCCATTTGATACATACTCTAATCTCTCCAGAACTGGAACCTCTTCTTCCACCTTTTTCTTAGTAGGAAGACAGAATATCCTGCTAATAGGTGGTAATCCTTCCTCAGGAATGGGTAAAACTTCTCTGAGGTAGGACTTGAAGAGCTACAGAGATATATTAACTGAAATAATAAGAAAATTAAGTATATGTAGATTCAAAACTCTGGCTGAATTTTCCAAAATCTCTAAACTTTGATGTACATTTTTATCTTGAATCAACTCAATTTGACCTGATTTCAAATGTGCCACAGAAGACTTAAACTTCTCAATTCTTCCCTCCAATCGTACAATTTTGGTATGACCCAAACATCCTCCTCAGGAAAGACAGAAGCAAAGAATAGCTTCTCTATTTTCTTATCTTCTCTGATTACTCCTTTTTCCCCTTTGGTCATCTAGCAGCCCAACTGACTCCCTCATAGGCTTTTTGCTTCAAATGTACTTGAGAGATCTGGGTCCATTGTTTCTCCCTGCCCATTTGGCATCGATGCTCCCGATGTCAAGGGTTCAGATTTCCTGGACCCGAACAGCTTCTCCATCTTTTCCAGGCAGGCACACCGGCCCTTGGGGGTCACCTGGTCACAAAAACGACAGCCCTGAACGTTGTGCGATGCTCCCAGGCAAAGGATACACATGTCATGCAGATCCAAGAGGGACACAGTCTGAGGGCACTGGGGCCAATGATGCTGTGATGAAAAAATGGCCAGTGAACGGTCGATGACTTTGGACACCGAGGGATGGTGCTACCAGGAATTGACCACACAGAAGGCAAAAACCTACCACGCTGCTAGCTAACTAAAGCCGGGGGGAATGGAGAGGGACCCGGCGAGGAAACAATATTTTCCAAAGAAAAAAAAGAGCATGAGCTCCACAACCACAAGATGACAGCTCCATGGATAAAAGACTGAAGAGGGATCTCGAGTAGACATGTGGATAGTGGCATGCTGGGCATGCTAAGTTTTCTGGGCCGGCCTCCATCAGATGATGTTACCCATGTGTGAGGACTACCATCCTGCTTGCCCTAGGAGAAGCTTCTTTTATAATTCTCTCTTAGCCTGCTTAATTACTTTTTATATCTTGTTCTCTCAACCTAGCATGATGGACTCTGTACCTGGGTAACATCAAGCTAGGTTGAGAGAACATTGCACAAATCTCATCTTTGGGTGAGTTTCCTCACTCTGAAAATAATCAAATCTTCACAAGAGTGCACTGTTCTGTTCCTACATCGCACTCTGCATGTCAAGGAGGCCCATAACCCCTATACTAATACCTAAACCTCAACTCGAGTAACTAGGTAGGCCTCATATAGAGGTATAAATACCTACGTAGTATGAGGGCCTTATAGCTAGTCTGTCTGTCTGTCTCTCTCTCCTTAAAATACTGAAAACACTATTTGCAAAAACATCACAAAGTGCAATAAAACCATATTGCACAGTTTAATACAAATGAAAAAGGTGTAGTTAAAACTGTGCAATATGGCTTCACAAATTGTGAAACCAGAAATCCCTCCCCTTTTCCTAATTTGCATCACACCCTGCGTTATGAAATTTTCGCATGCGAAAATGCCATATAGCACTTTGATAAATGACCCCCTTAGTTTGGTAATTTTCATGAACACCAGACATTCACTCAAAATTGGAAACAAGCAATAACGTGAAATTTAAAAAACGTCAGTTGAACAAGCTATAAATGAAAATATCTGTCAAAGTGTTCAAATTTTATCATCCTTTACCAGCAAATTCCTGACACATCAACAACATTATGCTGTTCCATACATGACTATAGCATATTGTAGAGATAAAGGCAAGAAAATACATGATACTCAACAGACTAGGTAATTAATCATATCTGTTCTCTCAACTGCTCTAAAATGTCAAAGCTAAAAATACATGACAATTGAAAGTGACATACCTATTAGTTCCTTGTTCCGGATGTCTAAGGCCATATTTCGCAGAGCTGTGGCAACTGCACACACCACACGGTCATTGTCTATTCGAAGTAGCTCCACTAGGATGGGTAGGCCTTTTTCTTTACGAACAGCAGCACGGATATACACTGACCACTGCCAAGAGATAGAAAAGAAAAAGACACTTAGAAGGAAAAATAAATAGCAAGCTTGCTTAATGTAAATGTTTTCCAAAGACAACAGATTGAATTAACCATGACATGTGGGTGACATCTTTTGATGTTGCTGAATGGACTCTTCTCTTTAAGCTCTTAGAGCTTCTGCTCTGCTGAGCATGTGCAGAAAATTCCATGTGGGCATTGCCTTGTGAGCCCCTCAGTCAATTTTAGAGCTAAGTTTAGCCAGGTAGTCTAATCTCCAGGGAAGTGGGTGGGTTTTTTTGTTTGTTTGTTTTTTAACATGGCTAATGCATCCTGCTGTCTACAGAAAACACTGTTTACAGTAAGCAAACTTGCTTTCTCCATCAACAAGCAGGGATAAATTAGTCATGACATGTGAGGACTCCCAAGCTGTGGGTTACATGGAGCATTTAATAAATAAGAAAATCAGATCACAACATGAAGAATAGATTAGTGGGTGAACAGGCTACACAACGCTGCTTGTCAAATTTACTGTCACTTCTTGATATATTGTCCAGACATCAATCAGCTCAAAAAGAAGAAAAGGTGTCTAGGAAGTGCAACAAATCAAGGGAGAAAAATTGGAAAGCTGTGTCCACAAATGCTCATAATTTGGGCAATAAAATCCCAGACCTGCAGCCCAAATGGTGGAGACGGTCTTGGACATTGTTGCTGTTACGGAGACATGGTTCACAGATTCTCATGTTTGGGATACAGCCATACTGGGCTATAACTTGTTAAGGAAGGACAGAGAGGACAGAAAAGGGGGTGAAGTAGCTCTTTATATCAAAAACAATATCCAAGCAATTGAACTGCAAGGAATGTGGGGAAGACAAGAATTATGGGCCAACCTAAAAAAAGATGATGGTGCATCCACTTTTACTGGAGTGGCTTACAGGCCTCTGACTCAAACAGAAGAACTAGACAGAGATCTGGTCAAAGACATCCAAAAGGTGGGAAAAAAAGGAAAAGTGTTGACTGTTAGAGATTTTAATCTGCCAGATATAGACTGGAGAATCCCCTTTGAGGAATCTACCAAAGAAAAGAGATAGTGGATACCCTGCAAGAGGCTCTGTTCAAACAAATGAAAATAGAACACATGAGGGAGGGAGTTATACATGATCTAGTACTCACTAGCAGGGATAATGTCTCTAATGCCTGGGTGGGTGCCCACCTCAGCACCAGTGATCATCATATGGTTTGATATCACAGACAGGAAAACAGAGAGGTCACACGAAGACCCAAGTTTTAAATTTCAAAAATATGGACTTTGTCAAAATGGGACATACCTAGAAGCAGAACTAGAAGACTGGGATAAAATGAGAGAGGTGGAACAACAGTGGGCTAAACTAAAAGGAGCAATTACAAAAGCGTCCTTTAGATCCAATGCACACATCCATTCCAAACTGATTTTTCCTGGAAAAATATTAAGAGATTCCTTTTTGAATGTTTGGAAAATTTCTCCTGAGAAATTATGTCCTATAAACAAAGCTTATTATGTACCTAGTTCGGTTTGACATTTGCAGGAGGATAGGAGAATGGATATACTAACTTTTCCTGACAGTTTGAATTTGACTCAAGTTTTGGACACATCTGTGGAAGAGATGGTGACCAGGGCCACTCTTGTGGCTATTGTTATATCAGATATGGACAGAGACTCTGTTCTCAAGTTGTTTTTTTTCAGCATAGATTAAAATATTTTCATGAGAAAACAATGACAACTGACTACAGCTTATGTGAAAGTATGAAGAGCTATATTTCTCTGCATAATATATGCACAAAACCAGTGCTTATGAGAACGCCAGTGAAAATACAAACAAACAAATTATATATCAACACATAAGAAGGGTAAATAATCTTATCTCCCTAACAGGGAAATAATTATAAACAAAGGCCTAGCAATAAGCTGTACTTTCCTGATAGAATGCCTTCCAAAATTTATCGGTCAGTGTCAGCTAAGCAGGTTCTCTTTGGGGAAGGCTAGATTGAACAAGGTATTCTGGGTCTTTGCCAATTTGGTTGTGCTAATCTGTAGCTCTTATGTCTGTGTTTTGAACATGTGCTATGGGGACTTCTTTGTCTATTAACTCTCTATTGCCAAGCTACTGATAAGAACTAGAAGGTCAGGTCCCTATGCCAGAGGATGGCATGAGTCCTGATGCCTAGGCCTAAAATATGGCCCAATGCTACAGCCCAGCATTTAGGCTGGATCCTGATGCCGGGGCCTTGGCTCAGACACAGGCCCAATGCAGGGGCCAGACCTGGAGGCTGGGTACCGACATTTGAGTCTTGTCCAGGGCCCAAGCCAGCAGCTCAGCCTGGAGGCCAGGTCTTGAAGCCTGGGCCTCAGCCTAGGCTCGGACACAACACTGTGGCTTGTACCAGAGGCCTGGTGCCAACACCAGAGTCTCAGCCCAGACCCAGGCCTGATGCTCAAGCACAACCAAGAGGCTGGGTCTGGACACTTGGGCCTCATCCTAGGCCAGGGTCTGAAGTTGCAGCCCAGACCAGAGGGTGGGGTTCCTATGTCAGGTCCCAGCCCAGAGGCTGGGTCCTGACACCTGGGATTGGGACTAGGCCCAAGCCCAGACCTCAGAAGTCCTCTTCTTAGAGTTTTCTTCTTTCTACTAATGACACTGTCCGCTGGGGTCAAGCCAGAGTAAATTAACTCCAGTATGTCTCCTGCAGTGAATGGCACCATTTCAAAAGAAGAAAGAAGGGAAGAGACCTAAGAAGAAGACTTCTAAGACCTTGGCCTGACCCTAGGCTGAGGCCCAGGCTTTGAGAGCCGGCCTCTATGTCAGACTCCAGCATTAGGCCTTGGTTCAGGCTGAGGACCCAGAGCTGCAATGTCAGGCATGGACCTAGGCCAAGCCACCCAGAATTAAACAATTCTTAGTCAAGGCCCAGGCTTCAGGCCTAGGTCTAGGTCGAAGTGCTGGAGTCACACTAGAATGTAGGCCATGGCCCCTGCTTTGGTCCTCGGCCTATATCATAGTTAAGGCCCTGGCCTTGGGCCTAGGCCAGACCGGAAGTTTTAAACAAATAAGATTTATTTAATTCAGGGGCTCCTCAATTTGTTTTGTGACTGCTGAATAAAATAAATTGCCCCTTATTTGTTGCATTTTACAAATTCATTTAAAACGAATGCACCTCACTAATAAGTCAGCACTATTTATCCAGCTACCTGACTTAGTGGGAGAAGTGGAGTTTAAAGACTTATCTTGAGAAGTGCCGCTACCTAGCTGGATAAATTGGAATTTATCCAGATAATTGCAATATGTCATCTCGCGTTATTTTTATATGTGCACGCATGTTGCAGGGTGTATTTACATATTCTTTTATAATCTGTTTATAAAATACAGGAAATTTTTGCACATCTATATACATGTGTATATGGGTGCGCACTCGCATGTTTCAAAGTTATCCTCTTACTCTTTCCGTTATGGCCTTGTCTTTTCTATGTGCCCCTTATACCCTGTGATCATCTAATTGTCCAACCAAATCCTTCACAGGCTTCCTGCTTTGGATGTATTTGAAAATATTTATATTATGAGTATCTGTCTCTATGGTAAGCTTCTATTTTAATTCTCTTTTTGCTTGCCTAATCAATGCGTTGTATCTATCTTGCTAGTGCTTATGCTTTTTCCCTTTTTCTTTATTTGGATCCTCTTTCTATTTTTTGAAAGAATTTCTTTTGGCTATAGTAGCCTCTTTCACCTCACCTTTTACCATGCCAGCAGATATTTGGCCTTCCTTCTACCTTTTTTAATGCATGGAATACAACTAATATGAACTTCCAAGATAGTGTTTTTAAACAATGTCCATGCCTGATGTAAACTCAACTTTTGCATCTGTAACTTTTAGTGTTTTTCTAAATATTTTCATGATTTTGATCACAGTCTCCCTTTTAAAAGTTAAAAGGGTAGTAGTACTAGAGCAGTAGTGTTCTTTAAAGATCTCCCTGCAGTTACCATATTTTTCGCTCCATAAGATGCACTTTTTTTTCCCCAAAAGTGGGGGGAAAATGTCTGTGATTCTTATGGAGTGAATATAAAAAACAAAGAAACAACTAACTACAACCCCCCACCCTCCTGACCTCCCCAGGACCTGCCAAAAGTCCCTGGTGGTCCAGCGGGGGTCCGGGAGCGATCTCCTGCACGTGGGCTGTCGGCTGCCAGTAATCAAAATGGCGCCGACGGCCCTTTGCCCTTACTATGTCACAGGGGCCGACCAATGGACCACCAGGGACTTTTGGCAGGTCTTGGGAGGGACAGGAGGGTGGGGGACTGTAGTTAATTAAATTTAAAGGGTTGGGATGGGGGGTTTGGGGGGGTTTTTTCCCACAGAAAGAGAATGATAAAAGTTTTCTGATCTGGGGAGTGGACCGAAATGGCCCTCCCCAGACCCGAAAACGAAATGGGGACAAAAAAAAAATTGTATGCACTCCCCTAATTTACTCCATAAGACGCACAGATGCCCGGGAACACAGCAGGTTTAGCACACGGTCAGGTGCATCTTATGGAGTGAAAAATACCTTACACGTCCCTAACAGAAACCTAAGATCAGCCAACAAAGCACTCCTAACTATCCCGTCAGTCAAAACAGCAAGATTAACACAAGTAAGAGAAAGGGCGCTATCCTTGGCAGGACCCATACTATGGAACTCCATGCCCTTGGAGTTAAGATTACAAAGAGAAAACAAAACCTTTAGAAAAAATTTAAAAACCTGGCTCTTTAAACAAGCTTTTCAAAAAGAGAAGGGACAATAGAAAACAGGGATGTGCAAGGAATGAATAACTGAACACCCACACAGACGGCAATAATCATTAAGTGTGTAGTTTTTAATTGATAATACATCACTAAAGAATAAATCACAATAATACCGCTAGTTTTGTACTCTAAACTGATAGAGAGACCTGGTCATGATTTATCACACCTAACAAATAATATTGATAACAAACTATGTTACCAAACTTGATGGCACCTATGTAATCTGACAGATTCTGTTATCATTAATTTTATGTGCCTTATTGTAAACTGTTGTGATGGTACCTATCTTAACGACGGTATAGAAAAGATTTAAATAAAAATAAATAAGTCAAATTTAATCATGATATGAGATTATTGCTAAGTGGCCCTACTACCATTACCTCTTATACCAAATCATGCTTTTCAATAAGGATTATGTCTAAAATAGCTTCCCTTCTCGTCAGTTCCTGGACCAGCTGCTCTATGAAGCAGTAATTTACTTCATCTAGAAACTTTATCTCCCTAGAATGTCTTGATATGACATTTACCCAGAAGGAGCCTGGGAACTATAGGTCAATTAATCTGATCTCTGTGCAAGATCCAAGGCAGCATGGTTTTACCAGAAGTAAATCTTGTCAGATCATTTTGATTGATTTCTTTGATGGGTAACCAGAGAGCTGGATCAAGGGAAAGTGCTAGATGTAGTGTGCTTGGATTTGAGCAAGACCTTTGACTTAGTTATCACAAGCAAAGTGTAGATATTTCTATTAATGATAATATGTATTTTGAGTTATTATTTGGTTTTGTCCATAGCTCCCTTTTTAAATACCTTGACCACCATTTTGTATTGCTGTTTTGTTAATTATTGTCTCATTGACCGACTTTTAATTATATCTTCCTGTAGTTAAACAATGCAATTAACTGTATTCAATGTGTTAGCATGTCTTTTGGATGTTTATTCAAGGGATACAGAATTTCATGCCTTAATAACAAGACATTCCATATATATATGTATATATATATATATATATATATATATATATATTTCATCCAAATATGATTTCGACTTGCTTTAAACATATTTCAGAAACACGAATCCAGTCTCCTCTCTTATGGAAAATCTGCTAACAAGTTAGGTGCATGACCTGTATGAAAGTTTTCAAAAGAGAGACAAGAGAAAGAACAAATGCTATTAGGATTACGTAATTTTATTTGGGTAACCCGAGACACATCATTACTGCTGAAAAGCAAAGGACTGGATGGTCTTTATAAAAAGTTTAAAAATTGTACTTTCTAACCTTGTGCGAAGAAACTCTCTGAAAAAGGAACATATGAATATCTTGGTATCCTATATCAGCTCTTACATGGGGCCTAATTTATTAAGTTTTTATTCTGTAGATACAGAATGGGAGAAAAACCTTAGTAAATCAATCCCTAATAACTCAGGGCTAAAGGTAATCTAGTATGGAAAAGCTGGCCTAACCACAGGTCACTAAGGCACAGAATTAGGAGCTCAGCTGTACAGTACTTCCTGGATATAGTAGTTAACAATAACTCCTACAGCTTTGGTTCCAAAGTTCGGTCTGCAGGAGCCATCGAAAGATTTGGATTTAAGGACATCCACAATAGATATGAATGAGATATATTTGCACATACTGGATAAGTGAACCAGGTTAATTTGCATATTATCCTGAAACCCATATCTACTACTGGCTCATGAGGACTGTATTTGGGGATCACTTTTGTGTACAATGAGATCGGTGTCATTAGCTTCCCAAAGTATTATCTACCGCCTTATGGAGGCAATTGCTGCAGGATAAATATCCTTTCTTGTTTTATTAATATTTACTATGGGTAGAAACATAATACAGACGTAACTTTCAAATAAAAATGTAAATATGACATACAATCATAGCAATTTTCAGTAGCCCATTTACCTGTGTTAAGTGCATTCAACACATGTAAAACCTATTGATAATTTAATAGCATATATTCTAGCTACTGAATTGTCAATGGGTTTACATAAGTGCACTTAATGCGGGTAAATGGAATTTTGAAAATTATTATGATAGTGTTACATTTACATTTATATTTTCCCTTAAAAATACTGTATCACAATTCTGCTATTTGTCTAAATGGTTCCGTTTGTACAGGTTCTTGTACAGGTTTGTTATTAGATTACTCAGCATAGCTTCATGATCATCCTAGTTTACGTTGTTGGGAAAATGATGACTTGTCTGCTATTCTAGAACTCATATTTGCAACATTGCTTCTGTCAGTAGAAATAATAGTCAATAGTCACCTGACTAATATTGTCAGGAGGTGCATGCGATATCTTTCAGCCAGATTTCCATTAGCTATACAGGTACTCAAGAAAACTGGAATCATCTTAAATTGTGATACTTTTTATTGCACCAATATATAAAAAAAAATCTAGCATGTGAACTCTAAAAACCATACAAGTCCTTCTCCAGTGAAACATAATATCCATATTGCAATCCATAATACAAGGCAGAAGTCATACTGATTTCACAAAATATTTTATCGCTAGACTAAACAAAAAAGTCCTTCCTTCAAATCTGTATATGAAGAAATCCTTCCTTCAAGGTTTACAGTTGTAAACAAATGTCCGCAGAAGAGTAATGCCCCCAAAAAGAAATCCCTCCTTTGAGATCTGTGCTTGCACAAATGTCCACAGAAAAAAAAGCCCCTACAAAGGCCTTTGTTTCACTCGCATTTGGACTTCCTCAGGGGAGACCAATAGTGGCCCCTCTAAAACGAAATGAATTTGTAGTACCACCGCCACTTCTCAGCGGCACAAATACGGGGAATAATGATAGTGTTCAGCGATACTTGTTTCAGTTCACAGCAGCGATAAACCCCAAAAGTTTTTAGTAATCACGCCGCCCCCTTCTCAGCAGCACAAATTCAACAGATGCTATTCAGCGCTGCAATTATTCAGGCTCGTGGCGACACGCATTCAGAAAATGGTGTTTGGCCATGTTAATTCTCTGCCAACACCATTTCTCCACAGCACAGATTGTAAATCCTGTTGAGCAGCGCTATTTTTCAAACTGACCTTCTGCAGATTTAAATAGCACGAATGGTTCTACAACAAGCCGCCACTGTATGCATACAGCAGAGCATTCAAAAAGAAGCTCCAAGATTATTTTTTTTCATTATTGCTGAAAAAGTTTCATCTTTCAGTATTTCCCCTTCAAGAATAAAACAGGTTTTCGAATATGAGGACAGATGTCCAAAAGGGTTCTCTTTCATTTTGTTTCCAAGGGGAAAATGTTTAGTACATATGGCCCTTTGTATGTGCCTGGTTATTTTCTTCTTTTCCTATGCTTTTGGCCCTGTTGCAAAACTAATTGAATTCTCAATAATGACCAACTTTTAATTATATCTTCCTGTAGTTAAACTATGCAATTAACTGTATTCAATGTTTTAGCATATCTCTTGGATGTTTATTTAAGGGATACAGAATTTCATGCCTTAATAACAAGATATTCCATATATATATGTATATGTATATATTTCATCCAAATATGATTTCAACTTGCTTTAAACATATTTCAGAAACACGAATCCTTTTTTATGTTAGAAATGGAAGAGAAATTTCCTGAGTGGTTACCTCAACAGACTGTTGCGCGTCCCGGCCACGCTGGTGCTGCGACCGGGCCTGCTCACCTTGCGCTTCGAGCTCCGGGAACTCCTCTCTCGCTACTGCAGCCAGCTTACGGTGTCCGCTGCGCCTTCCCCGCACACTTCCTTCATTGCAGGCCTCACAGAGGAGCTCCTGTTGGGGCTCCACGTCCTCAGCCCTGCCCCTCCTTTAAAGGGCCCAGGACGGGAACCTCAGGCCAGATGCCTCCCGATGACGTCACTTGAGCACCACTTAAAAGGCGAGGGCCTTCCCACAGTTCCTCACCTTGACAAACGGGTATTCATGTATCGTGAAGCTAGTTGCCTTCCTGTGTTCCTGCTTCCTTGATCCTGTGCTTGTTCCAGTGCTTGTTCCAGTGTTCCTGCGTTCCTGTGTCTTCCAGTGCTCCTGTGTTCCAGCATCTACATTCCACTTCCCAGACTGATACTCGGTACTGACCTCGGCTTGCCTTTGACCACGTTTGGACTGCTGCCTGGGTCTGACCTCAGCTTGCTACTGACCACACTCGGACTGATTCCTGGAACTGACCTCTGCTTGCTACTGACCACCCTCGGACTGATACCTGGCACTGACCTCTGCTCGCTACTGACAACGCTCAGACTGATACCCGGAACTGACCCTTGCTTTGGCTGACCACCCTCGGAAGGATACCCTGGCTTTGACCCTTGCGCTCTACTCGGACACTCTCTTTGCTTCTCCTGTGACCACCAGGCCTGCCTGTTCTGATGTCACTCATGGCCTTCTCCAAGCTAAACTGCTAGACGCTGCTTATCCTAACCGGAGGACCTTCAATTTCTGTTCCATTCCAGTGGTCTCCGGTACACTCAGTTCCGGTCTAGCTTATCTGTTCTCTTGCTCTTAATGGGCTCTTGGTGGGCTCACCTCTCCACTACCTCTCCGGGAGATTCTCCAAGGCCCACCAAAGCCCAGGCAGTCCAGGAATCCAAGAGCTCAACCCACGGAGCCCCGGAGTGTTATTGGCGAAGCTCCAGCTAGCCTCAGTCTCCTTGTGTGCTCCGCCTCCTGGTGGCAGGTGCCTTCTGGGAACCCTCAGAGAGCCTTAACAATCCTGCACCAGGCCAAGGGTCCACCTCCAGTGCAACACAGACCTTTCAGATATTACCAGTACATCAATGATAATTTCATGATTTGGACTGAAGGAAAAGAAAAGCGGTTTTACAAAGTCCTTTAATACATTGTAACCCACAATCAGGCTCAAGAGGAATTACTCTGTGGAAAGGGTTAACGTTTTAGACACTTCAGTTTCAATCAACAATGGACACTTACAAACATCTGTATACAGAAAACCAACTGACACATGCAGTTCTCTTCACAGTTCGTTTTCATTGTTCAAACAAAAAAAGTCCATTATACACAGCCAAGCTACATCATACCAATTTATTTGTTCTGACTCAAAGGACATTAGATGACCGAGGGGTTAAAGGGGCTCTTAGGGAAGATAAAGCCATTGCAGAAAGACTAAATGAATTCTTTGCTTCCGTGTTTACTAATGAGAATGGTGGGGAGATACCAGTTCCAGAGATGGTTTTCAGGGGTGATGAATCAGACAAACTGAACCAAATCACTGTGAACCTGGAAGATGTAGTAGGCCAGATTGACAAACTAAAGAGTAGCAAATCACCTGGACCGGATGGTATGCATCCTAGGGTACTGAAGGAACTAAAAAATGAAATTTCTGATCTATTAGTTAAAAATTGTAACCTATCATTAAAATCATCCATTGTACCTGAAGACTGGAGGGTGGCGAATGTAACCCCAATATTTAAAAAGGGCTCCAGGGGCAATCAGGGTAACTATAGACCAGTGAGCCTGACTTCAGTGCTGGGAAAAATAGTGGAAACTATTCTAAAGATCAAAATCATAGAGCATATAGAAAGACATGGTTTAATGGAACACAGTCAACATGGATTTACCCAATGGAAGTCTTGCCTAACAAATCTGCTTCATTTTTTTGAAGAGGTTAATAAACATATGGATAAAGGTGAACCGGTAGATGTAGTATATTTGGATTTTCAGAAGGTGTTTGACAAAGTCCCTCATGAGAGGCTTCTACCTGGGTAACATCAAGCTAGGTTGAGAGAACATTGCACAAATCTCATCTTTGTGTGAGTTTCCTCACTCCGAAGGTCATCAAATCTTCACAAGAGAGCACTGTTCTGTTTGTACGTCTCACTTTGAATGTCAGAGTGGCCCCTAACCCCTACACTAATACCTAAATCTCATCTCGAGTGACTAGGTAGGCGTCATATAGAGGTATAAATACCTACCTAGTATGAGGGCATAATGACTAGGCTCTTGCACTCTCTCTCCCTCTCTCTCGTAGAATGGCCCTGATAGCTAAGCCGGATCTCCAGCAGCTTAAAACTACTAAAAACAGCATAAAGCCTTATCACACAGCTTTACTCACATGAAAAAGGTGTAGTTAAAATACGTGTTAAAGCTGTGCGATAGGGCTTCGCAAATTATGAAGCCAGCCCACTTGGCCCCAAACTCCTCCCCTTTTTCTAATTTGCATCGCACTATGCGTTATGGTGTTTTTGCATGCATTAAAGGTGTTTTTTTTCATGCGGAATCACCTTAACGCATGCAAAAACGCCATATAGCACTTTGATAAATGACCCCTTAATTGGTTAACTTAACCAGATAAAGCTGAATATAGGCACTTATCAAGTTAACTGGATAAGTTGCCCTGCCTCGATCTGCCCACTGCCCGCCCCCAAGAACATAGCCGGATATTCAGCGGCTGTCACTTAGCTGGATAAGTCCCTATTTATCCAGCTAAGTAGTGCTAAATATTGGCCTCCATATTTATTTAATTGTATTTGGTGCCAGAGAGATTTAAAAAAAAAAAAAAAAAGCAAACGTTTCAGCGAAATCCTCCCTCTCTCAAAGTCTTATGCATGCAACCATGAGCCCAGAATCTATTAGAAATTTGACATTTGCACTATGTTGAATGGTAACATTGCAGTCAAAGGTCACATTTTAAAATGTGATGATGCATTTCCATTTTAAATTGGCTACTAAACAAACCAAACAGCTTTTAACGTGGCTTTCATGTTCACTATTAATATCATCAATCATAAACTGAGCACAGATTTTCATCAACTAATCTTGGGTTCTAGAAACAGAATGCACTCATCTATTCTTTCCAAAGGCTGTATTTTACATTGCTCATGTAAATTTTCACCTTAGAAAAAGTCATCAGCTCTGCTTGCAGAAAGAAGCACTAGTGACCCAGCCTCCAGGTTGTCATGCAGTGCGGGGATATTCATATCTTCACTCACATCTGCAATCCTATAGGTTACCTAAGTTTCTATTCAAAATAAGGGGTGAGGATGGGGATCAGAATGAAATGAGACTTATTTTATGTAAAGTAACAAGTGTAGTCCTAGTAACTCTGCTCTAAGTAAGCTTTCCGTGCTGCTAAACTAATGAGAATGCAGTAGCCAGGTTTATGGGGGGAGGGGGGGGGGGGGAGCCAGCCTTGTTAATGTGACTTAGTCAATACAATGACATCAATGCTACTAAATCTGACACCTCAGAGTGACAATGAAATAAATCCCATTAATCCTTGGGAGCATCTTTTCAAGGCTGGAAGAAAACAATGAAAAGAGTCCCTTTAATATAATACCCAATTAGGACTTATTCTTTGCAAGCTGCTTTTGCTGTGCTGTGGTGTTTCCTTCAAGTAATTTCAAACTAGCTATGTTACCAATCTGCTCATGCTCATTTTTTCCTGAGCTGAAAAATTGATTAGTTCATACTTCCACTAGTTGCTTTTTTCCCCCCTTACTGTCTGCCTATGGGTTATCATGAAATCATTCATGTTATCACAGCACAAGTCAATAACTTGTATGAGGTGTAGAGAAGAATAACTAAAAACAATTTAAAAAGTATTTGAAAAACAAATGGAGACACAAGAGTGGTTGTTTTGTTGTAAATGCACTGTAATGTAAAAACAAGTTTTCTTACCGTAAATGATGTTTTCCATAGATAGCAGGATATATAGCCATGCTGGTTTGGGGTGACCTCATCCGATGGCGCACACTCTGGAATTGTCTGAAAGGAGCAGAGCTGTGATGCTCAGCTCATGCGCAGCAGTTCCTGTGTGATTGTCCCACTCTGGTTTCCTCAGTTGATATCAAAGACTGTATACTGGTTAGAGGCTACTAGGGAGGCGTGTGGGTAAGCATGGTTAATCCATCCTGCTATCTATGGAAAATACCATTTACGGTAAGCAAACCTGATGTTTTTCCTTCAATAAGGAGATGTGCATTAGCCATGCTGTCTTGGGGAGTCCCAAGTAAGGGTTGCTCTATCTTTGCATGGTAGCATTTCTTGTTTTGCTTTTGTTTATTTTTTGCGACTCGTCTACCCCAGTGGTAATCACTCGTAATCCCCTCTTGAGCTGAGTACTGCCTTGCCTACTGCACTGTCAGATTCTGATAACTTGTCCAGGCAATAGTGAGCCGTGAAGGTGTGAACCGCTGACTAGGTTGCAGCTTTGCAAATGTCAGCAATAGGTACATCCTGCACATGTGCTAATGAAGATGCAGTGAATTGTATTTGATGCGCTTTTATCACTCCAGACAGTAGCATTGCTATAGAAATGTCAAATGCAACTTGTTAACCAATTGGATAGAGTTCTTTTGGTTACTGCCATTCCTGGTTTATTGGGTCATAGGGGAGAAACAGTTGTTGATCTTGTCTGTAATCTTGCGTCCTTTCGTTATAGAACTCTAGAACTCAGTTGCAGTTTAAGGTGTTCAAAGCTTGCTCTCTTTCATTCTTATGTGGTTTTGGATAGAAAATTGGTAGACAGATTTATTCATTGAGGTGAAAGATGGTTACTACTTTCACAAGAATTTTCAATGTGGTCTGAGTACCACTTTGTCATGGAAAAATTGTAGGTACGGGGAAATATGCACTAAAGCTTGCAGTTCACTGACTTTCCTTTTAAAGGTGACTGCTACCAGGAACAGGACCTTCCATATGAGATATTTCAGAGGAGCAGTTCGCATGGGTTCAAATGAGTCTGCCATTAGGTCGTTAGGACTATGCTATTGTCCCAAGGTATTGGAGGTTTTTGTATTGGAGGACGTAAGTGAAGCAAGCCCTTCATAAAGGAAACAATTAAGAGATGTGCAACAATGGAAATTTTTCCAATTTTGTGATGATAAGCAGTAATAGCACTTGGAAGAACCCTCACTGACTATGTTTGTAGTACATTGTAGTACATTGTAAGTAGTCTAGCAAGAGCTCTGCAGAGCAATTGAGAGGGTCTACTGCATGTGTTCTACACCAATCTGCATAATGTTTCCATTGTGTTGAAAACGAGAGGCGGACATCCTGAATATGACTTGGTAGTGGTAAGGATGCTAAGAGTTCATGTTCAATCTCCATGCTGTTAGAAGGAGTGAGTGAAGCAGTGGATGAAGAAACATTCTGTCTTCTTGAGTTAGCACATGCAGGCAATTCTCTAACAGCTTTGGTTGTTGAATGGAGAGTTTTCGAGATAAGCATACCATTGTTGTCTCAGCCAAGCTGGTGTTTTGCATTCACTTCTGCACCATCGGAGTAATGAGCAGAATTGGTGGAAAGGCATATAGGGGACATGTGGACCAGGAAAGGAGGAACACGTTTTGTGACTCTTTTCTTGGACTAGGTAGAAGAGAGAAAAACCTCTGTAGGTTTGCATTGTGTTGTGTTGCAAACTGATCCATCACTGGGTGACCCCAATGTGCAAAGATGTCTTCGGCCACTTCCTGGTCCAGTTCCCATTTGTGTGGATGGAATATCCTGCTGAGCTTGCCCACTTTTATGTTTGCTATCTTGGCAGGTAGGTCGCTTGAAGTGTAATTGAACATTTGAAAATCCAGTCCCATATCAGGGTTGCCTCCTTGCAAAGGACTAATGAACCCGAGCCTCCTTGCTTGTTTATGTAAAACATGGCAACTTCATTGTCTGTATGGATCATTACCGTTTTCCCCGTATTTCTTGAATACTGCTAGGGCACTGCGAATAGCTCGGAGCTCTAGAAGGTTGATCTGGTAAGTGGATTCCCTAAGTTGACCATTGTCCCTGTGATTAGTATTGCAGGAGGTGTGCTCCCCAACCCCTTGTGGAAGCATCGGTGGTGAGAATTAGTTGGTGAGGGAGTGGTTTTAATGGCACTCCTTCCTTTAATACTTTCAGTTTAAGCCACCAGATTGACAAGCTAAACAATAGCAAATCACCTGAGCTGGATGGTATGCACACCAGGGTTCTGAAGGAACAAAAAATGACATTTCAGATCTATTAGTTAAAATTTGTAACTGGAGGATGGCCAATGTAACCCCAATATTTAAAAAGGGTTCCAGGGGCGATCCAGAAAACTATAGATCAGTGAGCCTGACTTCAGTGTCGGGAAAAATAGTGGAAACTATTTTAAACATCAAAATCACAGAGCGTATAGAAAGACATGGTTTAATAGAACACAGTCAGCATGGATTCACCCAAGGCAAGTCTTGCCTCACAAATCTGCTTCATTTTTTTGAAGGGGTTAATAAACATGTGGATAAAAGTGAACTAGTAGATGTAGTGTATTTGGATTTTCAGAAGACGTTTGTCAAAGGTTCTCATGAGAGGCTTCTAAGGAAACTAAAAAGTCATGGGATAGGAGGTGGTGTCCTTTCATGGATTACAAACTGGTTGGAAGATAGGAAACAGAAAGTAGGATTAAATGGTCAATTTTCTCGGTGGAAAAGGGTAAACAGTGGAGTGCCTCTGGAATCTGTACTTGGACCGGTGCTTTTCAGTATATTTATAAATGATTTGGAAAGGAATATGACGAGTGAGGTAATCAAATTTGCAGGTGATGGAAAAATGATTCAGACTAGTTAAATCACAAGCAGATTGTGAGAAATTGCAGGAGGACCTTGCGAGACTGGAAGATTGGGCATCCAAATGGCAGATGAAATTATATGTGGAAAAGTGCAAGGTGATGCATATAGGGAAAAATAATCCATGCTGTAGTTACATGATGTTAGAAACATAGAAATGACAGCAGAAGACCACCAAATGGCCCATCCAGTCTGCCCAGCAAGCTTTCACACTTTTTTCTCTCACTCTCTCATACTTATCTGTTACTCTTGGCCTTTAGTACCCTTTTGGTTCTATTTCCTTCCACCCTCGCTGTTAATGTAACCTTTTGGTTCTATTTCCCTTCCACCCACGCTGTTAATGTAACCTTTTGGTTCTATTTCCCTTCCACCCCCGCAATTATGTATCCTTTTGGTTCTATTTCACTTCCACCCCCGCTGTTAATGTAACCTTTTGGTTCTATTTCCCTTCCACCCCCACCATTATGTAACCTTTTGGTTCTATTTCCCTTCCACCCCTGCCATTAATGTAGAGAGCAGTGTTGGAACTGCATCTAAGTGAAATATCTTAATTAGCTTAATTAGTTAGGGGTAGTAACTGCTGCAATAAGCAAGCTACTCCCATGATTATTTGTTTACCCAGCCTGTGCCATTCAGTCCTTGTTGGTTATCTGAATATAAATCCACTTTTCTTCATTTCCTCTGCCGTTGAAGCAGGGAGTTTCTCTGGATATGTATTGAAATTGAAGTATCAGGCTTAATTGATTCGAGGTAGTAACCGCCATAGCGAGTAAGTTACATCCATGCTTATTTGTTTACCCAGACTGTGGAATTCAGTCCTTGTTGGTTGTTGTTGGAATATAAAATCATCTTTTCTTCATTCCCCCTGCCGTTGAAGCAGAGAGCAAAACTGGATATGCATTGAAAGTGAAGCATCAGGCTTGTTTGGTTTGGGGTAATAACCACCATAACAAGCAAGCTACTCCCCGTTTTTTGTGAATGGAAATCCTTTTTTCACATTTCCTCTTGCCGTTGAAGCATAGAGCTACCACCCAGGAAAAAGATCTCGGCATCACAGTGGATAATACATTGAAATCGTCAGCTCAGTGTGCTGTAGCAGTCAAAAAAGCAAACAGAATGTTAGGAATTATTAGGAAGCGAATGTTGAATAAAACTGAAAATGTCATATTGCCTCTATATCGCTCCATGGTGAGACTGTACCTTGAGTACTGTTTAAAATTCTGGTTGCCGCATCACAAAAAAGATATAATTGCGATGGAGAAGGTACAGAGAAGGGTGACCAAAATGATAAAGGGGCTAGAACAGCTCCTCTATGAGGAAAGGGTAAAGAAGTTAAGGCTGTTCAGCTTGGAGAAGAGACAGCTGAGAGGTCTTTAAAATCATGAGAGGTCTAGAAGGGGTAAATGAGAATCAGTTATTTACTCTTTTGGATAATAGAAGTTAGCAAGAAGCACATTTATAACTAATCAGAGAAAATTCTTTTTTACTCAATGCACAGTAAAGCTCTGGAATTTGTTGCCAGAGGATGTGGTTAGTGCAGTTAATGTAGCTGGGTTCAAAAAAGGTTTGGATAAGTTCATGGAGGAGAAGTCCATTAACTGCTATTTATCAAGTTGTCTTAGAGAATAGCCACTGCTATTACTGGCATCAGTAAAATGGGATCTACTTAGTATTTCGGTACTTGCCAAGTACTTGTAGCCTGGATTGGCAATTTCTTATCTTCTTATGTTCACCAACTTATATCCTGTTTCATGGAATCTGTGCTTTCAACTCCCACTGCAATCTTCTCATCCTCAGCCTGCTTAGTGAAACTATATGAATGGCTGCCGCCATATGGCCTAGTAGGACTAGGAGCTTGTGTACTGTCGTTCTGGTATGGTGCAATAGTTGTAGAGCTAGAAGTTGTAAGCATTGCTGTCTGTTCCTGGGTAGAAATGCTCTTGTGCAGGTTGTTGCAATGCTGCTCGCAGGCCTAGCCGCAAGCAGCCTTTCACCTCTGTGGCCTGCCGACCCGACGCCATCTTTGCGGCCTGGAGGCCACCACCTGTCTTCCATGGCAGTTGGAGCCACCGCTGGTGAGCCTTACAGCCTGGAGGCCACCCACACTATCCTCCTGCAAGGCGGGCGATGCTGCTGTGCTTCCACGCAGCCTGGAAGCCACCGACGTCCTTTCTCCTGCAGCGGGCTGGGCCACCGCCGCTGTCTTTGCGCGACCTGGAGGTCGCTGCCATCATTCTTCCTGCAGTGGGCAGGGCCGCCGTTGCCACGACTCCATGCAGCCTGGAGGCCACTATCAATATGCACCCTCGCTGCTGGAGCCACCGATGCTGGGATCTGTTTTGCGGCCTAGTGCCGCTCCTGCCTCCTCTTCGCGGCAAGGCCGCAGCTGTCCCTGGACTTGCCTTCCTTAGGCAAGCATCCACGCCTCTTCTTCCTTTTTAAAGGCCTGCGGAAGGAGTAGCCCCATGGCCCCACTTGATGATGTCATCAGGGCATCTCCACTTCAACCCTATAAAAGGGACCTTCGCCAGTTCTCCAGCACCCTCGCAAGTAGCCAGTCCTCTCCTGGACTTCTCGTAATTCCAGCTTCTTCAAAGCACTCTGTCTTCATGGGAATTCCCTTGCCGTCTTCATCTGTGGTTTCTGGTCCTTCGTCTTGGCTTTGTCCATGGTTCCTGGTCCCTCGTCGGATCCCGTCTCCTCATCTTCAAATGTTCTAGTCTTCAGATGTCCTCGTCTTTAGATGTCCCTGATGTCTTCGCCTTCAGATGTCCTTGTTTCCTCCGTCTCCTCTCTTCCTTGGATGGTCCAGTTCCTCGATACCTGTCTCCAGTTGTTCCGGCTCCTTTGTTCCTTTGTTTGGTGGTTCTTGATCCGCTAGTTCCTAGCTCCGGGTTCAAGCCTTGCCTCACCCGCTGGACCTCGCCTCCAGTTGTCCTTCTTGGGAGTAAATCCGTATCTGATCCGGTGTCCATTTCTGGTCACTGGAGTCCTCTTCTGGATGGATTCTTCTTCGAGTGCTGCCCAGATCCCTCTTTCGTCTTGAGCCTCAGTCCTGCGCATATCCCGCTCTCTGCGTGGTCCGTGACCAGCCTCTACAGGTTGTGTAGGGCGCGCAGTGGGACAGGGTGGTCTGTGACCAGCCCACAGGGGGCTGTGTAGGGCGCCCTGAGGGTCAGTGACTGCATAAGTCTCCAAGTGTCTTCGTCTTGTTCCTGTTCCAGTTCCATCGCCTCATCCAAGTCTCCAAGTATCCTCGTGTCGACCATGTCTCCAAATGTCATCTTGTTCCTGTCCCAGTTCTATCGCCTCATCCAAGTCTCCAAGTATCCTTGTCTTGACCATGTCTCCAAGTGTCTTCATCTTGTTCCAGTACCATCACCTGTCCTCAACCTCTGTATGTCCTGTCGCATCTGCCGTTTGCAGACAGCAGGTCTGAAAGGGCTATCGAATGGCCAGAGGGCTACCCCAGAGACCAGCATTGCGTTGTTGGGTCTCTTCTGGTATGTTCAGATTCGGCAGAGGTCAGAGCTCCTGGTCTTCAGCTTGTCCACCCGTGCTCAGACACATCTTGCCTGCCTCAGCGCTTCCTCGGATTTCCTCTGCAGTCGCGCCGTGGTCCAAGTGCACACTAACCTCCCCAGAATTGGGACCACTCCCGCAACACAGGTAGAGTCTATTGATGCTCCAATGAATTGTATCATTCTAGTTGGTTGATTTCTCATAATTTATTATGAAGCTCAATGCTTCTATTGGTGTGTGAAGATCCTCTTGAAGGGCTTCTGCTATTGGTGACACTATCATTGAGTCATTGAGATATGGATAGATCCGTACTCCTTTGCCGTGAAGGTGGGCCACAGAGGAAATCCACAGGGCAGAGGAAATCCAAATGGGAGCACAATGTACTGGTAGTGCTCACCTCCTATCTGGAAGGAAAGGTACTGCCAATATGAAGAGTGCATTGGAATGTGTGCATACACATCTTTGAGGTCACTCGAGCACATTCAATCATTCAGCTGTAACAAAGACAGTATCGATTTGAAAGTCATTTTGAATTTTTCCCTTCGCAGCGTTTTGTGGAGAGGGTGAAGGTCTAAGATTGGGCAAAGATCTCCTGTCTGTTTTGGGATGAGGAAGTATTGGCAATAGAATCCTTTATGAATGAAAGCTGATGAAACCCTGATGGATGGGGTTCTGTGCCAGCAGCTTTTTTGCTTCCAGATGTAATAGGGAAATGTAAGAAAGATTCTGAGTGGGCGTGGCTATGTGAGGGAGTTTTGAGGAAGTGATGAAATCCAGGTGGTACCTGAATTGAATGATATTCAGTACCTAACAATCTGATGTTATCTGGGATCATGCTGTGTAATGACTTGAAATTCTGCCCCTGACCAGCAATGGTGACTGTGGCCTGCTGGATTCTAAAAACCCTGCTGGTTCTTTTGAGTTGACTGCTGCTGTGTTTTGGTGGCTTCCAATCACACTGGTGTCCTCTCTGAGGGGGTTGTTGTTGCTGGGAATGTATTTGCTGGTATGTCAGTGGGCGGTATCTTCTCTGGGAGAGGATCGGGGTCAAAGCTCCTCCAGGGCTGTGTCAGGCTGCAAGTTGAAATCCAGAGGTTGCACCTGGGAGTGCAAAGTAGAAAATAGGTATGTTATTATGGAGGAAATTTGTTCCATTGACTGTCTGGATTTTTTATGTAATTTCCATTCTTTATGCTTTGTTGTTCGATGTAAACCGATATGATGTCCCCACTAATATCGGTATAGAAAAGTTATAAATAAATAAATATTGGCAGAGCTGTTTGCAGAGGAACCCTGAAGTGCGCTGGAGAATCAGTGGGATGTCTGTGGATTCTTGGAGGAAGAATGGCTGCCATGCAGATTTCTGAGGCTGGAGAGTGGAGCATTAGGTATTGAAATGGCTCCTCCATCAACAATCTGTATCTTGGGAAATAACTCCTCTTCGAACTGTGATTGTCTTTGCTTCCTGGTCGAATGTTGAGATATGCCTCAGCAGACCTCTAGCTCGCTCTGCGAGGAACCAGTAGAGATTAGTGATGGTGGTCTCACCGGCGAGGACCATGGCTACTGAAAATACATTTATAGGACCAGCTCTAATTGTATTCTGATTTCAGGCTCCAGTGATCTACGGCTCTTTGATGGATCCCAGAAAGCAGGGACGTCTTTGAATGCTGGACGTTTGTGAATGGTGGAGGTAGCAGTCTTAAGCGGTTTAGGTAGTGGTTGTGCTGCCTGCTTGGAATGTTTTGAAGCAGCAGCTGTATGTGTTTTAGCATGCTTCCATGACTTTATTACTGCTGTGTCGTGTGATGATGCTTGGGAGGCATCTTGAGGTGTGTCAATTCCATCAGCGTCTTGGTGCGGTGTCTCAGTTTGAGGTGTGTTAGTCCAAAATGCGTTGCGCCATGGTGCATTGCTTCAAGGTGCACTGTGATGTAGTGCGTTAGGTGCATGGGGCTTTGACGCTGTCTGGAGAGATCCTGATGACGTGGCTAGTGGCACTGTTTTCAATGGGCCTGATGACACAGGTATTGTCAATTTGGAGTGCTTTGTCATGATTATGTCATCCCCGAAGCACTGCCCTTCAATGTACGCACTTTTGCTTTAACTGGTTAGCCTGTTTAGATGAGGCTGTTCCCGGCCCCATAGATGACACTTGCCTGTGCTTCTTAAGCTGGTGTATCTCAGGACACAGTGAGGAGTGCATGGAACATCTAGGGGAGGGGCATAATTTCCATATGCACCTGATTTTGCCTTGCACAGTCTGGCGATTTTGGCGGCTCATTGTCGATGGGCCTGCAAGGACATCCTTCCGCAAGGCTGCAGGCTGCCTGATCATGATCCGGGCCTAGGCACAAATAACAGTAATTGTGCCCGTCAGTGGCAGACATAATGTGTCTGCACTAACAGTATTTAAATCCCGGAGCTCATTTTTTAGACATAATTAGCATTAAAAGTGCTGTTTGGGGTATTGCTGCGGTGAAAAGTGAAAACCAAGGAGAGAGAAGATTTGCATCTGCACTGTGATACAAATGAAAAACAACTGGGTAAACCAAAGCGAGACAATCCACGGGAACTGCTGCGCAGTAGCAGAGCATCATAGTTCTGCTACTTTGAGAAAATTCTGGACTGTGCGCCATCAAATGACATCACCCTAAGACAGCATGGCTAATGCAGCCTGCTTATTGATGGAAAATCATATGAATTATTCAGATGGTTCATAAATTAGTCTTCTATTGACTGCTTAAACCTACATAGTGTCAGAATTTATGAAGCACCAATTAATTCTTTCCCTTCATTTTAGTACTCTCATATAAAAAGAGAATGCCAAGATGATGCATTTGGCAAAAAAATATCTGATTTAAAATAGGAGAGGAGAAAGCCACCTTAATTTCTCAGTGCCTTGAATACCTGTGATGAATTGCAGGTGATGATACCAGGTGGAGATATACGGGAAAATCAGATACAAGAAAAGAGAATATTATTCATTAGTTCATTCAAGTCTGTGGTTCTTATGCCTCTCTTAGAGGCTTCCTAACAGATTTTGTTTGCAGGATAACAATAACATACATATTGTCCTGGTTCATGGACTCAATGTATGCAAATATGTCTCGATGATTCATATTCATTATGGTCATCCTGAAAATAGACTTATTGATGGAAACTCTGGGACTGGGATGAGAACGACTGCAGTACCTTGACACAGAAAATTGCTTCAGCTTATATGAATGCAATTGCCTGCCAAGAACAAAATTAGGGGCCAACATGCTAAATTGAACAAATGCTTTTGCAAGCGTTAATGCATGTTAAAAGTGATGTTAACACATGGAGTCTAGTTTACATGTGCTAAAAGCACTTTTAAATTAGCTTTTGAGAGTTTCAATGCAAACGTTATGCTAAGGAGGTAATACCAGGGCAGCCAGAGATCCAATCCCACTGCTGATCCTTGTGACTTTGAACAAGTCACTTCACCTTCCATTGCCTTAGGTACAAAAAACAGATTGTGAGCTCTCTGGGGACAATGAAATACCTACAGTACCTGCATGGCATTTGCTTTGAAGTGCCTGAAAAGCAGAATATAAATCAATCATATACATAATAAAATAATGCGATGCAAAAGTATGCAGAACAGTTCATTACTCATTAACATACAAAGAAAGTATGTACACTAATTGATTTGCACATGCACCAGCACAAAAAACTTAATTATACCTCAGGAAGCTTGGTTAAGCTTTTGAAATAATACTCTTAGGTAAACTACTCGCATACTTTACCATCCACCTCATTTGCATATGCTTAACATTAGCTGAAAATGTGCATAGTAAACACTGTGTTAATACACATTAATGGCTAGCATTAACACACTTTACTACATTGGCCCCTTAATAATCTTTCAAAAGGGATATTTGTGGAAAATTAGCATAATCTGCCTTCATTAGCATACATACTATTTTATAAACATTGAAAGAACACGTATATTTTTGGCTTCATATGTACATTTACCGGTGCAAAAAAGGGGTGGTCTAGGGGCGTTCTGGAGTGGGGTTAGGAGGTACATGTGGAAGTAGCTAGAGGAGATATTCGCATATAAATTATCTAACTTATTCACACAATTTTACATCTGCTAATTGACTAGCGCACTTGATTATCGGACTTGTCTGTTGCCTGCAGGTTTTGAGTGGGGCGGTGTAAGTAGACCGGTGAGGGGCAAAAGGATGATGTGCTAGAGGATACAAGTGAACTGTAGATGGATTGGGTGAACTGGCAGAGGTATCGGCAAACTTGTGATTTCAAGTACATGCATATACTTTGAAATGTTGCTGACTCCGCATATAAATCTGGTTTTATGCATATATAATTGTTTTTGCATATAAAATATAGGCAATGTGATAATACAATAGACACCCTTGGTTACCAATTTTGATCCTGTCCTAAAGTCCACAATTTTTGGCAAAGAGTTGTAAGACTTTATTGTCTCTGTTACTGGGACCCAGCTACCTCTTGACGGACGGGTGCTACTTTTTGTTGACCTACAAGACATACTTTTCCGTAGCAGATATATTTGTCTATGGTGCAAATAAAATACTTTTGCTTGCAGAAAAGACCATTTTGCAGAGGTGGGTAGTACCTGAGACTCCTATGATAACCCAAGTAAAGAATGCTACATATCATTTGTGTAATATGGAAAAATATACAATAAAATATGACATGTAAGACCAAACTTAGAGGGTTATTTTCTAAGCACTTATCACGTGAGTGAGGGCCTAACACACACGAAAAGGCCCTTATGGCATGCGAAAAGGGTCTTTTCGCAGCGGTAACATTTAAATTAGGGGGAAGGGAGGAGTTGGGGCGGAGTTAGGGAGGAGTTGGTGATGGCAATGCTACCGGTGATAATGTTTCGAACATTATCGCCGGCAGTAGCACGGGGAATAGCACCACCTTTTATGGTGGCGCTATGCCCGCGATAGCCTGCAGCCAGCCACACCATGGCAGGCAAAATTGCACCTCCTTGGTGCGATCGGCTGCGGGCTATTGCCCGCCCTCCCCCTCCTTCACCCCCTGCCCCCTTTAGCGCAGGCTTCATCATTCCGCACAGAATGATGAATCCTGGCTTTACCTTCCTACAAATTTGGATTATATACTTGCAATCCATATGATTTTGAATTAATTTTCATCGATTAATAGGATAACAATTCTGTCTGTACACTGCCTTAATGGATGCTAATACTGGATTCTTGAAGGATGGACCTAATTAGGTGAGGGATATGTGAAGAAAAGCAGGGGAAGTTTTGTTTTCAAGAGTTATTGTATTGTCTTGTAACAACTTGGCGATGGATAAGAAATCACCATCACTGAGAGTTTGTACATTGATGAAAAAAATGTTTTTAACATAAAATATATGCATGTATGTTTATAAAACTGGTAGTGAAAGTGTTTCATTGCATTGCAAATATTTGCATATACTGAAATATACACACATATTTTCAGGGCAGATTTACTATTTTGTAAGCTGTGTAGAAACCGGCTGCACAGTATACAAAACATTAGGATATATCTCTGTACATCTACTTAAATGTGCAAGTCCAGTACTAGAAATATGTCTGAAATGTTGTATTGTAAATGACTCTTGTAGGCTGCTGCACTAACAATTTTTAAAAAAAATATTTTTCTTTATTAAAGAATTTCTCGAATTTAACAAAGCAATAACTTTGTAATGGAAATTGAGTGAACAAAGATAACATTACAAATCAAATCAACGTTATTACACAATAGTTTCCCATCATCAGTCTCTCATCCATCATAAGGAAATAGGGGGGAGGGGGTGCGGTGACGGTAAAACTGAGGCGATAAGGAAATATTTTCCAAAGTACTGGTACTCACATGTGGCTTCCCGGTTTATACATTTAAGACCTGTCTACATTATTAGCAAGAACTGGTGTTCTGACATTCAAAAATTCACGAAGTTGTTCAGGAACAAAAAATATATAGGAATTGCTTTGATACTTAATTATACACTTACATGGATAATGAAGGGTGAAACCAGCTCCTAAGTTAACAACTTCTGAGCGCATATTCAGAAACGCTTTCCTACGTAATTGCGTGGGCCTAGCCAGATCAGGATATATTCGAACCTTGTACCCCATAAATGCTATGTCCAAATTCCTAAAATAATTTTTCATAATCAAACTTACATCTTGTTCAGTAAAGAAAGAGACCAGCAAAACTGATCTATCAACCAATTCAGCATCAGAACTTTCCAAATATTCAGACAGATGGGTAATATTACCCCTTTCCAGTTGTATATCAGATTGTGACACTCTTTGCCTATGAGGAAGAAACATTATCTTCCTTGTCAAGGGAATAGAATCAGAGGAAATTTTTAACACTTTAGACAAGTATGTTTTAAAAGTAATCAGAGGTAATTCTCCAAGAACTTTAGGAAAATTAAGTAACCTCAAGTTCAAATGCTTTAGGGAATTTTCAAGCGTTTCAAGCCTTCTCGATGTGTTAGTGCAGTCACGCATTATTGCAAACTTAGAAGAAAGTAGATTTTTCACATCCTCTCCAATAGACTGTAAAGATAAAGCATGTTCTTGAACAATACGCTGGTGATCCTGATCGACTAGGTTCAATTTTCCTGATACTTGATCTAGGCGTTGAGAGTGATCATTGAACGTTGACACCATTCCTGCAATGAGATCCCAAAGGGACTCCAAAGTCACAACCACCAGTTTTATAATCTCTATCTTGGGGCAAGGGTATTTGGAGTTCGCAGATATCAAAGCTGGAGAGGTGGAGCTGCTTGCACTCACTCTCTTCAATGGCAAAACAAGAGGAGAAACGCCAACCGTACCTCCTCTCTCTCCAGGGATCCTCCGAACTGGGGTTCCATCCAAATTTGCTTCCAACTCCGACAATCTGCTGGCAGCCCCCTCCAGCTGGATAGGCAGAGCTTCATATATGCTCGGCGTCCCAGCGAAGCCGTTGGCTTCGAAGAGAGAAATCAACTTCAATTGACGCAGGTCAGGAGGGGTCAGAGAAACGTCTCCCAGCGACAGCTGCGCTCCTCTCACAGCCTCGCCAGCGGGAGTAGACACCCTCAATTCTGGGGTGGGAATCGCGTATTGATAGATGGATTGCTGGTCTGAAGGGATGGAGGGTTCGGTAGGGTAAACCCTTACCTTTCCCTTTCTCTTGTGAGGCATAGCAGTCCAAACAGAGGAAAATATTCAATAAGGAATCCAGAGAAACTCAGCCAGGAAGAAACTCAGTATCCTCTCACGAGGCCATCTTGTCTCCGCCCCCTCTGCACTAATAATTTAAAAGTAGCTATGTTATTCTGTCTTTGGTCTCACCCTTTCTTCCCAACTCTCACCCATCCCTAGCAAATAATTTTATTTATAGATTGTCATCTCAATTAATAGGACAAAAGAGAAATTTTCACAACAACAGGCAATTGAGGATTTAGATAAAAGAAGGAAGTAACTTTTCTCTTATAAACAAAGTAACTACTATTCCCTTGATGTTCTCTGACAAAGTAACATAAATTACACCAAATAAATTTAAGTAAATTTATATTAGCAACCCTGTTCCCTTAGCAACCTTAAATAACTAACACCACAATATTATTAGGATGCAGAGAGAAGTCTAGCAGCAAGATAGGGGCTATCCACTGTTTTGCACCGAGTATCACATATACGATTAAATTCCAGTTGGTAAGAGACTGTATGTGTGCACCTGCTGCACAGAGCTCTTGGTTCTCAGAGAATGAGTCTAATCTCTAGAAATTAGAATGCCAGACCCAGAGGAGCTGAGGCAGGCAGAGAAGTATATAAAGGAGACCTTCAGGGATATAGTAGAGTAGTTCCACTTCCAATTTGGCAGCCCCTGTGCTGCCTTGGAGGAGCAAGATTGCCTGGAAGGAGAGTATAACCCTGGTGAGGCAGGAAATGATCCTGGAGGCCACCTGCTCTCCAGCTGATGATGCAGTATCCTCTCACACTAAGGATATGTCTTCAGGGGCATGTGCCCCAGAAGGGATGGATTAGGATTATAGTTAATAGTTGTAGTTGAATTGATTATTAGGGATATAGATAGCTGGGTGGTTGGTGGGTATGAGGATCATTTGATAACATTTCCTCCTGGTGTAAAGATGGGGGACCTTATGCACCATTTAGCTAGGATTTTAGATAAAGTTAGGAGGAGCTAGCGATCATGGTATATGTGGGCACCAATTACACAGGAAGATGTGAAAGGAAGATTCTGGAAACCAAATTTAGGCTTTTAGGGAGGAATCTGAAATCTAGAACCTGTAGGTTTGCATTCTCAGAAAAGATCCTCATTCCATGGGCAGGGACCCCAGAAGCAGGCAGAGCTCTACAGTCGATGGTGCAGGGGAGAGGATTTTATATTTGTTAGTAATTGGGCAATATTTTGAAAAAGAGGGGTCTATTCCAAAAAGATGGGGTTCACCTTAACCAGAGTGGAACTAGGCTCCTGGCACTAACGTTTAAAAAGGAGAAGGAGCAGCTTTTAAAACAGATCATAGAGGAAAGCCAACAGTCACTCAGAAATGCATATTTCGGAGTGAGTTATCTTCAAAAGATATTGGAATAACAGAGAAGTTACCATATTTCAATACAGAGGCTGTGACAGAAGCAGACGTACTCAAGGTGTATTAAATAAAAAGTATACAGAGATAAATGATTCCAAACTGCCTATTTCAAGGGATAGACAGGTTGTTAAATACAATTAAAAAAGCATACTTTGAATTGTCAGCATGCAAATGCCAAAGTCTAAAAAATAAGACTGGAGAGTTGGAATGTATGCCACTGAATGGACAGGTAGACATTATAGGTATCTCAAAGACTTGGTGGAAAGAGAATAATGAATAAGACACTGTCGGCTGGATTTTAAATGCCCTGCGCGCCGGCGCGCCTATTTTGCATAGGCCGCCGGCGCGTGCAGAGCCCCGGGACGCGCATAAGTCCCTGGGCTTCGTTAAAGGGGCGTGTCGAGGGTGTACCGTAAATGACGTGGCATTTTGGGGGCGTGATGCGGCATTTCGGGGGCGGGCCCGGGGGCGTGGTCGAGGACTCTGGACCAGCCCCCGGGTCAGGTGATGGCGCGCCAGCAGCCCGCTGGCGCGCGCAGATTTACGTCTCCTTTCAGCAGGCGTAAATCTGCCAACAAAGGTAAGGGGGGGTTTAGATAGGGCCGGGGGGGGGGGGGGTTAGGTAGGGGAAGGGAGGGGAAGGTGGGGGGAGGGCGAAGGAAAGTTCCCTCCGAGGCCGCTCCGAAATCGGAGCGGCCTTGGAGGGAACAGGCAGCGCGCGCTGGGCTCGGCGCGCGCAGGTTGCACAAATGTGCACCCCCTTGCGCGCGCCGACCCTGGATTTTATAAGATACGCGCGGCTACGCGCGTATCTTATAAAATCCAGCGTACTTTTGTTCGCGCCTGGTGCGCGAACAAAAGTACGCGCTCACGCAAAATTATAAAATCTACCCCTGTGATACTAGGGTACAAATTATATTGGAATGATAGGCTAGGTCAAACTGGTGGAGGGCTGATGCTCTATGTTAAGGATGGATAGAGTCAAACAGGATAAAAGTGCTGCAGGAGATAAAATGTACTATGGAATCTCCATGGATTGAAATTCCATGTGTAATGGATAGTGATAGGGGTTTACAACTGTCCATCAGACCAGAATGAAAAGACAGATAGTGAAAAGTTAACAGAAATTAGGAAAGATAACAAATTTGGCAAGACAATAAAAATGGAATATTTGAATAATCCCAATATTGACAAGGTAAAAGTCTTATCGGGATATGCTAGGCAGGTTATGTTTTTTGAAACATAACCTACCGAGCATATCTCGATGAGATACTTACCTCATTAACAAACATGAGGACAAGGGTTAGTTGGTTGATTATAGAACATCTGGATTTCCAGAAGGCATTTGATCAAGTCCCTCATGATAGCCTCATCAGGAAATGTTAGTGTAGAGAACTTAAAGGATCTCTGTTAATGAGGACTGTTCCATTTGTTACAGGAGGAACAAAAGTAGTAATATTGTAGGTTTTAGCTTCACCATGAGAGAGCCTGAGATGGTGAGCTCTCAAACCCCTGCTACCATATTAGGATCTTAGGGACAGCATGGTATTATATTGTTCCCTATATTGGGTGTTTAGGGTTGAGACCTAGGATAAGGAAAGTAAAAAGGGTGCCTTTGCCTAACTTTAAGATGTCACTTTGGTGATCTTTTGCTTTTTGGAGAAGGAAGTTTGTCCACCCTTTCTCTTTCTTTTTTGGTTTCTGCTTTCTCTAAAGTTTTCTTTCTACAACCTGCCTCAGGCGATCAGTGTGGTTTAGGGAAGAGGAGTGGTGTCTTGCAACCAGAGAACACGGATGGACTATTGAAAGTCCTATGGAGGAATGAATCTGGGTTCATTCCTGGGAAAAAAAAAAGGAGAAGATGATCTGTGGTACTCATTCAGTGTTAACCACATCCATATCATCAAGATCTTAAAGACAGGCATATAGAGGTACCATGCAGGTATACACCAGGTAAGTAAGGGTAATGACTGTATAACTGGTCTTAGGTATGAAAAATTGAATTTTACTTGAGAACTATTAAATTGGGAAAAGATTAATCTATCCACCACATTCTGGGAGGATGACCTTTGTTCCCTCTACACTTGTTAATTGTAAACAGACATGATGCAATATTTATTGCGAATGCCGGTATAGAAAAACTTAAAATAAATAAATAAATAAATAAGCTCAAAATTACCCCATTAATTGGAATGGATTAGGAATAACACAAATCAATTGACATCACTAACAGAATACATTAACAGGAAGCTGAACGTCACAAACTTATTAGAAGATCTGGAGCTGTAAAATGGATTGTAAATAACAGGAATTTGTAACTGAACATTTTTATAAACTTTCCATAATCAGTAAAAGTTAAGTTGGAAACCAGCAAATGCTTTCAGTGTGATTATTACTGTTTCTAACAAAGTAATTATTAGTGCTGTTTACATGAGACTTTGATACTGAATTAACTATAGAACACCACTCAGTATCTAGAAAATGATCGTCCCCCTTGTCAGGGAGTCCTGGAATTTCAGAGTTTAATAACTTCAGGAGAGAACTTTACCAGCTTAACCTTTAATTGAGTTGTGATCTTTGGGGTCCTGTGAGGGGATGCTAGCCCAGGGGTTACATTAGGAAACAAATGGAAAATAAAGCAGAGGATATCATAATACCTCTGTCAATCCATGGTACAATCACAGCTTGAATACTGTGTGCAGTTTTAGTTGCTCCATCTTGATATAGCAAAGCTGGAAAAGGTACAGAGAAGGGTCACTAAAATGATGAAAGGTCTTCCCAATAAGGTGAAGCTAAACAGGTTAGGGCTCTTCAGCCTGGAAAAGATATGGCTGAGAGGAGATATGACAAAGATCTACAAAATCTTGAGTGGGGTAAAATGGGTAAACAGGGAATGGTTATCTATCCTTTCAAATAGTATTAGGAATAGGGAAGATAATAGGTAGCAGACTTACTACAAATCGGAGAAAGTAGTTTTTCATTCGGCGTACAATTAAACTATGGAATTAATTGCGAGAGGTAGTGGTGAAGGCAGTTAGCATAGCTGGGTTCAAAAAGGGTTTGGATAAGTTCCTGGAAGAAAAGTCCATAAAACATTAACCATTTAGACATGGGGAAGCCACTGCTTATCCTGGTTATGAGCAAGAAGGGCTGAATCTATTCTTTGGGATCTGCTGGATAGGCCATGTTCAGAGACAGGATGCTGGGCTTGATGGACCTTTGGCCAATTCCAGTATGGCATTTCTTTTGAATGATTTCATGATATGGTTGTCAACCTTTGGCTGTGAAAATTCCAAACACTGATTGGCTGTAGGGCAAGTCAGCAGGGCGTGGTAGTGGCCGCCCCCTGGAGTGCTGCAGTGGGTTCCCTTCAGAGGTGCCACAGTGACTCCACAAGTTGCAACCCCCTGCAGCCTGCCCTGTCTGAACAAATGGAATTGGGTGGAGAGAGAGAATTCCTTCGTCATTTTGTGGTATGCATGACAATGATCGAAACTGCTATGAATGAAATGCATCTAACTACAAAAGAGATGCATCGGCACCTAAACTGTAACTTCTGATTTACCAGAAATACACAACTACCCCACTTCTATGCTCTGACAGATTCTTCTTTCTCATCACCATTTCCTGCTTCCCTCCCATCTTTCCACCGTCTTTCCTTTCCCTCTGCTCTGCAGCTTCTCTTACCACATTCAGGTCTGCTTGTGTTTCTCTTCCTTCATCTTTTACACTGTTCCTTAGCTTTTCCTATCTCTGCTGCTTTCTCTTTTTCCCTTCTCCCCATGTCTCTATGCCTTTCTGTCCTTCTCTCTTCTAATCCTTGTGACACTCTGTCCTTCATTTCACTCAAAAATGGAATATTTACAGTAAATGTTTTGTGTAGCAGCTACTGCTATCAAGAAGTATGCAGCAGTGAGTCAAAATGTGCAGCACATCTAAAATAACAGAACATTTAAATAAACATACTCCCTAAATTTTCAGTGTCTGAAGTTTTATCCGCTCATCTCTGTTCTCTATTTTGTCTTTTTCCTTAATCTTCTCTCTTGAAACTGTACTCATGTTCTTTCCTGTCATCTTTTTGGTCTCTTTTTTGCCAAATCAACCAAATCAACCTCCTTTTTTCTCTCTCTATCCACTACAACCTCTTTTCTTCCTCACATGATTCCTTTTTATTCTCCTCTTTTCATCTATCTCTGCAATCTTCTTCTCTCCATTTCTCACTCATCAGTCTTCTTGTGCTCTTTATAAACTTCTCTATTTTCACTCCCCTGCAGTTTCTCCTTTCTTGCCATCATTATTTTCTGTGGTCTCTCCCTTATACCCTCTCCCCTGTAGTCTCTCTGTATTACCTCTCAGCTACCTTTCTTCTCCACAGGCTCTTTGGCTTCCACCTCTTCCATTGTAACCTTTCTCCCTTTATTTTTTCTTCCCTGAAGTCTCTTCCTCCCATTTTTCCAACTTTTTCTGATCAGTTTCTCTCCCTGGCTTCCATCTTCTTCTCTAGTCTCTCTTCCCTCCATTTCTCTCACTACTGTAGACTCCCCTTTCATTGCTTCCCTCTGCAATATTTTATACTATCCCCATAGCCTTCATTCTCACTACCACAGCAGTCTCATGGTCTTTCTCCCCATCTTAATGCAGGTCATCATGCCTGTCTCTCCCAGTGGAGCCTCTTTACCTTTCAGCCCAAGTTGGAGCAGCAGAAACTATACTGAGCATCTCTCCTGGTTTTGCTGGTAGACAGATGGATAGGTCTTATCTGGCTAACTTTAGACTCGCTGAACATATAGATAGGCATAGTTTAATGGGACAAAGCCAACATGGATTTAGCCAAGGGAAGTCTTGCCTCACAAATTTGCTACATTTTTCTGAGGGTGTAAATAAACATGTGGATAAAGGTGAGCCAGTTGATATAGTGAATCTGAATTTCCAGAAAGCATTTGACAAAGTCCCTCATGAGAGACTTCTTAGGAAATGAAAAAGTCATGGGATTGGGGGCAGTGTCCTATTGTGGATTTCCAACTGGTTAAAAGAAAAAAGAGAGTAGGGCTAAATGGTACATTTTCCCAGTGAAGAAAGGTGAATAGTGGAGTGCCCCAGAGATCTGTTCTGGTGCCACTGCTTTTTAATATATTCATAAATGACCCGGAAATTGGAACGAGTGACGTGACCAAATTTGATGATGACACAAAACTATTCAAAATTGTTAATACACTAGAGGATTGTGAGAAATTGCAAGAGGACCTCACAAAACTGGGAGTAAGGAATGCAAATGGCAAAGGAAATTTAATGTGGACAAACGCAAAGTGATGCACTTAGGGAAGAGTAACCCAAATTATAATTACACAATGGAAGCTTCCATTTTAGGCGTCATCGTTGATAATACATTAAACTCTTCTGCTCAGTGTGCAGCAGCAGCCAAGAAAGCAATAGAATGCTAGAAAATTTTAGGAAAGGAATGGAAAATAAAACAGAGAATATCATAATGCCTCGGTAACTCTCCATGGTGTGACCTCATCTTGAATATTGTGTGTAGTTCTGGTCACCACATGTCAAAAAAGATATAGCAGAATCAGAAAAGGTACAGAGAAAGGCAATCAAAATGATAAAAGGGATGAAATGATTCCCCTATGAGGAAAGGCTAAAGGGGTTGGGATTCTTCGGCTTGGAGAAGAGATGGTAGAGGGGAGATATGATAGAGGTTTACAAAATAATGTGGAATGAAGTAAACAATCAGTTGTTTATTCTTTCAAAAAGTACAAAGATTAGGGGACACAGAAAGAAGTTACTAGGTAATACATTTAAAACTAATAACAGAAAATATGTTTTTTACTCAATGCATAATTCAACTCTGGAATGCCTTGCCAGAGGATGTGATGAAAGCTATTAGTGTAGCTGTGTTTAAAAATGGTTTAGACAAGTTCCTGGAGAAAAAGTCCATAAACCATTGCTAAGGTTGCATTGCACATATTCACTACTTTATTCTTGGGATAAGCAGCTTGGAATCTATCTACCCCTTGGGATCCTGCCATGTACTTGTGACCTGGCTTCGCCACTGTTGGAAACAGGATACTTGGCTTGATGGACCTTTGGGCTACCCCACTATGACAAGTCTTATATTCTTATTGAGCAGGTCTGACTTGTTCAGTTACATAGCTGAATAAGTCAGAATATTGCTACTTATCCTGCTATTTACCTGGATAATAGCTCCTACCAAAATGTCCAGTTCTCACCCGCCTACTTATCCAGATAAGTGGCAACTGCTAAACGAAGCCAGATATTCAGTCATGCCACCTCTTAGGCCTGGATTCACCATTCTATCGCAGAATGGTGAATCCAGCGAAAACGGGGGGGGGGGGGGGGGGGGGGGGGGCCGGGCCTGAGAAAGCTGGCAGCCTTCACACCACCATGGTGTTTTCGCTGCCGGCTTTCGCCACCGTGAAATGTGGTGCTATTGGGCGCGCTACTGGCAACGATAACATCACTAACCTTATCGCCGCCAGCGAAGACACCGCTGAGTCCACCTCCTCGCTGCCCTGACTCCGCCCCCAGCATGTTATCGCACGTGAAAAGGGCCTTTTTGCATGCGATAGAGGCTTATTGCATGCGATAAGCCTTTGAAAATGACCCCCTTAGCTTGTTAAGTTCTTACTCATCTGGCTATGTGACATTGAATATCAACTTTATTATTTCCCCAAATTAAACCATACATGTCAGAAAGTCCATTCCATATTTAAAGTCACTTTTACATTTTTCATTTTAAGAGCATGATCCTTTTGGTTGCTTCTACAAAGGATACCGACACAGACTGTTTTGGTATTAGGGCACAAAAATGTTTTACAGCAAACATGTTACGTCATTTCAACCCAAACTGCTTCCATTCCACTGTGGCGATACGTTCACTTGAGGTTTTCTACTACATATGCTAAGCAGTTTGTTGTTCATGGTTTATCACCATCACTGATCACAAAATGGTACCACACAGAAGTGCACTTATAGTTTACATGTAGGCTTGGGGATGGCCTGCACAGAGCAGCAGTGGCTACTACCCTAAAACTAAACTTAAAAAAAAAAGATAAAATTAAAAAAAAATGATTGTGCAGACTGGATGGGCCATTTTGGTCTTTATCTGCCATCATTCACTATGTTACTATATATACATTAAATTCAACAGTTTCCAGTTTGGAAACTTCCCCACTACTCTTCAGTGCAGGAGTTTCAAAAGTGGGAAAGCCTGAGACTTAACACATCTATTGGACCAGGAAACTTGGTCAGCGCATCTTCTCTGCTCAAGTCTTTTTCCTTGGTATTCTCTACTTCATGAGGCTGATTGGGGGTAAGGGGTGCCCTGGCCATGGCTGTGATGGCTCCTCCATGGTACAAGCCTGATGCCAGGTTGCCTCTCCCCAGGCCCCCAAATCCTAGATCCTCTCCTCACATTTCCTGGCTAGCTACCACCTGCATCTCAGATTTTCTAGGTGTACTCATGCTAGAGCCATGTGTGTGTGTGTGGGGGTGGGGAGAGTAAATGAAGGCTCTAGGGGACTGGGAGAGCAGGGGATCATCAACAGTACACATTTCCCTGCAGAAAGCAGAGCAGAGCTCTGCACCTTGTTCTGCAGAGCTCCCAACAGCTAGCTACCCTCACTGTGAGTCAAGCCCCCTGCCTACCATTCCTATCTATGCAATAGGAACTCTTTGGGTCACACATTGTGGAGCTCAACAGCTTGCACTGCTTGGCCACTCACCTCCAGGGCCTGGCTCCTCTTGGTGTTGGTGTTCCTGTGGCCGTTTGCATTGCTCCTTGCCATGCTCATCTATCTCCTTCCGCATTTTATTTCTCCTTCGACCCAAGTTGGAACAGTCCCTCTGTACTCAGGGTTCTGAACAGGCCAACAATCCAGGCAGTGCTCTCCTTATCTCCCATCTTATGCTAATGCAGATACCATGTATGCACAGCTCCTCTATGCTTCCACTCTCAGGCCTGCCTGCAGCTCTCTAAATCTGAGTCTCTGGCGGGCTAAAGCAAATGATTCTGCTAGCCTGGCCATGGTCTAAACTATGCAGGAGCTCCCTAGGTGAAACTAAAGTTTCAACCACAACGCGGCTGCCAGAATCTTTTATTTGAATCTGACTCTCAGGATCCTCGAGGCTTACCACAGAGGCAGAAGTGAGGATGCAGTTTTGTTTAGTAAATAGTTGCATTTTACCCTTTATAATGCAAGCGGCAGGTCAGCACAGCAGCGAGACAGAAGATGTGCTTTGATCAAGTGTACTACTGCCCGGTTGGTTGCAGGTGGGAAGTAGAGGGCCAGCAGCAGGAGTTTCCAGCTGCTTTCAGGAACTCACAGGAGGAAAAGGGCTTTGAGTGGGGTGTCAGCCTCGGCGCAGCCAACCGCATCCAGGCAGGCACCCAGAGCCGGAGATAAAAACCTGGACTCCGGTCCTGACTGTGCAGACAGGTCAGGCTCTGTCTCCAACTTCTCCATTGGGAAAGGCAAGGCTCAAGGCTGCATAGGTGGTGGTTGGGAGGGTTTACAGGCAAACTGCAGCAGAGCACAGCTAGAGGGAACTTCCATACATATTAAAGGCACAAATGATCTGTGAGGCTGGCGTGCACATGCAGTGTGTACACTGCTACAATCAACCTACCGGCACACAGCAGGTGCTGTGGTAGCAACAAATCAATGGTTAAGCCGATCAAACCAGGGAAGGATTAGACATGGGGACTGCCCAAGCTTCAGGCTGTAGTCAGAGAGGATGAAAATCTGGAAAATTTCCGGTTCTACAGCAATGCTTCAGGCTTCCAGATAGAAAAGCCAAAATCTGAACAGTCTGAAAAAATCTGGATAGTTGTCAACTCTATTTCATGAAGGGCACACAGCCATCAGCGATGTCCGGGTGGATAACAGCAGCTGCAATGCTATCATGTGACATATGAGATAAACACCACTGATCAAAAAAGGGAAAAGAAAATGCTTAAAATATCAGGAAAAAAAGAGAAACATTCTTTTGATACAGTCCCGCACAGGAGGCTTGTGAATAAAATGAGAAGCTTGGGAGTGAGTGCCGAGGTGGTGGCCTGGATTGCAAACTGGTTGATGGACAGAAGACAATGTGTATGGTAAATGGAACTTACTCAGAAGAGAGAGCGGTGATGAGCGGAGTGCCGCAAGTGTCGGTGCTAGGACCGGTCCTGTTCAATATCTTCGTGAGCGACATCACGGACGGGATAGAAGGTAAGGTTTGTCTATTTGCGGATGATACTAAGATCTGCAACAGAGTGGACACGCCGGAAGGAGTGGAGAGAATGAGATGGGATTTAAGGAAGCTGGAAGAGTGGTCGAAGATATGGCAGCTGAGAATCAATGCCAAGAAGTGCAGAGTCATGCATCTGAGGTGTGGAAATCCGGAAGAATTGTATTCGATGGGGGGTGAAGGGCTGATGTGCAAGGAGCAGGAGAGAGACCTTGGGGTGATAATGTCTAACGATCTGAAGTCAGCGAAACAATGTGACAAGGCGATAGCTAAAGCCAGAAGAATGCTGGGCTGCATAGAGAGAGGAATATTGAGTAACAAAAGGGAAGTGATTATCCCCTTGTACAGGTCCTTGGTGAGGCCTCACCTGGAGTACTGTGTTCAGTTCTGGAGACCGTATCTCCAAAGGGACAGAGACAGGATGGAAGCGGTCCAGAGAAGGGCGACCAAAAAGGTGGATGGTCTTCATCGAATGACTTATGAGGAAAGATTGAAGAATCTAAATATGTACACCCTGGAGGAAAGGAGGAGCAGGGGTGATATGATACAGACTTTCAGATACTTGAAAGTTTTTAATGATCCAAAGTCAACGACAAACCTTTTCCGTTGGAAAAAAATCAGCAGAACCAGGGGTCACGATTTAAAACTCCAGAGAGGAAGACTCAGAACCAATGTCAGGAAGTATTTCTTCACGGAGAGGGTGGTGGATGTCTGGAACGCCCTTCTGGAGGAAGTGGTGAAGACCAAAACTGTGAAGGATTTCAAAGGGGCGTGGGATAAACACTGTGGATCCAAAAAGTCTTGAGGATGTGAATAAAGAGAAGAGGCATGGGGTGGCTTGCGGGAATGATGGCTACTACCTGGTGATAAATACCCTTATTCAATAAATATTCACACGGTTAATGTACTCCAATATTGCTCTATGCTTCAACATCAAGAGGAAATGTAGGAAAAAGGATTTGCATTCACAAATAAGTGTGGGAGTAGCTTGCTTGTTGCGGAAGTTACTACCCCAAACCAAATAAGCCTGATACTTCACTTTTAATGCATATCCAACGTAGCTCTCTGCTTCAATGGCAGGGGGGAATGAAGATGATAGGATTTACATTCAGACAACTACCAACAAGGACTGAATTGAATAGTCTGGGTAAACAAATAAGTGTGGGAGTAGCTTGCTTGTTGAGGCGGTTACTCCCCCGAACCAATTAAGCCTGATACTTCACTTTGAATACATATACAGTGCAGCTCACTGCTTCAACGGCAGGGGGGGAATGAAGAAACGAGGATTTATATTCAGACAACAACCAACAAGGACTAAACTGCACTAAACTGACCTCAAGACTTTAACTTATTTAGAGTTTCAATCCTTTCCTTAGGCCTAGGAGATCCTCTGTTTGTGTTTTCATCACAACATTTGTCTCGCAGGATGATTATTCAATTACTTGTGATATTTGTATTCTCTTTTCCGACACTTGTATGATATGTCTTATCAGCAGTTCAGCCACCCCATGCTTACTCTATTTGGGGCCAGAAATCACTGCTGTTAACCATTGAAGAATGCACTTTTAATGTGTCATGTGATTTTTCCTTTAGTAGTTTATGTGCAAGTTGACTTATAGGGGTAGATTTTCAAAATGATTTCCTCACATAAATCACCTTTTGAAAGTCAACTGGGGGCCAGGGCATGCAAAAGTGTACACATAACTCAATTATACATGTGTTTTGACATGCATTTGCAAAAGGGATTCTGAAGGGGGAGCAGAGAAAGAATTTATGTACATATTTCATATTCTCAAAAATGCATGCATAAATCTATGCATGCAAATTTACATGTGCTCAGGAGCAGGTGTATCTTTGTGTGCGTACATCGGTGAATGCACTGGGGACACCCATGAATTTTCAAAGCGGTCTTCTGTGATTACGACCACTTTGAAAAATGGGGCTAAAGTCTGTGGGTAGAGAGTACAGACTATTCACTTTTGAAAATTGATGAGTGTTTTGTGGGGTACACAGGAGGGGAGCAAAGTTAGCATGTTTGGCATAGGAAACGTATGGGGGTTGAGCCAAGGCTATCTAGAACATAAAAAATTCTGTTTGTTTAGAGCTTGAACTTTGACAAACTTGGCTCAAAACTATACCTGAATAGTAGTTTTAATCACTCCAAAGTCAGTAAAGAACTTGAAGGTTTTAAATGATTTTCTTTGAAAGTTCAAGCTAGTACTATGGCTATCACATTTCAACCCCATGAAATGTCAAATAACTGTTATTAAGACTGGAAAACCATAGGCCTTGCTGGAAAAGGCAACTCAATTCACAGCATCTTTACTTTTCTGCAGGCAGACCACATGAACACGATCAGAAATTAATCACAATAGGCAAAAGCATCACAAACTATATTATTATCCTTACATCATCTTCCAAACAATGGCATGTTTAGATAGATCTGTTGTTGACACAATATGAACACTATATATATAGATATATATTTTTTACCTTCCAACTACCTGCAGCCAAATTCTGAAGTGCTCCTGCTGCTCCCTCCAGCGTGTCTGGGTTGGAGCACTCCGACAGAAGTGTGAGGTAGGGTTTAACTATTGAAGGGTGCCACAGCATCTGGATTCCTTTTGGTGGATCTGTGCAATCTGGTAGGGGTCCCACGCCATCCCACTGTTTAAAAGAAAAAGAAAACCCCAGAATATCACAAAGAAGCATATTCTAATAACCAAAAATAACCATGGGATTATATATTGTTTTAACAGTTGTAATTTATTTAACCTATTTAATACCCTGTCTTTCGTAACATCAGTACTAGTACTAACAATATTTTGGAAGTGTCAATGCAAATCATCTCCTGGCTTCCTCTCATTTTTAAATCTACCATAATTTCCCTGAGGCAGGTGGGAAGGTGACATACAGAACATTTTACTTTTCAGATTTGTGTTCTTCAAGGATCGTGTTTTGCATGACAGCAAATTCTTTTCAGAAAGTGTCCCCTAAGGATGTAAGCAATACAACAGTGTAATCTAAACAGTGTTTTACAGATCCAACCTCTTCTTGCTGGGGCAATGAAATACATCTCGTTATTTTGAGTTGACAAAGAAGATTTACAGTTTTGAAAAATAAAATTGGTAACAGAGACGAAATTAAGCTATTCTTATTGCTCTAATCCAGGGTAACATTTTAGGGCTTCCTTTATGCTACAATTTCCATGTCAGTGCATCATTAAGTATCAGGGGGTTTGTTAAGTTTTGTTTATGATTCCCCTCATGTGTCAATATTTTGCTTCTTGCTCCCTACTACTCAGGCACTGGAAGGGCCAGAAGTTGATCCATCATAAAAATTGCATTTTAGAGTAACCACAACTTGACACCACCTTGAGCTGCTTATTTTCTGAGAGGTCCATATTCAGAAGGATTTAGCCAGATAACTCAGAATTCATCCAGCTAAATGAAAATTTGGGCACTTATCTGGCTAAATTCTAGCCAGATGACTTTTTATATGACTAAAATTTGGCTAGGTCAGGGGCGTTCCTGTGGCATAACTGGGAGGAAATTATCTCCAATATTCAGAATTAGCTGGATATGGGGGAGTGCTACGTGAGATTGAGTACACCAATCTTCCATGTTTGGTGAAGTGGTACCTGCCCGATTTAGCTGAAGAAGCTCTCCTGGTGGTGTTCCTACCACCTACAGTGACACTGATGGTGATGTCATTAAGAGAAGCCAGGAAGTTCTATCAATCCCAGGTGCTGTGGCAGTAAGTCGGGGAGTGTTGCGTGAGATTGAGTGCATCAATCTACCACCTTTGGTGAAGTGCTGACAAGCCAATTCAGCTGAGGAAGATCTCTGGGTGATGTTCTTTCCCCCCCTACAGCGATGCCAATGTCATTAAGAGGAGACAGGAAGCTCTATTGCAAGATTTATGACTTCAGGCAAACACCAAAACCTTCAAGAAAGGACTCAAAACTTGGCTATTCCAACAAGCCTTTTCTTTAACATAATCTCTCTAATCTTTCTATCAAAATTTTATATTATTATTAAGTTTAGATTTCTTTTTATGATTTTAAAGAGGTTTTATGTATGATAATGTTTTATTAAGATTTTTACCTATTTCGTATTCTGTTTTATTTTATTTCAAATGCTTTTAACTATGCATTTGCTAACATGTTTGTACAACGATGTGATGTTTGTTATGAACGTCAGCATAAAAAGCCAATAAATAAATAAATATTAAACCCAAGTGCTGTGGTACACAGCCGTCAGCATGCTGCTGAAGCCACACACCAAAGGGGCACGTGACTTTGAGTGGATAGGAAGGAAAAGAAAATCCTAATTCTTCACCTCTTCCCCAGCTTCTGGTGTGGTTCGTGGCCCTATGGATAATCATTTACAGAGACTGGGCAAGTTGTTACAAAGTGACTGTGAAGGGGAATCATTATCAGGGGTTTCCCTTAGTTCTGGCATTAGCCAACCCCCCCCCCCCCCAAGGTGTGGTTTCCAGTGAGGAGAAGGTTCCTGTATGACTCCCCCCTCCCTGGAAGGAAATAGGAGTGTCACAAGATTTGGGGGTTATACCGTCTACAGACACCTTATTGACTCCTCTTGTAGTGTCTTCTTTGTCTGATCAAGCCCAATGTTATCGGTTATTCCCTCCATAGAGGTTGGAATAGGGGATAACTCCAAGCCGATTAATATGAAATTATCGACATTTGGAGGTTGATAAACTAGACAACAACTTGACTCAAACAGTTTCACAGCACTGTAAATTCACTGCAGAATCCAGAACTATCTTGGAAGCACATGAAAAACATTTGAAAGATCTTCAAAATTCTGTAACTGTCTTTGATTCACAAGTTTCCTCATTATAGAATGCTGGATTGGCTCATACAAAGGACAGTTTAAGTATACACAGCAATTTGGAGTCTATAGAGAATCAACTAGGGCTAAGGACTTGTGATTTACTAATTTTCCTTATATAAGTTTATTGTCACCAACTGAACTACTCAAAAAATATCTTTTTGTGATTTTGGCTTTTGATATAGAAAAAATACCAGCTATCTCCAAAATATATTAAGTGCCTAGGCAAAGAAATATGGGTAATGATGTAGGTAACGCAATCTCTCCTGTAGATAGTCCTGGAGTCTCCACATTTTTAGCGGCTTATATTTAGAGGCCTAAACCTACTAGGGCCACGTAGTAGGTTTAGGCCTTTGTGCTCAACAAGACAGGGATACAATTTTTTCTAAGTATCTTAAAAATAGGGGGGCGGATTTTAAAAGGCCTGCGCGCCTATTTTGCATAGGCCGCCGGCGCGCGTAAAGCCCCGGGACACGCGTAAGTCCAGGGGCTTTCGAAAAGGGGAGGGAGAGGGCGTGTCTGGGGGCGTTCCCGAAATGATGCGGCATTTTGGGAGCGTGCCCCGGCGTTTCGGGGGCGGGCCCGGGGGCGTGGCGCCGACCCGGGGGCGTGGTCGAGGCCTCCGGACCAGCCCCCGAGACCGGAGGATGGAGCGGGGCTGCCGGCGACAGGCGTAACTTTGCCGACAAAGGTAAGGGGGGGGGTTAGATAGGGCCGGGGGTTGGGTTAGGTAGGGGAAGGGAGGGGAAGGTGGGGGGAGGGAGAAGAAAAGTTCCCTCCGAGGCCGCTCCGAAATCGGAGCGACCTCGGAGGGAACATGCAGTTCGCGCTGGGCTCGGCGCGCGCAGGTTGCACAAATGTGCACCCCCTTGTGCGCGCAGACCCCGGATTTTATAAGATACGCGCGGCTACGCGCGTATCTTATAAAATCCAGCGTACTTTTGTTCGCGCCTGGTGCGCAAACAAAAGTACGCGCTCGCTTATTTTTTAAAAATCTGCCCCAGGGATTTTTTCTTCTGTGGTCAAAGGATCTTGATAGTTCCTGATGTTTCCTGTGCCACCCAAGCTCGTAGGAGATTTTTTTTTGTCTATGAAAAATATGGTCCTGTCTTTAGGGGCTTCATTTTTCTTACAATTCCCTTGTAAGTATTTAATTACTTTCCAGACTAATAACTTTGTTTTTTTATGATTCTTTACACTTGGAGACCTTTATAATTAATAAGAATGCAGAGTTGAGATTGCAGTCCTAGTTTGTTTGGGAGGGATTAATACATCTAAAATAATTGTATTGCACTCTCTCTCTTTAACGCTATTTTTTTTCTTAAATATTTCTTGAAGGGTATACTCCCCCTATGTTATTTATATTATACTAAGGGGCTGATTTTAATTCCTATGTGCACGCATGTTATAAAATCCGGGATTGGCACGCGCAAGGGGGTGCACACTTATGCACCTTGCACGCGCCGAGCCCAAGGGGAGCCTTGATGGCTTTCCCCGTTCCCTCCTAGGCCACTCCAAAATCGGAGTGGCCTTGGAGGGAACTTTTTTTAGCTCTCCCCCACCTTTCCCTCCCTTTCCCTATCTAGCCCACCTCCCAGCCCTACCAAAATCCCCCCCACCTTATTTTTTCAAGTTGGCATAACTTGCGTGCGCCGGCCAGCTGCCGGTGTGCCAACCCCCGGCACAGGCCACTGTGCCGGAGGACTTGGGACCACCCCCGAATCGCTCCCATGCCCTCGGCCACGCCCTGCCCCCAGATTACCGAAATGCCCCCGGACCACCCTCTTCGCGCGCCGAGTCTATGCAAAATAGGCTCGGCGCGCGAAGAGGTAGGTTTTCGGGGGTTACGTGCGTATCTTACATGCGTAACCCTTTGAAAATCTACCCCTATATTTTGTAGTAGGATTTTGCTGTTATTGCTTGGTATATTATTTATACAAGACTAGTTTTCCTTGTGTTTCAAAATAAATAAATGAAAATTTAATAAAGATATAATTATTAAAAAAAAGAATTAGCTGGATATGTTATATGGCTAAGTCTGGTTGTCCCTTAGACCTGTTCTAAAATTAGCTGGATAATCTTATTTGGCTAACTTTAGGACAGCCAGATGTATTCAATGACATGACTGTGCCACTAAATATGTAGGTTAAGTTAGCTGGAGAAGTCTATCTGACGAACTTGCTGAGGTGCACAATGGCTGAATATGGACCTCAGTTTCTATTTCTCTTATTTTTTTCTCCATTAAAATGGATTTCCCTACATTTTGGTGGATTAACTATGCAGGATCATTTTGCTATATTAGCCTGTTACCTTAATTTGTGTAATTTCTTTAATGAAATTGTTGCTGTAATGATTTTGAAATATTATCAGAAACATTTATTGCTTGTGTGATACTAAAATGCATAAAGATCAAAATAAAAATACATTAACCCCCCCAAAACGAAAATAGTCATGTTTTTAAAGGTTCTAGAAATGTACAAAATCCAAGCAGAGGCACAAACATAAGTAATGCCATGCTGGGTTATATCAAGGTCCATTGAGACCATTACTCTGTCTCAGACAGTGGCCAGTGTGGATCACAATAGCTAATCTATTTCTTAAATCACACTTCCAGGATAAGCACTGACTTTCCCACTACCTGGCTAATAACTGTTTATGGACTTTTCCTTCAGGAACTTGTCCAGTTCTCTTTTGAACCCTACTATGTTAGTTGCCTTGACCACATCCTCTGGCAACAGATTCCATAGTTTGATTGTGCACTGAGTGAAAAAATACTTTCTATGGTTAATTTTAAATATTCCGATTTTTAGTTTCATGGTGTATCTCCTAGTCCAAGCACTGTTTGAAAGGGTAAATAACTTTTCCCTATTTACCTGCTCCACCCTACTCATAATTTTATAAATTTAAATAATATCCCCTCAGTTGTCTCTTTTCCAAACTAAAGAGCCCTAATCTGTTTAGCCATTCTCCATAAGGGAACCTTTCCATCCGATCTATCATTTTTAGTAGGGATGTGCATTCATTTTTGACGAATTAGAAAATTTGTACGATATTTCCTAATTCGACATGGATTGGTAAAACTGACAAATGATTGCATTTTCCACAAATGTTCGGTAAAAATCATTTTTCGGTTTAGCGTGCACTAACAGCGTTAGTGCGTGCTAACTCCCATTAGTGTGCGTTAATCCGAAAATGATTCGCCACGAAAAGAAAATACCGAACCGCAGGAGATACGAAATTTCCCACGGTTCCACGATAACGAAACCAGAAACTATTCAGGCATCCGATTCACATCTCTAATTTTTAGCGCCCTTCTCTGTTCCTTTCCAATGTCCACTATGTCATTTTTGAGATGGGGCAACCAGAACAGCACACATTACTCAAGGTATGGTTGCAACATGGATCTATAAATGGGCATTATGATATTCTCAGTTTTATTCTCTGTTCCTTTCCAAATTATTTCTAACATTTGCCTTTTTAACCGCCTCTGTAAAATGAGCAGAAGATTATTGTTCACATGGACTCCAAGGTCCTTTCCCTGGTTGGTGACTCCTGACAAGGAACCTAGCATCATGTAGTTGGAATTATTCTTCCCTATGGGGTAGATTTTCAGACGAGCGCGAACAGCCTACTTTTGTTTGCGCTCCAGGCGCAAACAAAAGTACGCTGGATTTTAGTAGATACGCGCGTAGTCGCGCGTATCGGCTAAAATCCTGGATCGGCGCGCGCAAGGCTATCGATTTCGTATAGCCTGCGCGCGCCGAGCCGCGCTGCCTCCCCCCGTTCCCTCCAAGGCCGCTCCGAAATCGGAGCGGCCTTGGAGGGAACTTTCCTTTGCCCTCCCCTCACCTTCCCCTCCCTTCCCCTACCTAACCCACCCCCCCGGCCCTGTCTACACCCCCCCCTTACCTTTGTCGGGGGATTTACGCCTCCCGGAGGGAGACGTAAATCCCCGCGCGCCAGCGGGCCTGCTGCGCGCCGGGCCGCGACCTGGGGGCGGGTACGGAGGGCGCGGCCACGCCCCCGGGCCGTAGCCACGCCCCGTACCCGCCCCCAAAACGCTGCCGACACGCCCCCGGAACGCCGCGACGACCGGGCCCGCCCCCCAACACGCCCCCCTCCGAGAACCCCGGGACTTACGCGAGTCCCGGGGCTCTGCGCGCGCCGGGAGGCCTATGTAAAATAGGCTTCCCGGCGCGCAGGGCCCTGCTCGCCTAAATCCGCCCGGTTTTGGGCGGATTTAGGCGAGCAGGGCTCTGAAAATCTACCCCTATGTGCATTAATTTGCACTTGTGAATGTTTTAAATGATAGGCTGCAAATTATCAGAAACAGGTCTGCAATTTCATTTTTTAGTTCCTTTAGAATAGTGAGGTAAATACCTTCTGGTCCCAGTGATTTGTTATTCTTAATTCTGTCATTCTAAAATATTACGTCTTTCAGTTTCACAGTGATTCCATTTAGTTGCTTAGTCATCACCATCAAACCCTGACATCCTCCTCAGTAAAGACAAAGGCAAAGAATACATTTAGTTTTTCAATTTACTTGTCTTCCCTGAACACCCCTTTTACCATCAGTCATCTAGCAGCACAAATAATTCTTTTTTAGGCTTTTTGCTTCAAATGTAATTGAAAAAGTTTTTATTACTTGTTTTTATCTCTATGTCAAGCTTCTTTTCTAATTCTCTCTTGGACTGCTTAATTACTTTTTTATATCTAACTTGCCATTGTTTATACTCTTCCCTATTTTTCTGCTTTCCATTTTTGGAATGATGCTCTTTTGACTTTAATTGCCTCCTTCACCTCATTATTAAACCACACTGGCAGTCAATGGTTTTCTTTTGGTCTTTTTAAATGCACTGAATATATTTTTTCTGGGCCTCAAGAATAGTCATTTAAATAGCTTCCATGCCTCCTGCAAGCTTTTAACCTTTTGGATTGCATGTTTCAGTTTTTGTCTAACAAATTTCCTCATTTTATCATAATCACCCTTTTTTTATAGTTAAGTGCTTGCAGTAGTTTTCCTTAATATTCACCCACCAATAATTATATCAAATTTTATTACATTATGATAACTTTTGCCAAGCGGATTCACCATCTTTATCTCTTGCACCAGGTCCTGTGTTCCACTAAAAAGTAGATCTATCATAGTTCCCCTTTCATCGGTTCCATTACCAACTGCTGCATTAAAACATCATTAATGGCATCTAGGAACTTATATCCCTTATAGCCTGATGTGACATTTACCTACTTTGTAGGTTTGAATGAATGCAGAAATAAAAGATGTTGAGACCCAAGTTGAAAGAGTCCTCTTTTTAATTGAAAACCCTTCTCAACTGGGTTAAAATTGCTGTGAGGGTTCCTGTAGGATTCTGCTCTTTCCAAAATGAAAGTAAAGCTCTTCTATAGTTGAATGTATGCTTGCTTGCCTCTATGGGTGTGTGGTCTCGGAAAGAATGTTGATAAGACAATCGATTGATTTAAATGAAATTGAGAAGCCACTTTCATAAGAAATTTAGGATGAGTTTTCAAAACAATTCTTTAGTGAAAAAATTGAATATTAGGAGAGTAAGAGATCAGGCATTGCAATTTATTTATTTAAACAATTTCTATTGCGCTGATTCAAAAATCTCAGCAGATAACAACGAATACACGTTTGTTTCGCTTTACTCTTTGGGAGAAGTAACCACTAATAATAAAAATCTATCCAAGAAAGGAATTTGAGATCTATGGTTACTAATGGTTCAAATGATGGTTTCACTTGTGTGAGGCCTTACATAAGTTTGGCAACTATAGATTAATGAGAAATAGGAGCACCATCCTAATCATTATGGCATGCCCCTATAGTGCTAAGGTGAACTTGGATAGAGTTGGTTTTCAATCTGGAGTCAGATAGGTTTAGTAGATACTGAAGTAAAAAACATTACAGGACAGTGAAAGGGGTCCTGACCAAAATGTGAACAACACATAGTGAATCTTTTCAATTTAAGGCCTAGATTCATCATACTGCTATATTTCGCATGAATAGTGCCTGCGATAAAAAAAGGGGGCATGGTTAGGGTAATTTTTGAGTTACCACATCATGTACTATTTTCAGCGCTTCACATAGGTATTTACCACAATGCACGTTAAATTTATCACACTTACAATATTTTCACTTTGTACGCAGAGAAGTGCCTAGATGCACTCTCTACCTAGGTGCTATCAAGCTAAAGCGAGAGTACATTGTAGAAATCTCATCTTTGTGTACCTTTCCTCATTCCAAATCACATCAAATGTTCACTTATGTGTACTGTGCTATTTGTACCTTTGTTTGTGCATGTAGAACTGCCCCCCAAACCCTAGGCCACGACCAAAACCTCACCAGTTGACCCTCCTACATTGCTATAAATAGTTTGCTTATATGAGAGCCTTAGAAAGACTCTCTCTCTCTCAACAGGATTTGGAATAAATATTGCAAATCCCATTTCAGGTATATCACACAGCTTAACACTAGGAAAAAAGGTGTAGTTGTTTCCGGCATAAAAACATGCGTTATGCTATTGCACAGAACGTTAAACACCCTTCATTTTCATAAATCCCACCCAAACCCCTCCTCTTTGACTAAATTTTCAAAATTTGCATACACATCACAAGATGAGAAAAATAATGCATGCATTAGGGCATTATCACAAGCATTAGGGCCCTAATGCCTGCGATAACACCCTAAAACATTTTGATGGATGACTCTGTAAAGTTGTAAGATCTTCTAGTAGAATATTTTTTTTGGAAGTCAGAAGAACTTTCTTTACATAGATGATATTGACTTTCAACCATCACACAGTCAGAACCAAAGACTGAGGGTTGGAATGTACAGTTGTGTGCAAAGGTTTAGGAACTCCTGGTCAAATTGTGCATTTCAATGAATCTTTAAGTGAACAGGAACTTCTCCATGGTACAAAGTTAACATAACAGCTTTCTTCAATTTTTAATGCAAAATGACTATTTATTTTTTGATTTTAACAGACTGAATATAATAAAAACATGAGTTAAGCATGTGCAAATGTTTGGACACCCTTTCAGTTGATTCACTGCTCTTTTTTTTTTTTTTTAAGTTGTTAATAAGGCCCACAATGATTTTCTCATCATGCCTTCAGTTAGTCAAGTGAAGGCAATTCCATAGATGGACAAATACTCTGACCCTTCTAACCTTCTGACCCTTCTAACCTCTCAGACTATGGGGTAGATTTTAAAACGTGCGTGCGGCCATACATGTGCGCTCGCTACCCAGCGCGCACACATGTACGCCCGATTTATAACATGCGCTTGCAGGCATGCGCATGTTATAAAATTGGGGGTCGGCGCGCGCAAGTGGGTGCACAATTGTGCATCTTGTGTGCACCGAGCCGCGCTGCCTTCCCCCATTCCCTACCCCCCCACCTTCCCTTCCCTTCCCTCCCCCACCCTTTCCCCCTACCTTTTTCTGCTGTTTTCTTTTGTTTTTAAACTTACTTCAGCCCTGGGGCTGAAGTAAGTTGCGCACACTGGCCAACTGCCGGCGCGTGATCCCCAGCACAGCACTAAATGGCCACTGTGTCAAATGCCTCTGACCCCTCCCCCACCCTGCCCCTTTAGTAAAGCCCCGGGTCTTACACACATCCCGGGGCTTTATGCACATCGCTGGGCCTTTTGAAAATAGGCCCGACACGCGTAACCCTTTGAAAATCCGCCCTATGATTGTAATTCTGGACTACTTTCAACAGCTATGTGCTTCTCAAAGCAGCTGCCTCAGCATTTGAAAATGAAGATAATTCAATTTGATAAAGCATGGAAAGGCTATAAAAAAAATCTCCAAATTCTTGCAGCTAGCAATTTTAACTGTCAGAAACATTGTAAAGAAATAAAAGTTACATAGAACTGTTGAAGTCAATACAAGATCTGGAAGACCACGAAAAATCTCTGATAGAATTCCTTGAAAACTCATCAGATTTGCAAAACGGAACATAACATATCACTGCAAATGACCTCCTGAAAAGCTTAACTGACACGGTAGTAGCTTTCTACATACAAGGCAATGGGTGCGATATTTAACAAATAAATACAAAGATAATCACATCCTAATATCTAAATCACATTTACTAATGTGATTTAGATATTAGGGTGTGATTATATAGGAGGAAAAGACTTCAGATGCCAAATCTATAATTAATTAATTATGGATTTGGTAGAGGGCAAAATCATTAGTCAGAAAAACCTCCTTTTATATTTTATGTGAAATCCACATATTTAATCATTTATTTCAAACATTTTTCTAAAAAAATTCAGGAAGCAATATTTTTTTTCAGAAGGATCCGTCTAGAGGCTTTTATATATTGTCTAATGCTTTTATATATTGTTCCTTGCTTTGTTATGTAGTGGCAAGCTGGGATCTTCCTTTTCTTGTCTTTGTTTACAATCCTCATCTAGTTTACTAGTCTCTGGCTTTGAATCTCTCTGTGTGCATTTCTCAACTTTGCACACAACTCTTCAATGCAAACCCACTGGTGGGTTTATAGAGAAATTATACTTACCTGATACTTTCCTTTTCCTTAATATAGTCAGATGGATTCAAGACCGGTGGATTATGCACCTCTACCAGCAGATGGAGACAGAGCAAACTGATGTCACAATATATATACTCCTGCAGTAACATCAGCCTCTTCAAAAGCCAACAATGGTCAGACTAGCAAAAACTTGATTAATAACAGATAACTATTTCACTACTCAACCAACAGGAAATACTGAACTCAGGCAAAGAATGTATGAGCAAAAATTTAGGGCCTGGATAAACACTTACCAGTAACCCCTGGAACACGTAGCCACACAGGAGGACCATAACACAATCATTCGGCAGCCAAGAACAGGAAACTGAATCCATCTGTCTATATTAAGGAAAAGGAAATCATCAGGTAAGTAGTAATTTCTCACTTCCTAGCATCTAGACAGATGGATTCAGTGCCCACGCTACTCCCGAATAGGGTGGGAGGCTGTCTGCTGCCCAGTCAAAAGCACATGTGCAAAGACTGTCCTCTCAGGCCTTCAGATCCAGAGATAATACCTGGAAAAGGTGTGGAAGGAGGACCTCACTGCAGCTTGGCAATTGTCGATGAGCGACAACAATCTAAACTCCGCCCATGACACTGCCTGAGCCCTAGTAGAATGAGCCCTAACCTGAGTAGACAATGGTTTTTCAGCAGCCACATACGCGGCCATGACTACCTCTTTAATCCAGTGAGCTATTGTAGCCTACGAAGCTGGTTCACCCTGTTTATCTCCACCGTAAAGGATAAACAGGTGATCCATCTTTTGGAAAGGTTTAGAAACCTCCAGATACCTCACGACATGTCTCTTGACATCCAAGGGACACAACAGGCGATATTCCTCTGCATCTTTTTCCTTATCCAGAGATGGCAAGAAAATAGACTGATTGAAGTGAAAATCTGAGACCAGTTTAGGCAAATAAGAAGGAATAGTAGGCAATTTTATCACTCCTGGAGACACCAGAAGGAATGGCCCCCAGCAAGACAAGGCCTACAGCTTGGAAATCTGACACACAGAACACATTGCCACCAGAATCACCGTTTTCAAGGTCAGTAACTGCAATGAAAGGCTATGCAATGGTCAAAATGTAGGGCCTGCCAAGATATATAACACCAAATTAAGACTCCACAAAGGAATCGGCAACTGCAAGGAAGAACGAAGATGTTTCACTCCCCTCCAGAAATGAGCCACATCAGGATGAGACGATAAGGATTCACCATTCACCTGGCCTCTAAAACAAACAAGAGCTGCTACCTATACCTTCAAGGAATTAAGGGCCAACCCTTTACTCAACCCATGCTGCAAAAAATCCAAAATGAGTGGGATCCTAACCAAATAAGGATGCACTCCTCAATCTTCACACCAAGCCTTAAACACTTGCCACACCTGCACACAGGCTAAGGAAATGGAGAACTTTCATGCTCATAGCAAGGTGGTAATCACCACAGTAGAATATCCACACTTCAACAAGCGAGCCCTCTCAAGTGCCAGACCATATGAAAAAACTGAGTCAGATCTTCGTGAAGGACAGGTCCATGTTGCAACAGATTCCTGTGCGCTTGAAGATGGAGGGGAGAGTCTCCCAGGAGTCTTTGCAGATCTGCATAACATAGTCTCCTGGGCCAATCCAGAGCCACCAAAAGCACCATCTCCCTGTGGCCTTTGACCCTCCAAACTATTCTGTCTAACATGGGCCATGGAGGAAAGGCATACAGCAGCTTGGCATGAGAGCACTGATACCCAAGGACTTCAGGTTTCTCCTGCTGACTGAAGAATCGAGGAACCTTCACATTGTGAGAAGTCGCCAGCAGGTTGAGAAATGGAAGGCCCCAGGGATCCACTATCAGCTGAAATGTCGTGTCCGACAATACCCATTCTCCTGGGTCCAGACTCTCCCTGCTGAGAAAGTCTGTTCTTGCATTATCTTTTCCTGCAGTGTGCAAAGCCGAGACCTCCTGAAGATGCACTTCCGCCCATTCCATAAGTTGGGCTATCTCCCACTGCTTCAAATGCTTGATTAAGGATGGCCTCAATCCTCCTATCATGCACATCTTTCAAGGCCGCTCTTCCCTCCACGGGGATAGTCATCCGTTTAGAGACGGCACAAAAGCGCATCCACTTTCGGAAAATGCAGATGCTCTCTCATCACTGGATCCACGGGGTATAGGCCTTCCAAGTTCTGACCACCTTTGAAATTTGCCTCTGGGGTGTCCCTCTCAAGGTCAATCAATTTTTGAATGGTCTCCATAACAGGGAAAAAAAACAAGAGGCTTTAGGCAAAGAAACCAAAATGAAATTTTTCTTTGGCTCAGACATGGAATCTGCCCCAGATACTCCCAGCATCTTTACCGTCTGGGAAATCAGGGCCAGCAGTTCATCTCTATGAAACAACCGAAACATAGTCCTATATGGTTCCAGTCCTAGAGGAATTTCACCATCCTCTAGAGAGTCAGGATCTGCCTCATCATCAGTGCCAACCAGATTCCTGTCAGGAACATCTGCAGCTTATCGAAGTGTACTTCAGCGCTTAAACATAGTACCGGAAGCGGGAAAGGCCACAACCTGAGGATCTGACCTGACAGAATTGGACAGGGCTGAGGACTGTGCCAGAAGAAAGGATTGCAATCCTTGAAAAAATTCTACCCATGAAAAGGCAGAAGGATCCATGCCAAAACCAGGAGGCACTTGTGCGGCGCCCACTAAGCTGCCATCCAGTCAAGGGAGTTCCAAGGTCAGGCGCCCTTCCTGACATATCATTAACAGACCATCATCAGGCTGGGAAGAACCAGGCTTAGTAAAATCAGAAGAAGAAAATTCTCCCTGAGCCTGTAAGCAGCGCTGGCACAAGTTAGAGGATACTCCAGGCTGAGATGCCCGAACATGACAGGCAGCTCAGAAGGAAAGGCACTTAGGTTTCTTAGCCACTGGTGCCATTAGTTCGTCAGTATGCTTAACAGGCGACAGAAGATTTGCATCCAGCCGAGTTCACGCTGAAAAACATTTAGGCGCACACAGAAGTGGGAACGAACATCGGAATGGCGCAGTGAGCACGGAGACCGGAGGAAGTCCAACAATTCCTCTACTCTGTCTCTGACTTTATTTTTTTTTAATCTTACCTGAGCTCAGCCTTTCCGGCTGAGTACAGAGATGGTCTTCAGGTGCTGGGGGGAGAACATATACCGTCACTGCCACGCTTGACTTCCCACACCCGCTGCCTTTCAGCTGCTTAATTCTGTTAAGTCCACGCTGGCTGAAGAACCAGCAACCGGACCAAGGTACTCATCTAAGGGACCACGGAAATCACCTCAGGAATTCTCAACTGGGGAAGAGACCATTAGGTATTACTGCAGGAGAGCAGGGCAACTCAAATCTCCAATTAATTCTCCTCTAAAATTTGAAGCAATCCCCAGTACAGAAATGCACGTCCACCATCTGCTGGAGATGGAGAATACTGGCAGGCTGATGTCACTGCAGGAGTATATATACTGTGATATCAGTTTGCTCCATCTCCATCTGCTGGTAGAGGTGCATAACACACTGGTCCTGAATCCATCTGTCTAGATGCTAGGAACTTCTCTCTCCAAGGAGCTCTCCCTCCATTCATATAGGCATGGATGGAGCACAAAACTATCTTCTAACTGATACCACTCTCCAGAAAAGCTCTGTTCACTTAGCTGTTTTTCCCACAGAGCAGGATGCAGTCTTCAGATACTGTTTCAGTACAAAGTGTGGGTAGGTTCACGTAATTCCCCCTTCAGGTTTTGCGATTTCTGGAATGGCTTGTGAGCTGCTCTTTCATCTCTACACAGGCAAGTAACTGTTCTTTCCTGTCTTTCACAGCGTAGCCAGTCCTGTCTCTGCCCTCAGCAGCCAGAGAGATTCAAAACAACAAAATATGCTTCTTTTCCCTCATGCCTCATTGGTTCAGAGGTTCTCAGCTCCCATTGGCTCCTGTGGACAGCTGACTCCTTGTTTTAATTAAGCTTTCTTCACAGCTTAAGTCTTATGCCTGTTGACCCTTTGGTGGTGGGTTCTACAGACAGCAGCTCCAAGATATAAAAGCAACTGTTTTAGTTACATTTTTTCTCATCCAGGCCAAATATCAGGCCTAGTCGGGCAAAACACTCTTCTTTTACCCATTCAATGCCTTGATTCTTATTTTCTTGCTGCTAGGGGTAATTAGAAACTCTAGGCTCAGTATAGTATAAGCTCGGGGGGGGGGGGGGGGGGGGGCAGGGAGACACTTTTTTGTTGAGAACTAGGTCAAGTGTGATCTGTCAACCATTTCTGTCTCTCTGTAGTAATATGCATACAATGAGATACACTAAAGGTCACATTCAGTAGCATAGGGATCTGGTAAGTTTTCTGGGTATTCCTCTTAAACTGCCCTTCTCAGCTAGCCTCCAAATCAAAATTCCACTGGTAATCTTCCCCTTTCAAACGCCTCCTCTCATTCAGCCTCTGCTAATTCTCCTTCCCCCATGGGTCCTCTAAAGTTCACCAAGCTGCTGCTGCCTGGTCAGAGCCACATGTAGGTGAACAGAGCAGAAGTAACTCGGCCCTCTTCACCTCCTCTGCAGCGATAGGTTTGGTTCCAGCCGGCAGTGATAGCAGCAGAATTAATGGAAGAAGGAGCAGGCCTGCAACACTGGCACATTTTCAGCTCAAGCCTACACTGGTAATGATCATAAAGGAAATAACTTTTATATAAAGAGACAGACGTTACTGTATTGATACACGATATGGATACCTTCATTTTGAGTGTTTGCCATTGCTGTGTTTCTGCGAATGACAGATTTCTGTATTATATCATTCTCTCCACTTCTCCTTATTCTGCCTATGGGGTACATGGCTGTCCTTAGTTTGTCTTAAAAATAATTAATACAAAGGAATTATAAGAAAAACAGTTGGTAAATCTGCAGCAAACTAAAGTGTATTTAGTTATTCTCCAATTAACATTTCAGCCACAATTCAAGCATAAGACATGATGACAGATTAAGCATTAAGTCACCAGTAATAATTTCCATGAGTAGAAGATCATTAGGGAAAAAACGTAGGCAATTTAATTATATTTCCACCCACGGACACTAGTTAAGGAAAGCATCAGTGCAGGAAAATATATTCTGAACACCAATAAGTAAAGTGCTGATGGTTAAAATTACTAGAAACAAAACTGAGCTGATTGTAACTTGACTTGGAATTTTTAACCTGGCTTGATGAGTAGGTACAGGGCCAGCTTTGATTTTGAGGTTCATATCATAAGGAGTCCTCCTGTTGACTCTCCACCCACACAACATATTGAGAAACTCCCCCTCTTAAAGAAAAAAAATAACAAAAATAACAGTCAGTGAATTTTAGTTAGAGCTGATAAGTGAAGAATACTACTACTTATGAACCATTACACATAGGAGGTACATTTCAAAAGGATTTACGTACATAAAACTGGGTTTTATGCATGTAAATGGACTTTATGCTTATAGATGGGTTTTGAAAATTGCTATTTTTATGCATGCAAGTCCTTTGAAAATTCATTCTGTATGGCTGAATTTTCATAAGACTTTATGCATATAAATGGGCTTTTGAAAAATGCAACGATAAATGCTATTTTTAGGCATGTAACTCCTTTGAAAATTCACTCCATAGAATTTAAACAACATTTTAAAAAGATGTATTTTCAATGTAGAAATTCAAACGTTTGCCAAGTTGGATAATCCAATTTCTAATTAAAAAATACAATTTTCTTCTACTTTTGTTGTCCCTTTTCTTCAGTCATTTGTCTTGGTCTTTCTTCTGCTTTTAGCTTGTCTGTCTTCCACAGTTCCATTTTAGTTTTCCTCTCTTCCCTCCTCCACAGTCTTGTCTCACCTTTCCATCACTTCTTCCCCACTTCTACTGTTCCACCTGCTATCGCTCTGTACTAATATCCTCCATCTTCTCTTTCTAATTCCCAGTCACTTACCCTCTAGCTCTTCTTTTCTGTTCCCAGTTTCTCAACCTCCATCTCCCCATTGCCACCATGTCTTACACTTTCTCTTCCCACCCTCAAACATTTCATCTTCCAATCTTTTCTCAGCTACTACCCTTAAAAACTTTTAGCCTGTCTCTTGTACTAACTTCCCCAGCCTCTCTGTTTGTTCCCCAGCAATTCTGTCCTGCCTCTCTCCCCACAACAGCAACCTCTCTACTTCAATTTATCAATAACTCTAAGCTTCCCCCTTTACCTCTGTTTCTCTACCTCCTCCAATATCTACCTCCTCCCAGCTACCACTACGTAGAATTGCCATCTGTCTGAATTTTTTCTGGACTGTCCTGATTTAGGCTTTTGTGTCCAGAAGCCAGAGGCAACAATGAAATACCAGAAATTGTCCGGAATTTCATCCTCCGAGTGGTAACGCTCTGACTGCAGCCTGCTGTGTGCACTTTAACCAATCCCCATGTCTTTTCCTTTCCTCCTGGAACAGTGTAGCCAATCACTTATTGCCACCACAGCTGTTGCTGTGTGAAGTGCCAATAGGTTGGCTGTAGCGCTGTGCACGCTGCATGAGCACGCCAGTCTCACAGAGCATGTATAGCTTCAGGCTCTCTGGAAGTGATCCCTGGCTGACTGTGCATTATGCTACAGTCTGTACAGTAAGCCCTCCTCTGCGGCTGTACAGAGTACTAATATATGCCATAAATATCATTCACTCAGTTACAACTGGAGAAGAGCTAATGACAGGTATATTTGTATCTGGAAGAAAGGAAGAAAGCTGATTTGGTTGAAAAAAAAATATAGGAAAGACCTTGATATTTTACCATACATTTGCAAGGAAATTTAAGCAAAAATAAAGCACCTATCTCACTAACGCTAGGTCTTAGCAATAAAAATGGTTTCCTTCTTTTTTTTAGTTATTCTAGACAAATCAGGGAACACACTAAGGGGCAGCTTTTCAAAGGATTACACGCGTAAGATACACGCGTAACCCCCGAAAAGCTGCCCCTGCCTGTCCCTGCACGCGCCGAGCCTAGGAGGCAGGCGTAACTTCTTCAACAAAGGTAAGGGGGGATTCTAGGTAGGGCTTGGGGGCAGGTTAGGTAGGGGAAGGTGCAGGGGGGCGGAGGGAACAGAAGCAGGCTGTTTTGAAATATTGTTTTTTTGAATTAGTATGGTTTACTATTCTGATGGAATTATATTTCTTGATTGTGTTTTATGAGACATGGTGATGTTTCTGGTTTTGCATTATCGCACTGTATATGAATCTGCTGAGGACTGGGAAGGGAAAGGGGGGGCTGGGAACAAGAATGCTGGGACCTGGGAGGGTAGGAGAATAAAAAGTGGGAAGACCTGGGAGGGTAGGAGAATAAAAAGTGGGAAGAATTTGTTTTTCTCTGTCATTTTTGGGAAATGTGCCTCTAAATATTTCTATATATTTACAGTACAGGTAAAATGTTTTTATTTCACTACTGTTATACTGCAGGCAGAGTCTGGCTTTTTGGGGTTTCAAGGTCAGCTTTTTTCTTCATGTTTCTTTTTCTAATTTGTAGTCAGTTATTCTGTATTTGGTGAGCAGATATTATTATTTTTTTAAATGTCTTTATTCATTTTACATAAAATCTTACCACAAACATTAATAGATCCATGAACAAGCAAATGAATGAAAAACCCAAGAGAGGCAACAGAAAAGAACCTTCCCCTCCATTTCCCTTTTCCAACCCAACCCACTGAGCAGAAGAAACCACAGATCTGAAGCATCATAAATCAAGACGTATTATCAGCAAGTTCTTCAGTACTGACCACTGATTTCCTACCATCCCGAGAAGTAGCATCTAATGCAGAAGTAAATCTTATCTGTTATAGAAGATAAGGTTGTGACATAAGCATTCCATATTTTAGGAAAAGCCACCTTTTTCCGATGTGGCAAATTAAACCATGCTTTAAAATCCAGTGTCAGAAACTCCAACATTTCCGAGCGCCATAAACTGAAAGTAGGGGCTTCCTGTGAGATCCATTTTAACAATATCCATCTCCTAGCAATACAAAATCCCTTCATCAAAAATATAGCTTCCCAATTACTGCAATCTATCTCATCAGAAAATACTCCCAAGACACAGATGGCTGCCTGAGCGGGGATCTGAACTTCCAATTTCTCGGCCATGAACCTCCTAATCTCATCCCAAAACACCTTGATAGGTGGACACTCATATAATCCATGAAATATCGTGGCTCTGACCTCTGGGCATTTCAAATACCCCAGAGACTCTTATTAACTTCATCTGGTGTGCCCTATGGGAGGAGATTATCAACAACCTATGTAATACTCTCTGGTATTGTTCCCTTAACAGCACTGAAGGGATATTTCTATAGAACAGATCCAGACTTATAGATAAGAATATTATTTTTTTATTAGTATGGTTAACTATTATGATGGAATTTACCAGCATTAGTAGCAAGGGATGATTTCAATGTTTGGGTACTTGCCAGGTACTTGTGACTTGGATTGGCTATTGTTGGAAACAGGATGCTGGGCTTGATGGCCCCTCTGTCTGACCCAGTATGGTAACTTCCTATGTTCTTAATTATATTTCTTGAATTTGTTGAACAGTAAACATTTTCCCCAGTCTCATCCATAGACTTCTATAGTTCTTTTAAAGTAATCTTAGGCCTCAAGTAGCCTTTTGCAACAGTTTCCTTAACCTAGGGCTTGATCTAGGTAAAGATGCTGCAGGCTCAGTGCTTTATTTGCACATATAAAAAATGTTTAGGACCAATAATTAAAATATGAACTAAATGAAGGAAAAGAGAAAAATTCTCTTTAGCCATTGAGACATGACAAATAAGCCCTGTTGCGACAAGGCTATATATGAGATATTGTATGGCCCAGGAGATTTTATTGACAGTGCATTATACTGCCAAACTGTTTCCTCTTTACAATGGTGAACCTAACAATGCCACAAAGAATATTCAAACTCTTAGAGGTTTTCTTTTAGACAGTAGAGTATGAAAAATATACAAGGCTGTTCAGACTTTTGCAAATAAATTTTGTAAAAATTATTTTCTTCAGAAGATGTTATATATTTACATATACCTTGGAAATTCACTAAATAAAGAGAGAACACCCATCCAGACTAAAAAATATATTTTTAAGTCGCTATGTTTACATTGAGCTATTATAAAATATGTATGATCTGATAAATGACTAATATTTTGTATTATGCTTTAAACAAATGCATGTTTTCCAAAACAGGGAGTGGGGAGAGAGTAATAGTCATATGTGGAAGTGGAAGGACACTATCATCGAAAATTTTACTTGGCATGTCCACGTATTCAGAATTTTCATAAATGAAAGTGAGTAGCCCTATTCCCACATCTCTTTCCTCGAACTCCCATCACAACATTTCTCTCTCTTCTAGTTTCCTCAACTCTGCCTGTCTCTCTTTGGCTCCCCTTATACATGTAAAAGAGCAGAGGAGTGGAATAATAATATACTTGTTAAATCACGGGTTATCCTCCAAACATATGTAGAATTGCATATAAAATATATTATAAATATTTTAATAAGGACAATACAGAACAATAACTAATCAAAATATAAAACAATCTGAAACGATTACAAATTACCAACATAAAAATCACAATAAAAACTGGATCAACGAATTAAAACTGAAGTTCCCAGCATGGCCATGTTTCCACATTAAATGCCTGCTTCAAGGGAAATTTAAAAGGGATGCTGTCAATTTATTTTAATATTCATAAAACGTTGAGATAGTGAACACTGAAGATATTTCACATACTTTAATTCTTTGTCTCCACTTACAGGTAGAAATTACACAGAATCTCACTGGGGATACGAAAACAAATTCATATTCCCTGAAAAAGCAACTTATTCAGCTATGTGGTAGCTGCTGAATATTTAGCTACATTCAGTGATCGCCACTTAGCTGTACAAGCCACTTATCCAGTTAAGTAGTTAGCCAGATATCTAGTGGGCGGACATGGGCGGCAGTACTTATCTGACTAACTTACCCCTAGATTTATCATTTTGCTATAAAATTGTGAAAAAATAGTGCCTGTGATAAAAAAGGGGTGTGGTTAAGGTAATTTGCCTGATACTGCATAGCTATTTTACTGCAATGTGTGCTAAATTTATCATACCTGTGATATTTTCACATTGCAAGCTGAGAAGTGAACAGACAGGCTTTCATTGCATTTTGGGTGGGTGAGAGAGAGAGAGAGAGAGATAGAGACTGACTCTTTATAAGACTCTCATATAAGTAAACTGTTTATACCATTGTAAGAGGAGCAACTAGAAACTCAGGGTGAGATTTTGGGGAGGGCTAGGTTTTGGGGGCAGTTTTACATGCATAAAGCTAACAGGTGTTAAATTTACTTCCTCCACAATCATTGTTCCAATCAACAGACAACCAAAGAGGGCTACAAAATCACCTAAATAAGAATGTAGAAATTTTTCCTGCAAAAAGTGAATTGCTGACTTTGATGAATATGAATAATGATATTTGATGTTTGGGGAAAAAAAAAGGATCAGAGGCCCTGCATTTCTTGGGAAAACCGAATATACCCCCCTTTACATGGGCTTTTTAAATTGGCCCTCACTCATAATCCCATAATGAATTATTAACTTAATTACAATATCCCTGACGTTCTTTTCCCAATATGCAGAGAAGATTTTATAACATTACTAACATCTGGAACTGGACAGAGAAATTCTAGTGATCATGCTCCCAACATGATGTTAGCTCAAACTAAGGGCAAGAAGCCAAAACTAGTTGGGCACATCTCAAACACCACACTGTCTGTTTCAATATGGTCAAAAACAATTATCTGTCTTAGCTCAACAGGAATTAATGAAACAAAATCAATACAGGAACATTCAAAGTGTACTTTTTGGTAGAAAAACATCTTTTATATTTATAGGTAAGTAATAAAGAATGTTATACATAATTTAAGGAAAGTTCACACTTGCATGGTAGTAAAAAAATAAAGTTTCACTCCCTTTGCACAATGCACTGTGTTCACTGCCTTATCAGTAAGAGGTCCACATTCAAAAGTTTTGTCCATCTAACTCTGAGAGTTAGCCAGACCAATTTTCAGTTAAAATGTCTCCTCCACTGACTAAATTTTTGAGCAGGCAACTTTAGCCAGATTAATAAGGTATTCTTGGGGCATGGTTAAACTCTGGCTGTCAAAGGTTTCCTGGGTAACTCTGGTAGGCCCTTCAGCAGGCCTATAGTTAACCAGACAATTTTCTCCACTTAGCTTTAGATTGGCTATTTAGCCTAGCTGTATTTGGGTTGAATATCCAAGACAAAGTTGTCTGGTTAACTTTGCCTGGATATGGCTGGATGAATATTGGCCTCTAACTCTTCAAGAAAGATCTTTCCCAAAGTAAACAGCACATTGTAGCTTTCTTTAACTCTGGCATGGGAACAAAGAGGACTGCAGAAAGGGGATTTTGAGGGAGAGCTCAGACGAGGGTCCAATTCCTGTATCTAGTTTTTTTTTTTGGAAGGCTTTTTTTTTTTTTGGCTGTTGTCTCTAAGTTGTTGACTGCCAGATTTAAAAGTTTATGCAATCAAAATTATGCAAGACCAATTTTAATGTGAACTCACAAAATAATGTAGCTGGCATATTAAAAAGTCACTTAATAAGTGATGCAAAAAGATTTAGCGCGCTCCTGGTAAAAAAAAATGTCAGAAAAATATGTTTATGCTATTCTAATGCACAGAAACTTGAAAATGCATTTACTAAACAGCATGAGCATATTACTTGACGAGAACATGCTACATAACATGCAGACTCCTAACAGGTCTCATTCTTTGCAGCTTAACCCATTTCATCTTCTCTTTCCTTAATTTATCCCATCTACCTTAATTGTTCTCAGCATTTAATAATGTTAAACATAGCATGCTATGCAACAAAGCCTTAACGTGTACATTAAGATAGTCTCTCATCACATTAACATGTAAGTGTTAAAATTAGTGCCTGAATGAATGTAAATGAGGGAACATCGTATGCAAATGAGACTTTACCAAGTTCACAGAAAACAGTGTGTGGTATAGCCTGAAAATGTAACAATTGACTCAAACCAAGTATTCAGATTTCAGTGGGCCCATTACTGGCTGAAATCCCTCATTTTGATTGGCTACAAATGAAAGAGCCTGTTAGCACAGGGGATTTACCCCATCTTTCTGAGGCTCTGAATCCCAGGCTAACACAAGGGCCTTCCATACCCGACATTCCCCTGCACCTCTTCAACTCCTAGCACACCGGATTAAAGTGTAATAAAGATCAGGGAAGAAGTGAGCTGGACTCCTTGCCTCCCCACTGCTGGCTTTTAAAAATTGCACTGGATAACCTCTTGCAATAATTTGCCATGATAAGGTGAAGGCAGTTCAAAGGAAGGCATCCAAAATAATGTATGGCCTTCACTGTAAGTAATGCTGAGAGAGACTGCAGGAGCTAAACTTGTACTCTAGAAGAAAAATAGGAAATGAAGGGATATAAACATTCGAATATTTATATTTTATCTATTTTATAGATTGTATTTTAAGAATGACTTCATTTATTATTGTATTTTTGTATGCTTTTTATTTAGTTTGTATTTATATAGCTGTTTTATTGTAAACCGGCATGATTGAATACAGAATGCAGGCATAAAAATGTCTTAAAAAAATAAATAAATATCAGGTTTCAGTAAGATTTATTATTTAATTCTTTAAATAATAAATTTTAAGTGTTATGAATTGCTCTGCCCGCGGGTTCCCCGCGAGCAGGCACGGACTCACCACACTGAAATCTTCGCCGAGGCGGCAGGACACCGCCCTCGGCCTGCCCCATGCGGCCCGGAGGCCTCTTGCATCCATCTTCAGCCTCCGCGGCCGGAGCCGCGGCTGTCTTCGGGGCTGGGACGCCCCCGACGTCATCTTGATCTTCGCGGCTGGAGGCCGCAAAAGCCCTGGTGTTTCCTGGCAGCTGGAGCCGCCCTCGGGGCCTCCTGCAGCGGCTGGAGCCGCTGCACTCGTCGGAGCCTGTGCCCAGGCTCTCTCCTGCCTCCTCTCAGCGTTGACGCCGCCGGCGTGCAGACGCTGTGCAGGCCGCTGTCCAGGGACCTGCACAGCCCTGCTCCTGCTTCCCTAGGCGCACGGCCGCGGCTTCTCTTTGTATTTAAAGGGCCAGACACAGGAAGTGTCTGGGCCCCACCTTGTGGACTATTTCCTGCTTGAGCCCTATATAGGGCTGCTTCGCCCATTGTGCCTTGCCTTGCATCGTCGTTGGTCTTCACCCTGGAGGCTCCTGCCTGCCAGTGCCCTTGTAAGGTCTTCTTCTCGGAGCTCCATATCTTGATGTCTTGTTCCTTGTTCCATGTCTTTGCCTGAGGTCCATGTCCAGGTTTCTTCAGCCTTCGTCTTGGTGTTCCTGCCTTCCTGGATGTTTCCTTCCTACGCCATGCCTCGTCTCTGCTCTTGAGCCTTCTGGTACCGATAGGCTGGGAGTCCTTCAGAGGCAGTATTCCTGGGTGGACTGCCTACCGGTGGACAGTTGTCCTGTGCTCCTGAGCCGTCTGGTCCTGATGTGTCTTCCTGAACTGTCCCGCTCCCGTCGTGGTCCGTGACCAGCCTTGGGGCTGTGTAGGGTGCGTAACGGACAGGGTGGTCCGTGACTCAGTCCCGCGGGTGGCCTGAGTAGGGTGCCCTTTGAGACAGTGCCAATGTCCATGCCTCGTGTTGCTCCCTTGGATGTCTTGTCCCTGGATGCCGTTGCATCAGCCATGTGTCTTGTCCCTGGATGCCGTTGCATCAGCCATGTGTCTTGTCCCTGGATGCCGTTGCATCAGCCATGTTTCTTGTTCCTGGATGCCGTCGCATCAATCCACAGTTACGTCTTCATAGCCCCGGTGTCATGTCTTCAGCCAAGTGTCTTCGTTCCATGTGATGCCGTTGCATCAACCACAGTGTCTTCGTGTCAAGGCCCGTCTGCCCTCAACCTCAGGCCAGGCCTGCTGCTCCATGCTGCTCGCAGCAGGTCCGAAAGGGCCCAGAATGGTCGGAGGACCATTCACCTTCCAACATCCTCGGATGTTTGGCCATGGGAGCTTGCCGGCCTGGCAGAGAGTAGACCGTCAGCCATGCGGGGCCACCGTCAACCCTTGGTTCGGCCCTGGAAGGCCGGGGTCGGGCTGAGGTCCATGGGCACACGAAACCACCCAGAACATAACATTAAGATACTAGAAGATAGCATTTTCCATAGAATGTAAAGTTCAAGGACAAGAGATCTTTATATTAAGCTGAATGAAGGTAAGTTAAAAGAATGTGAGAAAATACTTTTGCACAGAGAGAGTAATGGACACTGCAAGAACAGACTTCTAGCAAAGGTGGTAGGTGACAAAGCAGTGGTAGTCTTCAAGCATGCATGGCACGAGTACCAAAGGGATATGACTACAAAACCACAGAAAAACGACAGCACAATCTGGGCACAAATGGAAAGATTAGGTGGACCAAGTGGTCCTCACTTTACAATATCTTCCATATTTTTATGATTTATTAATCATTATACCCTACACTCCTATTAGGATACCATGCACTTATATTTATATACTCCAAACTATAGATGAACTTATCCACATAGGGTGAGGGCAAGGGAAGTGAGTTAATGTGGAATGCGGGCCTCAACAGTCATCAGGTTTCTATCTCTTTGAAGAGGAGGACTATATCATATAAGCAAATTGCTACCTATCCTCTCTTATTGACTGTAAAGCCACACTATATGTACAGGTAACTATAGACAACCATGACATCTAGAAAGGCACAGATGCATCTGCACATGGAAGATGGACCAATGCTACTGTATCTAAGGTCATTTTTCTGAGACACTAGGAATGCACTTTTTTTCAAACTCAAATCTTCCAGATATGATGTGGACAATCGATCAAATGTCCTACAATTGTTATACTGAAAGCCCTTTATTCAAGTCACTTTTGGCTCTTTTTATAATGAACCCTTGAAATTATTCTGACATGTCACCCTTGTGGGTAGTATCTCCAAATGGGTTAGTTTTGCAAATACAATAACAAGAATGAATCTCACATGTTGGCTATTGATTTATTTATTTAATAGGATTAATATTCTGCCTTAGTACTCTTCTTAATCTTTGCATTGTCCAACGAGAGCTTCTTCAGGAATTCATAGGCTACAATATATACAGGCAACATATCAAGGTGCACTTGGAAGTTCTTTCTAATCAAGCTGGTGCTCTCAAGTACTTGAGGATCTTCTCTCTCTCCACACATTTTACAGTATAGTTGCTTGGTATTGACACTTCTATGAGCAAAATGGTTCTTGTCTTTTTCTCCTTTACCACTATGTCTGGTATACTTTCACTGAGCATTCTATCTGTTGAAATGGGATTGTCCCAGGTAATCACAACTTCTTCTTTCTTTACATTTCTGACTGGGTTGTGAGAGCATTGTTTTTTCTGGTACAGCAATATTATAGTGTTTAAACAGTTTCCAGTGGATGAACCATACCCCTTATCATGCTTCTCTGCATATAGGTCTTCTGACATCAGCACATCATACCCATTGATGAAATATGTAACCATTTCTGCTTCTGTTTTATAGAATCTGCATTTATCTATTTTGCCCCTTTTTTTTCTATGCTTGCTGGGAACCATCTTCTCCTTAGTCCACTGCCCTGTGATATTTTTTATCAATCTCTCATCTTTGGTTTAAGTTCATCTTTTCTTAACCATTCCTGTGTCAGGTTTTGACATACATGTAACTGCTGATTTAATTCTCTATTTACCACTGTATTTGTGTTTTAGCCAGTTTTTTTTTTTTCCTTGTTTGATGGTTCAGCTCTTTAAAAAGTTGTTTCACAAATTCTATTACTTGATTCTCCAAATATGCTGGTGGATTCTCACTCATTCCTTCTGTTTGCTAGAACAGTGTCCAAGTTTAAGGATGCAGACCAATTATGGCCATTCACCTTTGTACTTCATCACTGAGTATTTGGATCTGTTGATGCTGTGAAGCAAGCTTGGAGGCCTCTGATAGCAGCTTTCTAGTGAAATCTATTTCTGTAAGAGCCATACCACCTCTAGCTCTGGGGATGTACAATCCTGGCATACACTGGCTCTTACAGATTATCTCATGGGTATGGAGGAGTTTTCTTGTTCTCACATTCAAGATCTTTATGAGACCAGCCTGTAAGTGCAAAGCTGTATGCGAGTGCAGGAATTGCAAGGTGTTCAATGGCTTCCATGATATCAAAGTAGTTTTCAATATTAGTTTCAGTCTACTGTAGTACTTTTTGCTGTTCTTATCTCTCCGTGATTTACTCTGAACCGTTGAACCTTCTTCAACTCCCAGATATTTATATACACCTTCTAGCACTAGTTCCTTTAATCTGTAGTATTCCGTAAGAGAGATATTTTCACTTTTGCTTACTTTTCCTTTCAGGAAGGTTGCCTTCAGACATTTCCCAGGCTAATCCTGATGTCAACCAAGAAGCTCTTCGTTACTCGGCGTTACTCAGCTAAATGACCATCATGGGAAATATAAAGTTTCAAATCATCTACAAATAGTGAGATATCTGTGGATCATTAGTATCTCTAGGATTAAAGCTAAATTCATAGCCCAAGGAGTTAATGAGAGTACTTAGTGGATTTAGTGCCAGACAAAACAAGAGTGGAGACAAGGAATCTCCCTATATTCCTCGCTGGACCTTAATGCTAGTAATGACAAATTGTCCACCTTTATCCTTCAGATGGAGTGCATTCACCATATACATTTCATGTCCATTTATTATTCAAGTATATGGGCTGCTATCAAAAGCTTTCTGATAGTCAAATCATGTGACGCTGAGGTTTTGATTTTTCTTACAGGTGGCCATGCTGGCTTTATTCTGTGGTTAGAGAGATTCCTCTTTTAGTGCCCCATGTGTTCTATTTTCATGATGTCGTTAGAGTCTATGCAAGCATATAATCTTTTGCAATGCACAACTTATAGATTTTAGGAAGATAAGTTATTGGTCAGTCATTTTAGGCATGGTACTTGGACCTCCTTTCGAAAGGAGTCGTGTTCTTCCTGTTATCAGCCATAGTGGTGTTAATTCTGGCTGTTTGATCAATTGATTTTTGTAGTTTGATGTTAAATGTTTGAATCAATATTTAGACGCTCCATCAGGAGCAGGGCTCTTCTATTTGCTGCTCTTTTTAACCTGTATTTTTTGTTACTTTAGGCTATTCTATAGTTACGATTTTTTCCTTTTCCATGTTCTCCTGTATGCAGGGCAGCCATAGTCTATGGGATCCTTGTATAAATGCTGTCCAAAACACATGCAGCTAGCACATGCTCTATACTGATCTCGTAATGGAAGGGAAGTGCTAGCATTTTTTACTACATTTTAAATATATTTTAAATGTATAGTTTTAAAATTGAGATTACCGAAGAGAATTAGGGAGTTTTGTCACAAGCAATTTTTCAGTTAGGTTCAATCTTTTGTTTTAACAATGCTAGATTATTGTATTGAGCTTTTGGTGGAGTTACCAGTTACAAGTACTCAATGGCTTAAATTTATGCAAAATATGGCAGTGAGGCTAATTTTTTCATGCCCAAGAAGAGTTAGTGCAGTCCCTCTATTAAGACAACTATATTGGCTACCAGTCCAATTAAGAGCCCAGTTTTAGATAATGTGTTTAATGTGTGGTAATGTGCATGCTCAAGTGAGACTCCCTTTAGATCTTCTTAGGTTGGAGATTGGATAGGATGGAGTTATGAAGATAGTGTTTTTGGTAAGCCTCATGGTTTATCAGTGGAAGACTTCAGAAGATTATTGAGGATCTGAGAATAGTTTGAAGAAGCTGGGATGTTTTGGAGATTTCTGGACAGTTCATTCTTTCCTCTCTTGCCTTGCCACCTAGCCAGGCCTCCTTTCTTGTCTTGCAGCCTACTCAGGCTTTTTGCCTAGCCTAGTGGCCTCTCTTGGCCTTCTGATTCACCTTCTGGTCTCCCAGGCCTCCTTGCCTTGCTTTCTGGCCTCCCAGTCCCCAGCCTGAGCTTGTATCCTGTCCTAACTTGTGCCCAGTATCCAGTCCTCAGCTTCCAGCCTGTCTCTGCTCCAACATCCAGCCTGTGTCTGATCTCAGTTCCAGCCTGTGCCTGACCTGTTTTGTCCAGTCTGTCTTGAATCTTATAGCCTGACTCACCATGATATTGTGCCTTTGAAGCCAAGTCCTAATGGTCCCCAGAACCCAAGGACTCAACCTGTGGGGTAGGGGGCTGGCTAGGCAGAAGATAAACCTAAGGTTTGTCCTGCAGTCCTGCCCCAATCCTTCGGGGGTGCACTCGGGAGTCCAGTCTGCACCCATATGACACTGGGTCTGTAAAAGGGGAATCACCCCAACATAAGATTTAAAAAAATTAGTTTACATTTCTGCGCTATATATATATATATATATATATATATATATATATATATAATTAAAACTAGCTATATCTGAGTGCCAGATTCCAGCCAGCTACCCCTCACACCCAACTGCATTGTTCAAATTAAATAAAGAAATAAAGAGGGCAGAAAATAGCAGTAAGCTGTGTTTATTTTTTTGTAATGCATTTTATGTTTACATAAACATAAAATGCATATACAGTATTAAAAATATCCTACTCTCCCTCCAAACGAGATTTGGGATGGGTGAAGAGGCAGTGGTGATGAGAAATAGATGACAACTTCCCCTTGTCTCTCCCTGCTTCTTGCCCCTTCTGGGAACTTTTCTGATTCTGGGGTCAACCCACTAGCACATACCTCATCTCTCACAATAGCACCATATCCCAATGTGACCCCTAGGTTAAAAAGGTTTGCCCATTTCCACATTAAATGGTGAAGGAAGCCATATTCAAATTTTCCAAGTTTTAATTTCAGCACAGTATATGATTTTTATTCACTGGAAATGTATATTTCTCACATCAATATATTTTTTTCCTCTAGAGCAAATCAAAGGAAAAATATGCTGGAGTATGTTTTGATGCTGAGGTAGCAAACAAAAACATATTTATGCATCTGTAATGCTTGGAACAATTTGTGTGGTTTTAACGCTTTACTCTTTGGGCTAGATTTTAAAAGCCCTGCGCGTGTAAATCCTGCCGGATTTACGCGCGCAGGGCAGTCGCGCGCTGGCGCGCCTATTTTGCATAGGCCGCCAGCGCGCACAAAGCCCCCTGACGCGCGTAAATCCCGAGGCTTCATAAAAGGGGTGGGAGGGGGTGTGTCCGGGGTCAAGGGGCGGTCCAGGGCGGGTCCAGAGGCGTGGCGATGATTCGGGGGCGGGCCAGGAGGGCGGTCCCGAGTCCCCCGGCACTGCGGCCTGTGCCGGGGGATGCCGAGGCAGCGCACACAAGTTACGCCTGCTTCAAGCAGGCGTAACTTGCACAACAAAGGTAGGGGGGGGGATTTAGGTAGGGCTGGGGGGTGGGTTAGATAGGGGAAGGGAGGGGCAGGTGGGGGGTCGCGGAAGGAAAGTTCCCTCCGAGGCCACTCCGATTTCGGAGCGGCTTCGGAGGGAACAGAGGCAGGCTGCGCGGATCGGCGCACGCAGGCTACCGATTTTGTGCAGCCTTGTGCGCGCCGACCCCGGATTTTATAAGATACGTGTTGCTGCGCGCGTATCTTTTAAAATCCGGTGTACTTTTGTTCGTGCCGGTTGCGCGTACTTATTTAAGATCTACCTCTTTGGTTATTAACATGGTATATAAGTTCTATCATCATCTCTAATGTATGGAAGTTTCAGTTACAAAGGATGGCAGTTAACTGGATGCTAAACACTTTGTTCAAGTACCTGCTCTCTACAAGTTCCAGTATTTAACCAGTCTGTTAAGATAGGGAGTTTATCAATGTTTTAATACAATAACAGCAAAAATTAGAAAACTGGTACAAAAAATGAGTTATCGTTTTATTTTCTGTGTAGATATCAGGATTTTGCTTAGCAGACAGAAGCATTAAGTGCTGATCAATCTTTTCCCTTCCTTTGTCAGTGGAAGCCAAGACATGAAACTAGGACAGCATGAGGAGTGCTTTAAAATTCCAGTAAAAATCAATAAAAACTGAATAGCAGCTTCTGTAAAACCTAGGATTTTTTTTTTCAGTAAAAAAAATCATTTTACACTGAACATGAAGAGCCCTGGGTATCAATTACAGACAATTATGTTGTATTTTTGTAATGGCAATTCAAGATCTCATTCTGGAAACCACAAACACATTTTATATATGCTATAAAACAGCTATTAATGGAATTTAGTTACGAAGGTTAAGGTCTGGATTTGAAGCATCAGTTTAACAGTTGAAAGGCCTAGCTCCATATTCCTGTGCCAATTTACAATACGGAGTTAAATATTCTGAAGCTACGGGCCCAGGGTGATAGCCTCTCCTAATGCAGTTCCTAGTGGGTCACCAAATATATCCAAAAGAATAATAGTGGGCAGGTAAATCACTTCAGTAACCCCAATTATCAAGTACATATTTGCACATGATCCCTGGACTCGTACAAACCAAATGAGTTTGAGACTGAAAAGAATATAAAATGAAAAAAGACTGCCACTTTGTGTCTGTGTTTCTTCCTTCATCCACTTTTGAATTACAGATTCTTTTGCATTATTTATCATTACGGTATTAACTCGACATTTGGCTTTCCTTCCAAACCCCACACCTGAAAAAAAAAAAAAAGCATTGGCTGCTAAAATGCTGTGAATTCCCCTGGTTGACTGCTGGGCCCACTGTTGCCTGCTACAGGAACTCTGTAGCACCTCCATGACCATGAACAGAATCACTCGTGGCGGTGGAGTTCCAGGGGAATCCTCATCATTTCAGAGGCCGCTGCCACTGAAACACACAGCTAGGAGCGTACAAATTTCATTTTGAAGATGACACTGCTTCCCACTCATGGCTCTCTGCACCAAGCATTACAAATTAACAGGGCCAAACAACTGTCATCACCTGATCTTGGGATTTCTTTTTCTTTTTTTTCTTGCCCCAGCACCCTGAACTCTCCGCATCTTTGCCGTTGGCATCACCACACAGTAATCCATCAAGCTCGTCGGTTCCCATCTGCTGTCCCTGAGATGTTTCTGCAGCGAGTCGGTACGAGAGGTTCCTCAAAATGCACACACAGTTTTCAACGGTCTTAACAAAAACAGCAACAGAAAAACCAAAGGTTAGAATAATGTAGTCCCATCAGCTTCCTGAGCTGCAAAGAGAAGAGCCATTAATCTTTGCACATACATTTGTCTGAATTTAGACTTGCAATATTTCCAGTTTCCCCCTGGAGATTCACAATTCTTAAGAGCATAGAAAGGGCTGGATAGGATCACAAAGCACTTGATATACCAGAAGTATGATGTAGCCCTGGACAAGATGTGTATTTTAATGAGCACTGGTTACTTTGGATTTGGTGCCATTCTAAACCAATGTGGAGAGGGAAATAGCAAAAAAAAAAAAAAAAAAAAGAGAAAGAAAGTAAAAGACAGTGCTGAATGTGGCAGGTGACGAGAATGCTATTTCATTTAATTCTAATCAAACTAGTATACAGCCCTTCTCATCTCTCTCAGGGGCCGATATAGTAAGATCCGTGCTGAAAATGGGCGCTTGTATTGAGTGCTCGTTTTCCTAACGCACGTCTCCTGGGCGCCCGATGCAGTATTTAACTGAGGGGCTGCACAAAGAAGAGCGCACTAGGGACGAATTCTGAGTCCATAGCGTTCAAATGCATTGGGCGCCCACAACTGCAACATTCGCTCACTATGAGCGTCCTTTTTTATCTTGTGGCCAGTTTCTGGGTTATTTTGCTGAAATTGTTGAGGACACCCATAGCTAAGCGCACCTCGCCATGGGCGTCTAATGTCTAAATTGTGCGGCCACAAGAATTTTTTTTTTTTTAATCGCGCCAATAAACATTTATTTTTCAACACGGTAAGCAGTTCATTTAAGTGTCACAATGCTATAAAGTAGGAGGATACACAAGAGGACCGTATTTTTTTATTTTTCATGACTTGACTCGCGAGGCTCCGGGGCTGGAGTTAAATTTGTGGCATTAAAAAGTGTGTGTTGGGCACCCTGTGGTTTCCTGCATCGGGAGGTGGGGGAGAGCTAATAACCTCATCTATATGGAATTGACATGTGATGGGTGCTATTGGCTCCTCATTTGTTTGGGCGCGCGTTTTGGATGCGCTAATCTCCTTCTTGCATTGGGCGCTAGTCTAGTGCATCCACAACCTGCGCCCCACCGCGTGCGGACCTTTGTGCTAAGCCGAGCTTGATTTATTGCAGTGTCCCCTCACACAGTTAATGGACACAGGGGAAAATGTCAAGCATGGTGGGCTAATTATTTAGTTATTTATTTTTGGGGGGTTTGGTTCTGGTACAAGAACGTGTGAAAGACAGGCAGCCGCCCCCTTTCACAACCCCAGCACCTTCAGATCGGCATACATACTTTGTAACCAGAAAATCTATTCTTTTACTAAACGTCACATGTACTTTCTGCACCTCAGCTGAAAGGGATCCCTTTGTACGGCTGCTTATTGACAGGTAGACAAGGCAAGTGTAAACTTTCAAGTCCTAACTAATGCTAATGAAAGGAGGGGTGAGAGGAATGAAAAACAGGGGGCAAAAAATTATGTTCCTGACGTCGGCATAATTAACTATCATACAGAGCTCTATTTAGTCTTTAGCATTTGCAGTCCTTTTTATGCCACTACATCAATTTAAAATGCATGGGAAACTATTCAGGTAGAAGCACTGCATCCCAGAAATGAAATACTATATTATACATGATGGGGCAAAACCTTTTTTTTTTTTTTTTAAATGAAGCTCAACTTTTAATTCTGAAAATTTTCCAGTAATCCTCCCTTATCTGTAGAATGGTCAACCCAGTCCTTCCACAGCAGATAATAAGAAGACAATTTGTAACTGAAATTGGAAATCTCACTGCCTGCCTGGTACAGCTTCAAAACGTTCTGCGGAGGAGGTGCACTGCGTTTCAGTGGTCCCTGTTAATAGATCCATAACAGATGCTGACCAGGCTAGGCCCAAACTTGCATTCGGATCAGGCCACTAGAAGCACTGCAAAACCTTTTCAGAACAATTAAATACCCACTTTACCTGAATGTAACTCGCCTTGAGTTACCAATGAAAAGGTGTGAGCTAAATGGAAATAAATACATTTTCCTTTCTTTTCTCTTGAGCTCAATGATTACTGGCTGCAATTCTGATATGGAAAATAGAAACAAACAAGATGAACCTTGCTGTCAATTTCACTGCTCCCAAGAGCAGACTGGATCACGTACAGCAATGCATCAGTAAGTCCGTCACATTCCCTCATTCTTCTGCGGGCCTCCTCTCCAGCAGAACTGACGTTCCTGCAACAGGAAAACAGGAGAAGTTAACTTTCGGCTCACCTTTGCTGTCTACCTCTGGGAAAACAGCTTTGTATATATGCAGTAACTCCTTCAGAATGAGAATTGGCTTCCAAAGCACTCTTACTTGCTCTGCAGTATAAATTTAAAACTGAAGAGAAATCAGAAAAATAATGTGAAACAGTTAAGAGAGGAGTAAATGAAATAAAAACTGTGAATATCTTAGAACTGAGGCGGGAAATACATTTTTCTTTCTTAGAATTATTGGCATTATCTAGGAGAGGTATTATAGCTTTTTCATTCCTTGATTTGTTCATTGTCACAAATAAGGATGCAAATGCATGTCCGACTTGTTGATGCATAATAAAATCTAAGTTTCTTTTTAAACACACACACGTTTTGTAGCCCTATCCCTAAGTTGATTGCTAATTATTGTTATAATATACTGAGTAATGTGACTGTAGTATGTCTGATTAAAAAAGTAGAAATAAATGTCAACAAAGCAAGTATTTTGATCCATGTGATCATTTATAGGTTAACCTTTCTATACAAAATACTTTAGTAATTTAAAAACATTTCAAATGTTCACACAATCTGAATATAAATTGATGATTCTAAGTGTGTTATCTGCAGTAATTAGAAACATAGAAACAAAGAATATGTCAGCAGAAAAAGGCCACATGGTCCATCCAGTCTACCCAATTAAATAAGAAAGGTCCACATTTAGCCACTGGCCGGCTAGGGAAAGTTATTCGAATAAACTTATCTTGCTAACTTGTCAGGGATATTTTGTAGCGTGGATGTGCTGCTGAATATACCTGGGTATCTTAAAGTTAGTTGGATAAGTTTATCCAGCTAACTTTAACACTGCTCTTTGCTGTCCTAACGTTATCCAACTAACTTAAGGGATCCTTGTGAGTGACAAAACTGCAGTAAACAACCCTCAGCTTTGAGACTCCCGAGGTATTTTTCCCTGCGGGAAAACATCTCAGTCCACGGTAAAACACCAAGGCCAACGGTATTTTCCTGTCGGGAAAATACTACAGCAGCAAAAACCTCCAAACAATGTGTGATGGTGGCTCTAGGATTGTGAGGCTGCCATCACGTAAAGGGGTCATCGCCCCAGAGTAAGCAGCCCCCCCCCCAAAATAATGTAAAAACCCTGGGAGTCTGCATAGACCCCCCTGTCCCACTCCTTAGCCCCTGCCACCCTTGGAGATGGCTAATGTGAACATTTTTTTACAAAATAGCTCTGTAGCCTCAGCACAAGCCCTGGCCCACCAATCCCCAACCCCTCCCCTTCACTAAATTCATCCAGTCCCAGAAGTCAGGACCCCTACCCAGCATCTCCCACCTCTTACACAACATGGTAGCCCTGTTTGTCTAGTGGCTCCAGCGCCCTAGCCTATCCCCTAGAACCACCCCTTTTATGACGAAAAAATCCCTAAAGGTCTGAGCCTTCACTGGAACACCAGAGACATTTTGGTGTGTTGGGGGGGGGGTCTGAGGAGTAGGAGGCCATTAGACCACAAGGGCTTTTTCTTGTCAAAAAAGGGGGAGATGGGTTCAGGTGTGAGTAAGGTGGGAGGGAGGCCCAGTAGACCAGCAGGGCTACCTTCCTGGGTAAGGGGATGTCAAGGTTGGATCCTGGCTTCTGGGACTGGATGATTTTAGTAAAGGGGAGGGATCTGGGGTTGGGGGTAAGGGTTTGGTCGAAGCTACAGAGGTACTTTTAAAAAAGGTTTTACACAATGGCAGCCTCCTAGGGCAATGGGGGAGGGTTGGACAGGCGATCTATGCAGATCCAGGGGGTTTGCGTCTACTTTTGGGGGGGGGAATTACTTGGGGCCGTCAGTCCCTTTAAGACAGGGCCCTGGGAAGTACAGTAAAGTCCCAAAGCTCATGTGGGAAGTTATATATAACTTGAGAGTGTAGGTAACTTTTAATCAAATAATGCGGCTTGTAATTTTTTGGTAAGCTGCGTCATTAGATTTCAATCAATTAGTGTATGGATGAACTCATTAGCATTCATTTGGTTGCTAATGAGCTCGTTTGAATATGTTTGGTGCCGGGGCTGGAATAATGCAAGATATTTCAAATATTTCAAATTATCCCCAATTTAGGCCATTTATCACGAGAAAACAGCATTTGTTACGGAGTAAATGGTCTAACATGGCTTAATGAATGCCCCTCTTAGCTGGATAATGGTACTCTACCCCAGCATGTCTTCGAACCGCTCCTGATAAAGTCTGATATGGTTTTAGCTAGATTTCCGGTTATGTCATGGGCAGTCAGAACAGCAACTTTTTAAAATCCTGACAACTGTCCAGCTAAATGCTAAAATTAGACAAACGCACTGAATATGGATCTCAAGCTAGAATAATATATTCCTAATCAATAAATTCTTTGCAAGGATGGCTGCCTTCTACTTGTGTTTTCACTGTAGACATGAAATTCTATGAAAAGAAGCGTGATCTAGAAGAGAATCGTATGTCGAAAAAATGGCATGCAGAAATTTACTGTAGCAAATTTCAGGAACTGAAGATACACAGAGAATGAATTAATGGGAACCTCATTTTATTTTCAGTGTGCATTAATAATCACTTAACATTTTTGGAAGTCCACCAAAATTTGTGACCAGATTCAATGGGATTATAGATTCTTGGGAGCATTTGCTACTTTTTAGCATATACACATGCCAGTCCCTGAAGGTAAATATTAATGTAGTAAATGATGGCAGATAAAGAGTAGTTGGTGTATTCAGTCTGCCCAGTTATCTTCCTCTCCAGTTTTCTACCAGCTTCCCAGCATATCTTTTACTCACCTCTCAACCCTGTTCACTCCACTGCTTTCTATATCTGTCCCAAGTATGCTCATTAAGATTAGGGTTATACCCATGATCACAGTCTTTGTAACCTGATTCCACTGTACGCCTACTGCTCAGGTAGTATAAGAACATAAGAAATTGCCATGTTGGGTCAGACCAAGGGTCCATCAAGCCCAGCATCCTGTTTCCAACAGAGGCCAAAACCAGGCCACAAGAACCTGGCAATTACCCAAACACTAAGAAGATCCCATGCTACTGATGCAATTAATAGCAGTGGCTATTCCCTAATTAAAATTGATTAATAGCCATTAATGGACTTCTCCTCCAAGAACTTATCCAAACCTTTTTTGAACCCAGCTACACTAACTGCATCCTCTGGCAACAAATTCCAGAGCTTTATTGTGCGTTGAGTGAAAAAGAATTTTCTCCTCTTAAGAGGCTGAAAGAAAAAGGAGGAGTGAATCTCATCTCTCGGAAATGCTTTCAGGTAGATTTTAAAAGCTTTGCTCGCACAAACATGATCCCATACACACGAGCTTTAAGAAACCGTGAAGAATGGAAAAGGGACGGGGAATGACTTACGCACATAACCCCCAAATTTTGAAAGGCTGAACATTGCAATGTGGCCCAAGTCTGGAGATTTTTTTTTTTTGGGGGGGGGGGGAGGGGGGAGAGAGAGAGAATCTGACATTCTATATATCTCCCACTATAAGAAGGGAACTTTCAACACAAGGTGGGTTTTGGGTGGGGGCGGTGTTACATCGGTCTGCCTAGGGTGCAAGGGTCTGTAGATTGTCTCTCTCTTTCTCTCCCTCCCTCTCCCATGGTAACTTGTGTGAGTATTTGCGGTAGGGATATTTTAAATGATATGCATGTACTTACATGCACAGTTTTTATTTATTGCTTTAATTCCTCCACCTCCTGCTCTTTGTATACTCCTCCTTGTTCGCCCTCCCTGTTCATTGTAATTTCTACCTTTAAAGTTACATTGTAAACCGGTATGATGTATGCATACTAATACCGGTATATAAAAGTTTTTAAATAAATAAATAAAAAAATAAAATATAAAATTAAGCATATTTCTGCTCGCGTGTCCAATATGCGCGTTTATGGGGGAACCCGCGCTCCTTTTAAAATTTACCTGTTTGTGTATAATGGACCGGATTTTAAAAGCTCTACATGCGTAAACTGGATTACGCGTGTAGGCCAATTTTATAAAGGCCCGACTCTGTGCGTAAAGCCTCGGGACGTGTCAAAGTCCCGGGGCTTTAAAAAAGGGGTGGTCCGTGGGCAGGGCAGGGCAGTCCGGGGGAAGGGCCAGAGGCCTCCGGCACAGTGGCCATTTGCTGCTGTGCTGGGAGATCGCATGCCGGCAGGCTGCCGGCGTGTGCAGCCTGTGCCTGCCCGGAGGTAGGCGCAGAAGGTAAATTAAAGTTTTGCGGGGTTTAGGATAGGGCTGGGGGGATAGGTTAGGGTGGGAAGGTTAGATTAGGGCAGGGTGCACAATTGTGCACCCCCTTCTGCAAACGGACCCCGATGTTATAACATGCGTGCACCTGCGCGAATGTTATAAAATCGGGCATCCATGTGTGCACACCGGGTAGCGCGCACACATGTACGCCCGCGCGCTTCTTTGAAAATCTACCCCAATGTGCATTATGGCAACTCTGTTAACAGTCAGTAGGATAGACTAAATACTTATGCATAGAAGCCAACTAATTAAGAAGATAAGATTTGCCATATTGGGTCAGACCAAAGGTCCATTAAGCCCAGTATCCTGTTTCCAACAGTGGCCAATCCAAGTCAAAAGTACACAGTTGTATTTCTTGCAGTCCTCTACAGAGCAAGAAACAAGACTGGGCTGTTTCCTGAAGAGAAATAAGAATATCAAATCAAAGCCGACTGCCAAACACATTCCGCATTCTGACTTTTTGTTAACTGAGCAATCTATCATTCCTAGGCCATCACTTTTAGAGACAGCAAAAAATAAACATGTTCTTTTCTCTCACACTGCAGGATCATGTCATGCATTCTCGGAAGTTAGCATCCTCAGGGGACATCAAAAGTGCCCATTTCAGCTAAAAATGTACCAGAGATCAAAGCCAGCTTCTATCTCCTCTGTTACTTTCCTTGAAACCTGCAGACAAGTTGTAATTCTCATCTTTAAAATATAGCTGAAATCCTTAGGTCTTTTCGTCTTCTGTCACATGCCCTGATGAAGCAATTTAGATTTCATTATTCAGCCATATCTTTCATTTTCCAACCGTCAAAGCAATTAGCCTGTCAAGTGGAGCACACAACAGGTGGCTCTGATTGCCGCACTCCTGCACCTCCAATCTTGGGAGTTAAATGTGCTGCAGTTAATGACTCTGGTGTGTGATCTGCAAGTCAACAGAGTGAACACCACTGGGCTACTCCCCAGCTCATCTGGTGGGAAAATGTTTCACAAGAAATCCTTACCGCATAATTTTATATCAGAAACTCTGCTTGTCTATCTTATATTGTCTCATCATTTTAACATAATGTTCAGAAATCACTTTTTGCATGCAGTAGGGGATTTTTCCCCAAAAAGAAACACTCCACAAAGTCTATGTATTTCATAGCATTTATTTATTTAATTTATATTCCGCTTAGAAATGTTACAGACAAATTGCCTTTAACAGAACATTTTTCATTACTTATTTTTTTAAATACATTTCTAAAGAATGGAACTGCATCAGGCATGTAGACCTCTGGTAAGTACATCACACTGCCATTCAAGAGACTGAGAGACCTGGGTTTGATATGATTTCTCAAGTGCTCATCTTGTAGAAGAATCTGCTGACTGACAAAGAACAGAACAGAACTTAACTCTCAAAGCAAATGCATGCGGCTGCTGCTTTCTTGGTCACAGTATATGGCCTACATGTCAGGGTTAAGGAAAAAACTTGGAAAATATGGAAGATCATTTGTAATAGCTCCTGATGAGAAGATGAATGTTTTGCAGGGAGAATAAAGGAAAATAATAGCACCATGCTTCTTTATGGTCTGCCACCTGTGACAATGGCTGGCAAGCCTTTCAATGTTCCTTTATAAAAAAAAATTGTTTTTCCTTTAAGAAAACTAGGGATGGACATGGAAAAATACATTTGGTTTCATTTATAAACATTTTTCATTTTTAGGGTTTTTCCCCTGGTTATTGTTTCATTTAATGTTTCTTTCATTTCTATAGTTTGTAAAAATGAATTAAACATTAAAAAACAATCTACAGCCTTCCTACGCCCCATCTCATTCACCTCCAAAGTACTGGGGCCAGGAAACTCTCTGGCCCCCAATTACATGTTTCATGGGGGTCCGCTACATCCTGGTTCTGTTCTTGAAGCTTAGGCCCGACTCCAGGGTCCAGTCTGTGGCTTATGCTTAGGCCTCATGCTAGGGCCCAGTCTGAAGCAAAGCCCCAGGGCCGAGGCCTAGGCCTGACACCAGTCTGTCCCAAGGCCTAGTCTGAACACCAAGACCTAGGCCTAGCACCTATGCTAGGGCCAGGCCCAATGCTGGGAACTGGCTCAAGGCCTGATCCTGGTGCTGAGGCATTGGCATAAGCCCAGGTCTGACACCAGAGCCCAGCCCGAGGTCACTCCCAGCACTGAAACCTGGGTTTGACACTGGGGTCTGAACGATGCCAATGCCCAGGCCCAATCCCGGGGACTGGTCCAGTGATGCGGCCTGGGCCTGATGCAGAGGCCCAATCTGAGAGTGGTTCCAGGACTGAGGACTACGCCCAACACTGGGGCCTGGTCCTGATGTCAAGGTCTAAGCCAACACCCGACATTAGGGTCCTGTTAGAGGCCTGGTCCCAGCACCTAGGCCTAGGCCCAACACCAGGGCCTGGTCCAAGGCCCAGTCCTAGTATCAAGGTGTAGGTCTAAGCCTCAGTCCCAGTATCAAGGCCTAGGCTTGATGCTGGGGGTCTGGCCTGAGGGCTGGTATCAGTGCCGAGGCCTAGACCAGGCCTGTAACTTCTTCTTTCTCCTTTGATTCTTCAAAGAATGACATGTCCACTTTAGTTTCGTACTGAAGTCACTGCAGGGAGTCCTTAAAGAAGACGTGCCATTTATTGAAGAATTGAAGAGACAACATGTCGGAGGCCTAATCTAGGCATCGAGTCAAAACTTTATTCTAGGTCTTGGCACCTCGAACGGTCTCTGTTTAGGCCTCCACACTGGGCCTAGGCCTTAAGGCCAGGAGCATACCTAGGGCTGGCCCCAGCATCGAGAATAGGTCTAGGTCTAGGCCTATGCCATGGCAGTGGACCTGGGCCACAGGCTGGACTCCAGTGTTGGGCCTAAGTCTAGGCCTTGGCGACAGGACCAGGCCTTGGAATGGGCCCTGGTGTGGGGTTTAGGGCTCGGTGGAGGGACCAGCATCTGGCCGGGCCCCATCAGGTCTAGACCTAGACCTAAATCTCTATGGTGGGACCAGGCCTCAAGCTGGGATCCAGCGTCAGGCCTAAGCTTAGTTCTCAGTGCTCGTATCAGCCCTAAGGCAGGCCCTGGCATCCAGCCTAGATCTAGGCATCAGTACCAGGACCAGGCTTCGGGCTGGGCCCCGATATCAGACTTAGGCCTCAGCAGTGGATCAGGCCTCAGGCCAGGCCCCGATATCAGACTTAGGCCTCAGCAGTGGATCAGGCCTCAGGCCAGGCCCCAGAGTCAGGCCAGGTTGCCAGAACCAGGCCCTGGGCTGAAACTTGGTGTTGGACCTAGGACTCAGATTTTTCTTTTTTTTTTTCCAAATGAAATAAAGTAAAACCAACAAAATCTGGTTGTTGTTGGGTTTTGTTTTTTTTTTTCAAACAAATGTAGATCCTTAAAGTATTCCATAGCTTAATATGCCAAAGGTTTGAATTAGAGGAAGAGGATTTACAATATTCAATCACTTTATATGGGGTTTCCTGTGTGAACAATAAAATATAGTTTTGCATTACAAGTATCTCCATCAACATCACTTCAGTTTATGTAGCAATGAGGTTATAAATTTGATTGTGTAATTCATACAATAATGCACTTCAGGTGATCACATGCAGCGCTGGCTTTTAGGTTGTGCAATCTTTGCAGTCGCAAAGATTGCCATGCTTAAGGGGTCACCGCTGCCCCCTTTCTCCTTAATTCTTCTATATAACATCTGCAAGCAGGAGACTCAAATGCTGTGCAGGAGGACAGAAGTTTCTGTCAACAATGGTAAGTGAAGATCAGCCTGCAAGGGAGAAGGTGGAGGGGAGGTAAGAAAAAGAGGGGAATGCTGCTAGGCGAGAAAGGAGAGAGAGAAAGAAGAGGATGCTAGAGGGAGAGAAAGAGGGGGATGCAGGGCACTGTGGGCAGGTGTGATAATGTGCTGGGCAGAGGGGAGGGAAATGGGTATATGGAACCAAGCTGCTGGCACTAACTTTCAAAAAGAAGATAGAGCAGCTTTTAAACTAGAACAAGGGGGAAAGCCGACAGTCACTCAGCAGTGCATAGTTCGGAGAAATGTATCCTTGAAGGATACTAATGAAACAGGAGAGTTAGGGCATCCCAACAGAGAGGTTCCATTAAAAGCAAACATAGTCCATATGCTAATGATTTCCGAATTATCCCAAACAACTGAAAAGCAGGTTATTAAAACAAACAAACAGGTTCTTGTTGTATTTTTCCTTGTTTTATTGTTTCATTGTAAAGGCCATGCCAAACTGATACTCAAGCTATCATTGTTCTAAGTTATTTGTAAACCGATACGATGTGCAAATGGTTGTTGGTATATAAAATCTTTAAAATAAATAAATAAATAAACAAAAAACACACTTTGAAATGTCTGTATGCCAATGCCAGAAGTCTAAGAAGTAAGATGGGAGAGTTAGAGTGTACAGCAGCAAATGATGAGATTGACATAATTAGCATCACAGAGACTTGGTGGAAGCAGGATAACCAATGGGACAGTGCTATATCAGGGTACAAATTTTATCGCAACGATAGGGAGGATCAGCTTGGTGGGGGTGTGGCACTTTATGTCCGGGAGGGTATAGAGTCCAACAGGATAAAGATCATACAAGAGACTAAATGCTCAGTAGAATCTATATGGGTAGAAATCCCATGTGTGTTGGGTAAGAGTATAGTGATAGGAGTATACTACTGTCCACCTGCACAAAATGGTCAGACACAGGATGAAATGCTGAGAGAAATCAGGGAATCAAACCAATTTGGCAGTGCAATAATAATGGGAGATTTCAATTACCCCAATATTGACTGGGTAAATGTAACATCGGGACTTGCTAGAGACATAAAGTTCCTGGATGTAATAAATGATTGCTTCATGGAGCAATTGGTTCAGGAACCAACAAGAGAGGAAGCTATTTTAGATTTAATTCTTAGTGGACTGCACGATTTGGTGAGAGAAGTAATGGTGGTGGGGCCACTTGGCAACAGTGATCATAACATGATCAAATTTAAACTAATAACTGGAAGGGGGACAATAAGTAAATCTGCAGCCCTAACACTAAACTTTCAAAAGGGAAACTTTGATAAAATGAGGAAAATAGTTAGAAAAAAACTGAAAGGTGCAGCTGCAAAGGTTAAAAGTATTCAACAGGCTTGGACATTGTTTAAAAATACAGTCCTAGAGGCGCAGTCCATATGTATTCCACACATTAAGAAAGGTGGAAAGAAGGCAAAACAATTACCATCATGGTTAAAGGGTGAGGTGAAAGAGGCTGTTTTAGCCAAAAAAACATCCTTCAAAAATTGGAAGAAGGATCCATCTGAAGAAAATAGGATAAAACATAAGCATTGTCAAGTCAAGTGTAAAACATTGATAAGACAGGCGAAGAGAGAATTTGAAATGAAGGTGGCCATAGAGGCAAAAATTCATAATAAAAACTTTTTAAAATATATCCGAAGCAAGAAACCTGTGAGGGAGTCGGTTGGATCATTAGATGACCGAGGGGTTAAAGGGGCTCTTAGGGAAGATAAAGCCATTGCAGAAAGACTAAATGAATTCTTTGCTTCCGTGTTTACTAATGAGGATGTTGGGGAGATACCAGTTCCGGAGATGGTTTTCAGGGGTCAGACGAACTGAACGAAATCACTGTGAACCTGGAAGATGTAGTAGGCCAGATTGACAAACTAAAGAGTAGCAAATCACCTGGACCGGATGGTATGCATCCTAGGGTTCTGAAGGAACTCAGAAATGAAATTTCTGATCTATTAGTTAAAATTTGTAACCTATCATTAAAATCATCCATTGTACCTGAAGACTGGAGGGTGGTCAATATAACCCCAATATTTAAAAAAGGCTCCAGGAGGGATGATCCGGGTAACTATAGACCAGTGAGCCTGACTTCAGTGCTGGGAAAAATAGTGGAAACTATTCTCAAGATCAAAATCATAGAGCATATAGAAAGACATGATTTAATGGAACATAGTCAACATGGATTTACCCAAGGGAAGTCTTGCCTAACAAATGTGCTTCATTTTTTTGAAGGGGTTAATAAACATTTAGATAAAGGTGAATCGGTAGATGTAGTGTATTTGGATTTTCAGAAGGCGTTTGACAAAGTTCCTCATGAGAGGCTTCTAGGAAAAGTAAAAAGTCATGGGATAGGAGGCGATGTCCTTTCGTGGATTACAAACTGGTTAAAAGACAGGAAACAGAGTAGGATTTAATGGTCAATTTTCTCAGTGGTAAAGGGTAAACAGTGGAGTGCCTCAGGGATCTCTACTTGGACCGGTGCTTTTCAATATATATATAAATGATCTGCAAAGGAATACGACGAGTGAGTTTATCAAATTTGCAGATGATACAAAATTATTCAGAGTAGTTAAATCACAAGCGGACTGTGATACATTACAGGAGGACCTTGCAAGACTGGAAGATTGGGCATCCAAATGGCAGATGAAATTTAATGTGGACAAGTGCATGATGTTGCATATAGGGAAAAATAACCCTTGCTGTAGTTACATGATGTTAGGTTCCATATTAGGAGTTACCACCCAGGAAAAAGATCTAGGCATCATAGTGGATAATACTTTAAAATCATCGGCTCAGTGTGCTGCAGCAGTCAAAAAAGCAAACAAAATGTTAGGAATTATTAGGAAGGGAATGGTTAATAAAACGGAAAATGTCATAATGCCTCTATATCGCTCCATGGTGAGACCGCACCTTGAATACTGTGTACAATTCTGGTCGCCGCATCTAAAAAAAGATATAGTTGCGATGGAGAAGGTACAGAAAAGGGCAACCATAAGGGGATGGAACAGCTCCCCTATGAGGAAAGACTGAAGAGGTTAGGGCTGTTCAGCTTGGAGAAGAGACGGCTGAGGGGGAATATGATAGAGGTCTTTAAGATCATGAGAGGTCTTCAACGAGTAGATGTGACTCGGCTATTTACACTTTCGAATAATAGAAGGACTAGGGGTCATTCCATGAAGTTAGCAAGTAGCACATTTAAGACTAATTGGAGAAAATTCTTTTTCACTCAACGCACAATAAAGCTCTGGAATTTGTTGCCAGAGGATGTGGTTAGTGCAGTTAGCGTAGCTGGGTTAAAAAAAAGGTTTAAACAAAAAAAAAAAAAAAAAAAAAAAAAGGTTTGGATAAGTTCTTGGAGGAGAAGTCCATTAACTGCTATTAATCAAGTTTACTTAGGGAATAGCCACTGCTATTCATTGCATCAGTAGCATGGGATCTTCTTGGTGTTTGGGTAATTGCCAGGTTCTTGTGGCCTGGTTTGGCCTCTGTTGGAAACAGGATGCTGGGCTTGATGGACCCTTGGTCTGACCCAGCATGGCAATTTCTTATGTTCTTATGTCTGTGTTGGGGGGTGAGATGAGCGTACTCTGCTTGAGCCACTGCCACTGCTGAAGGAGTGAATGCTGTGACACAGATGCCACCAAGTGGGTGGGTGGGTGGGGGGGGGGGGGTCCTAAGTTCAGTTTTGGCACAGAGTGCCAGTTAGCCTACAGCTGGTCCTGATTCCATGGGTAGAACTATTTTACTAATGTCTTATGAGATTATTTCACATGTTTTCTTAAAACAGAAAAAATATATCTCATTATCATATCACTTGCCTCACTAAAAAGCGACATGAAAAAAACATTTTCTCTCTAACATTACTGTCCTTCTTTTGACCTTACAATGGTATCTTGGCTTTAAATGTATTGATTTTTCCTTAAAGAGTTTTTAAACTGTATGTATATTACTCCTGCTTTTATCCAGAGCACCCTTCATCACAACACTTTCTGTTTCTCACAGCTCATATCGCTTATGTCAGCTGTTAGTCTTACAATGCTGCTGGATTTCCTTTTGTTTAGTTGATCTTGAGTTTTGTGCTACAACAAATGAGACAAAAAGCCCTGGGGGCCACGGTGTTTAGAGTAAATGAAATCATATTTATTATCATTTTCAGATAATGCCATCAGTGGGAAGACAGAAACTGCAGTTGGAGACATAAAACATACAAATGTATTATTATTAAATGCCTTAAGTGGACTCAATAACTGTCACATAAAATCTTTTATTGACACAGCCATCAATTCAAATTCAGTTTTGATGAAGTGGACTCTGCCCTCGAAAGCTCATGCTTCAATAAATTGATTAGCCACCCATCTCTTGTCATTTCTGCTACACCAGACTACACAGCTATCCCTCTGAAGTTCTTTGTATAACTACAAGAAGAACTCTTAACTGGACTGTAGTAATCCATTGCTAGGCAGTGAAGTGTGAGCTGTGTCACGTTTGGCCATTTTCATGTTGGTCAATGAGACTGCAAAGAGACTTCGATAGTCACAATCTACAAGAAAACAGCCCGCCACAGCTGCATATAACTTAAATGTAGCTTAAAAAAATAAATCAATCAAAACACCATTCATAAATCACACATAAAGAAGGTAGAGGCACACAGCTGAACCACTGCAGAGCAGCCCTTCCCCAGTGGTACCACCAGCAATACCATTCCTTTCAATAAAAGATTTCCCTTTCATAGAAAGGGTTTATGCGCGCAGTGACCAAGAGCAGCAGAGAAAATGTACAGTGTTGCAGCAGAAGCAATCAAAGAAGCCTGGCATAATAGATGAAAATATTCATAGTCCTAGTTTCTTCCCCCCCCCCAACAGAATAGTTCATAAATCACCTAGGCAGTGAGGCTTGGCATACAGAAAGGGGGAGTGGGAAATCCAGAAACAGGCGGCAGAGACAGAGAGAGAGAGAGAGAGAGAAAATATATATTCTTAAGTGACAAGCCAGGACACAACGGGAGATGGGAAAGTTGGGTAGAGCAGAGTATGGAGCAGTAGTGTGTTTTAAAGAAGAGGATGGCAATTCAGAACCTAATGAGAGAAGAGATTGGGAGTTAGAGTGGTGATATAAGATCAGAAATCCCCCAGTAAGCATTCTGAAGAGCCACAATGACTATAGAGAGGGAGAGGTTCACATCAACCAGGCAGTAGTAGTCTCTTCCAGAGATAACCAGGAAATAGATTAGATATTTTGTAGTTGATGCAAAATACCCTAGGTGGACTATTCATATTGAATCATGCCTCATGTACCGCATCTAAACAGTGTGAAGATGAAGAACAATCCTGGGCCTTGACAAAGGCCATTCATTCCTGCTGATCCTGTTGGACCTCTCTGCAGCCTTCGACACGGTCAACCACGCCAGCCTCATAAAACAACTTTCATCCATTGGAATTGCAGGCACAGCCCTAACCTGGTTCACAACTTTTCTTAACAATAGAGGTTACAAAGTGAAAATACACAATAAGGAATCCTCCCGTTTCAATGCCCCCATAGGAGTACCACAGGGATCCTCCTTATCACCTACCTTGTTCAACATATACTTACGCCCTCTATGCCACCTTCTAGCGGATCTCAATCTCAAACACCTTATATATGCAGACGATGTGCAGATAGTGATTCCACTTAAAGAATCACTAGTCAAAACACTTGAATACTGGGAATCCTGCCAATCAAAAATTAATGACCTCCTCTCCAGCCTAAATCTCATCGTAAACACCTCCAAAACCGAACTAATTCTCATTACTCCGGAAAACAGCAATCACCACACTCTCACATCAAACATCCCCCTCCCTTCTCAAGTAAGAGACCTAGGAACCATTATCGACAACAATTTGAACTTGAAAGCTTTTATAAGCCGCACCACCAAGGACTGCTTTTATAAACTACAAGTATTGAAAAGAATTAAGCCTCTTTTCCACTTTCAAGACTTCAGAACCATACTTCAAGCAATAATCTTCGCAAAATTAGATTATTGTAACGCCATACTTCTGGGCCTTCCGTCCTCATACACCAAACCTCTACAGATGGTACAAAACACCACGGCTAGAATCCTCACAAATTCCAAAAGAAGAGACCACATCTCACCCATCTTAAAAAATCTTCACTGGCTCCCCATCCAAGCCAGAATCATCTACAAATCCATCACCATCATTTACAAGGCAATCCATCACCTTACATCCCTGGACCTTCAATATCCATTCAGCCTTCATACCTCGCAAAGACCAATCAGAGAAGTCCACAGAGGAGCCCTCCAGGTACCGAACACAAAATCCACCCGTCACACAACGGCAAGAGATCGGGCATTTTCGACAGCCGGACCCTCACTTTGGAACTCCATCCCCACAAATCTGCACTTAGAACCCTGCCTACCCAACTTTCCGCAAAAGATTGAAGACCTGGCTTTTCAAACAAGCCTTCCCGGACAACTCATAACCGCCTCCAATTCTTTTAACAATGCTTCCATTTGGTACTATAAATAATCACTAAGTTATTTATTTTATCCCCATACAGTTCTTTTACTCCTCCCCGTTCATCTTTTCTTCCTCTCCCAGTTTCTATACCCCTGTTTTTTGTAACTGCTTCCCCCTTGCACCAGTTTAGTTCTACTGTTCGATGCACCCCTTGTTTCTATGTAAACCAGCATGATGTGACCTGGTCATGAATGCCGGTATATAAAAAATCTAAATAAAATAATAAATAAAATAACTGCTGAGAACAGAGAAGAGAAGGCAAGGTAGAGCAAGACACACACACAAAAAATGTTAATTGGTTTAATAAAGAAAGTAAAAGCACATTAGAAGTCTGGGAAACATTGGAAGGGGAAAATAATCTGGCAGAGTATCTAAAAGCTGACACGCTTCTTTCCTCTCAAAAGACAAAATATTGCCATGTTAGTCTACTAGAATGTCTGGAAGTAAGGGTCAAGAAACAAGCTGTAGTTGAGATTTTTATTAGACTAACTTGAAACATCGGTGATTAGGTTTCAACAGTTTTGCTCCCTTCCCTTGACTGAACTAATGAAGGAACATAGCTCTTGAAAGCTAGTCACAGACATATCGAGTTAGTCCAATAAAAAAGTCTCACCTACTACTTCTTTGAATATCTCTATGGCTTCCATTAGAATTGCTAAGAGAGGAATGCATGTGGAGACTTGGCTTTGGGAGTGCTTTCCAACATACCCTAGATTTGTAGAAGGGAGTGAAGGTGGGTTTTTTTTACATTAAATATTGAATTCATGATATATTTCAGTATGGCTTTTCAATGTTGCAAGATGTTCCACTTGTTACATCTTTGCAGCAAAAGGAAAGGGGGGTGGGGGGAGGGTGGTGTATATCAGCATTCATCTATCTCTTTGTGTGTGTGTGTGCCTGACTAAATTTAGGTAGCATTTTGGTGCTCACTGGAAGCATGTGCTCCATTCCAAAAGCTCTAACACCCTCCATCCCCTGCAGCTTGGACCAGAGCCAAACTGAAGTGGTATCACAGCTTTCTTAGCTACCACTAAATATGCTAGTGTAAATTCAACTTTAAAAAGCAAGTAAAAAAGAGTGTGCTGCATACAGAGTCAGACAGTGTGTGTGTCTGTGGGGGGGAGGTGTGTGTGTTGCGGGTGACGTGTATGTGTATATGTGTGTGCTTTGAGAGGAGTGCTTATTTTGTGGCATACGTATGTTGTGAGAGGGGTGTGCCATGTTTGGCCAGTGGCTTCGGCATGTTTCAGCTGCCTGTCTTGCTCTTGGCAAAGCTGCTAGAAAGGAATAGTGGGAGGGGTAAAATTTGGAACAGATCCGTTAACATTCCGCTGCCTGTACTTCCTTGAATAAAGCAATAGCGATTTTCGGGAAGAGTTTGTTCTCCAAACTACTAACCCAGTGTTTCTTGGTTTCAAATTCAGCTGAGATATTCCCATTTTCTTCCAGAAAGCTAAGGACCTGATTTACTAAAGATTTTCTCCCATTCTGTGTCTATGGGAAAAATGCTTAGTACATGAGGCCCTATTTGGTAAATTTTCATCCTTCCTTTGGAAAAATATTTTGCCCTGGGATTGAAAGACAAAAATGCCTTTTACATAAATTCTTTATGCATTCCTAAATGTTGAAAAACATAAAAAATATTCCGAGGTGTAATCTTCAACTTTCAAAATGGACTTCTCCCAATTATTTTTATAATATACTTCCTAAGTTGTATCAAATAAAGAAAACATATTCATGTTGAGTTTGAATCATTTATTAATTTGGTTTAAACACTAAGATATGGAAATCCCTCAATCTTGTCTCTCTCGCTTATGCACTAACATTAATAAAATGTCTCCAAAAGCATCAGCATTTCTTTTTTTACTTTGCAAACATATATTTGTTTTTTTTTCCAACAAAGCTATTATTCTAAATTCATCATACTATTGAGAGACTGTTGAGGATCTTAGATATTTCCATTTGATAAAAAGTAAGCTATCAACTTGAAGCAAAACACTGATATTCAAAAGCTTAGGAAGTCTAACAATTTTGGGCAATATTCAAGTCAGTGAAAGTGAGTGATTTAAAATAAAGACTTTCAGCTTCATGCTGAGAGTTTGTCAAAGAAGTCTTATAGAACAAGTACCTACATACCATTGTTTTTTAAATGAGTAGTTATGTTAGAAACAAATTACATATTTAAATGCCAACATCAGATGTTATAGCAGAGTAGCACCTGGATGTGACATGCTGTCCTTACTTTAGCTTACAGTTCTATGTGGCTTTCAGATATAATGAGGCATCAAAGCTCTGTTTTCATTACTGTGAGATCAGAGCAGCACTCTAAACCTTTTTGCCACATGCAAAAAGGCTTACAAATCATGAACAGATAACTTTGTTTTCAAAATATTGCTGCAGTAATAAAAATTAACTGTCTGGAAAAATCTATTTATAATAAGACACAAAGATGCAAATTTTACTGAATAATATCCATACATTGTGTAGCTCTTTGATGTATATGGTATATCTAACCAGAAATACCCACACTTTTCTCTTCTCTAACCCCTACACACCCAGGGGTAGATTTTAAAAGAAGCGCGATCAGCCTACTTTTGCTTGCGCATCAGACTCAAGCAAAAGTACGCTGGATTTTAGTAGATACACGCGGAGCCGCGCGTATCCACTAAAATCCTGGATCGGCGCGCGCAAGGCTATCGATTTTGTATAGCCTGCGCGCGCCGAGCCGCGCTGCCTCCCCCCGTTCCCTCCAAGGCCGCTCCGAAATCGGAGCGGCCTCGGAGGGAACTTTCCTTTGCCCTCCCCTCACCTTACCCTCCCTTCCCCTACCGAACCCACCCACCCGGCCCTGTCTACACCCCCCCCTTACCTTTGTCGGGGGATTTACGCCTCCCGGAGGGAGACGTAAATCCCCGCGCGCCAGCGGGCCTGCTGCGCGCCGGGCCGCGACCTGGGGGGCGGGTACGGAGGGCGCGGCCACGCCCCCGGGCCGTAGCCACGCCCCGTACCCGCCCCCAAAACGCTGCCGACACACCCCCGCAACGCCGCGCGCTCCGGCCCCGCCCCCCGACACGCCCCCCTCCGAGAACCCCGGGACGTACGCGAGTCCCGGGGCTCTGCGCGCGCCGGGAGGCCTATGTAAAATAGGCTTCCCGGCGCGCAGGGCCCTGCTCGCGTAAATCCGCCCGGTTTTGGGCGGATTTACGCGAGCAGGGCTCTGAAAATCCGCCCCTAATTGTCCAAGTGTACTTTTGCTATTGTTTTGGATCTCATTAGGTCTTGTCCTTCTACCGAAGAACCAGGACTATGCACAGCCTCCAATCCCACTAAGGCACAGAGGCTACAAAATCAGCAGTTATTTAGAAATATTTGTTGGCCGCACAATCCGATGAGTGAGGTGGCTCTCAGTGCAACATCCACAGCTCTAGCATAAAGCAATTACATTACATTACAATCATTAAAACTATTAAAATAAAATTGTACAACAATACTTATTCATCTTATCCCATTCCCGGCAAACCTGGCTTTCACACTTCCCAGGGTCATCACTCTTTCGGCAGAGTTGAAATCCTTACAGGCCTCTTCTGCATTTTGTCCTTATTTGGACACTATTTATTTTCCCCCATGTCTTCCTCAAAAGCTTTTTTGTGTGACCAAGTTTTTAGTTCTTTCTTAAAAACTTCTGAATCTTCTAGCAGTCGAAACCGCTGTGGCGGGGTGTTCCATAAAATAGGGCCAGCAACAGATATAGTTCTTTCACGTACTTCTCCCAAGTGTGCTTGCTGAATCGTGGGGATTAATAACAAGCTTTGATTTGAAGATCTTAAGCAACACTGGTGTTTCTATATACATGTAAACTTGTGGCCAAGCCCCCAACTCAACTTTATGAATAATCTTATTATGTGTTATCATTAAGACATTATAATGAATTCTAGCCTCAATAGGGAGCCAATATAAATTGTATAATACAGGGGGTAATATGGTCTTATTTACCTATTACAGATAGTTCCTTCCCTGCAGAGTTTTGTAAGGGTCTAATAGTTTTTGCAGGTACTCCCAGGAGTAAGGAGTTGCAATAATTAATTCCTGAAAAAAAATAAGCATTTGTAGAACTAAATGAAAATCATTAGGCTCTAAAAATGGTTTAAGGCATCTTACAACTCGCAGTTTATAATAGCTGGATTTCACTAGTTTCTGTACCTGTGCCTTCATGTTTAACTTTCCATCAGGGTTGGTGCCCCCAGTGAATTAAAGACAGTGAGTGATGACACAGAAGAAAGGGAGGGTGGCAGGAGGAGGAAAGCTGCGCTCATGAGGAGCGGAGAGTCCTGGGCTTTGTCAGAATGCAGGGCTGGGACGGAGGTGAAACAAATAATTTAAAAAGGACCTGGAAAGAAGAGACAACTGGGAAGAAGGGAAGGACTTGGGTGCTCAGGAGAGAAGTATATTTGGGACCGGAAGAACATGCAAAAACGGTAATAGGAAAAAAAACAGAAATAAAAATGTAAAAAAGAGAAAGGACACATCCAAATTTTGAGGACCATATAGAAAAACACAGAATGGTTGATAAAGCAATTTAGTTATGCTGTAAATTTAATAAATATTTTCACTCCTACAAAGATGAACTTTACCCATAATCCACCTGAACTGCAACAGTATTACTGAAAATCCTAACATTTACCACAGCTGCTCCTGTTCAAAAGCACATATGCATGCAAAATCTTTGTGAAGGAAATACAGTTTTCCCCTTCCTAAAATTCCCATTTTGAATAATTTCAGAAAATGTAAGTCATGTAAATAGGGTAAACTTTCAGATAGATCAGGAATGTCTTAAAGTCAGTTAGTGATTTTAAACAGTTGGCAGCTGAAACTTTTGGCCGGCTAGATTTAGCTATTTGTTTGGCTGTGGATGGTTTCCTAAACCTATCTGGCTAGCATTAAAAATCAGTACTAACTGGATACGTTAAAAGCCCCGCCCCAAGAACACCTCCTGAGCCATCCAATTTTGGATCAGCTAAATTTAACCTCAGAGTGCATGTAAAGGGCTAAACTTACCTGCTGAGCAAGAGAAAAATTTTAGCATCAGAGGTTTAACCAGCAAACTCTTGATGTTAGCTGGCTAAACCTTTTGAAAATCTACCATTTTACGTTGAATTCTTCTATGTAGAAATAAAGGTCAACAAAAAGACTTAGAAGACAATTTTCTTTATTGGATTAACTTAAGACATTTCTTATTAGCTATTGAGAGCCAGGCCCAGCGTGACCGGGTATGCATACTGTGCATTTACACAGGGCGGCATATCCGGGGTGGAGGGGGTGGCATGTCAGGAGTAGCAGAAGAGGCCGCTGGCAGAGCCAAACCCACTGAAAGCCGAAGAAAGAGAGGCCCACCTTTCGTTTATGTGCGAGTGCCTGTGCACAGCTTCAGCTTCTCCCCTAAGCAGGGAGGTCAGTAAGCTGTGGTGGAATTTAGTCTACCACGGCACGAAGACAGGAGGAAGCCCGTGGTGGAGCTCATCCCACCACGGCCCAAAGATAACAGAGACTATGTGTGTAAGCTTGTATGTTTGTGTGAATGAGAGCCTGTGTGTCTGACAGCCTATGTGTGTGTGCATTTGTGTGTGTCTGTGTGAGATCCTATGTGTGGGTGTGACTGAGTGAGAACCTATGTGTGTGTGTGTGTGTGTGTGTATGTGTGTCTATGTGACAGCCTGTGCGCCTGTGAATGTGTCTGTGGGAGAGCTTGCGTGTTTCTGTATGTTTGTGTGCCTGCAAGAGCCTTTGGAACAAAGAAAGCCATCATTATGCTTTCGTGGGTACAGATATAAACCTTGGGTGAGGGTAAGGGGTGGAATGGAGAGAGCAATGTTATCCTGAATGGTATTAGGTTTCTTTGGTCTGCAATCGATCATGAGTTGTAGATCGTGGACTAAAAGCACACCACTCCTCTTTGTGGCAAGGCCAGTTTACTGGCTTTTCCAACAAGCCTTCCCAGATTCTCAATGATACTTAGACAAGAGGACTTCCTAAATAATAGTATCCCTAAATTATCGACATCTCACCAATTCCTACTATCAGGACTCCACAACTGCTCAATCAATTTTTGAATCCATAAGTTCACTATATTACTCTTATTGTATCTATATGGTAGATTTGACAGGTCATCTCTACTACGTTAAATAGTTAAATTGTATGTACATATTATATTATATTATATTTATTATTACTATGTTAAATTGACATCCGGTTTTATTGTTCCTTATGTTCTACAGTTCTATGTAAAGCCCCCATCCGCTGTTGGGCAGTTCATCGTTTTATGTAAACCGGAGTGATTTGTAATTCCCACAAGAACTTCGGTATATAAAAATTAAAAATAAATAAATAAATAAATAAAATCAAGACCCAAAATAGGAGCAGACAACTGCAAAGATGTGGTTCCAAAACTGGTCTGACTTGTATTTACATAAATTATTTATAAGCTGCTCCCCAGTTACCACTGAGTGTATGCGGTTTTCATAAATCTATGCTGACAATTTGGACTATTTCACAGGTCACACAGGGGGTTACCGAATAAATCACCAAATTTCTTCTCTTAGAAATGGCACAAGGATTCTGAAAGCATAATGACTAATTCTGGATCACTCTCTGTCTTTTCCTCTCTGGGGTTCTTCCATTACAGAAGCAAGTTACAGTGGGAGTCCACTTTCTTTAATATGTGTGAGAGTGCTAGGAGGATTCTTTGTTTACTCACAATTTCCTTTGTCTTCTTCAGATAGAACACCTTTCTCAGATGAGAAATGTGTCTTCCTCCTGGAGCTCAGGTATTTCTTATATTGCCATCCTTCTAGTAGTCTCCTTGACTCTCACTTTCTTTCTGCCATTTGCACACAGCACACACAGTCTCCACTCATTAAGCTCTAAACATGCACACTGAAATACAACACCTCCCTTATAATATTCCTTGAGGCCATATCACTGGGAGCTTAAAATATAGGGGTTCAAGGCTTTCTACGTCATCCCATATAGCCCATGGGCTACACATAAAAATGATACTGTGTTTTTTTCATGTTTTGTTTTGTAGTCCAGATCTTGTTTGGTTTTATATCTCGCGTAGGATTTTATGTGGCATCTTGTTCTGCATTATCTGTTCATCACCTGTTGCGATGCTGCTCGTGGGCCTAGCCGCGAGCAGCCTCTTACCTCCTCTCCCAGGCCGCAGCAGATGCCGTTCCTGCGTGGCGGGGCTGCTGCTGACCCGCTCACCTTCACGGCATGGAACCACTGCCACCGGATCCTGGCCTCGCGGTCTAGTGCCGCTCCTGCCCATCTTCGCGGTGGTCGGAGCCACCGCCATTGTCTGCTTTCACAGCCTGGTGACCGACATCCTCCTCTCTTGGTGCAGTGGCAGGGAGCCGCCGCCGTGCCTCCATGCAGCCTGGAGTACGCCGGAGTTGTCGTTCTGCTCCTGCTCTCTCTTCATGGTATGGACGCCGCTCTCCATGGTTCTGCCTAGGCGCACGGCCGCACCTCTCTTGCCTATTTAAAGGACCACAGAGGGAAAGGGCCCGTGGCCCTGTTTGATGATGTCATCCGGGCGTCTTCACTTCAGCCTTATAAAAGGGCCCTTTGCCAGTCTTCCAGCGCCTTTGCAAGGAGCCAGACCACCCCTGGACTTCTCATCGTTTCCAGCTTCTTCAAGGCACTCCATTCTTCTTGGGAATTCCCTCGTTGTCTATGTCTTTGGTTCCTGGTCTTTCGTCAGATGCCATGTCTTTAGATGTCCTTGTCTTCAGATGTCCCAGATGTCCTCGTTTTCAGATATCCTGATGTCTTTGTCTTCAGATGTTCCGCCTCCAAGCGTTCACTCCTTTTGGCTCCTCTCCTTGGAAGCCTTGTCCTCGGATGTCCTGGTTCCGGATTCGACTCTTAGCTGCCTGCCGTCCTCTGTTTAGCTTCGAGATGACCTTCTGGTGCATTTTCCACGCCAGGTCTGAAGTTCATCTTCTGGTTGACCGTCTGGTGCGTCGATCATGCTGGGTCTCTGAAGTCCCTGTCCAGGTCGGAGGCTGCTTCAAGTGTTGCCCGGATTCCTCTTCATGCTGAGTTTTAATCCTGCCATTCTCTGTTCACTCATCAAGTGTCTTCAATGATGTTCCTCTCTTCATCCTGAAGCCTCAGCCTTGCCTTAGCCATGTCCACTCGCCTAGTGTCTTCGACCGACCATGTATCCAAGTACTTTTGCCTGACCATGTCTCCAAGTACCTTCGCCTGACTGTGTCTCCAAGTACCTTCGTCTTGTTCCAGTACCATCGCCTGTCCTCGACCTCTGTCCATCCTGCCGTATCTGCCGTTTCTAGGCGGCAGGTCCGAAAGGGCTATCGAGTGGCCAGAGGGCTACCCCAGAGACCAGCATTGCATTGTTGGGTCTCTTCTGATGCATTCAGGTTCAGCAGAGGTCAGGGCTCTTGGTCTTCAGCCTGTCCGCCCATGCTTGGACACGTCTTGCCTGCCTCGGTGCTTCCTCGGAGCTCCTCTGCAGTCGTGCCGTGGTCCAAGGGCACACTAATCTCTCCGGATTGGGACCGCTTCCTAGCACTCCCACAACATCACCTTGATTTAGTCCTGTATTGCTGTATATACATGTTTTAAATAAATACATTTAAAAAAATGTATTGACAATAAAAATCTAAAAATATCTTTAGCTACAAAGGTCACAACTACTTGGCAGTAAAGGGATTATGGAGGATATAATAGTCTAGACTTGCTAGGTCCTTTAAGGATATTTAACTGGAAGATTTTTTTTCTTCAGTTAAATATCTTTGCTGAATTTCCCGTTGATAAAAGTCAAATTGGCTCTCTTTGTGATTATAGCTGCAAGCAAGGACAAAGAGAAAGATCTGAAGGAAATAGGAAAACCTTACAAGAAATGTTTTATAGTATGCCAATTATCTTACTGTACAATAGCCATCACAGTTCTTAGGATATCAATATTCATTTTTGTCTTAATTTAACTCAAAGTAGAAGTTTAATTGCTGTTGTAACGACTGCACCCCAAGGAAATCATACCTTAATAAGAATAGTGAAATGAGACTGCCAAAATAATCCTAATGTTTAAGGCTGAGCTGTCATTTTAAATCCAAAGGAAAAAGTGTGAAGTGGTAGCAAGTAGAGTCCACTATCAGGACCATCAGGCTTCCAAATGAAAGGGCAGAGCTTTCTTGTTTGGTATACCACAAGTTGATATTTATCAGAAGTCAAACTGCAATAACAATGCAGACACTGCTCAGTCCCCGAACAAATACATGTTTTGCTGAAACAGCTGCACTGGGAAGAACACAGCACTGAAAATCAAATAAGAAGTATATAAATTCAGAGAAATAAAATTGTTAAAAACAAACCAATGAAACTACCAGGAGATAAGGCATAGAAACAAACCTGCATGTGTCAGCAAACAGTCAAAATATCAGGATATCTGTATACAGAGTAGCAAAACTATAGCGGCAGAGTACACAGTTCAGAAATACACTTTCACAAAAGGCGCCAAAAGTTACATGGTACACATCAGCCAATCACACAGCAGAGACAACTGTCCAATCAGATCACAGAAAAAGAAAACCTGCAAAACAGGGGGAAGCTATGCCAAGTGCAGGACACAATGCTATGGGAGTAATGAAACTGAAACAGAGCATTGAAAACATTATAATTAAAGGAACGGAGACCACTTGATCTCCTGGTTCAGACCTGGATCAGACCAAGGGGGTACAGCATCTCTAAATTAAAGATCCAATGCTGTTCTTTTTGGAGCAGGGAATTTGCTAAATTCCCACCTTGACCTCAGTGGGCAATGCGATCCATAACAAACAAGCGAAGGTCCTGTACATTGTGTTGTGCCTGAATCTAGTGTGATTTATTTATTTATTTATTTATTTTTAATTTTTATATACCGGAATTCCTGTATGCAATACAAATCAATCCAGTTTACAAGTAACGAAAAGGTTGCCCTGGTCTGGGAGGTTAGACTGGAGTTTTTTACATAGAACATTGAACAATAACAATCAACCATTGAACATTATTACAAGGAACAGTGAAAGTAACAATAGTATTTAACAAACAAATATTATTATTATAACATTAACATACAAGTGATACAAGTAGGCCTTCTGCCCATAAACGATGGAGGCAGCTACAATGTTCAAAGATCCAAGTGTGAATTGTGCACTGGTTTGGCTCACATGAAGCGCGGACAGGAACAAAGGATGACATAAACTACACCTGTGGAGTTGCAGTCCAGACAGTGATGGATTTAGGATTTTGACGCCCCTAGGCACTGATGATGCTGTTGTCCCTCTCCCCCCTCCAGTAAGGTTGAACAACAAGGAGTATGTCTAAGGCCACCCCAGAATTTCCTTTTGCAGTTCAGGGATAGATTATGTGACAAATGTTAAAATTCTGAAGACCACTGGCAAACATTTCCATCTTTTATATTACATTATAAGCCTTGCAAGTAAAGAGGACCAGGGATGGGGAGAGGAAGGGAGAAAGACTGGGAATGGGGAAAGGAGGAGAGAGGACCGGAGACAGAAGAGGATCAGGGTGGGGGGATGTATGGAGAGATCAGGAAACCGGGATAGGAGAAGAGGAGGAAGAGGGAAGGAAGATCTGGGACTGAGGGAGGGAAGAAGGGAGTAGGAGGGGTTGAGGGTGGATTCCAAGATTTGTGGAGAAGAATGAAGTAGGAAGGATCATAGGTTCCTGCAGTTGAGGGACTGAATCCAAGATCAAAGGCGTGAGGAAGTGATTTGCAGTGAGGGGTGGGGAATGAGGAGGCAAGCATCCCTACCATGCCCTGGACTTGCTCTCCCTTGCACCCCTTCTCTAAACTCATATCCAATCTAGCACAGATATATACACCCACCCAGCTGCAATCCCTTCTCTCTCGCATACAAAAACACTTCTTCCTTTCCCGTTTCCATCTTACACACAGACATGCCTCTTTGCTCTGTCTGCTCCAAGCACATCCCTCCCCTTCTGTTCCATGCACACTACCTGGGAGGGAAGGAGATGGATCAGGAATCAAAATATTCAGCTAACCTGCTGCCCTCCAGATGTTTGCCACCCTAGTCACAGGCCTACTGTACCTTCTGACAAATCCAGGCCTGAGTCCGGAGAAACAAAAGGTTTAAAGGTGTTGTTATTGGAAGGGTGCTGGAACACAGACAATGTAAGGGAAAGGGAACATGCACAGCAAGAGTGGCAGGGACAGTGACCCATAGCTGTCTCGAACAGGGCCGATGCAATACAGTGCGCTCAGCCGAACGCACTGTATAACCCGCAGTCGGACGCGGGTTAAATAGGCGCTAATCCACCCCCTAATGCAATAGGGAGATTAGCGCCTATTTAACACACGCCCGACACAGAGTGAATGAGACAGTACTCATCACATGCAAATGAGGCTATTACTCATTCACTCCAATGCAAAAAAATAAATGTGCATCTCAGATGCACATTAATCGCTCAGCTATTAACGCCTTCCTGGAGCTGGCGTTAATAGCTGAGCGCACTGAAAAAAGTACAGAAAAGCAGAAAAAACTGCTTTTCTGTACTTTAAAAGTTAAAAAAAGAAAAAAAACCCCCTCAACCGGCTGCATTGAAGACCGATGCCGATATGCTCGGCGTCTGTTTTCATAACTGGCTGGCTGCGTTATGAAAACAGACGCAGATAAACTCGGCGTCAGTTTTTATAACCAGCGGACTACAGTTATGAAAACCGACGCCGAGTTTATTGGCGTCGGTGTTCATAACTGGCAGACCGCCGGTAACTGCAGGGAGCCCCCATTGCGGGGTAATTGAAATCTCCCGTTATTACCAATTTGGTTAGCTTCCCTAATTTCTCTTAGCATTTCACTGTCCATCTTACCATCTTGACCAGGTGGACAATAGTATACCCCAACACACAAGGGATTTCTACCCATAAAGATTCGATTGTGCATTTAGTCTCATACAGAGTGTTTATCCTATTGGACTCTATGCCATCCCGGACATAAAGCGCTACACCGCCTCCCGGGTGCTCCTCTCTGTCATTACAATATAATTTGTACCCCGGTATAGCACTGTCCCATTGGTTATCCTCCTTCCACCATGTCTCTGAGATGCCAATTAAGGGGCAGATTTTCAAAGGGATATGCGCGTACCCCCCGAAAACCTGCCCCAAGCTCCCCCTGCGCGCGCCGAGCCTATGTTGAACAGGCTCAGCGGCGCGCGCAAGCCCTGGGATGCGCGTAAGTCCTGGGGCTTTGCTAAGGGGGCGTGTCGGGGGCGGTGCGACGTTCGGGGGCGTTCTGGGGGCGTGGTGCGGCCCAGGGGCGTGGCCGAGGCCTCTGGACCAGCCCCTGGGTTGGGTGATGGTGCGCCAGCAGCCCACCGGCATGTGCGAGTTACGCCTGCCTTGGGCAAACAAAAGTAGAGGGGGGTTTAGATAGGGCCGGGGAGGTGGGTTAGGGAGGGGAAGGGAGGGGAAGGTGCGGGGGGGGGGGGGTGTGGAAGGAAAGTTCCCTCCGAGGCCGCTCCGAAATCGGAGAGGCCTCGGAGGGAACTAAGGCAGGCTGCGTGGCTTGGTGCTCGCAGGCTGCTGAATTTGCGCAGCCTTGCGCGCGCCGACCCCGGATTTTAAAAGGTACACGCGGCTACGCGCGTATCTATTAAAAACTGGCCGCCGTGTGAGAGGCTGGTGAAATACTCTCTCCTCGTTTTTTCTTCAAAGCTATTTTCTTATTAAAAAATGCCACATTCAAAAAGAAAAGCCAAGCTCAGGGAAGCGGTGGCTTCCTCGTCGCTGATCTCTGAAGCGGGCCAAACGCGGATAGAGACATTCTTCGCCGCCGAAGCAGCAGGAAGATTGCCGGACGAAGCAGCCGCTGCAAATGCCGACTTGGGGCGGATGGCGGCTTTGCTGGCTGAGGAAGTTACACTAAGCCCCGGCGCTCCGACTACCCCCCCCTCACCGGTCCCGTCTGAAGCTATGCTTGTCGGGGTAAGTCCCTTGGAATTACATTTAACCTCTGGAAATATTGAAAATGTTACCTCTAAAATGGAAGCCTTACCCGGAGCCAGCAGAGACGAGGAGGATAGAGCTATCCGGGAGGTTGTGAGAGGGAAAGCCCCAGGGGGGGGAGAACTGGCTCAGAGACCTATGCTGGAAAGCTACACACCTATTGAGACGCCGAAGGTGATAACTTTGGAGGCCCTATGGCATGCAATGAAGGGGCTGGAGAAAGCTGTTATTAACCTGACGAATATTACTCTGGAATCTAATAATAAGATTTTGAAAATTGAAAAAAAATTTGGCTGAACACGCTGATAGTTTGCAGGAGACGGAACAGCGATTGAGTAAAGTGGAAAAAGTTCAAGTTGAGATTATGAGAGTTGAAAATATAAATCTCAAGAAATTAGAGAATTTGGAAAATCAGACAAAATATCTAAATCTTCGAGTACCTAACTTTCCTTATATAAAAGAGATATCTGCCTATGAGATGTTTAAGGACTATGGGCCTGATTTTAAAAAGCATTTACTCGAGTAAAATCCAGGTTTACTGGAGTAAATTCACTTTACTTGAGTAAGTGGGTTTTTGAAAATTGCTACAATATATGCCATTGACTTGTCTATAGGATTTACTCACATAAGTGCACTTTACTTGAGTAAATGGCTTTTGAAAATTGCTACAATAGTAGCTACATTTACGCATGTAACTCCTTTTGAAAATTACCCCCTAAATGTTAAAGATATTGAAGATTCCTCAAGAAGGATTACCGGTGATATCAAAAGTGTATTATATACCGAACAAAGAGGAAAAAGTAAAAGAAGCGGTACAAAAGGAAGAAGAGAATATGCTGAATTTAACCCAGATCTTGGAACTATCGGTGGACTCAGAAGTTAAGAAAAGAATGATCATCTTTCTCTCATGTACTTTTTCTTCAGATAGAGATTTGATTTTAAAAAGATTTATGAGGAATAGAGAGGAAGTTTATTATGGGGGTAAAATCTGGATTTATCCAGATATCTCTCAAGTTACACAAGAGAGACGTAAGAAATTTCTATCTCTAAGGTCTGAAGTTGTGGCTAAGGGTTCCAGTTTTAGTCTGAGGTATCCCAGTAAATGTGTAATTAAACATCTTAATGCAAAATATATTTTCTTTGAACCGGTTCAACTGCAGAAGTTTCTTGAGCCTAGTAATCCCCAAAACTTGGAGTAATCGTAGCATGATATAAGTATCCTGTGCACTCACATGACGACCTAAATGCCTTATCAGATAACTTTGTGTTATGATTTCTTGTAATCCGCCATGTTTTAACTACCCAGCTATACTTGGAACAGTAGATGAAAACTTGAATTGTTAAACCGAGTAAGAAATGAAAGTTTTTTTGTTACTAAATTGTTTGGTGAATGTTAACCTACGCAATGTATGATGTTTGCTTTATGTGAATATTGAAAATTAATAAATATTAAATTATAAAAAAAACCAAACTGGCATACCTTTGTTTGCGCCAGTTGCGCGAACAAAAGTATGCGAGGGCGTACTTTTTTTAAATCTGCCCCTGAGTCTATGTCATCATTCACTGCTATACATTCTAATTCTCCTATCTTACTTAGACTTCTGGCATTAGCATACAAACATTTAAAAGTTAGTTTTTTATTTATATTTTCATTCTGCTTTTTAATTGATAGGGATAAGTTAGAATTTTTTAGCTCAGGTGAATTTTTAGTTACAGGCACTTGGACTACTTTTCTTATTATTGGAACCTCACTGTCGGGATGCCCTAATTCTAATGCATCATTAGTATCCTTTGAAGATACCTCCCTCCGAACCATGCACTGCTGAGCGACTGTCGGCTTTCCCGTTTGTTCTAGTTTAAAAGCTGCTCTATCTCCTTTTTAAAGGTTAGCACCAGCAGTCTGGTTCTACCCTAGTTAAGTGGAGCCCATCCCTTCAGAAGAGACTTCCCCTTCCCCAAAATGTTCCCCAGTTCCTTACAAAACTGAATCCCTCTTCCTTGCACCATCATCTCATCCATGCATTGAGATTCTGGAGCTCTGCCTGCCTCTGGGGACCTGCACATGGAACAGGGAGCATTTCAGAGAATGCTACCCTGGAGGTTCTGGATTTAAGCTTTCTACCTACGAGCCTAAATTCGGCTTCCAGGACCTCCCTCCCACATTTTCTTATGTCATTGGTGCCCACATGTACTATGACAGCCGGCTCCTCCCCAGCACTGTCTAAAAGCCTATCTAGGTGACGCTTGAGGTCTGCCACTTTCGCACCAGATAGGCATGTTACCAGGCGATCCTCACGCCCACCAGCCACCTCATATCTCAGTGCTGGTGATGGGGTTATTATTTTTCCCACTACAACAGGGGTCAGGAACCCATGGCTCGCGAGCCAGATATGAAGAATATGTCTGATTAAGATAACCAAGAATACCCAGACTCCTCTGCTGTACTGGCCTGTCAGAGGTGAATGAACTTTGAGAGACTTTCTGACTATCACAGATTCAAAGGATGCAGAAGATTTTGGGAAACTTGTAAGCTCTGCAAAGCTTATAATTACAGGCCAGGAAGGCATCAATGGCCACATTTACTTCACAATGCAGAGAAACTGAGTCCAGGATGCAAGCTTTTATCTTGCAGATGCAACAGAAACCAATTTGAAAAGGAGATCCTATGAGGTGACAGTTTTGAATGAATCCTGGTGCCAAGAAGTGGAATCCAAGTCTAGCTCTATTCAAAACCCAGACTACAAGTTATTTACATAAACAGAGAAGAACAAAAGAAGACAAGAAGAATACAGTGCATCAAAGCCAGCATGATACAGGAACTTGTTTACAGTGGGAGGAGAAACAGGGTTAGAAGAATTCTTAGTTGAGGGAGGTCCTCACAAGCATTTCCTATACAGGATAGATTGTCATGACAACAGTATCATGTGTTTGTGGGCGGTTACACTTTTCTGGAAGTTTCGGCAATACTGTGTTTTAATTATAAAAGAAGGCTCTCTTCCTGTGTGAGATGAGATGCAAGTTATTACAGATAGAGGGCAGTTATATTGCATCTCACAGGAACATTTGACTTTTCATGAAGCCAAATAAACTAAATTTGAAAACCTCTTGTTGATTTGAAATGTTCTTGTTGCCCTAAAGCTTTGAGTCCAGCAAAAATTAGACATTTTGGCACCCCAGGTGGGACTCTAATAGCTGTTGTTATTATAATTATTAATTATTAATAAGCTGTAGTGTTATGGTTGGTGGACAACCTAGCACTAGGTTCTTGACGGGTAAATTTGGCTTGCCGTTCAAAGATTGAGTTACCCAGGTAGACTGGAGGCTTATCCCGGAGAATTATGAGTTCAGAGCAGATGTGGAATGAAGTTGGATCCATTTTGTGAGTATGTAACAAGAAAAAAAAAAAAAAGGAAAAATCTGTAAGTATCAATGTTTTTATTTTATTTTATTTTATTTGTTGTATAGTGTATATAGATTGTGTGTTACATAGGGGTTAGAATACTTTTTGCAAAATGTTCTTTAATATATGTTAGGGAGACAGGACATGAGTTGATGATTTGATTAAAATCAGATTGAACAGTTGGAAAAAAAAAAAAAACAGAGGGGTACCCAGCACTAGTCAGTCTGGGGTCTTTTGTCCTCAGACCGCATGGCTTGGGCTCAAGCAGTTTTACTTTCACTTTCACTTTACATCTGGGGAGCGGCTGAGTAGAGCGGTTGTAAGTGTGTAGATTCAGAAGGAGAAAGAGGGAATAAGATACAATTGGTAAGTTGAAAGTTTTATAATTAGTATGATAAGGTGTTTTTCGTTAGTGGATTTTTACCAAAGTTTAGTTGTTAAACAAAAACAAATGCGGTGCTTTTAAAACTAGAAACTGCATGGCTGGATATTATAGTTTTAGTCTATGAGATTTATTTTTATCAGTTCATATTTACGTTTGCTTTGGAGTTAATGCGTGATTGCTGTTAGGGTATCATTAACCAGAGAAATGAAGTTTTTCAGTTTTATGGTGTTTTGCTTCTCCCCCCTCCCCCTCAAGGTACAGGGCTGAATGATGTAGCCATGGCTGGCCACAAGGACTCTTATGTTCACTGTAAACGTAGAAAAAGAATACCCAGCCCAGCAAGCTTCTTAGTTTTTGGTTTTATTTTCCACCATTAATGCAGAGATGCTCATATTTTGCATCTAAGTTTTTAGAATTGTGTGCTTAACGAGAGTTTATTGTGAAGGGTGTGTTATTTCATTTGGTAAGAACGAAAGCATGAACCTGTGTTTATTTAAAGCCATTCATAATTAGATTTGATGTATCATTGGAGAGGGATGTATTGTTTTTTCTTTGGTCAGGGGTATAGGCAGAGAGATAGAAAGGAAAACAATCTATAGATATACTACAAGAGAGCGACTCCATTTTAATGAAATGATCTGTTTAAGTGTTTTATCACTTAACAAACCTATTCATTGAGTGTAATAGTTGTTTGGCGGGAGAGGAGGTGAACCCCCCCCTTAGGAATGTGTTTGAGAAGAAAGGAAAAAGAAAAAAAAACACCTGGGAGTGAGTCACTTTTAAAATGGATTTTATAGTTCTGCTGAGAGGTTTGAGGTTTAAGTATGTTATAGGACTGAGTGCAAAGGTGATAGAAGAGGGACTAATGGATTGATTTGTTTAATGTGAAAACAGAAATTTGTATTGAAAGTATGGGGAAAGTGAATATTAGGGATGACAGATGACGTAATGTTAAAGAGGGAAGAGATTTATGAATATGCAGAAGGATGTGTGCTGAGACATTTAGAATGTTTTGGGTAACAGTAGAGAAAAGATGTAAGTCAGTTGCATTTAATTGTGTGAAAATAGGATTTATTTTAACTTAAACACAGGTCAGAAATAAACGGACGGCATGCAGCAGTAAGGATGATAAATATTTCTCAGTTTTGATTATACCTCAGTAGCTGCTACCTTTTAGAAGAAAGGAAATGAATTAGGTTGCTTGTTTTGATGGGAGTTCAGGTATTGGACGTTTGTATTGTGGACTGTTTAGACGATATGTAAAGGAGAAAGATTGTGAGACGGTGAACAGCAGAGAAATAAGCAGCAATGTCTATTATCTATTTATGTGCCAGTAAGAAAAACTTTTGGTTAATGCATATTAGTCTGTGCTATCCTTTTATTTTGCAGGCTTCCAGACTCCTAGCTGATATGTCTGTGCTTTTGGAAATGATTCGTATTTCTATTTAGGGTATTTGCAGGATTTGGTAGTAAGAACTTTGTGGAACATAAGTGCAAAGTTGTTTGTTTTAAGTTTTTCTTTTAGAAGGCGAGTTAGGAGTTTACAAGCATAGGAAAACAAAAAGAGATTTTAAGATTTGTAAAAGGAAATAGCTCTTATCACCGGGGACAGCGCCTCCTAGGGGTGGACCATCAGAGAAAGGAAAGTAGTTTTATGACTGTTTTTTCTGAATTAAGATATAATAGTAGTTTGACTTTTAAAGAATCTGTAATGTCATTTTTAACTTTCATTTTAATCATTATATTAACTGTTATATATTAGATTTCTTTCCAGGGTACCAAAGCACAAAGCGCATCTGTCTCTATGCTGTGGGAGATGAAGATCAGTTTTTTTTTCAGTTTGATTCCTTTTCAATTTTTGAATAGATCTATTTTAATTTTCATTCTGAGTTTTTGTTTTCTTTTGTGGATCGATCCAATTCTTTTATATTTTTAAAATACGTTTTTCTTTTTTGAGCTCAAACGTTTGTCATGTTGTTTGTTCTATGTTACATGTGTACAAGGAGGAATGAATGCATGCATGTATTATGTGGTCAGTGCTGTGACATATATGTTTTAATGTACAGTTTGAGTATTTATGTTTGTGGTCTGGACCATTGCATGATGTTTTGAAATAATGTGGGGATTATTTGGCAACTTAAATATAGGGAGTACGTGATATAAAAGTATTTTCTTACTACTTAATTGGATTTGTTGCACTTTTATTTAGGTTTGACTTCATGCACATGCATCTAATCTAAGGAGCTAAGAGATTCTGCCTTGACATCATCACTGAATCCTACTAAAAGAACTATATACGCACTTGGTCACAGACTTTCTTACATATTATATGGACTGCAAGGCTTACAATTTATACCTGATATTTGCTTTTTTCTATGTTTTGTGGGAATGACTTTATGCAGAATTTAGGTTCTTTCATTCTTTGTCAGCACTTAGGTGTTCAAGTTAATAATATTATTTGAAGTGATGCTGTTTTTATTAGTTTGTATGTTCCAAGTTAAGTAATATTTTCCAGTCTTAGATTTTATAATACTTATATGCTGAATCAGTTAAATGCATATGTACTAGGTTTTTCTATCTTTATCTATGGAAGCTGCTTTGATCACATAGAGGGTGATGTGTTTCATTGTGATTCAAATATGATAATTCAGGGTTCAAGAGGGAGATCTCTTTATATTTCTCTTCCACACCAGCTTAAGTTATAAGCTATTTCTTTTCTTTTGTTTTGCAGCTTGCACTTAGGGTAATCACTTTGCTGATCTTTAATATCTCAATATTCTATCTCTTATTCTAATGTCTTTGCTGAACCCTTCTTTGAATATCTTTTCCTATGACACTATTTACTAGATTTTACCTAATGACTGTTTCACTCTCTTTCACAAAGATTTCTTTTCTCCTTAAAACAAATACATACCTTACACATGAGGAGCTCTGCTATAGGGATTTGTAATATTCTATTACTATATTTTTGAGTTTATTAATTACTCATTGTTCTTTTCTTCTTATCTTGGTCCTTTCACTATAAACTCTATCTGTGACTTATAAGCTAGTGGGTTTCTATTTAGGATTCTAAAGGGGAAGATATAATTTTCCTTATTTCTGTCTTTTATTTATATGACATTCTTTCTCTTCCCTGTGTAAAATCTTACACTGATGGTTTATCAATTCTGCAAAGTAGTTCACATAATATGTTAAAGACTTTCTCACAGAGTTAGCTTTCATTTATTTTTATGATTATCCCCAATATATTTAGACTTACCATCATTTGAGAAGGGTATTAGCCCCATTTCCCCTAGAAGTATCTGAAGACAAAGCAGTATTACTAGCCATCATTTACCTTAATAATTAATACTTGCCCTACACAGCTGTATTATCTCTTGGATATATGACTGCCACAAGTGAATTAGGACTGTCCATACAGTGAGTGCTTTCAATGCTACAGGTTGTTGTCCTAATACTGGATAGCACTATAAATACCCTACAGAATTAGTATGATGTTTCAGACTTTTGCTATGCCTTTGCCTATCATGCATATGCTTTTGTATTTGATCTTCCATCACTACAGCCTATGACTAGAATATGTCTTATGCTTTGCAACACTTTTACATCATGTATGCACAACACAGTATGAGTTTTTCTATAGATTCTTGGTTTTCTTCTATGTTATTGGTTTCTTTACTTTTCTGGTAAGATGCATTGATTATATCCCTGTTTGCCATTTTAATGAATATTATCCTGGGTAGTTGTTCACCACAACAGTATTCATTGAAAAGATTTACCCCGTATGCCAAGTATTATATGAGAAACATAGTACTTTCATACTAGTCTCTCTGTGTACTTATCTTTACATGTTATACCACTATTATGTACTTACTTGATTCTGAAAGATAACATATGTGATCATGTTATTATGAAGTAGGTCCTTTTTATAATGCAGGTATCTGTATAGCTCCATTATAGAGCTAATAGCTACCTAGTGAAAATTAGTTTTGATGTTATTGTTTGATTAACTAGTGAATGCTTGTGGGAACATCCTTCATATTAATTGGGAATCTAGAGGGACACACACCTATGCACTACACCTGATAAATACCAAGGTTAGTGGTTAGGACACATTTTAAGTTCCTCTGTCATGGCTTAGCATCGAAGACTGATTGATGTGACACCTATCCATTAAAGGTGTCCCATAGAGGGAAATGAAGAATATGTCTGATTAAGATAACCAAGAATACCCAGACTCCTCTGCTGTACTGGCCTGTCAGAGGTGAATGAACTTTGAGAGACTTTCTGACTATCACAGATTCAAAGGATGCAGAAGATTTTGGGAAACTTGTAAGCTCTGCAAAGCTTATAATTACAGGCCAGGAAGGCATCAATGGCCACATTTACTTCACAATGCAGAGAAACTGAGTCCAGGATGCAAGCTTTTATCTTGCAGATGCAACAGAAACCAATTTGAAAAGGAGATCCTATGAGGTGACAGTTTTGAATGAATCCTGGTGCCAAGAAGTGGAATCCAAGTCTAGCTCTATTCAAAACCCAGACTACAAGTTATTTACATAAACAGAGAAGAACAAAAGAAGACAAGAAGAATACAGTGCATCAAAGCCAGCATGATACAGGAACTTGTTTACAGTGGGAGGAGAAACAGGGTTAGAAGAATTCTTAGTTGAGGGAGGTCCTCACAAGCATTTCCTATACAGGATAGATTGTCATGACAACAGTATCATGTGTTTGTGGGCGGTTACACTTTTCTGGAAGTTTCGGCAATACTGTGTTTTAATTATAAAAGAAGGCTCTCTTCCTGTGTGAGATGAGATGCAAGTTATTACAGATAGAGGGCAGTTATATTGCATCTCACAGGAACATTTGACTTTTCATGAAGCCAAATAAACTAAATTTGAAAACCTCTTGTTGATTTGAAATGTTCTTGTTGCCCTAAAGCTTTGAGTCCAGCAAAAATTAGACAGATATGGCTCTTTTGAGGGCTGCATCTGGCTCGCAGACAAGTGTCGCCACACTTTCCAGTCCCCCGCTGACCCAGCTGCTCCCCGGTCCTCCTCCTCCCGGGCTTAAAATGCTGTCAGCCCGGGCGGAACGTGGCAGGACAGCTGGAGTCAGCGGCACCGGCATGCTCTCTTCTTCCCGCCTCCCCCCCCCCGCGGCCTGGAAGAGGAAGTGGAGAGCATCGGGTGCGTGCGCGGCAAGAAGAGGCCACGCTAGTGTGGTCTGTGTCAGTCCGACGAAAAGAGGACTGCAGCGTGGCTCAGAAGAAAATGAAGAGCTTCAACCGCGGCTGATGGGACTCCGCCTCCGCGAGGGCTGAAAATGAAGGAGGTTAGCGTTGGGAGGAGTCTGCTGCTGCCGCGAGTTCCCGGGGTGGGGGTGGGGGAGAGAGAGAGTGAATGAGCGAGCAAGCATGTGTGTTTGAGATCCTGTGTGTGTGAGTGAGAGATTGCATGTATGTGAATGATTGAGAGCCTGTATATGTGAAAGAGAGTATGTCTGTGATTGAGAGCCTGCCTGTGAGAGAGAGAGCATGAATGTAAGTTTACCATTGGGAACCTGTATGTGTAAGTTTGTGATTGAAAACCTGTTTGTGTGAAAGAGTATGTGTGTATGATTGAGATCCTTTGTGTGTGAGAGAAATCATGTGTATGTATGATTAAGAGCCTGTGTGTATAAGTGAGATAGAGATCATGTGTGTCTGTGTGTGATTGAGAGCTGGTTTAGGTGAGGGAGCATGTGAGTATGTGATTGAGAGCCTGTGTGTAAATGAGAGAAAGAGAGGACATGTTTGTAAGCATGTGAATGAGAGTCTGTGTGTGAGAGAAAAAGACAGCATGTATTTATGTGATTGAAAGCCTGTGTGTGTGTGTAAGCGTGAAAAGATAGACAGCATGTGTGTAAATGTGTAATTAAGAGCCTATATAAGAGAGAGAAAAAACGTGTATATGTGAGTACTGACAGCATGTGTGTATAGGTGTGTCATTGAGAGCCAGTGTGAGAGAGAGCGCTGGTATGTGACTGAGAGAGGAGAAAGTTCCAAGCAAACCACCCCGCCTCCTGCTAATTGAGAACAATCTCAGGACACCTGGATTTCAAATGTTCCCAGATATGCAGAGCAAAAAATTTTTTTGTATCCTTATTATTTTTCATTACTGGGTCTTTGTGTCTGCTATTTTGAAATATTTTGTTGGTGTCTGGAAATGTTTTATATGAGTTTTTAATTATTGGATATTCCACTCATCAGCTGTTTCGAAATATGTTCTTTTTGTTAGTACAGTTTTACTGCTGATGATTTTATATTTCTTGATTTGTTTTATAAGGATGGGTGATGTTTCTTTTTTCCTTTGTTACAGTGCATACAGAGACTCTGGCTTGTTGCAGTTTCCAATTCAGTTTTTTCTGCATGCTTCTTGTTATGCGTTTTGGTCTCTTTATTCTATGTTAGGTGAGGGACAGCACGTGATTCAGGTGAGGTTTTCTGCTGGCGTGTGGTTTCTGTGTAGGACTCTATAGCAGCCTGACTTGGTCCGTTTTCCTAATAGGAGATGTATTGGTGTCTTAAGGCCTGGTGTAATATTTTCAGAGACTTATTGTACTTTAAAAGTGTGATCTTACATAAAATGCACACATTTACTTGTATTTAGTTTTAAACATATTGTATGGCTCTCATGGAATTACATTTTAAAATATGTGGCGTTTATGGCTCTCAGCCAAAAAGGTTCCTGACCCCTGGTATAGGCAGAATTTCACTGAATGGTGGATAAGACCAGGAAAAATTACACTGCTGGATGGATATGTCTGTATCCAGTGTAGGCAGTCTGGTTGTTGCCCATGAGTCTCTCCCTGAGAATTGCCCCAGTCTTTATCGGTGAGATGGGGGTGCACATTCCTGATGTTCAACTTCATATATTTACCATCAATATTCATGAGGCATTTGAATGTCTGATTGTGAAGACAGCTGTAAGCTTCAGAGGAAGACAAAGACATTTTTTTCAACAAGATAAGCAGCAAATGTTTCATGGCTCAATTGTGATCAAAAGTTGTCATGCACAGTTGAGAAGAATTTTGTTAGGCAGTCCAATTTGCTTCAAAAGGAGAATGGAGAGTAGAAGAGAAAGATTGGATTTTTGGAATACAAACTGCACTGTTGAAAGGAGTAGGACACAAAAGAAATCTCTGCACTTTCATGTAGAAATCATTAACATTCAGCAGTTCAGAAGAATATGTCAAGAGTTGATGACATTTGTGATAGCTGTCAAGTTATGTGACAGTAACTTTAAGAGTACATCCCATATGGCAGATGAAGGCTGTGGCAAGCTCAACATGTACATCTCAGTTTATTGATCTGTGACTTTATGATATTATTAATATGATTTAAACAGCCACTGCTGTGAATTTTAAGTCTATATTGTTTCTAGGGTACTTATTCATAAAATAGTGCCTCCAGCATTATGGTACAAACAGAGAGAAGGAAAAAAAGTGCAGCATCTCTCAGCTAAACCTGATTTCAAAGTGCTTTCCACACCACATATCCATCACTGCACCCATTTACAGGGTAATTTCTGAACAGCCTGCATTTATCTGCAGGCTCTTGCATGCACAAATTACACTAATTTTCAAAGCAAACTTTTGCAGGTAAGTTTGCTTTGAAAAGTAAACCTGGCAAAGCTCCCGACAGAAATTGCAGCTGCTAAATAGTGTGCGAAGGTTTTCTGAGAACATTGGCGTGTGCACTTTTCGGAACTGGAAAAGTGTGCAAGCAAATGCAAACCCCCATCCAGATTCTGTTCCCCTGGAATGCCTCCCCACTATGCAAGTAAAATTACTCGCACATACAGGGGGCAATTTTGAAAAGGATTTACACGCTTAAAACTGGGTTTTAGGGTCATCCATGCACTTTAAGCACATAAGTGGGCTTTTGAATATCAATATGATATATGCCACTTTTATGCGTGCAAAAACCTTTTGAAAATTTCCTCCAGTGGGTGCATCTAAATAATTTTATGAATATATCAGGCAGGCAATTTTCAAAAGGATCCTTACTGCAGGAATAGCACTGCAATTTACCCTCCCTGTGTGTGCTATAAGATCAAGGAAATAACACTGGAAAAAAAACATTCAGGGCTGCAGAAAGGTTCTTTCTTGAGACTTAGTTGTTTGGATGGAGTAACTGGCATTAATGAAATTCAAGCTGGGGGGTTGCTGGTGGGGGAAGGAGGTCTCTGAGATTCTCAGTTCTGTATTTGAATTGCTAAACTGCAATGAGAGTTTTGCCAAGGCCAATGGCTAGCTCAGTTCACCAAAAAGCATGTCAGGAGCTAAAAAAAAACCCCACATTCTAGACTTTGATTACACAATATTTAAGAATATATAGCATGCAATATAATAAAGTATTGTTTATCAAGTTGCAAGAATTGCATAGGTTCCTTGGAGAGAGAAATACAATAGTAGGGCACACAAGGCGTTCACTTATTTGACACAATCATGTTTTCTACAAGGTTCACTGGCTATAACAATCTAGACACTGCAAAATGAATGGCCAAACAGAACATGGAGCTGACATTAGCACAGAATGATGTGATTCCCACTATGCCGAATAAACATTTGTCTGCATAAATTAGCCCCCCAATCAGCAATTACATAGCTTGCTCGAAATAAGGTCAAATAAAATGCACCCTGGCAGGAGCCATACTACATACATTAAAATCTAGACAGTACTATTACAGGGAATTATGGCTAGTAATTAATCAGTTGATTTTTTTTTTGTTGTTTTCATCTTGCTGGATCCTCTATTACATGTTTTGTTACCTTATTACAGCAAAATTGCTTCATTACCTACATATGAAATGTAATTAGCAAACGGCTTTAATTATCTCTACAGTCAGTATCCAAAATGCACAATATTCTCTCCTCCATTGGCATAATGCCCACTAAGAAGTATGATGGTTTGGGGTATCTAGGCTTTATCCACTGTCAGTATAAGCTCTCACTTGCAGATGATCAAAAGACATGTATTTCAAGCCAGAGTAGTGCCCACCAAAACAGGTTATTCACTGCTGGTGCAAACTTGGAAAATAACACTGAGCATCTGCTCTTTCAGTACAGTTCACATGAAATCAACACATTAACTAAAACTTAATCTTTTGAGAGTTCTTTGCAAAACAAACAGTATGATTCTTACACTTGCAGACAGGCAGCAAAATTGCATAAGTCTTCAATCAAACTGGTTTCCCAGACTCTACTTCAGAAATTTCATGGTGTTTTTCTGCACTCAGCTAAAACATCATTCAGTTGCTTCTCCCTTCCCCCCCCCCCCCCCAGCTTCCATTTTAATCTGGGCCTGAGCCATTTTTATGTTGCTAAAGAAGGTGCAGGTGTTGATGACAACTAAGGAGCCTCTGCAGTCAGTACAAAATCTGTAGGACAGGCTGCTCTTCTCCTCCTGGGTCACTGGTTCAATGGAAGAGGGGATTCCAGCACTCAAGGAGGAAGGAGTGAAAAGAGTTTGGGAAACTGCTACCAACGGGGAAGTTTGGGGAGATTTGCAACTGGAGAAGAAGGATCAAAACCAGAGTGGGGAAGAAATTTCTGGGGAAGATGTGACTGATGAGTTTTGTGTTTTTGTGGGAGGGGGGTGGAGGGAGAAAAGGAGGGAGAGATGCTACATACTAACTAGTTCAAAGTAACTGGTTTGATAGGGCGAGAGTAGGATAAAATTACATGTAGAGTGCAGCCCGGCAAAATGGTCATGCACGGTTTAGTAAGGATGTGCACAACTTTTTTTTCAGTTCGGGTTTGGACAATTTCGGTCCATTCCCCGATCCCAGAAACGTTTTTCGTTTCGCTTTCGGAAATGGACCAAAAAGAAACAAACCCCGCCCCAACCTTAAAGCATAAGTGTTAGCAAGTTAAATGTAAGACATTGATAAGACAGACTAAGAGAAAATTTGAAAAAAAGTTGGTCATAGAGGCAAAAACTCATAATAAAAACTTTTTAAAATATATCCGAAGCAGAAAGCCTGTGAGGGAGTCAGTTGGAACGTTAGATAATCGCGGGGTTAAAGGGGCACTTAGGGAAGATAAGGCCATTGTGGAAAGATGAAATGAATTATTTTCTTCGATGTTTACTGAATAGGATGCTGGGGACATACCCGTTGTGGAGATGGTTTTCACGGGTGATGATTCAGATGAACTGAACCAAATCACTGTGAACCTGGAAGATGTGTTAGGCCAGACTGACAAACTGAAGAGTAGTAAATCACCTAGACTGGATGGTATACTCCCCAGGGTTCTGAAAAAACTAAAAAAATTATTTCAGACCTATTTCAATTAATTTGTATCCTATCATTAAAATCATTTATTGTATCTGAAGACTAGAAGATGGTCAGTTTAACCCCAATATTTAAAAAGGACACCAGAGATGATCAGGGAAACTATAGACCTGACTTCAGTGCCAGGAAAAATAATGGAAACTGTTATAAAGAATAAAATCACAAATCATTTATATAGACAAGGTTTAATGGGACACAACCGGCATGGATTTATCTAAGGGAAGTCTTGCCTCTACTACATTTTTTTGAAGGCGTGAATAAACATGTGGACAAAGGTGAACCGGTAGATGTGGTATATATTGATTTTCAGAAGGCTTTCGACAAAGTCCCACATGAGAAGCTTCTAAGAAAACTAAAAAGTCACGGGATAGGAGGCAACATCCTTTTGTGGATTACAAGCTGGTTAAAAAACAAGAAACAGAGAGTAGGATTAAATGGTCTGTTTTCACAGTGGAAAAAAGTAGACAGTGGAGGGCCTCGTGGATCTGTACTTGGACCGGTGCTTTTTAATATATTTATAAATGATCTAGAAAGGGGTATGATGAGCGAGATGATCAAATTTGTGGATGACACAAAATTATTCAGAGTAGTTAAATCACAAGTGGATTGTGATAAATTGCAGGAAGACCTTGCGAGACTAAAAAATTGGGCATCCAAATGGCAGATGAAATTTTATGTGGATAAGTCAAGGTGATGCATATAGGGAAAAATAACCCATGCTATAGTTACACAATGTTAGGTTCCATATTAGGAGCTACCACCCAAGAAAGAGATATAGGCATCATAGTGGATAACACATTGAAATCGTTGGTTCAGTGTGCTGCAGCAGTCAAAAAAGCAAACAGAATGTTGGGAATTATTAGAAAGGGAATGGTGAATAAAACGGAAATGGTGAATAAAACGTAAAATGTCATAATGCCTCTGTATCGCTCCATGCATCTTGAATACTGTGTATAATTCTGGTTGCCACATCTCAAAAAAGACATAGTTGCGATGGAGAAGGTACAGAGAAGGGCTACCAAAATGATAAAGGGGATGGAGCAGCTCCCCTATGAGGAAAGACTAAAGAGGTTAGGACTGTTCAGCTTGGAGAAGAGACTGCTGAGGGGGGATATGATAGAGGTGTTTAAAATCATGAGAGGTCTAGAACGGGTAATGTGAATCGGTTATTTACTCTTTCGGATACTAGAAAGACTAGGGGGCACTCCATGAAGTTACCATGTGGCACATTTAAAACTAATCGGAGAAAGTTCTTTTTCACACAATTAAACTCTGGAATTGGTTGCCTGGGGATGTGGTTAGTGCAGTTAGTGTAGCTGGGTTTAAAAAAGGATTGGATAAGTTCTTGGAGAAGAAGTCCATTACCTGTTATTAATTAAGTTGACTTAGAAAATATCCACTGCTATTACTAGCAACAATAACATGGAATAGACTTAGTTTTTGGGTACTTGCCAGGTTCTTATGGCCTGGATTGGCCACGATGCTGGGCTTGATGGACCCTTGGTCTGACCCAGTATGGCATGTTCTTATGTTCAGTTCCATAGCCCTTGCAAAATCCAAACTTCTCCTTGAGTACTCTCTCATTAGTTTCTAACAAATCTTCTGACTCGACCAATATTTCTAAAATTTTGCTAAGAGAGCAAAGGTTGGAAAATGACGCGATAGTTAGAGAGTATCGGGGATGATTCAGAATGTTTCTTTAAGACAGGCCATATAATTGCCCATTTTATTAAGCCTGGAATTTCACCTGGTTGTAGTGATTGATTGATCATTTTGATCAAAAAACTACTAAACGACATTATACTCTTTAATAAGTCAAATGGGCAGGGATCCAAAAGACAGCACTTTGGCTTTATCATCGAAACAACATCCTTTAAACTTCTATCCAATAATGGGATAAAGGTATCCCACTGCACAACTGTATTCCCTTAGGACATTCTAACTTTGGAGCAGTAAGGCAACCAAGAGAGAGCCTAATTTCTAAACTTTTCCTTGAATGTGCTTGACTAAATCACTATTTATGGCTTGATTCCCAAGTCTGCCTTTAGGGTGACTCATTAAACCCTTAACAGAAAATAATTATAATGTTTTTTTAACAGAATTATTTATCATTGATGAATAATAGTTTCTCTTTGTTAAAGCTAACAAGTCTTTGTATGTTACCAAAGCAAGATTGCATGCATATTTATTTTCATCACGTCTTACTTTTCACCAAATTTTCTCCTTCTTGCACAATATTGTGTGTTTTTCAATACGCTCCTTCTTATACTAGGGTGCATAATTTAAACTCATCTTCCTATGCTGTTATGCAACTGGAATTGTTGTTTGTTAGAGATGATGTTCCATGGTATTCCACCAATTGACCATTTGGTCAACTGAGCCAGTCGGGGCCTCTTCCTCCCATAATATCCCAAATAAATCTGTATCCACTTATCTCCTAATAAGTTTGTTTACATATTGAAGGTTATCTTAAACCTGCCCTAACCATAGAGAAAAATTAAAAGTTTAAGATCTGACCATGGAACATGCACATTTTCAGTAATAGAAAAACAGTCATTATGTGCCAATACATCAGCCCTTAAAATAAAATGATTAATATGACCTACGTGGTGTGTGGGAGTGGAAATTAACTGATATTAACCATTGGAAGAAATAAATGATTTAAAATGCCTGGTAAGGCTAGATTTATCATAATGGATATTAAAGTCCCCCAAAATAAACAATTTGCTATACTGCAAATGCAATGCTGCAATCAGCTACAACAAAACACCCACATTGCTGATTTCAATAACATTCCCTCACAACCATCCATGCATTTAAATGGAATTTTTAATACTCCTAGTTGTTTTCTAAAGAGTGCAATCGTACCTCCTCCCATCCTATCTCCTTGGGACACTCCTTCAGGGACACCATTGGGATACAAATAATTTAAGACAATGGCATCACTATCAAAATGCCATGACTTAGTTATAAAAAATATGTCTACCATATTATGTAGCAAAACTTCTGAAATTTCTACGTTCCAGTGATGTAATTTTGTCAGAATTCATAGGCAAAACTGGAGGATACACAAGATATTTGCGGCCAAATTTTAAAAGCCCTGCATGCAGTAAAACTGGAGGTTACGTGCGTCACTACGCCCTGAGCGCGCCAAGCATATTTTTGAAAGGGCCTGGCCACACGCGTAACCCCTGCTACATGCAGAAGTGCCAGGCGATTGAAAAGGGGCGGGGACGGGCCAGGACAGCACCATTAGATGCTGTCCTGGAAAAGCATGCACCGGCAGCCAGCCGGCATGAGAACTTTACTTCTGCTCCAAAGGAGCAATAAGTATAAAAATTTAAAAAAATGGGAATAGGTAGCTTTAGTTTAGGTGTTGGGGAGGAGAGGGGAAGAGGGAGGAATGATAGGGTTTAGGGGTAAGGAAGTTCCCTTCCTGTCCACTCCTTAATTGGAGCAGACTGGGAGGGAACTGGGGAAGCCCTACTCAAAATCACCCTCCCCTGCGCGTGGTGGAGGCCACCTGCCTGCACGGATATTAAAATCCGGTGCGCATGTGCGCGCGGGAATCCTATTTTATAACACACGTGCACCGACGTGTGCATGTTATAAAATAGCTGCATCCATGTGTGCGCGCGGGTTTTAAAATCATTTTATTTATTTAGCAATTCTTGTATTCCACAAGCTCCAGAAATTGATCGACGCAGATCACAAAAAAAATACACAATAAAAACACAAGACAAAATATTACATCGATCAATTAAATTATTCTTCATTAAAATAAAAGGCCTCAACCTGCTTTCTAAACTTATCTCATTAATCATGTGACTGTCCCTAGGCAAAACATGCTGATAAGCGAAGAGACAAAAGATGATCGGTGTGAAAGAAGCCTTTATTAGAACTAGCTCGACTCTGGCCGAGTTTCGCTCTAGCAGGAGCTGCCTCAGGGGCTATTTTTAATGAGTTTCTTCAATTGTGAGAGATTCTGTAGGCAGTCATCCCAGTTTGTCAATCTGGATAGAGCAACTTGGTGTTAAAATCACCTTAAAAAAGACCCAAGATGAATCATATGGGTGATTATCTCAGTGCTGTTGATACAGTCAACCCCGCGAATATGGAGCCACAAGCTGGAACTCAGTCATAATTATGTATCTGTTGTTATGGGATAACTCCTTTCCCGTATTTAAATCATCATTCTGAACAACGGTAGGAGACTGGGAGCAATGTAGGAAAAAGCAGGTGCATGTGTTACTTGCAAATTATAATATTACGCGTCCCGGCCAAGTTGGTGCTGCGACCGGGCCTGCTCACCTCACGTTCCCTTCCACCAGCTCCAGATCCTCGTCTCTGGCTGCCACGGCCATCTCCCGCCGTCCACGGTGCTCCCAGGTGTCCCTTCCGACTCTCAGCACTCCTCACGCAGGGGTTCAGCGTCCTCCTCAGTGTTGGCCCCACCCCTAGGCGTGCACGTTCCCTTTTAAAGGGCCCAGCATGGGAACCCGGTCCGCAGCACCTGGTGATGACATCACGTAGTTCCTGTATAAAAGGTGAGGCCCCTTCCCCAGAACCTCACCTTGGCAATTGGGTCGACACTTCGGTGTAACTAGTTTGCTGTTGCTTGTTCCTCTGCCTGATCCAGTCTTGTTCCAGTGTTCCTGTTCATTCCAGTGCTCCTGTGTTCTCATGGTCCTCCTCGTGTTCCAGTGTCTCTCCTGATTCCTGCCTTCGTTCCTCCTGTCGTACCTTCTCGGACTGATTCACGGTACTGATCTCTGCCTGCCTGACTACGTTGACCGCTGCCTGAAACCGACCACTGCCTGCCTACTGACCACATTGACTGCTGCCTGGAACCGACCACTGCCTGCTCACTAACCACGTTTGACCGCTGCCTGCCTACTGACCACATATGGACTGATCTCGGAACTGAAACTTGCTTTGGCTGACCATTCTTGGACTGATACCCTGGCTTTGACCCTTGCGCTACACTCAGATACTCTGTCGCTCCTGTGACAACCAGATCAGCCTGCTCTGACGCTACCTGTGGCCTACTTCCAACTAGACCCATAGGCACTGCCTATCTCACCCGGAAGACCTTCATCTCCCATCTCCTTCTGGAGGCCTCCAGTGATCCACATCCAGGTCTGATGTGTCCATTCCTCCTCAGCCACGCACCTTTGCTAGTGGTGGGTGCACCTCTCCGCTACCTCTCCAGGAGACCCTCTGAGGCCCACCTAAGTCCAGGTGGTTAACCTGTGGAAACCCCGTATTGCTATTGGCGAAGCTCCAGCTAGCCTCTGTCTCCTAGTGTGCTCTGCCTCCTGGTGGCAGGTGCTCTCTGGGTCCAACCAGAGGGCCGTACCAATCCTGCACCAGGCCAAGGGTCAACCTCCAGCGCAACATATAATCTCTTAAAGTCAGTATTTTCAACAGGTTTGTATCCTGTGATCGCAGGGTTCTTCCAGGTTCATACTTATGCAGGACATTTACTAAATCATAACGATTAGAACAACTGGAAGGTTGCAACAGTTTGAAAATTGTAAGCATAATTTTTAACTGAACTCTCTTACAAATTATGAGCCAATATAACTGTCTCAGTACTGGTGTAATGTGCTCAAACCGGCTCACCCCAGTTAAAATCTGTGCCGCAGCATACTGGACTAATTGCAATACTTTCAAATGTTTCTTTGGAAGCCCAATGTACAAACTATTGTAATAGTCCAGATGACTAAACACTAATGACTGCACAACAGATTGAAATAACTCAGCAGTCACTAATAGACAAAATGTCATAAGCATTTTTAGCTTATAAAATGTTTTTTAACTACTTGTTTAATTTGAGGAAGCATTTTAATTTTGATTCTATAATGACTCCAAGATTACGCGCTTGGGTGCAAACATCTAATGAGACTCCTGTATTAGGAAGTATTATCTGAACATTTGGTAGAGTCTGTTTACCTATCAACAGTAATGAAGTTTTTGCTGCATTCATCACTAAATGATTTCCCCTTAGCCAATCACCTGTTTCCTTGATACTTTGCTGAAGTTCTGCCACTGGAAAGGTACCATTCATACTGGGCATATAAAATTGAATGTCATCTGCATAAATGTAATATACATTCACAAATCGTTTCAAAACTGTACAAAAGAGGGTTATATAAACATTAAACAACATAAATGAAAACGTTGATCCCGAGGAGCTCCATGTGCCATTGTCTTCCAATTGGAAGAAGCCGCACCTAATTGTACATGTTGTTGAGTGCTGTACACATTTCTCTCATGTATTTTCGTTTGCTGATCTGAACTATTGAGAAGGTACAAATTCTTTCAAATAATTAAAACAGCCATTATCATTTTGGTTGCCCTTCTCTGTACCTTCTCCATCACAACTATATCTTTTTTGAGCTGCGGCGACCAGAATTGTACACAGTATTCAAGGTGCGGTCTCACCATGGAGCGATACAGAGGCATTATGACATTTTCCATTTTATTCACCATTCCCTTTCTAATAATTCCCAACATTTTGTTTGCTTTTTTGACTGTGGCAGCACACTGAACCGACGATTTGAATGTGTTATCCACTATGACGCCTACATCTCTTTCTTGGGTGGTAGCTCCTAATATGGAACCTAACATTGTGTAACTATAGCATGGGTTATTTTTCCCTATATGTATCACCTTGCACTTATCCACATTAAATTTCATCTGCCATTTAGATGTCCAATTTTCCAGTCTCACATGGTCTTCCTGAAATTTATTACAATCTGCTTGTGATTTAACTACTCTGAATAATTTTGTATCATCTGCAAATTTGATTTCCTCACTTGTCGTATTTCTTTCCAGATCATTTATAAATATATTGAAAAGTACAGGTCCCAATACAGATCCCTGAGGCACTCCACTGCCCACTCCCTTCCACTGAGAAAATTGTCCATTTAATCCTACGCTCTGTTTCCTGTCTTTTAGCCAGTTTGAAATCCACAAAAGGACATCGCCACCTATCCCATGACTTTTTACTTTTCCTAGAAGCTGAGCCTTTTTTAGTATAAAAAAAAAAAATAGAGCAAACGAAAACTGGAATATTAGTAGATTGACATCACTTCTGCATTTTACACTGTTCCTCATGCCAATTTGTTAATGAAGTTACGTGAAATGGGCATAGATGGAATAGTATTGCAGTGATTCCAGTCATATTTGGATGGATGACAGCAGCAAGTGTTTTTTCAGTAATATTGGTTCAGACTGGTTTCCTATATCTAGTATTAGAAAAATGTTAAGGCTTTCATTTTTAGTCAGGCATATTTGTATACATAGTAACATAGTAATGATGGCAGAAAAAGTCCAAATGGTCCATCCATTCTGCCCAACAAGACTCTTTTGCTAATAATTGCCACTCCATATAGGTTATCCCCAAGCCTTATGTTAAGGATAGTAACAATACGGGGTGAGCATCCTTGATAATTCAGACTATGTTGCTTGAACGTGCTTTGGTTTTGGACTTGGTCATAGAAGCAGACCTGCACTTTTTCCCTAATGTCTGCGTATTTGTACCCTGGATCATAAAATTCAGGGCCCAGTGTTGGCTGTCATCTGAATCCAATTTCTCTTTCATCCATACCGTTGACGCAGAGAGCGATGTTGCAATTGTGTCAAAATCATGAAAGCTAATTGGTTAAGGTAGTAACTGACACTCCATGCATGTTACCCCCATGAACCTTTTTTTTCATTTCTATGCTCTGGCCATTAGGGATCCACTGTTTATGCCATACCTTTTTTAATTTGTTTACTATTTTCATGCTATCACCTCTTCCAGAAGAGCATTCCAGGCATCCACCACCCTCTCCATGAAGAAATATTTCCTGATATTGTCCCCCTGGAATTTGGTATACTTGAGATTCAATGCCAAGAAGTGCAGAGTCATGCATATGGGGTGTGGAAATCTGAAAGAACTGTATTTGATGGGGGATGAAGGGCCGATGTGCACGGAGCAGGAGAGAGACCTTGGGGTGATAGTGTCTAACGATCTAAAGTTGGCGAAACAATGTGACAAGGTGATTGCTAAAGCCAGAAGAATGCTGGGCTGCATAGAGAGAGGAATAGTGATGATCCCATTATACAGGGCCTTGGTGAGGCCTCACCTGGAGTACCATGTTCACTTCTGGAGACCGTATCTCCAAAGGGACAGAGACAGGATAGAGGCGGTCCAGAGAAGGGCGGCCAAAAAGGTGGATGGTCTTTATAAAATGACTTATGGAGGAGAGGAGGAGCAGGGGTGATATGATACAGACCTTCAAATTCTTGAAAGGCTTTAATGATCCATGGTCAACAACAAACCTTTTATGTTAGAAAAAAATCAGTAGAACTAGGGGTCACAATTTGAAGCTCCAGGGAGGAAGACTCAGAACCAATGTCAGGAAGTATTTCTTCACAGAGAGGGTGGTGGATGCCTGGAATGCCCTTCCGGAGGAAGTGGTGAAGACTAAAATTGTGAAGGATTTCAAAGGGGCATGGGATAAACACTGTGGATCCATAAAGGCTAGAGGATGGGAATGAAGAGAAGAGCCATGGGGGTGGACTACTGGAGTGGAGGCTGCTATCTGGTGATTACTACCCTTACTCAATAAGCCTTCACATGTTTAATGCAACTCCAACATTGCTCTCTGCTTCAATGGCAGGGGGAAATGTGGAAAAGAGGATTTGCATTCAGACAACAACCAACAAGGACTGAACTTCACAATCTGGGTAAACAAATAAGCGATGGGGTAGCTTGCTTATTACGGCAGTTACTACCCTAAACCAATTAAGCCAGATATATCACTTTGAATGCATATACAACTTTGCTCTCTGCTTCAACGGCAGGGGGAAATGTTGAAAACAGGATTTATATTCAGACAACATCCAACAAGGCATTGATCTGTGCAGTCTGGGTAAACAAGCATTGGGGTAACTTGCTTGATGCGGCGGTTACTACTCTTAACCATTAAGCCTTAAGCTCACCTTTGATGCAACTCCAACATTACTCTTTGCATCAATGGCAGGGGATGGCAGGAAATTTGAATCAAACATTTACCAACAAGGGCCCTGAACTTGGTGGTTGGTGAAACAAATAAGTATGGGAAAAAAAGTGTGGGAGCTTGCTGGGCAGACTGGATGGGCCAATTGGTCTTTTTCTGCCATCATTTCTATGTTTTTATGTTTCTATATATAGATCCTTCAGCCTCTCCTCATAAATCTTCTGATTGAGACCCAACACCATTTTGATTGCCCTTCTCTGGACCGCCTGTGTCCTGTCTCTATCCTTTTTGAGATATGTCTCCAGAACTGAACACAGGAGTCCAGGTGAAACATTACCAAGGACCTGTACAAAGGCATTATCAACTCCTTTTTCTTACTGGTTATTCCTCTCTCTTTGCAGTCCAGCAGTCTTCTGGCTTTAGCTATCAACTTGTCACATTGCTTCACTGCCTTCATATCGCCCAAAACTATCACCCTAGGTCCCTCTCCCAGTCTGTGCACATTAGACTTTCATCCCCCTTCACATACAGTTCTTTTGGATTACTGCATCCCAGATGCATGACTCTTCACTTCTTCCGCAATGTTGCTCACGAAGAAATTGAACAGAATTGGTCCCAAAACCAATCTCTATGGCACTTCAAGTAACATCATTCCCTACTCAGAGTAGGTTCCATTTGTGATAGTTAATATAGGGTGCCTGTAGCTAGATAATTGCTGTATAATTTTATAAGATTTATAATTTTACTAATTTATTTTATTTTTGTTCTATTATTTTTGTGTATACACACTAGTGTTTTTATCTTGCTTCTTATGTGATTTTGTGTACTCTGTTTTAGCTTTTTTGATTTTATGTATGTAAAGAATGTCATCCATGACGAACTTATGGAAATAAAATAAATAAATAACCAAGCCGTACAGTGGCTGAATATGGACCTCAATATTTTCACTGAGGAAAGGACAAAAGAAGACATTAAGCACTGAAAAATATTACCTGGGAAATATTAGAATGTCTATCACCGGAAGGTTCCCCCCACTGCTGATTTTCTAAAGCAAAAAGTACCAGACTGGGGCTAGTGATGGCCTTTACCTTGCATTCTGGTTACACTGAGAAAAAGGAAGAATTCTACCACATTTTAAAGAGGCTTGAAATCAGTGACCTGGCATGACCAGGCA